>NC_138203.1:220577422-221203422 GCF_964194415.1 Vipera berus
GAAACTAGCAGGTTTTTTTTAAGATTATATGTGTTACACAAAACAAGACTAAGCTGTTTACAGACATCAAAACCCATGTGAGGGAGGATAGTGATCATCAATTGATAACAATTTAGTTCCAAGGCATATCTGATACTAGATTACCCATGTCTCGTGGAGAGGCTACTAACTAATCTTGATGTGAGGCAAAATAGAAGGTTAGAAGAAGAAGAAGTTGGAAGGAACCTTGGAGGTCATCTAGTCCAACCCCCTGCTCAAGCAGGAAACCTTATACCATTTCAGGCAAATGGCTACCCAGTCTCTTCTTAAAAACCTCCAGTGTTGGAGCATTCACCACCTCTGGAGGCAGGTTGTTCCACTGGTTAATTGTTCTTACTGTCAGGAAGTTTCTCCTTAGTTCTAGGTTGCTTCTCTCCTTGACCAGTTTCCATCCATTGCTTCTTGTCCTGCTTTCAGGTGCTTTGGAGAATAGCTTGACTCCCTCTTCTTTGTGGCAGCCCCTGAGATATTGGAACACTGCTATCATGTCACCCCTCACCCTTCTCTTCATTAAACTACACATACCCAATTCCAGCAACCGTTCCCTATATGTTTTAGCCTCCAGTCCCCCAATCATCTTTGTTGTTCTTCTCTGTACCCTTTCTAGAGTCTCGACATCTTTTTTACATCGTGGTGACCAAAACTGGATGCAGTATTCCAGGTGTGGCCTTACCAAAGCATTGTAAAGTGGTATTAGTACTTCACGTGATCTTGATTCTATCCCTCTGTTAATGCAGCCTAGCACTGTGTTGGCTTTTTTGGCAGCTGCAGCACACTGCTGGCTCATATTGAAGTGATTGTCTACTAGGACTCCAAGATCCCTCTCACAGTTACTACTATTGAGCAAGGTACCACCTATACTATACCTGTGCATTTGATTTTTCCTGCCTAAATCTAGAAGCTTACTTTTTTCACCATTGAATTTCATTTTGTTAGATAGCACCCAGTGTTCAAGTCTGTCCAGATCCTCCTGTATTTTAAGGCTATTTTCTGGAGTATTGGCTATTCCTGCCAGCTTGGTGTCTGCAAATTTGATGAGTTCCCCATCTATCCCCTCATTCAAATCGTTAATGAAGATATTGAAGAGCACTGGGCCCAGAACAGAGCCCTGGGGCACCCCACTACACACTTCCTTCCATGTAGATGCAGTTCCATTGAGGACCACACGCTGATTACGGCCTGTCAGCCAGCTACGAATCCATCTGGTGGTGATGTTATCTAACCCACATTTTTCTATCTTATCAAGTAGTAGGTTGTGATCTACTTTATCAAATGCCTTACTGAAGTCCAAGTAAATTATATCTACAGCATTCTTCTGGTCCACTAATTTTGTCATTTGGTCAAAGAATGTAATAAGATTTGTCTGGCATGATCTGTTTTTGACAAGCCCATGTTGACTTTTAGTGATGACTGTTTGCATGAAGGTGTTCGCTGATTTGTTGTTTGATTATCTTTTCCAGAATCTTCCCAGGTATTGAGGTCAGGCTGGTAGGTCTGTAGTTTCCTGGATCTATTTTTTCCCTTTTTTGAAGATGAGAACTACATCAGCTCTCTTCCAGTCCTCTGGTAGTTCCCCAGTGCTCCAGGATCTTTGAAAAATATAGTTCAGTGGTTCTGAGATCACGTCTGCCAGTTTCTTGAGAACTTTGGGGTGTAATCCATCTGGTCCTGGTGATTTGAACTCGTCTAGGCTGGACAGGTGTTCACTTACCATTTTTTTGCCTATCTTAACTTGCGTTTATTCTATTCTGTTTTTACGGCACTGGTTTTGGTAGGTTGGACTGTTTTTTCCCTTTGTGTAAAGACAGATGCAAAAAACGACTTAAATAGTTCTGCTTTCTCCCTATTGCTTGTCACCTTCTTGCCACTTTCCCCCACTAATGGACCAATCATTTCCTTAACTTTTTTCTTGTTTTTATATGTTGAAAGAAGCATTTTTTGTTATTTTTGACTTTGGTTGCAAGCCTTATTTTGAGCCTTAGCTTTCCTCATTTCATCTTTGCAGGCACGGGCTATTTGCTGATATTCTGACTTAGTTATGTGCCCCTCTTTCCAATTCTTATACTTGTCCTTTTTATCTTTCAATTTATCAGAGAGTTCTTTATGCAG
The DNA here is from genome assembly GCF_964194415.1 of Vipera berus. Lineage (NCBI taxonomy): Eukaryota > Metazoa > Chordata > Lepidosauria > Squamata > Viperidae > Vipera > Vipera berus. Next base: position 220,579,571 of record NC_138203.1, read on the forward strand.
CCATGCTGGTTTCTTTTGAGAGCTGTTATTTTTCTTCTTTCTTGGTATTGTACTAGACTGGGCCTTTATTATCTCCCTTTCAAAATTTCCCAAGCTTCTTGAGTTGTTTTCCCCTTTAGGATTCTCATCCATGGAATTCTTCCCATGGTCTCTCTAAGTTTATTGAAATTAGCTCTTTTAAAGTCCAAGACTCTAGTTTGGCTGTGTTCTATTGCTTGTGCCTCCAGAATGTTGAATTCCAATATTGCATGATCACTTCCCCCCAAGGTTCCTGTGGCTTCGACATTTTCTATCATTTCATCTCTGTTTGTGAGAATTAAATCCAATATGGCTAATCCCCTAATTCCCTTCTCTACTTTTTGGGAGAGAAAGTTGTCTGCTAGGTTTGTCAGGGATCTGTTTGATCTTCCACTTGGTGCAGAGTTTGTCTCCCAGTTGATATCAGGGTAATTAAAGTCCCCCATTACTATTGTGATGTGCTTCTTACATACCTTAGTTAGCTGACTAGCAAAAAGTTCATCTATTTCCTCTGCTTGGTTGGGCGGCCTATAGTATACACCTATGGCAATGTCATTTTTCCCCCTTTTATATTGACCCAAATGCAAATGTTGGGTTAAGTTTGGAAGAAGAAAATGACCAGAAACAATGTGGGTAGAGTGATTTACAGAGGCAGTGAGTTCATTGTTGGAAGACCAGGTTAGAGACGGATCATTATGAAGAAAATCTAAGATTTTACAATGGCCATCACCAACTTGAGAGCACAATTAAACATGCTATGTACCCACATAGTGTCTGGATTCTCTTTTCTGGCCCCCATTGGATCAGATTTAAGTCAAATTTGCCAGGTGCCTTTCGAACACATTGTTCCCAGTTCTTTTCAAGAGTAACCCACATTTGTTAAATCTTCATTTTTTAAAAGTGTTTTTACAAGAGAATTGAAACAATTCCCATTGGCACCATCTGTATATCCATGTGTTCATTTCCAGTATTCTCTCTTTTCCTGGGCCATGTTCCTCAATCAAAAAAAATGTGAATAAAACATCATTTGTATTCTATTTCTTTCAGTGCCTTACTGTTCCTTACAGTATCTTCAAGAGGGTTTATAGTTATGTCGTGCATTCCTATATAGATTTCTAGAAAGGAATATTTGTCTGTGGCCTTAAAGCATCTTGGAAGCCTGTCTGTAACCTTCTGAAGGCATGCCACAGAAAGGCAGTATACTTCTTTTGACAGCTTCTGACAAACAGATTGTTGCTTCAGTCTTTCTCAGAAGGGACCCTGTAATTATGACGACCATCTATCATTGGTTCCAGTTGAGAAAACAGGTAGCAATCTTCCCTTTGCAGAATCATCTTCCTTAGTCATTATTAACAATAGTAAGTTCCTGGAATTTATTTCTTAGCTACCGAGTATAAGAACTCTTCTTGTCGGGCTTGAGTCTTTGTGTCATGATCCTCTATCTCTCTGTCCATGACCTCAGCTCCAAGAGTTGGAGTCTTCCGTCTTTTGGAAGGTTTCTTGATGCTTCTCTGTCAGTGTTTCCTATATCCTATTTAAAAATCCACAGATGAGGTGGAAAATGAAAAGTTTTGCCACTAGACCTTTTTTCCTTTTTTAGTAGTGCTGCTATTATTATTATTATTATTATTATTATTATTATTATTATTATTATTATTATTATTATTATTATTATTATTATTATTATTATATTATTTAGATTTCTATACCGCCCTATTCCCGAAGGACTCAGGGCAGTTTACAGGGCAAGGTTAAAAACAGTTAAAACAGTACAAAAATTAAGATAAAATTAAGATTAAAATAGGATTAAATAACAATAGCCCAAATATAAAATTTAAATTTAAAAATTAGCTGTACTTTTGGCATGTAAAGACCTTGTTGACTTCATAGAAGAAAATAAACATAATGTGCTTTGCAGGTTCAGAGAGCAGTTCTCTCCATGTTTTTCTGAGGAAGAGTAAAATCAATAAAAATTGCTTCATCTGCCAAGCTGGTTGCTCTCCTGTTTGCTCCCTCAGTGAGCTGAATAGGGTCACAATAACCCTGGGAAACTGATGGAATGATCTGTGCAAAAGCTTTAGGATTTTTTTCAACAATCCAAATCAAACATATTCTGCAAGGCTAGCATAGCCCTGCACCAGCATCAGCAATACCGGACTTAAGTTTATGGTTTCTTTTGGAGTAATGTAATGCATCAGCTTGGAAGATGGTTTGAGACCCATGGGGGTGTTCACACAGCTGCTTCATGCAATTTCTTAAAGCAGATGTGTCTTTTGTCAGGATTAGATGGTTGAGTTATTTGTAAAAAAAAATAATAAAGGCGGGTTACAAATAGAAAAAAATCTCGGGAAAATTTGAGTTTGATGCTTTGGAGTAATAGAAAGTACTTTGTGCCCCTGCACGGTGCAGCTATGCACATTTTCAGGGCAGGTGAACTGTGGACTGCATGGATCTAAAGCTAAGGTAGAATGGAGATGATTAAGTCTAAATTTAATTCCCTAGATATACGTAGTTATAGATAGACACACACAACGAAGCATCCACAACACAAAGAGGCCTTTTTGGACTTTTGATTTCTAGTCTTTCTTAATTGTTGTTTGCCACCATAAGTTAAGACTATTTATGGTTAAGTTTTCTGTTAAGACTACTATCAAATGTGCTGCATATAAGAAAGGAACTGAGCAAAAATGGCTCATGTTTCAAAACAGGGATTGCAGGAATGTGTGCAACATTTGTTGCATAATAAAAGTACATAATTGATGGCTTGCAGCAACCTCAAGTTATTGTGTTTTGATTCAGTGCTATGGAGATCTGTGCAATGAGCTATTATGCAATCAAAAATGTTAGTTAATTTATATGATTGAGACCACTGTTAAAACTAATCATGTTGATAAATGAGATATGTGTGTAAATCAAAGGTATTGTGTCAAATCTTCTCCCTATAGGTTACATCTTCAGGATAGAATCCATATCTTTCACCATGATATATCTTCATGTAAGTTCTCTTCATATATTTAATTGTCCCTTGTAAATGGTTTGAGAGAAGAACATTCTCTTACAAGAATATACAAGAAAGCTGAAAAGGTCTTTAATCTACTTAATCACACAATGACTGCAAAATGAAGTGATGGCTTCAGAATCTCCCAACATTTTTTATTCCCCAGTATATGCTCATAGCTTGGTACATGTTTTAAATGAATACTTCTACTACAAGGTCAGGCTGCACATTTTTCTGTGCATTGTACAGTGTTAAAGAAAAGAGATAGAGCATGGGAAGTTCTTACATACAATTTTGTAAGTGTAAAATGTGCTCAGAAATAGTGCTGGGCTCAGAACAGGAACATTAGGCTGGTAAATGAGATTAAGCACTGGGAATTTATCTTGTCAGTGATGTACAATATAAACAGCTTCTCTGGCTGCTGGTCCATTTCTGAATGCGTTCCCAAGTGTAAGTGCTTACCAGTTGAAATGCACAGTCTTTCCATTTCAATTTTAAAAGGTGTTTGGACTACAGTGGCATGTGAACGAATACCATTTGTCCATAACTGTTGTTTTGTTTGTTTGTTTGTTTATCTTCTATGCTGCCTGTATTACCTAGAGGTGAATCTAGGTGGCTAACGATCAGTAAAAACAAGATAACATTAAAAACATGAAAACAATATTAACATTAAAATTGATGATAAAATTGACAAAGATGGGAAGAAATCGAACAAGATACACACTGGGAAGAGGTGCGAGCTTTAATGCAACTTCAGTTCAGTGATCCAGTTCAAACTGAATCTTAATCAAATAGATATATTCAATGGAGTGTGTTCAATGCATCAATATAATAAGACTTGTGGATACATGCATACACTCAACCACTCAAAATAAATCAGTGACTCAACTATTTGAATTGGTTGTTGGTGATTTGCACAATCGTAGCACTTAAATTTAAAGCCCTCCATAATTTTGGAATGACATACTTGAGGGAATTTCATCTTCCACATCAACCTACATGTGCATTAACAAATTCCTTTTCTTTCTTTCTTTCTTTCTTTCTTTCTTTCTTTCTTTCTTTCTTTCTTTCTTTCTTTCTTTCTTTCTTTCTTTCTTTCTTTCTTTCTTTCTTTCTTTCTTTCTTTCTTTCTTTCTTTCTTTCTTTCTTTCTTTCTTATATTTCATACTTCTTAGCCACCCATCTCCTTCTAAATGGATAACAGAGGGCCTTTTCAATCCACCCTTAATTTCTGGAAATTCCCATTTCCTTTTTAGCTAGTGTTATCTTTTGGATGTCTAGTGGCTTTAGGCTTTATGAAAGACCTTTTCTGTCCCAGTTTTAAATGTTTCATGCTCTCCTTGTAAATGATTTTCTACAGCTTCTTATTGCTGATATCATAAAATCAGTGCTATGGAGAACATCATAGAATTCAGTGCTATGGAGATCTATGCAATGAGTTATTATGCAATCAAAAATGTTAATTTACTATGATTGAGACCACTGTTAAAATTAATCATAAGATGATAAGTGAGATGTGTGTAAATCAAAGGTATTGTTCTTTTTATATTTCATACTTCTTAGCCACCCATCTCCTTCTTCTAAGTGCATAACAGGGCTATCAGTGGAAATGGGGGGAGTGATGTAGGCTATCAAGTCTAATTCTGCTGATTAAAGTCTAACCTATGTTTGAATGCATTCAGTTTCACTTGAAGACCCTCCTGAAGCACAAGTTTTGTTTAAGAAACTTCCAAGTACTGATGGAGCTATAGCTACTTCATCATTTTAAGGACTGAATCCAGAGGATTATCAAATTAATTGTGCAGTTTATATGGAAATTCACCCATACATTGTAATCATGATTGTTAATATTTGTATAATTAACATACTTTACATATATTCTCTTTTCAATTCAATCAACTATAGCTGTTCCATTATATTTTGCAATTTTCTTTTGGATAGGTATTTCTTTTCAATAAGATTTATTATACAGTATGATACATGAAAATAATCCTGTCACAGGTTTTTTTTTCTTATTGGATTCCAGTTCTTGAAATAGACTGCACCTAGGATTATGCTTAGAATCGGATTGCTTAAAATTCAAAAGAATATTAAAAGCTTTTTTTTCATGGGCATCTGTGAAGTTTTAAAATAAAAGAAATGCTTGCCTATTACTTTGAATGTCTAAAAAGTGTTCTCATGCTTTCTTCATTGCAGGTTCTTGGGAATGCCTACAGCCTTGGGGTTTGGTAGATACTATCATCAGTAATCCACCTTACATTTTTCATGAAGATATGAGTGGCTTGGCGGCAGAAATTCTCTGGTAGATTCATCTTTTCTTTATTTTCCACATTGTGTTCTGTTTTTCCTTTGCTGTAACTTTTAAAGCCAAAGACTGTGATGTTGAAAGCCCTGGCATTAATACAGTCTCTTACAATTTTTAAGGAAATAATGGCAACTTCAATCTCTCCCCAATCTGAATTCAGCTATGTTTTCCCTTCCTCTGACAATGTTATTTTCTGCACGGGAGGAAGAATAGACATTGTAGAAAGGAAGTTGTATTAGTCGATTTTAGCCCAAAAAAATCAGAAGGAATCTAAAGCGCTTTTTCAGGTGAATACATTTATGTTCATCTCAGAAAGTCTCAACAAAAGCTTACGCTTTTTAATAAATTTGGTTAATCTGAAAAAGTGCTAGCCGATGCCTCCTGATTTTAGATTCCATATAGATAATTGGATTTTTTTTTATACCGTGGCAAAGAGAATTTGTAAGGAGAAAATTGCATAGAAAGTTTTTCTAAAAAAAAGCAAAAGCCTTCCTTTGATGTCATAATCCAGGCAGCTTATGTCTGCTGTTAGCAGTTGAAAAACAAAGTCAGATTTCTTTTATGAGTGTCCTTTGCTGTCCTTTTGGCTCTTTTCAAAATCTATTAACATGGAAATTTAGGACTTTTTTTAAAAAAAAAACCTGTTTCAGACTCTAGGAAACTAAGAATATTTCAGTTAACGTTTCAGTTAAATATTAGGTTAAACAAAGCATTCTAGGATTTTGGGTTCTTTTTGGCTAAAGGATTTGCTGTTATTGATACTGTAAATAATTCATCAAAGGACTTTATAATTCTCTCTTTGTCATATTAGACAAATAATAGATTTCAGCTTACCTCTCCTTAGTCAGTCCTCATGAGGCCTGTTCTTATTTAGTCCCATGCCTAGGGCAAAGTGCTCAGTTTGGAAAGAAGCATGATCAGGTCCTCCATTTATGTTCATCTCTTTTACTGGAAAAAATCAGACCAACACTATCTTCAGTGTGATTCAAAGATAGGTATTTGAATGAATGGACCTAGTTTGCCTAATAGGAAGTCCCCTCTAGCAGTGTTCCCCAACCTTTCTGGCTTTGCAGACTGGCGGGGGAGGGAGAGGGGATGGCTTCACACAAGCAGCAAGCAAGCATGCACAGCTCCATTTGCATGAGGGGCAGGCAGGCACACCTGCTGCTCACACAAATGGAGCTTTGTGTACGCTCACCCGCCACTTCCACAGCCTGTCTACAAATGGGCCATGGCCCAGCAGTGGGCCACAGGCGGGGGGGTTGGGGACCTCTGCCCTATAGCACCTCCATATAAAAGAGTAAGGATAAATTAGGCACATTAGTTTTGTTAAACGTGAAAGCTGGTATTGCTGTAACTTTTTTCTGTAAATACTTTTGTTGACAGTGGTCTCAGTAATGCAGTAAATGGTTATCATCTCCAAAATAATCTACTGGAAAGCCCCTAGGTTTTCCAGTAAAAATTCAGTACCAGGAATTCCCATTCTCATTCCGAATGACCAAATCTAATGACATGTTTGCCTTTGCATATCTTTTGAAGTAGTATGCTTTTCTGTCGTCTGTAAAGCCAGGATATGACCTGGTTTTTAGAAGTGTCTTTGGTTTATAGGTTTGAGGAGCTCAGTGCCCTGGATGGAGGAACTGACGGGATGAGCATAATCAAAGAGATTCTGAAAATGGCCTCTTACATTCTCAAGAATTGTGGGTAAGTTCTGATACTGACTGCTTCTTTTGAAATAAGTTCTGCTTTAAGGGACTAAGTAACCGGTAGGGAAAAAACCCCAACCAAAACAGCAGGCAAACAGGAGGAAGCAAAGAGATTGACAGCACATTGCCAAAGAGCAGCCAAGAAAGGCAACAGAGTTTACTGGGGCTAGCATTGCAAGCAGATAAAAGAAGGCTGCATGAAGGGCCGTCCCAGGAATGCATTTGTGCTACTCAGAAAGTTACAAACACCATTTACTGCTCATAAAAGCATCATCAAAAACAAGCGAGGGGCAGAACTATCTGATCAAGAACTGGTTCCAAGAATCTACAGAAGAGTAACAAAGAGGCCCCAACCTCCTCAAAACTGTGAGGAAAGGAAAACAGAAATAGAACCAGCCATCCTTCCGTAAGATGTGGGCAATGAGTCAATTGCCAAACAACAAGGTCCCAGCTGTTGATATGATCCCTGCAGAATTGCCAAGGCCTGTACTACCCACAATCATGAGACAGAAAATCTGAGAAATAAATACATAGCTACAGGTTTGGAAATATCATTGTTCATTCCGTTGTGAAAAAGGGTGACTCTAAGAATTGCTTCAGTTACTGTACAATTGCCCTCATCCTTCACGCTGTCAAGATTCTTCTTAAGATCATACAACAACATTTGGTGCTGACCATTTAAAAGAAATTACCAGGCGTTCAAACTGTCTTCAGAAGGAGTCACAGTACTGGTACATGTAGCAAATCTGCACTGAATCACAGAAAAATATCAAAAGAACACCTACATCTGCTTTTACAAGAAAGCTTTTGAGTGTGTCTATTATGAAAAGCCATGGAGAGCTCTAAAAGACTTGGGAAAGCCAACACATCTGGTTAAGTTGGTGCAGTTGCTTCATACAAAGCCACTGTGCATGTGGAGACACTGATTGGTTCAAAATAGAGAAAGGAGTGCAGCAAGGTTGCATTCTTCCACCTTTTTTATTCAACCTATATGCTGAAGTGATCGTGAGGAAGCTGGAACGTGAAGAATCAAAAATCAGAATAAAGACTGGGGAAAGGAACATCAAAAATCTTCAGGAAGCTGATGACACAACTCTCCTCTTGGAAACCAAAAAAGGTCTAAAACATTGGTTCAAAAGGATTAAAGAAAAAAGTGAGAAATTTGGCCTCTCTCTGAACATAAAAAAACCCCAACCCTATAATCACTGCGAGCAATAAAAATGTCAAAATAACAATTGATGGTAAAGAAATCGAATGCCTGTAAGAATTCTCTTTTTCTAGTAACGTAGATTGATTAAAAGCAGTGAATGCAGTCCAAAAATAAACTTAACAGTTGCACTGGATCACACAGCAATTGTGAGCATAAATAGAGTATAGAAAAGCAAGGACATTGGCTTTGCAACTAAATCCTGATTAGTCTGCATTATTGGGTTTCCCATATTTATTTACAGTTATGAATTTTGGATTGGTCTACTGGACAGAGGAACTGGACAGAGAAAAATCAACTTGTTCAAGCTGTGATGTTAGAGAGGGTTTCTGCAAATTCGCTGGACAACAAAGGTGACAAACAAGCAAGTACTGAAGCATATAAAATCAGACATATCACTGGAAGGCAAAATTACAAAATTCCACCTTACTTATTTTGGCCTTGTTATGTACTCAAACTCTCTGGAAAAAGCATTATGTTCAGAATGTTCTATGATAAAAGAAAACGAAGCTGCCAAACAAACACAGTGGCTAGACGGTATAAAAGCCGACACCAGCCAGAACATAAAACAACTGAAAGAAACCTTTCAAGACCAGAAAAAATAGAGCTCATGCATAGAGTTGCGAAGAATCAGACACAATTGAACAGATAGCATCATCAAAGAAATGAAAATGACATTTTCTGTCTTGTACTTTGCAGCCAAAATCATCTATGCAGAGTTGCACAGAAGTATGCTCATCAGAGAGCAACTTCTGCTTTTTTCTTCCAGTTGTTTCCCAATTTTAGAGAGAGAAGAAATAGAGAAAATGTATATAACTGGTGGAATAAGTCCTATTTTTGCTAGTGTACTCAAATCTTAGAATGCAAGGTGCTTGTTTAGCAGCAATAAGCAACTTGGATTTCCTGCCCCACTTAAATTTTATTTTATATTTTTTAAAGATGGTTTGTAGTTTTAGATATTTAAGGACCAGATATGGATACAAATTAAAGAGTAGAACTACCATCAGCCATCTCCTCTATATGAATGACATCAAATTGTATGCTAAGAGTGAACAAGATATTCGTTCACTGATTTACCCAATATGGATATACAGTGAGAACATCAGGATGTCATGTGGACTGGAGAACTATGACCAGATGCTAGAAGAGAGCTCTTCACAATGTACAGAGATTTCACCTCATGTCAAAACTCAGAGACTGTACATCAACTGGAAAGAGAGCAGAGGGAGTCTGCTAGTGTTAAACGCGTTGTCCTGGACAAAATACAGAGCAAGCAGGTGTGCATCAATAAAATGACAGCCAAAGATGAGCTGCTAAGAGAATGCCTTCCAGAATGCCTGGAAGGAAGATCAAACAGAGGAAGTGCCATTGCAAAATAAGATCCTGAATGAGGTATACCATTGACAGATGGCGGAGGTGGCAGACATAGGGAAATCCTACCAGTGGCTGGAAAGGGCTGACTAAAAGACAGCACTTAGATACTAAACATAGCAGTAGAAGAACAGGCATTAAATGTAAAAATGACCAGGCTGAGCTTGGGGGTGGGGTCAGAACACCACATTATTTTGGAGTTGCTACGTCCCCATAAAAAACCTAAGTCCAGCCCCCCCCCCCCTTGAAGCCTGTTGACTCTTATCTGGCACCAATTTGCCTTGATCAGATTGTAGTGAATGTAGCATGAAATTAATTTTTAGTGCTTTTGAACTCTAATCTGGCTTCTGATTTCCTACACCTGACATTAAGCACCAGATCCATAGAAGCAGGGGTCTACCATACCAGACAGGACCCAGAATGGAAACTATGCAGAAAGGCCTCAAAGTCTCTCCAACACATTAGTGACAAGGTGTAAAATGGCAAGAAGGGACTAGCCAATCAACCAGACATCGTGTTAATAGATAAGGACCAGAAGACAATGGTAGTGCTAGATATAGCAGTGCCAAGTGACAGCAACATCTGGAAAGAGTATGAGAAGCTGGAAACGTACCAGGAGCTAGAGAGGATGTGAAAAGTAAAGGCCAAAGTAGTCCCAGTGGTGGTAGGAGCAGCTGGGGCTGTAACTCTTAAGCTGGGAGAGTGGCTCCAATAGATCAACATCAGATCTCTCTGTGCAGAACCAGTGCAGTGCTGGGAACAGCTAAGACACTGTGCAGAACCTTCAAACTCCAAAACTGAGGAATATACATAAATGCTTTTTCATAAATGATTATTCTGTGATTGTTCTTGATCACCATGGCAATCATTTTTTTGAATGGGTGAGATATGACATCCACTTATGAGGATGCCTGTGACGTGCTTCTGTGGAGTGCTAGAATGGGAAGGTTTTCTATCACATTTCCAAAATTGAAAAGGTTCCCACATGTCCAAGAAGTTTGTCTTGTCTTAGTTTTGTCTTCCTGTTTAGTAATCTGCAAATCAGAAAGACGACAAATAGAACAGGAGTGTCAAAACTGCCAGCCCACGAGCCAGACGCATCATCCAGAAGCCGCGCCCACCCCATTGCCGGCAGTGGCAAAATTGTCCCGATATGTTGCGTGATGTCACGTGACATCGCAAGTTTGACATGTCTGAGATAGAGAATGAAACTATTTTTTTTTAATTCTGGGTAGAATTCTGTGCCCTTCCCCATCACCTTTTGAGTAGGAAAGGGAAGGAAAAAAAAATCATGTAGGATCTTATATGAGAGCCAGCTTCATCTACTGGTTCAGGCGACAGACTAGAAAGGAAGAGATCATAAGTTGATCCCAGGGTTTTTGTTGTGGGGAAAATAGGAGGAGGAAGGTGTATTATAAATACAAACATACATACATACATATATACATGCATATATACATACATACAGATATTCCTCTGCTTTCCATTTTTATTCACAAGCATGCATTACCATATATCTTAGACGAACTATTAAATTACATTCATTGTCTTTGTTGTCAGAAGTATTATTCTGTGCAAGTTACACAAAATGAAAATTATCACCAACACGGTGTGCAACCTATACTGGTTACTGATATACATATGAGTGTAATTTAAAGTCTAGTTATCATCTGCAAAGCACTGTATGGCATCAGGTTAGTTATTTGAGGGACCATCGCTTTTTTTCTGCCCATCCTATAAGTTTAAATGGAATCATCATGCTCTGGGTCTTGTTCATTAAACAATGTCATCTGATGAGACCCAGAAAACAGGCTTTTCCCCCAGACTTTAGGCTAGGACAGGGGTAGGCAACCTTGCTCTTTTATGACTCGTGGACTTCCTGGCTGGCTCAGGAATTCTGGGAGTTGAAGTCCACGAGTCATAAAAGAGCTAAGGTTGCCTACCCCTGGGCTAGGACAAAATGTGGATTCTTTTTGTGAGGGATTCTTACGTCTGTTCCACCAGGGTGACCATCTTGAGTATTGTTGTTCTGTTTTTTGTTTTGTTTTGTTTTCAATTTGTACATTGCCCAGCGTCATTGAGAATTTGGGCAATTTTAAAAATGTGAAATTATAAGAATAAAAAACTTTCTTCTCACATAGCCCTTAACTACCAGTAATATTGACTGAAACTGCTGTTTCCAAGAATGCTTGTGGATCTTTGAGATTTAAGGATTATATAATTGAAGAAAATTATAGTGGAAGAGATGGAATTTATAAATGAAACATTAAAAGAGGATAAACCATTTGGATGGAAGTATGCTATGTTCTTGGACTACGTTCATAAACAATTATAGCAATTTGCAAGAGCTCCTTTGGGGAAGATAAAGGCAGCTTCTCCCAGTATCATCCTGTGCTATCCTGTCATTATGGACACACCTGTTTACCAGAAAATCCTGCTCTGCTGTTAGTGATCTGCATGAAAACAGATTGGGAGATGAGAAATTCTAGATGGTTTCATTGTTTACAAGTCAAACTCAGTTCAAACCAGCAAACAAAATGCTTGCTATATTTCAGTCCAGTATATCTTTATTATAGTATTCTAGTATATGCTTCATAAAGAAGAACAGAATGGAATTCTTTATATATACAACACAGAACATACACAGAAAACTCTTGTCAAGCTTGGTATAAGACTGAAAATTTCAAATAATTTCCACTGAAGAGAAAATACAGTGCTTTTTCTAAAGCATAGGAGAGTAAAAGATGGTAAGAAGATCTTTCCCCCTCTCTTAGAAGACCAGTTTAAAGGAAAGAGGAACCAATTTCATTGAGAGAACTTTCATTTGTAACCTGAGTCATTAACTATTATTTTTCCCCCCCAAAATGAATTCTTTCTCTCATCTTCTCTATCTTCAAGATAGAGAAGTCAGTGACACAGAGAGGAAAATATTTCTTGCTGATGTGAACTACTTCCATATGTAAATTTAATAGCCCGATTGATTCAGCATTTGGGGTGAAAAATAGAATTTTTACCTTGTTTTAGTTCTTTTGTTGTCGGTTTATTTTGTAGACTGCAAAATGCTGTGAGTAAATGTAGGCATGAGTTTGGATACAAAATGATTAAATCGTCATCACTGCATTTTGTGATTCCTTTGTCCCTGCTAAAGTATTTTCAGAACAAGCACATAATATACTTCACATGTATAAAATGTAAATTTCAAAATTATTTATCAAATGAGAAGTTACACATTTTTGTCCAAATGGAAAAAATAATTACACTGTTATGTATACAATACACAACATCAAAACAATGTTAAAAAGTAACTGAAATAGATAATTTCTTACAAGTAAATTAAAGTTTTGTTGTACAGGAAATAAGAAAATTTGCATCCAAAAATCAATCACTTACATTGTGATCTATATTATACAAAGTTGAATTATACAATTATACCAAAATTATACAAATTTCTTTTTGGATTACTAAATAAATCTGTGTGCCATATTTCAGGCTTCAATGCAAAAGCTAAGCCAGGTTTCAGTTTAATAGCTATTAACATGAAGCTGATAAATTGGAGGTTGTCTTTTTCATTATATTTATTTTTGCTACTTATAAGTCTTTCTTATAGCAGAAATTTGTTTTATGAGAATGTTTGAGTACCTACAAACCAAATATTGTGTTTCTTCATTGTCAAAAATACTATCTTGCTAAAAGATTAATATTTCAAATGCAACCCACTTTACCATCTGTGAATCTGTCTGCCAGATGGTTCAATACTGTGGCATGTTATCATTATTTATTTTGGTTACCATAATAGCAAAAATAATCACTTCAGAGTTGAAATATTGTGCTTTCAGCTTCCCTGCCTTGGCTTTAGCAAGCTCAAAAGCCTCAGGTGGCACAATGTAGCTCCAGTAAAAAAAGCATAGTTATGGATTCTGCAATATTGTCAAACAATACTTGGAGCAAGATCAATTCCATCCTCAACTTCCTTTGAGAAATACTGAACTAGTGTTTTGTAATTTTTAATGCATTCTTTCATTGCAAAATGATTTAACATCCATCTAACTTTTGTTGAATTGTCTGTATGGGACTACATCATAGGCTGCAACTCAGGCTTTTTCCTATTAGTTTTGATACCATTCCTAAGTGATTTATTCCACTACCTTCTGGAATTCTTCATAATTTGCTTGGAGTGCAAAAAGATGGGCTTTTTGACTGAGTGTCTATTCAGGTACTCAATCTGCCGTGGATCTCACAGCTTTCCATCAGCAAAATCATAACCTAAAATCATTCCCCACCCTCTAAAATGGCAGTGTTTGATTACTTAGAGGAAACAAAGCTTTGAAAAAATCAACTTAAGACAACTGGATATTTATTTTCTGTCTGGAACTTGGCAACCCAAAAAATTCCTATTTTTATTGGAATCTGACATTTTGTTTTATTTGCAAAAAAGAACTTAAAGTGGTTAAGATTTTAGTCTGGGATTTGAAAAAGACTCTAAATGCTATCGGGGATATTTTGTGGCAAGTTTGGCACAACAGTTTTATTACTTCTAACGAAGAGACTTATTTACTGCCCAGGTCTGACCTTGGTTTTATCTATGACAAACCTAGCTTTGAGAGAGCAGCTGGGGAGTGAAACTGGCTTCTAGGAACGGTGGAGGTGAACATTTACTGACTTCCTTAATAAATAGCCTCCACCAGAAAGATCATTTTTAACTACATCAGAAATGGAGGACGATTTCCAGTTTCGGGATATGTTTAAACCTGTACTTGAAGCTATTCTTGCAAATATTGAGAAACTTAAAGCTAATTTGAAAGATAAAGGTGCCAGCTTACCTCCAGAAGGCAAAACCCTGATTGCAACTAGAAAACTACTAACCCAAAAAAACAACAGAAGTGGAACAAGTGAACGTCATCGCAGAGGGCTCTACAAAACAAGCACAGTCTACTGAAAATTCAGAGAATTACAATAATTGCAAAACTGGAAATAACCTTCAATGAAAACCAGAAGAAGAAACCTGAGAAAGAAAAAGACCAGATCAAGTTGAAGAGAACTATACCGGAACAAACATGGGGATCTAGGAGATCAAAGCGACTTAATGATTATAAATGGGCCAGTCCTCTTAGAAAATTAGCAGCTAGATGGTCTCCTTTAATCCACATAATATTCACAAGAATGAAGAGAGACCTCTCTGATGATTTAAAAGCATTGATATGGAAACCTGGCTGGCAAAAGAAGAAAGCTAGAATTAGGTTGAAAAACTGGGGCCCCTTGATTTATTAGAGAGGATCCTAAACTGTCAGTTAGTGGGCTAAAGGGAGATTTTGAAATAAAAGGAAATTTGAGTACTAGATTTAAAATAGTCAGAAAATAGTAAAAAACGGGATTAATTGGTTGAATATTGAAGGTTTAGATCAGGGGTGTCAAACTGCCGGCCCGCAGGCCGGACGTGTCACAACAAAACCGCGCCCACCCCATTGCCGGCAATGGGGAAAAAGCTCCGATAACGTCGCGCGATGTCACATGACATTGCGAGTTTGACATGCCTGGTTTAGATTAACAAAGGAAATTTAAATTAACTATAAGAAAATAGGTTTGAATTATTGATTAGCCCAGTGTATATAGATTATGGATCTGAACTAATAAAAGATACTCTATTATTAAGGCGGTGATCTATTAGGATGGGAAGTAGAAAATGTTTATGGAATAGAATAAGAACATATTTAAGTTTTAATAGGTGTATTTTAGATGTTATAATTTTTATGAAATGAGATAAAGGAAATTTGGGTTACCTGAAAGTTAAATACTATGGATATTAAAGGTTAAATTGGAATACTGTAATTAAAAATTAAAATTGGTAAAATTTTATAACAAGACATTGATTGTCTGTTGAGAACTATTAAGATATAATAATAATAATAATAATAATAATAATAATAATAATAATAATAATAATAATAATAATAATAGTTGGAAGGGACCTTGGAGGTCATCTAGTCCAATATGTATAAGCAAAAAGAAAAAATGTATTTATAAATGGGATAATGAAATTTTTACTGAATTTTGATATAATTAGAAACTTATTAACATAAATATGAAATAGCAAATGTTAAGGGAAACTGGGAAAAAATATTTGATGGTGTAACCTGAGATACTAATGACTGTATTAATGATCTATTGTTTAACCCAATTACCACATTGCCTTCTAAAATGTTATTCTTAACCCTATAAAATCTAATAAAATCTTTTTTTTTAAAAAAAATAACAAACTTTGACTTCTGCACTTGAAGGCGTACTATAGGGCTCCCCAACTCCAAGTCCATGGACCGGTACCAGGCTGCGGCATGCCAACAACCAGTCTGCACAAACAAGCAAGGTCCCATCCATGGGATGCAGGCAGCACACAAAACCACGCACTCTCCAGTCCGTGGAAAAACCTTTTTCCACGGAACCAGTCCCTGGTGCCCAAAAGGTTGGGGACCTCTGGAGCACTACATCTCCAGTTTCAATATAAGAAAATATTTAGTGAACGTGCTCAGGCAGGCGTTCAGAATTTTCCTTAGTTTCAGCTAATACATTTATGCCATGAAGCCCTGATAACTTAAAACTTCCTGCCAGTTTTCAGTTGCCTTGATATATTACAATAGTCTCGCACCAATCTTTGAGTTATACGCTTTGACATCTTCACGGGATCAAATTTACACTATTGAGCTATTGCAACATTGGCTTCAGCCTAAGTCTTCGGCAAAACCTTAACCCTCTTCCTGCTACAGCTGAGTCCCTTCTTTGCCCTGGAGCTCAACAGAAGATCTGCATGCTTCCACCTAGTTCCCAAGGGCTGGGCAAAAAGCTTTCCTGTCTTCTTCCTCCCTCTTTCTCTGGGCCTCTCTCTATTTCTCTCTCCTTCCTTTGCTGGTGCATCATCTCAGTGAACAGGAGACAGATTCCTGTGCAATGGTTGCTTGTGGCCACACAGGTGCACAGCTTGGAGAGACCACTGCTTCTTCTTTTTTTTTATTGAAATGTTTTTCAATACATTTTATCTTTAACAAAACAACCCCTCCCCACCCCCACCCCCCTTCCCAACCCAGCCCAACCCTCCCACCCTCCCCTTCCCCCCTCCCCGACTTACCAGAGCTAAATACAAGGTATAAAAGTAAAGAGAGACCACTGCTTCTAAGGGTTGATCTCTGAATTAGAGCAGACTTCGTGAAAAGTAAAATTAAATTATTCCTAGGAAAATATTGCTAACAACGATGTTGTGGGAATTGGTGAAATGTCAGCTGAACTTAAGAGTTGATGCAGTTAATTTTTGTAAGCCATTTGTAGGCAATTATTCAAAAAACTCATTACAAGGATGAATTTATATTCCAATACTAGAAAAGTCAGTGCTAAAGGATACTTTAACTATAAAGCACTTTCATTTATCTCCTATGCTAGTATAATAATGATCATGATTTTGCAACCCATACTTCAATAATACACTTTGCCGGATGTACAAACTAGGTTCAAAAGAGACAGGAGCACCTAAGAATATATTGGTAGCATCTGATAAGGAAAAAAGTTAAGAGGATTTCTTTCGCCCAGCTTATGTTTCAAGACATAGAAATAAAAATGTAGAGGTAGTCCTCGACTTACGATTGCAATTGAGCCCAAAATTTCTGTTGCTAAGTCAGACATTTGTTAAATGAATTTTGCCCCATTTTACAACCTTTTTTGTCACATTTGTTAAGTGAACCATGGCAATTAAGTTAATATCATGGTTGTTAAATGAAGACAGTCACAACTCACCTTTTCCAGTGCTGTTGTAACTTTGAACAGTCACTGAATGAACTGTTGTAAGTCAAGGACTATCTGTACCATTTAAATAAAAGTAAGATCTTTTTAGTGGAAATTTATGCTCCAAACCAAAATAAATCTGTATTTTTCTATGGACCTAAGTGAAAATTAATAGAGCTGTCATATGTAAACTGGTGCCTTGAGGGAGACTGGAATGGAGTAATCTGCCCACAATAAAACAGATCACCAGTAAAGAGAATTTAAATGATGCAAGATAAACTACCAAGAATATTCTTCAAAATGATGAATAAACTTGAATTAATTAATATATGGAGACATAAAAGTGGTGATTCTAAAAAATATACTTATTTTTCAGAAAGACTTAGATCAGACATGTCAAACCCGCGATGTCACGTGACGTCGCGCAACATATTGGAGCCTTTTAATCATTGCTGGCAATGGGGTGGGCGCGGCTTCCGGATGACACGTCCGGCCCATGGGCCGGCAGTTTGACACCCCTGACTTAGCTCTTTCTCCAGAATAGAATCAAAATTTGGCCACTTATGCTAACAAAGTTGAAATATTGCCAAAAATGTTCTGTGCCCATAATTTAGTGATTTTAATATACAAGAAGAAAGTTGGATCTATAGATGGAGATCAAATGAAATATTACTACAATGTATATTGATAGTGAAAAAATGTAAAAAGTGTCTTATTTTTTTTAGAATAATTTCAATAAGTACACTGATAATAAAATAGTATGGGATGCCAGTAGAGCATTCTTGCAAAGGCAATTATTCAGCAGAACAAAATGATGAACAAAAAGACAAGAAGAGATGCAAATGATTCTAAATGATACAAAGATAAAAGAGGATGAGTTACTGAGGTCTCCAGGGAAATCTCTGGTGGCTTACCATCCAAAAATAAATCAATATATGCAACAATAAAATAAAAGAAACAGTAAAACTAGAAAAACCAAAAACTGACTAACTTACATAGAAATGACTACATAATAATGTTCACATTTCAATAAATGAGGAAATGACTTACAGTAAAAAAAATGCTTGAATTGCTTTGATGGAAGGGAGAAGCTAGCACACAAAAAAATTGGGGAAGTCACTTGGGCAAAGCTGCTCCTGAAAACAGACCAAACTTTAAACCGATACTATTCATATAAATATTCATCAGTTTATACAATAAAAGAAATAGGGTTTATTTTTCTCTGATAAAGAGATTAATAACAATGGATTTCACATACTGCATTAAATGAACTTTTCTCTACAAGAATGTAGGATCCACTGCGTGATGAACTGGGAGAGTTCTTTCTCATAACTTAGAGTCTGATTGGAGAGACCTCCACCTAAGGGGCATATGCTTGCATCAGCATTTATCCAATTTTTCATTTAACTCATAATAAAACCAAAAAGCTGCCAAAAGCAAGCCATAAATATGGTTAAATTGGAAGTTTAGGGTCTTTGAATCATTGCAAAACCCACCCCAGTATGCCTTTACAAAACTCCACTGGAACCAGATTCACAGCATGCTATTTTGTGTATTTTTCATTGAAGCAAGTTTTAATAAAGATGGTTGTTGTTTTCTTCTTTCAGGAGTGTGTATTTGGAGGTTGACCCCAGGCACCCCAAAATGGTAACAAATTGGCTGTCCGATCATCCTGATTTGTTCCTCTTTGTATCTGCTACACACAAGGACTTCTGTGGAAAGTAAGATGGGGAAGATTCCTAGATTTTCATTTTTCTTGTTTCTTAATGCAGCAAGCGTCTTATAGAACCCTTGTACCAAGCTCTATTGGCAGCCCACAATATAGGTAGACCTCGACTTACAACAGTTCATTCAGTGGCTGTTCAAAGTTACAACGGCACTGGCAAAAGTGATTTATAACCGTTTTACGACCATTGCAGTATCCCCATGGTCAGGTGATCAAAATTCACATGTTTGGCAACTGATTCATATTTATGACAGTTGCAGTGTCCCAAAGTCATGGGATCACCTTTTGCAACCTTCCGAAAAGCACAATCAACGGGGAAGACAGATCATGTCCCTTCACAACCATGTCATTAATTTAACAACTGCAGTGATTCACTTAGCAACTGTGGCAAGAAAGATAATAAAAATGGAGGAAAACTCACTTAACAAATGTCTTGCTTACCAACAGAAATTTTGGACTCACTTGTGGTCATAAGTCAAAGACTACCTGTATATTATGAAGCCAAAGTTGAGTTGAGTATATAAATGCTGTGCATCAAAGAGTTTTATGGAAGCATAGGAAACATTGAAGAGATATGTTGCTTTCTGCGTAGAATACAGAGAAATGTTGTTGAACATGTTTCACTTTATTTGTATATTATGCAGATGCTGGGCCAAATATTGTACTTTATTCTTTTCATTGAACACCTGGAGTATTAAAATGACTCTTGTGAAACTTAAGAATAGCTTGGAAATTTATTTATATCATGAAAAAATTAATTAACATCTTTATCTCCAGATACAAACAATTCCATGAACTCTTTGTAACCTACAGTTCTTAGTTAAAACCATTCTAACATATTATTAAGGGATTATAAAACTTTCAACATTTAATAAATTCCAAGAAAGCTCATACTGTAAAATGTACTAGTCTTTAAAGTGCTACAAAGCTCCCTTTTTAACTTCTATACTCTTTTTAGTAAGATTTAATTTTGTGATTGTCTTACATTTATCCAGGCCAAGGTTTCTGCATATTCAAAAATGTAGGAAAGAAGATCATGACTAGTTCTGTCTCCTAACCCTGGATTGTTTACAGTGCTTTCTAAAGGTATGTTCTCATTTGCTAACTCGCATTTTGCCGAGGATTGATTGATTGATTGATTGATTGATTGATTGATTTCAAATTTTAAAGTTGTTTTGTGATTATTACAGTTGTTACGTGAGATATACCATTTATATCCAATGTATAGTTGCTATTTTTCTTTTACCTTATAATCACTTTGCATTCCTCAAACTAAGGGTATAGAATGGAGGTAAGAATTTGTTGTTGTTAGTTGCGAAGTCGTGTCCGACCCATCGCGACCCCATGCTCAACATTCCTCCAGGCCTTCCTGTCCTCTACCATCTTCTGGAGTCCATTTAAACTCACGCCATCCAGCCACCTCATTCTCTGTCGTCCCCTGCCCTCAATATTTCCCACCATTAGGCTCTTCTCCAGTGAGTCCTTCCTTCTCTACGTGGCCAAAGTATTTGAGTTTCAACTTCAGGATCTGGCCTTCTAAAGAGCAGTCAGGGTTGATCTCTAGAACTAACTGGTTTGAATGCCTTGCAGTCCAAGGGACTCGCAGGAATCTTCTCCAGCACCATAGTTCAATTTTTTGGCGCTCAGTCTTCCTTATGGTCCAACTTTCACAGCCATACATTGCAACTGGGAAAACCATGGCCTTGACTATATGCACTTTTGTTGGCAGGGTGATGTCTCTGCTTTTTAGTATGCTGTCTACATTTGCCATAGCTTTCCTCCCCAGGAGCAAGTGTCTTTAAATTTCTTGGCTGCTGTCCCCATCTACGGTGATCTTGGAGCCTAAGGAAATAAAATATGTCACTACCTCCATTTCTTCCCCCTCTATTTGCCAGGAATTGAGAGGGCCGGATGCCATGATCTTGGTTTTCTTAATGTTAAGTTTCAAGTCCACTTTTGCACTCTCCTTCTTCACACGCATCAAGAGGCTCTTTAATTCCTCTTCATTTTCTGCCATTACAGTGGTATCATCTGCATATCCTAGGTTGTTGATATTTCTCCCAGCAATCTTAATTCCAATTTTTGATTCATCTAGCCCTGCCTTTCTCATGATGTGCTCTGTATATAGGTTAAATAGGCAGGGCGACAGTATACAGCCTTGCCAGACTCCTTTCCCAATTTTGAACCAATCAGTGGTTCCGTGTCCAGTTCTCACCATTGCTTCTTGATCTGCATATAGGTTTCTCAAGAGACAAATAAGATGGTCTGGTACTCTCATCTCTTTAAGAACTTGCCACAGTTTGTTATGATCCACACAATCAAAGGCTTTAGCATAGTCAATGAAGCAGAAGTAGATGTTTTTCTGGAACTCTCTAGCTTTCTCCATGATCCAACATATGTTGGCAATTTGATCTCTAGTTCCTCTGCCTCTTCAAAATCCTTCCTGAACTTCTGGTAGTTCTCAATCCACATACTGCTGGAGTCTAGCTTGTAGGATTTTAAGCATAACTTTACTAGCATGTGAAATGAGTGCAATGGTGCGATAGTTTGAACATTCTTTGGCACTGCCTTTCTTTGGAATTGAAATGTAAACTGACCTTTTCCAATTCTGTGGCCACTGTTGAGTTTTCCAGATTTGCTGGCAAATTGAGTGTAGCACTCTTACTGCATCGTGCTTTAAGATTTTGAATAGCTCAGCTGGAATACTGTCACCTCCACTTGCTTTGCTGTTGCTCAGATTTCCTAAGGCTTCACTTCACATTCTAGGATGTCTGGCTCGGGGTCAGTGACCATTCAATTCTGGTTATCTGGGACGTTAAGCTCTTTCTTGTATAGTTCTTCTGTGTAGTTTTGCTACCTCTTCTTAATCTCTTCCGCCTCTGTTAGGTCCCTGCCATTTTGGTCCTTTATCATGCCCATCTTTGCATGAAACGTTCCCTTCATATCTCCAATTTTCTTTCTTTCTTTTTTTTTAAATTTTATTAAATGCACATTTAAAAACAAAAGTGGACATGATTCAACTTCCCTGGCTACAACACTGTTATTAGTATTACCTTATGTTACAGAAAGAAAAACAGAAACTTAAAATACATTCTATGATGGGACAGAGTATAACAAAATGTACATATAACATCTGTAAATTTTCTGGTAGACCATCTTTCAGTCGTCAATGTTGTATTTACATATCTTTCAGTTGTGTCCTGATATAGGTGCTAATAAGAAGTCCTTACATTATCAACTAATCAATCGATAGTCATCTCAACGATCCTCCTTATCTCTAACCAATCGTACAAATTTTTCCAAATTTCATAATACTCTGTTTCAGTTTTATTTTTAATCTCTAAAGTTAACTTGTCCATTTCAGCGCTGGATAAAATTTTATTTATTATTTCTTCTTCAGTGGGGGTTTCCTTTTTTTTTCAATTTTTGGGCATAGGCCAATCTTGCTGCTGTTAAAATATGCAATAGTAAGTAGAAAGATGCTTTGCTAAGTTTATCATTAATAATCCCTAATAAGAAGGTTTCTGGTTTTAAATCAATTTTTTTGTAATATTTCTTCCAACCAATTTTTTATCCAATGTCAAAAATTTCGCGCTTTTGGACATTCCCACCACATGTGATAGTAAGTCCCTGGAAGTTTCTGCATTTCCAGCATGTCGGTGAGATTTTTTTATCTATTTTTGCTAGCCTTGTAGGGGGAAGGTGCCAGCTATAAAACATCTTGTATAAATTTTCTTTATAGGAGGTGGCTAGTGTTAACCTCCTGTTTCTATCCTATAGTGATTTTCAATTATCTAGGTCAATACTGTAACTGAAATTTTTGCTCCAGATTAACATTGTTTCTTTTACCTGTTCTTCTAACAAATCTTGTTCTAATAAACTTAGAAACTTAGAAAGAGATTGTTTTTCCTTTCCATTCCATTGTCCCCTAATAACTATTTAATTATTTGCCTATTTAGAGTTTTTGATCTGTAATTTAGGTTCTGAGAAGCAGGAATTTAATTTGCTGAACAAAGTGTGTATGTATCTGTAATTAGTACATATCAGAGGGAAGCTTCAAAGTGTACTCTATGCTTGATAATGTATCAGTATTGGATTTTGCTGCTTAATTTTCCTTTTCATAGATACTATTGTAAAATGGCATGTTGGTTTTTTTTTCAGTGCATTATTTTAGAAATGAAAAAAAGTACTCTGTTGTATTGAGCTGTTTGCATTTTTAAAAAAATTGCCCAATAGGTTCATTGCATATTTGAAGCTAGATCCAAATGTAACTTTCCACTGGTACATGCTGCCTGTATTGCTGCACTGCATTCTTGTGTTTTCTTCCTTCTGGTAACATTCATTTCCTCAACCTTGTGCCAAGGATCTGTAAAATGATACCACAAATGCTGACCCTGTCTTTTAAGGATACAAATGGAATTGCCATTTCTTCTTGCACAAGGTGAGATTCTTTGCCAAAGTACATTGTTAAAGAGCAACCTGTCTTTTTCATTACAGTGTGTACCGTAACATTTAATACACTTTTGGCAAGAAGACTGCAAATGCCTTTCATAAGATATATTAACATGGCACCCTATAAGTCGTGTGACATTCCCAAACTCATCAGATGACCCTTGAGGGGAGGTTCTAACCAGGAAAGCCTTTAACTACGAGCTCTCCAAAACTAAGTAATTGTGTCATAAACCATGTTATGCTGTTGGTGCAAGTTGGCACAGATTTCAGTTCCTTGTAGAATTAACAGGGGTAAGAAAGTAGGTCGTGGTTTTCAACAATACATGTGCAGAGGTTGGGTTTTGTTTGCCCTGCAGCTGCTAGTAGATGAGTATACTATAGCTGTTCAGCAGTGTCAGTTTTCTTAGAAATAACAAGGACTTGGTTCCAAGTGGTGGCACAATGCTTCCAGTGGTAGATACCGGGCTGTAATTATCAAGAGGAACTTAAGTAGAGTTAGAAAGTCGCTGTGGTTTCTGACCTGAGAAAGAGGTACTTTGCTCCAAGGGTGCAAATGAAATTCCAGACTAATCAGAGGTCTAATCTCTAATAAGAGACCATATGAGGATTATACTTCCTTATCCCCAGAATTAGGATTGGAAGACTTCAACAAAATATTGCCCTGCCAACTGCTTCTGTTCCGTTTCACCCTGACAGTCTTCCCTGTTTGAAAGTCAAAGATTGGTTGATCTAGCAGTAAAGAGGGCAAAGTGAGAGATTGGATATCCTCAATTCATTTCATCTAACCAGTGTTTTTCAGACAGGTGGACTTCAACTCGCAGAAATTCTGGGAGTTAAAGTCCACTTGTCTTAAAGTTGCCAAGGTTGAAAAATAACAATCTAAACCATAGAATTGAAAGGGCGGTAGGCAAGTTGCTTTTTTAGACTAAATCCAAGACTTTGTAGAGTTATTATATGGTTACTGAATTAACTTTTTGGAGATTCTAACTACTCTTGAAACGGTCTTGTATAAAATAGTTTTGTATTTTCTGCTAAGTCTACTGCCTGAAATGCTTGATTAAAAGCCAGAGGACCTGTGTTTGTGATAATGCAATCCTACTTTCTTGCAGACCCGCAAGCACTAATTGACTGGATATTTTTTTTTAAAAAAAAATTAGGTGAAGGAAGGATTAAAGAACATCAGACTACAGATAGTCTTCCACTTATGACAATTGAGCCCAAAATTTCTGTTGCTAAGTGAAACAGTCATTAAGTGAATTTGGCCCCATTTTACAACCTTTCTTGCCATAGTTGTTAAATGTATCATTGAAGTGCTTAATTTAGTAACATGGTTGTTAAGTGAATCTGGCTTCCCTATTGACTTTACTTGCCGGAAGGTCTCAAAAGGTGATCACATGATCCCGGAACACTGCAACTGTCATAAATATGAAACAGTTGCCAAGCATCCATATTTTGACCACATGCCCATAGTGATGCTGCAGTGGTCGTAAGTGAAAAAATGGTCACATTTTTTTCAGTTATGTTATAACTTCAAACATTCACTAAATGAACTGTTCTAAGCCGAAGACTACCTGTAATTGATTTTGGCGGTTTTCAAGGAAGCATAGCCTGACTTCACCATTTCTTGTAGCGGTTTTTTCCCCCCCACAATGATCTTAATTCAATATTGGACTGAAATTCTCTGCCCCATCACATGTAGTTTGTACAGCTGCTGATTAATTATGTCACTTATTGCACTTATTGTTTAAACACACCTGGAGGCAAAATATTGGTCGCATAGGCGAAGGTAGGAGTCTCCCAAAGAAGAGAAAATCAAAGAAGGGAGAGTGTAGGCAGTTCTTTTGTCATAATTTTTTTTAATAGTGATAGAGTTCATCTAAGCTGTAAAAACACTGAATTTATCTAAGTGGTATTGTTTTTTACTTGGTGTATTGTTCAATGAATAAACCCTGAGGGTTTTTTAGGGAAGTAACGTACAATCTGAAAACAAGACGTTGTTGGCTTTCTAGTTGCAACTGTGACTTAACAAATGAGAAAACATGATTGGCTTGTAGTTAACTACCTATTTCTGGTCTGCTTTGTGTGTTCCACCCATCCCTCTAAAAATGTTATTATAATCTTAAGGCTGTTTTTAAAGTATGGAAATATTAATTTTGTACTGGTTTGCCCAGACTCATCTAAATTGAAGCAGTTTACAAGTATGTATGTATGTATGTACTGTATGTATGTATGTATGTATGTATGTGTATAAATAAAATAAAATAAAATAAAGCTACAAACAGAAAACAGATTGACCGAGCCATGCTTGCTTTGCTTTTGGCTTTTTCAGAAATAAACAATTAGTGATATGTACAATGGAACAAACTGAAAAAAGAAATCTCTTTGCCCACAGTAATACTGTAATATTATAACTACTTCCTTTTTAGAGAATGGTTTAGTAGTATGTTTATCACTTTCGAGAATATAAAAGCCAGGGGCATCAGTTGTCTAATTCTGTCATGTTATAATGCATTTTTCAGAGTTAGACACCAAGCAGAATTTGCATATGATGTACAAACTGATTAAGAGGAGAAAAGCTACTTGATACCAGGCTTTGATCTATCCTTTAGAATAGGCATGTCAAACTCGCAATGTCACGTGACATCGCATGACGTATTGTGACTTTTTCCCCATTGCCAGCAATGGGGTGGGCACGGTTTTGGCATGACGCATCCAGCCCGTGGGCCGGCAGTTTGACATGCCTGCTTTTGAATTACCTGGTTTTTTTTTAATTTGTTTCATTTATTTTCAAATGAACTTTCTTTGTTTCCACTAAGCTGAAGCTTCATGTTCCCTAGTTTTTGTTTTTTTTAAATACAGGTTTTATTAATTTTTTAATTTTACATCCAGTTATTTATGAAGCAATACAGTGGTTGGGTAGTTAAAAGTAAACAATAGCAAATAACAAAATCATTTGTAGATAGCTCAAGTTACATCAACAAGAATTCCCTCTCCGATTCCCTTAGTTATGGTAACATAATCAAATTAATCAAATTAATACATTTCTAATTGTGACAAAATCAATTAGAACAATTTTCAATATATTTTCACTTATACATATCCATGTCCTGTTTTTGAATTTTACCTAATTGCAATAGAATATTTCAAAGTAGCCTGTAATATATAGAAGAAAACTTAATTTTCAGGTAACCCACATTTCCCCCATTTCATTATATAGTAATTATCCTGTCTAAAATACATACATTGTTCATTTCAGTGCATTCTTATTTTATACAAGTATATTCTGTTTATCATCTTAATAGTTCACCAATTATTAAAAAAATATCTTTTGTTGTATCCTTCCAGATTCTATAATATAAATCAATTCTAATAGCTAACTTTCCTTTCCCTTAGAAGTCTAGAAGTAAAATATAAAATCAGTTTATATCTTTTAAAAATTCCCTTAGCCCATTAAGAGAAATTTTAATCTCTATCATTACAACAAATATATTCTATTTATCATCTTAATAGTTCATCAATTATTAAAATAAGGTTTTTATTATATCATTCCAAATTCTATAATTCAAAGTTATGTTCTGATAGCTAATTTTGCTTTCCCTTAAAGATCTAAAACCTAAGTATAGAATCAGTTTATATCTTTTAAAGATTCCCCTTAGCCCATTAAAAGAAATTTTAAGCTCTATCATTACAAGTCCCAACAGAAAGACAAATCCAATCTTTTAAATCTAACTCTCGTGTTCTTTTTGTGCCAATCAGGTTTTCATATCAGTGCCTTTAGATTCTCAAATGTGTCTCCCTTTCTTCCAACACATAGTTTAAATCCAGGGAGACTATCCAATTGTCAATTTTGCAAAAAAATGTCCCCTTTGTAATCATTAAGATGTTGCTTTAATAGATCAATTCTCGATGTTTGGTATGGTATAGTTGTCATTAGTTCAGTCTGGTCTTCTTCTTCCAATTCCATCTGGCTTAGATAAGAGGGGATGACCGATGTTATAGTTATTATTTGGTTGGCTAGGTTCTCAACATACTGTATTTGAAAGCCTTTGGTATCTTCCGTCTTAGTGTTGCTTTCTTCGGCTTCTATTGTTTTTTGAATTGTAGTTTTTATAGTTAAAATCGAGATTTAGGCATCAAGGTTCTCAATAGATTGTATTTATTGTTCTTTAGGGTCTCCTATTTTGATGTTAATTTCCTCTTCTATTTGTTTTTGGATTGTCAATTCATCATTTAAAATCAAAGTTTCATTTGGTAGATTTAAGCTGTCAGATTTATCTTGCAGTCAGTGCCAGAATTGTTTCAAGTATCAGTTTATAGTTAAGTGGTGGAATATAATCCTCCATTTCTTTGATGTTTACAGGTAGGTCTTTCGTGGAGGCTATTTTAATAAGAGTCAGTGAGTGTCCACCTCCACTATTCCTAGAGATTGTTTTTGGTGCCAGGTGTTCCCAATTCTTATCTTTAAAGATAGTGTCAAGGACAAATCTGTGTTTCAGCCAGCTCTCACAATAAAGAAAAGGTTTAGTTGCTATATCAGGTTTTGCCACAAAATGTCATCAATAGCATATAAAATGTGTAAAATCTTTTTCCAGACTGATATGAGGCTTTTATCCAATTAATCAGTATTTTTTCTTTTCCTCTTCTTTCACAGCTTAAGCAGAAAATAGGGTAGTAGGTCCCCGCAGAAATAAAAGCTCTTTAAATGCCCAGGAATTTCAAAGGTACAAATAAGGTCGCTTAATTTTTTAGCTTAGTCATTTGGTTTCTTTTAAGGCTTTAAAATTTTTGTTCCCTAAGTAAGCAGTTGCCGATCTTTCAAAAGAGGGGGAGGAGATTTTCAAAAAGGTCCCACAGTAAAGTAGTTAGGGGAATAAGAAAGGTAAGGTCTCACCCAGATCCTCCAGATTGCTTCGTTGTGCTTGATGGTGCTTTTGGCTTTCGGCAGGGAACGGCTTAATGATCGGCCATCTTAATGGCCAATCTCTTCTTCTTTGGGCCAGAGGAGCTGCTCTGGATCAAACAGAGGGCTGCCGCCCTTCCGTGTTCACAAGAAGGGCCTCCTCACAGTGGTCACCCCTCCAGGGTGACTTTCGACCCTTTTCAGGGTCCTTCAAGGACGATAGATCGGACGGCGGGGAGAGGCTTCTTACCGCGCGTCCGCTGGTGCTGCGCGCACAAACCAGAAGCCACATGCTCCCCAGTTTTAATTTGCAGTCAGTCTTTACAATCCAACAATGAGATCCTTGCCATCCAGGATATGTGTCCCATGGAGTATTTATGACATGTTGGCAGGAGAGAGGGATTGTAGCCTGAGTTTGATAGAAATATAGTCAGGGAGTATGTATTGACCTTGAAGGAATTCATATCTCCAAGAGCTTAAGTCTTGCTGAATCTCTAACCAATCCACTTAAGAAAACCTCATGAATTGATGACATACCAGATGACTAGAGTATGACAAATGCTGCTCTTCAAAAAGCAGGCTAAGATGGATTTAGGGAACCACAGAATAGATTAGAAACATCTTGAAAATAATGCAGTAAGAGCTATTATCTGTGATGGATTTATCAAGAACAGGTGGTGTCAGGCTAATTTTATTACATTTTTCATCAGATAATTTCCTTAGTAGCATCTGGGATTAGTGTAGACATAATATGTTGCAATTCAGCAAAACATTATACTGTATAGCAACGTTTTGATTAACAAAATAGTTGAATATTACCTAGATAGCATATTCTCCAAAGCACTTGAAGGCAGGACAAGAAGCAACGGATGGAAACTAACCAAAGAGAGAAGCAACCTAGAACTAAGGAGAAATTTTCTGACAGTTAGAACAATTAACCAGTGGAACAACCTGCCTCCAGAAGCTGTGAATGTTCCAACGCCGGAAGTTTTTAAGAAGAGACCGACAACCATTTGTCTGAAATGGTATAGGGTTTCCTGCCTGAGCAGGGGGTTGGCATAGATGACCTCCAAGGTCCCTTCCAACATCATCATCATCATCATCATCATCATCATCATCATCATCATCATTATTATTATTATTATTCCATGAGTGGCTTAAAATCATACGTAAATTGTTAAAAAGTGGTTTCTCTTTAAATCTGGAGTGAGATGACATAGATGTTGGTTCTGAGCCCAGTACTCTTCAACACTTTCTGTAAGGATTCAGAGAAAGTGGTGGATTAAAGGCTTATCAGACTTGCAGATGATGCAAAACTAGAGGGAACAGCTAGTATTCTAAAAAAAAAAGATTCAAAATGATAATTGGCTAAACACAACAGAATTAAATTTAATAGAGGCAAATGTAATGGGGAAAAATCAAATTCACATCTATAGGAGGAGCAGTACTTGGCCTGGTAACAATATGTGTGAAAATTTGCTTAGAGTAGTAATTGATTACAAGCTAAATATGAATCAGGAACAATATGGCTGAAACAGCCAAATGCAATTTTAAGCTACACTATTGAGGTATAGCTTCCAAAGAATAGGAAGGAGTAGTTCTATTATATTTTGTATTGGTCAGACCCCATCCCAAGCACTATATCCAATTCCAGGTATTACATTTTAAGACGGATCAGACAAAACAGCAACAGATCTGTTTTATGTTATCCAGAATGCAGGATACACTGATTTAAACTATCTAAACAACAATGCAATTATTGCTCAACATGCCAGTTTATCACCTTTCCTATTGGAACTGGCTTAGACTACAAATAACATAGTTGGAAGGGACTTTGAAGGTCTTTTAGTCCAACCCCCTGTACAAGCAGGAGACTATGTACCATTCTGGACAAATGACTGTCCAATATCTTCTTAAAAACTTATACACCAGGATGGTGTATAGCAGTACTCATATTTCACATGATCTTGATACTATTCCTCTGTTGATGCAGCCGAGGACTGCATTGGCTTTTTTGGCAGCTGCAGAACATGGTTGTATGTTCTTGTGCTGAAAAATAATAGTTGTGAAGCCATTCAGCATACATGGTAGTTTAACTTTGATTATTTGCATGTTGATATTTAAAATTAAGGCTTTTACGTGTGATTATTTATTTTCCTTTAATAAAGTTTGATTTTATTTATCATTTGTGAGTAGGATCTATCATCCAAGATGTCGGAGAGGAGGAAGTTAATAGCCCAATCGCACAGCTCCATGCTGTATAGCTAGGAATGGTACTACTTATTTCACCTTTACCTTGTAACTACCAGGAAAGCAGTATAGCTTGTAGGAGCCCAGTCTTTCTCACATGCCAGTGATACAGGGAAAACAGCAGGAGAGATGCCACCCTGGAAGAGGTGGTGCCAACAGTAATCGCTAAGCCACTAAAACACAAGAGGCAGAGCAAGACTGAGTGCAGACCCAGGAGGGGGACATTTGAGATCTCCTACCATTCATCTTACGGGAATATCCATGCTATAATAGACTACAGTGTTGCTAGAATTTCTGTCCCATCCTTTAGGCTTAGAGATCATAAGTAATTCTGTTCCTTTCTTCCTTACAGACATGAGTCAAAAGTTCTGGAGGCCATCATGCCTTACGGGAAAGATGATGCAATGTTAATTATGTCTTCTCTTCTTTTTCTTAGTAAATTAATATCCTTTCACATCAAAGCAAATTAAGGAAAGACTGGCCCAATATCATACAGCAGGAAGCAACATGAATTCAGATCTATTGGTTATGTTATAGTGATCTCCAAATTTCAAAAATCAGTAAATATCTACAAACCTAAAAAAAGAAAAGCTTTGAAATGGCCTCCTTGGGTTGAGATAATTATTGTCCTCCTCAGGTAATATACAGGTAGTCCTCAACGTTATGATCATTTGTTCTGTGACCTTATAAAGTTATGACACTGCTCCAAAAAGTCACTTATGATTGCTCCTCTCACTTACAACCATTGCAGCATCCCAGAAGTCACATGAACAAGCTCTTAGCAACCAACATGAATTTTTCAGCATTCCAGGGTCACGTGATCGTCATTCCTAGGGGAGTTCTGACAAATAAAGTCAAAGGGGGAAACCAGATTTGCGTAATGTTCACGGGGAGGAAAAAGTTAATAAAATCAGATGAAAGTTCTGTACCCAATTGTGGGCATAGGTTGAGGACTATCTGTAATGAGTTGTAATATATGATCCTATTTTGTTGCCCAAATATCAACATAGTAATGATAGACAAGCAAAGAATTATTAAAACAGAAGAAATGTAATGACCTGAAGCAGGTAGCTTGGGTAAGGAAATCCACCAACATTCCTGGCTTGAAGCTGTTCTGTAAGAAGGAATGGGCTAAAAATCCTCTAAACCAAGGGTCCCCCACCCCCGGTCCATGAACCAGTACCGGGCCGCAGCATGCCAGCAACCATTCCGCACAAACAAGCAAAGACCCATCTGTGGGATGCAGGCAGCACACAAAACCACACCCCCTCCGGTCCACAGAAGCAATCCCTGGTGCCCAAAAAGTTTGGGACCTCTGCTTTAAACCATAGTTGCACAGGACCGATCAACAGTTATTGGAAACATTTAGTTGCAATTATTGCTGTCCAGGAGAGGGGAGCACACTAGTCGCCTATTCATTTTTGTATGCAGTGCTACTTTTTAATGCACACTTGTTACTGAAAGCAAAGGTTCACATATATATATATATTGCCACATATATTTAGTTTTCCTCTATTTATGAACAATATAATATTTTTGATTCATTTAATTGGATTTTCTTTACCCAGTTTTAAGACTTCTATGGAGAACAAACAGATGTTTTAGGTCACATTTATGCAAAAAATACTGAACATTCAAAAAAGGCCAGTTTTTGGCTCAGACAGTCTCATCTATGTTCAAGCATACATTAAGTCCTAATATACTAAAGGAATTTTTAAAAAGCAGCACTGCATACAAAAATGAATAGACAACTAGAATAGCTGGCATTATCCTGCAGTGAGACGCTCTCCAGGCCTAGATAGTGAAATGGAAGAGACCCATATCTTATACTCTCCACAAGCATCTGTGGAGCCGGTATACTCCACCCAAAAGGGAGTGTATCTGCAGCAGTCTAACCACAATATAATTTAAGCATGACTTTTAAGATCCAAAGGATTGCTGTTGGTGGATCAGGTAAAGGTAAAGGTTCCCCCGCACTTGCGTGCTAGTCGTTTCCGACTCTAGGGGCCGGTGCTCATCTCCATTTCAAAGCCGAAGAGCCAGCGCTTGTCCGAGGACGTCTCCGTGGTCATGTGGCTGGCATGACTAGACGCCAAAGGCGCACGGAACGCTGTTACCTTCCCACTGTAGTGGTCCCTATTTTTCTACTTGCATTTTTACGTGCTTTCGAACTGCTAGGTTGGCAGAAGCTGGGACGAGTAGGTCAATGAAAAACATTTTTCACAATCACTCCTTTCATAGCGCTGAAAATAAAAACTTGAAGTGTTCTTTAAACATCAGTGCCTTCACTTCAAACCACATTTATACAAGCATACAGGGTAAATACCATATATAGTTTGCTCCAGTAATCTCACCAGCATCATTTGAAGCATGTTTAAAGTTAACAAAAATACAGAACTATTAATAAACATATAACATACACACTTTTGTAAGCTGCCCAGAATCATTGAGAGTGAGTGGGCGGCCATACTAATTTTCTTAAATAAATAAGCATGCAATTTTCTTTTATAGCTACCATTAAGTGAGCTAGCAGGTTCCAATTCATCTGAATATTTTAATGGTATCTATCAACTTTAAGCCATGTTTTCAGTGACAACTAAATGAATTCTTCATCAACCTTTGCATACTTCAGCTTTAATAACATCGTGCATTTTCAGCAATGCTGGCAAGAAATTCTGGGAATTGCAATCCTCATATGTCTACATAATATTTGGTTGGGAAAGTGTGTTAACCCATTTGTTTAACTGATCTGTTGCATCAGTCTTTATAATGAAGAAGGCTTTATGGTGTTTAAACTGTGAAACATGGGTGTGTGAAACAAGTAGGAGTTTACAGAGCTCTAACTAAAAGCGATAACCTACATACTGATAATATGTCCAAATAAAACTGCTACTACTACACTACTACTGTTACTCTCTAATTATCTTAGGATAGGGAAAAACTGCTATATAAAGTGTCCTGATATAAATATTCAATTTACATAATTAATACCTGGCGAGTTTTGTAGACACAGAATGGATATTCATCAGGGAAATTTGTGTCTGGTGTGTGTCAGACACTGACCCTACCTCCTCTCTCCTTCATACAAATATAGACAAAGGGTCAATGTATCTCCTTTTCCTTTTATCAATTAGCACTGGCTACACTGGAAAACTTTGTCTTGGTTTTACTACTATAATGTCTTCTATGAAAAAATAGACTCTAACTCCTTTCTGTCTTCATCCCTTCCTACCCTCATTCCATTTCCTTCTGAAAAAGGCCTATTGCTCTCTTCCAAAAATCTCACCCAATGCTCAGTCATGCTAAAAATGTCTCTCCTAATATGTTCCTTAATCACTTTGCTTGCTGAGTATTATCTCAACTGGCATAAAAGGAAAAGCATGTTACACATTTCATTCTGTTAAATAAGCTATCAATTCTCAGCCAGGGGAACATGTTTATCAGAAACAAAATTGAAGGAGGAATAATACTGTCTTCTCCATTACAGAATACAGTGAGAGGTCCCGTGAAAATCTCCAAGCCTTTAAAGGCTGTGTTATCATTTCTGCATTAATGGGAAAACTATTGCAACAAAAACAGAAAGAATAACAACATGGTGGAATTTCTACCAGTAGTCCTCGACACACAACCAAACTGAGTCCAAAATTTCTGTTGCTAAGCAAGAGAATTGTTAAGTGAGTTTTGCCCCCATTTTGTGACCTTTCTTGCCACAGTTATTTAATGGATCACTGCAGTTGTTAAGTTAGTGACACAGTTGTTAAGTAAATTTGGCTTCCCCCATTGACTTTGCTTGTCAGAAGATCGCAGAGGGGGATCACACAACCCTGGGACAGTTCATCTGTCGTAAATAAAAGCCAGTTGCCAAGTGTACACATGGGGAAGCTGTGATGACCATATGTGTGAAAAATAGTCATAGGTCCCTGTTTTCAACTTTGAACAGTAACTAAACAAATGGTCACAAGTCAAGGACTATCTGTAATAACTTCCAGAATTTTACATAATAAACATGGTATTGGTACTTTGTAATGTACTTTAATACTTAAGAAGATTTGTAAAAGATAGCTCTTCCAATAAGTGTTTATATACTGAGCTTTGAACAGGCAAGGTATGGGAGTTTGAATCTAGTTATTTATTTATGAATTAAATTTATATGCTTCCCATCTTAGTGTTCAAGGCTGGGTTTTAAGACATTTTTTATATTATGATTTGATTGTTATGTTGATAATTCAATAGTTATTGTATGTATTTCATCTTATTATGGTAATCAACATAGAGTTAGGTGAAAGATGCAGCATAAAAACATGAATACATACATACATACATACATACATACATACATACATACACCTATGTATTGTAGAAGGTAAGAAATATTGAGCCTTGGTGGAGCAGTGGGCTAATGCCTCCTTAAGTAACACCAGCTGCCTGCAATTAGTGCAGGTTCGCATCCCACCAGGCTCAAGGTTGACTCAGCCTTCCATCCTTCCGAGGTAGGTAAAATGAGGACCCAGATTGTTGGGGGCAATTAAGCTGACTTTGTAATAATGCCGCTTGGGGTGTGTGTGAAAGCCCTAATAAGCAGGCATATACATAGAATGAAGGCTACTGCTAAGCTTGTAAGCCGCCCTGGGTCTTCGGAGAAGGGCGGGATATAAATGGAATTAAAAAAAAAAGAAATATGACTTCAATAGAAAATGCAAAAACCTAGGGAAAAGGGGGTGGACACATTTTTTTCAGTCCAGAGAAATGAGAGAATATTTGGAAACAGCTCAGACAGACACTACTGTGATTCATGGGAATATAAGAATGGGCAACACATACAGCACAGTCAGATTTGCAAAGGTTTCTTATTGTTATATAGCCAATCTAATAAAGGTAGTTTTAGCCTTCCTGAGGAGTTGAGTTCTAGGTCTGGTCTATCTGATGGGACTAACACACACACAATTTTTTTTCTGCTTCACTGTGTAGTTGGATTTATGTATAATTCTAAGGCAGGGGTGTCAAACTCAATTTCATTGAGGGCCGCATCAGCACTGCCGTTGCCCTCAAGGGGCCGGGTGGGTATGGCCAGAGTGGGTGTGGCCTACTGGGTGGGCGTGGCTAGAGTGCGTATGGCCTACTGGGTGGGCGTGGCCAGCTCTACATCGTTCGCATCAAGGGTGCCTATGGGGGCCTGGGCAGGAGTGGGACAGATCTGAGGGTCTCTGGCAGAAGGAAGGTCTCTGGGCCAGGGCCAAGGCAGTGGGGGCCGTTCCCTCACTGTTTCCAGGATGTCTTCGTGGGCCACATGAAGCCACTTTGCGGGCCGGATCCAGCCCCCGGGCCTTGTGTTTGACATGTCTGTTCTAAGGCATAATGCATTTTTTGCTTAGAGGGATGCTTGAACTTAATCGACTGGTGAGGGAATAAATATTTCTTTTAAATGAAGATCGAAGAATGTTTTCTAAGTAAAGGAAATTAACTATTATAGCATATTAATGTAAAAACATAAAGTAATACTTTCAATAAAGTATATATCCATGCCTGTTCTTAGAATCTACTAAGTAGTCACCACATCTCAGGTCTTAACAAGCATGTTATTTAACCCCACTAGGTAAGATAAACTTTCATAAAGTAAGTTTGAATTCATATTAAGATAATTACTGGCATGTCGTAAATTTAAAGAATTAAAGAATGATACTCCCAATGTGATGAAACCAGCCCTTATATTTTTGATTGCATGATCTAAACTTGCCTTCTTTTAACTAGACAGTATGTTGTAATTTTTTTAACAGGAACTCAAATCAGAAACAAAGAAACTGAGCTACATTCTCCAGCTCTGCCTACATGAGATTCTAAGGCAGAGATAATGAAGGATAACTGTGATAATGAGTGCATGCATATCACAATTTTTACATAGCTGTTCACACACTGCATATTTCTTTACTAGGAGATCACTGAGTCATCAGAAACCAAAACATTTCAAATCTGTTCAGATCACATTGTAATCTAGTTTAATAGATTCAGGTTGTAAACCTGTGATGTGTATGTAAACAATTAAGAATTGCAGCATACATAAAGAAGGTTTACTCACCATATTTGAACTTCTAAATACTGGATCAATTTTCATTTAATTAGAGAAAGTTATTTCTTCCTAAAATGACTGGATCAATTTTCATTTAATTAGAATCAGAGAAAGTTGTTTCTTACTAAAAATGATAAAACATATAAGAAAAGAGTCCACATTAGGTATTGACAGAGTGGGGAAAATATATTATTGTAAATA
The DNA here is from genome assembly GCF_964194415.1 of Vipera berus. Classification (NCBI taxonomy): domain Eukaryota; kingdom Metazoa; phylum Chordata; class Lepidosauria; order Squamata; family Viperidae; genus Vipera; species Vipera berus. The sequence goes on from NC_138203.1 coordinate 220,616,533, forward strand.
AAATGAATTAAAAGTAACAAACCCCAAAAATAATTAAAAGAATATTCTTAACAATAATATTTCTTCCAAAAATGCAGATGTATTGATTTGAAACAAGGAAGACTCAACAAATGCATGCAAAGCCAGAACTGAGAAGACAGCAACAGACAGCAAATGCCACCTCTACAAAGAAGAAACAATAGACCACCTGATTAGCAGCTGCAAGATGATCACATAGATTGACTTATTTTCTTCTGTTAGAATTATTTCTTTCCCAGGGCTTAATGGCGTGGTTTAAGATATATGTTAAAGAGAAGTGAAACAACATGGTTTCATATTACACTGGAGAGTAGTATTTAGTACAATGCCACAGAGCAATTCTGGCCTGTGATGTTCAATATTTGGATTAATTACCTGAGGGTCGAGAAGGTGAGTATCAGATTTTCAGACAACACAAAACTAGAAGGAGTAGTTAACAGTTTAGAAGAGAAAGAAAGGATTCAAACTATTTAAACATGCTTGAGCAGTTGGTCAAAATGAACAGGATGAAATTTAGCAATGCACTGTTCTGTTTTTAGAGAGGAAAAATAAAATCAGCACTATATGATCAGGGCAAACTGGCTTGATAGTAGTTGATTCCATGTGAAAGAAATCTGGGTATACTTGTGGAAAATTGAGTAAAAGGAGCCAGCATTGTGATGTAGTTACTAAAAAGGAAAATGGTACTTTGTAATGCATTGATATACAATCAGAATAGGAAGAAATGATTTCCACTCTTCCTTGACCAAAGCCCCACTCAAAATACTATGTCCGTTTCTCGGAACATCAGTCTAAAAAAGGCATTGGCAAACTCGAGCAAATTCTGGGTAATCCAGATAATGCAGGATATGGAAGCCAAGTTGTAAGAAAAACAATTATGTTTAGCCGGCTGAAGAGAAGACTGAGCAAATAGAGGATTGCAGTCTTCAGATTTCTAAACAGTTATCATATATATTAGGCTCTGAAAATGTTTTTGTGTTGCCCAAGAGGGTAGAACCATAGAGAAATAATTTCAGACTGGCTTTTATAACTATGTTTCTGATGATAAGAACCCAATGGTTTTCTTTCATTGGAGGACTTCAAACAAAATCTGGCTAGTCATTTTTCTGAAATGCATTAACATATCCTGCATAAGCAGGAAGTTGAATCTCTGAAGTCGTTTCCAACTCCTTGATTTGATGTATCGAATAACTGGCTTAATGATATGCTTGAACGTTCACCGTGACCCAGCAGACAGCTTTCCAGGAAGCCTAAGAAATTATAAGAATTCCACTGTCTGGTCTAGTTCTTTGTGACAATTCATAAAACTGGTTAACTTCTGCATTTCCCATGAAATCCATCATGGGAGTTATGAAACCAACTCTTTAAATGCCCATAACGAGGCAAAACATAACAGTGTGTATATAGGCATTAATTCCTCCAGCATAAACTGTAATTTTGAAATATCTTGGAATTATTAAGGTTTTTAGTAGGCCTCCTACATGTCATATAACCACAGATCTTTTGGGGCACAATCACATTGTGAATGGCTTTAAGAAAGTATGCTTACAGTAAGTGACTGTAGTTAAAGTGTATTATTATCAACCTTCCACCTTCTTTTCTTTCATGATTTTGTCTTTTTTTTTTAATCCCATTTATATCCCGCCCTTCTCCGAAGACTCAGGGCGGCTTACAATCTAAAGCACAAATCAATGTGCTTAGCAATAGCCTTCATTCTATGTATATGTATATGCCTGCTTATTAGGGCTTTCACACACACCCCCAAGCGGCATTATTACAAAGTCAGCTTATTGCCCCCAACAATCTGGGTCCTCATTTTACCTACCTCGGAAGGATGGAAGGCTGAGTCAACCTTGAGCCTGGTGGGACTCGAACCTGCACTAATTGCAGGCAGCTGGTGTTACTTAAGGAGGCATTAGCCCACCGCTCCACCAAGCGTCTTTGATTCCAACAAAGTAATCAATACCTTTCTTTTTGTTAAATGCTTATTTGAGGATTCGTTTTGATTGTTTCACATAGAGTACAGTAAAATAAATATCGAGATTAACTAATAGTTGTCATCAAATTCTGCAGAAAAGTGAAATGATAATCTATTCTTGCACCATCTGAGTCTGGGTTCCTAGAAATCGGGGTGTTTTTAGGATGTTGATCAATCTTCTGTCTTAACTTGAAAATTGCAATTATATTATCTTCCCTCCACAAATATAACACAAAAGTATTGCTGCATAGATAATTTTGGATATTGAATGTCACAGAGATATAGCCATCCTCAGTAAGGTTGGCACATTGAAATGAATGAGCCGCTATAAATATACCTTCAAACTGCCAAGTATCTAATCACAAAAATGCCCTAATGAGGAGGTAATTACTTGAGCAAGATTTGAACATCTGGAAACAATGGTTAAATAATGTTTTAACCAAGTCCCTTATAATAAATGGACTTGTATTTGCAGAGCCCCAGAGATAGAAGACACAACACATATATATTTGAATGTCAATTGTATAAGAGAGAGATTAGTATCTTGCACTGTACATTAGATGAACGACATACTAGGATCCTTATATTGAAGCACATATAAAACACATATATGTGCAGTCAGAATAAATTACATATAAACAGCATTTTTCTGAACAAAAGCATGTGCAGATCTGATTGGGGTAAATTGTAGGAGTGACACAGAAATATGATCTGCATTTCTTATTTTTATTTTTCTTATTTTTCTTATTATTATTATTTTTAGTCTGTTTTCAACATGGCTTTATTACTGTTCTATAATATATATTTTGTATTCTGATATGGCCAAATATGGCTAATCAATAAAGTATTAGTATTATAGAATCAATGCAGTTCAAAGACCTAGCAATATTTAATATTTGGAGAATATTTGAGGGGAAAAATATTCTTCTACATGACTATAAAAACTAGTAATTTTATTATTAGTATTTCAGACATAAGAAAAAATTGCTGTCATTTTAAAAGCTAAGAAATGTAAACATATTCTTCCCAAATACTGACTTGGCCTCTCCACCAATCAACCTTTATTTATGATTAATTTAACCTAACTTCCTTTTTAAAGAGAATTTTCTTCACCATTTTTCCAAAAAAGTGATACCACAGTGTTCTGGGATCATAAGATTTATAAATGTGTAGGAGATATTTGTCCATTTATTTATTTAATCTATTTATTTGGCTGCCCATCTTGTGAATGTGACTCTAAGTGGCTCAAAAGAACAATAGAAAAACTGTTATTAGCAAACAATCAAAAATCTACAATGGTCACTAAGGAGAAACCTAAACCAAACAATTGACAAAGACCCTGGTCTTCTATGCTTTATGAACGATTAGCAAGATTGTGTTCAGGGAGGTACCATGGTGCTATGAAAGAAAAGGATTTCTGAACATTTTTTTCCATTATTAACATTTACCAACAGAGAAGCACTGAAAACTTTTAAAGAAAGAATGATTTAACAACTTCTTGCGGACTGCAAAAAAAAAGTTTTCATCTGAGCTATCATTTCACAAAATTCTGAAAAGTCTTTCTCAATTTCTATTCCTTGAATGTCAGAACCATTCATGGTATTTACTTTCAAGACATGATTACAGAACAGATTACAGACGCAGAAACTGACAGATCATGCTAATTTGTAGTGTTATGCAATACCCCATGTCTTGGTAAGACTAATAAAAATTAATGTGCTTATACTGTGTCCATGCTTCTGATCTGTGTAATGCTTTATAAAAACCCCAAAAGGTGCTCCATATTGCCAGTGCTTTTGCAGCAATAAAATTGCATACACCACTCAATTCATACCATTTTGTTAGTTACAGTAGATGTCATTTGTTTGGGCCCAGCTCCTGGTGACTTTATAGACAGATGCACAGCATCTCAATCAGTGTCTCTAATAAGTTGTAATTCTTCCAAGGGCAGTGTAATTTATTTTGATTCCACCGATCCACTTTTCCATTTTCTTTCTCTTTGACCTTTCTCAACTTGCCAAGCAGTCATTTTTTCTAGACCATCCTTTCCAAAATATATGAATTTGTTTTTGCTGATCATCACCTCAAGGGAGTAATCCACGTTTACTTGTTGGTACATATTGTGCCTTTCATTCAGAAGTCTACCTAGTACACCATATGCCTATTTAAATTCTAACCTTAGATTTGCAGCTACTTAGAAATATGCAGAGGATTGCCTTGTCTACTAATATTCCACAATTAGCCTCTTTGACCTTTCTCAACTTGCCAAGCAGTCATTTTTTCTAGACCATCCTTTCCAAAATATATGAATTAGTTTTTGCTGATCATCACCTCAAGGGAGCAATCCACATTTACTTGTTGGTACATATTGTGCCTTTCATTCAGAAGTCTACCAAGTACACCATATGCCTGTTTTAAATTCTAACCTTAGATTTGCAGCTACTTAGAAATATGCAGAGGATTGCCTTGTCTACTAATATTCCACAATTAGCCTCTTTGACCTTTCTCAACTTGCCAAGCAGTCATTTTTTCTAGACCATCCTTTCCAAAATATATGAATTAGTTTTTGCTGATCATCACCTCAAGGGAGCGATCCACGTTTACTTGTTGGTACATATTGTGCCTTTCATTCAGAAGTCTACCAAGTACACCATATGCCTGTTTAAATTCTAACCTTAGATTTGCAGCTACTTAGAAATATGCAGAGGATTGTCTACTAATATTACACAATTAGCCTCTATTTTCAGCTTAGATTTCAGAAAACTTTAAATTCAAGATGACGCATACACACACATTTTATCTCCCACTCAGGTTCTTAAGCAAGAATGACATAGAAAACTTCTTGAATTTTCTCGTTAAACCAGAGGAGGCCAATACTTTCTGTCTTTTCCATAGGAGAATAATAAGGAATTGATATAATTCCTTTAGAAGGGATCTACTCTGAAAATAGGAACTGGAATGATATATTGATCATAAAGCAGCTTCTAGCAGAAATCTCATTACTGAAAAATGTTTACTTTGCATAGGTATTTCATAACTATGATTACATTTCAAAGATCTTTTTCAGTGAGACTTTTGAAAAACTCTTATATTTAGATTGGAATTCCATATATGCTTACTTAAATCTGAACAAATTTGCAGAAGACTGCATTATGTAGGATTCCTAAGAGACTCAGGAACTCAACTGTATTTGAGGTTACATAAGATGCTGTAGTTCTCTTCCAGTCTTTGAATTCCCAAAAAATTTTTTAAAGGGTTTAAAATGCCAATGCAATAATAATATTTATAATTTATAGCCAATTTGAAGCCCTGTTCTACTCAAAAGCAAGTGTCACTGCTTTCAGTAGAAGCTATTTTCTAATAAAAACACCTAGATTTCCATTCAGACTCAGGCAGCTACTATTTAATATTCCTAGCAAGTTGTCTGCATTTGATCTTTTGTGCCTATTTCATTTTACTTAAACAATTATGTTTTTGTTTTATGCTTTATGTCATTAGAATCTCTGGTCTTATAATAAAAATAAAAAGTAACATGACCATACATTTCCAAAGTGGGAAACTACTGAAGATTTCATTGTTGATTTTGTGAGAATTGCTATTCACATTTTAGTCTTTGTTCTTTTAAGCAATTACCCTTCCCTACCACCTGTGACATTTGTGTGTGTTTATTTGATAAAATTAAGCAAAGCTTGTTTTTGCCTAGGGAGTTGCCAAACTCACAGACAGACAGAGTGGGAAGGGGAAATGTTGTAGCCTTGGCAAGGATTTATTTTTCTGGATTTTCCAAGAACATAATTGTGCAGTCTCTAGCCACTCCCTCAGATGCTGCTGGGAAAAGCAGAAGAGTTTAGCTCTCTGTTCCTGGAAGTCAGTGAGGCTTATTATATCAGGAAACAGACATTCTCAGTAGCTAGAAGCTGCTGAATGGAAAAGATTAGTCTTTCAGCCATCTCTCCTCTACTGTCCTTTCCCCAGTTTTTCTGATGTTTATCTGCCCTGGACCTAAAAAGCATGGAAATTGTTTGTTAACTGCTATGTTGTTGATAGAACAAGAGTCTCTTTGACATATTTATCATGAAGCAATGTTTTTTTTTTCAAAGAGCAACTCCCTCAAAGCTCCCCCCAAAAATTCATACAGAACCTTATGGAGTGCCGGTGTTTTTTTTAAAACATGTCCTTCATATTTTTCAGTGAAAAGCTTTCTTTTGGCCATTCTTAAATGATGGCATACTGGTACATATGCAATTTTTATATTTTTAAGAATTGGGATCTTCAGGATGCTACAATAGCTAGCATATCAGGGATAAAGCTTAATTACAAAGTCCTTTTTCTTCTAGTTTCTATGCCCAAGGAAGTTGTTTTTTTTTTTTGTAGAGAAAGCATTCAGGTCCATGAGCTTCCCCCTAGAGTTTAAATTAACAGAGCCTAAAATATATATCCCCTTCAGCTGCTGGGTTTTTTTTTTAAAAAAAAAAAGAAATGCTCTTAGTGAATAGCTGTACTTTGGCTGACCAGCCTCAACAAAATTAATTGGTTGCCTTTTCCTTCAACTATGTGTATGTGTGTGTGTGTGTGTGTGTGTGTGTGTGTATGTGTATGTGTATATATGTATATGTATATGTATATGTATATGTATATGTATATGTATATGTATATGTATATGTATATGTATATGTATATGTATATGTATATGTAACCAAAAGACCCATTAGGGGAATGTCTTATTTTTCCCATGTACGGCAAGCAGCAAGTGCGAAGGTGGGGTGGAAAAACATTCAGTACAAACAGCAGGGCATGGCCTGCAACCATGGGGTGGAGACAGAGCTTCAAAGCGCAGCGGAAATTGGGCCAACCTTGTAGTGTGGGTGTGGACCAACTACTAGTATGAGAGAGTTCAGGCAGAGGGGTGCGCATGCCCTTCCTGTGCCAGACCAGCCCCTGCAGCCCCGGGGCAGCCATGCTGGGTGGTGGCAGGAAGGGCACAGTGGCAGGGGCGGCCAGGCCAATGCTTCTCCAGGCAGAGCAGGGGGACTTTGCCCCAGGAATGCTGGGGGGGTCACTGTTATGTATTGGGCTCACTTGTAACACCACGTGGTAAGCTGGAGCAGCTAATGGCTCTCCAGCAACTCAGACTCCCTATTGGCTGCCTCTAGGCGGCAATGGGTTGCTTCAAACCTATTGGCTGCCGCCTAGGGGCCAGGCTATAAATTTCTGCAGGCTGCAGCCCAATTCTCAATTCAGACTCTGCAAGCAATAAACCATGAGCTTTGCTGAACTCACTTGCCTCGTCTCCTTTCCTGCGCAACAAACCCACTACACAACAGTCACCTTCCTGGCCTGCCCCCCCCGAGAGGTGAGGGGGAGGCAGCAGCCCAGGGCCAAAGTGCCAGTGGAGCCTTGGAGAGTCTGGGAGGATGCTGAAATGAGCAGGCATCTTGCTGCAGTGTCCATGCCAGCTCCCCCTTCCCTACCAGAGCCAGAATGCCACCACATTTCAGTAGATGCGGCCTTGCCCTCCGGTGGGCCTGGGCTACTGCTGGAGAGACTCAGGCCCATTTCAGCACCTGGAGTTCTTGGGTGGTTTGCTTTGCCACTTGCTTTCTAACTCTGATGCATTTCTGCACCGCCATGGAGTTGGAGAGCTTGGTGCACCACCACACAGCTCCCCTCTCTTCCCCAAAGCTAGCCTGCTTTCCAGCTCCATCACATTTCACTGCCACCACACTCCATTTCCAAACACCCCATAGGCACCCAAACACTTTGTGCCTGGGCGCAGAAATTGCAGAGACTGGAAGCTTTGTCTGCTTGCAAATGGGGCAGTTGGAAACGAAGCAAATCTCTCTGTTTCCAAGTGCCCCATTTGCAAGCAGACAAAGGTTCCAGTCTCCCTTTGCCTCCCTCCCCACCTCCATGCTGGACTTACCTCCAGTACTCCAAGGGGCTGGTGGGCTGCAGCTGCTGTTGGACACCATCAGCCCCTGCACACACGCCACTACTTGTGCTGGCCACCCTCCGAACGTATTTTGGGGTAAGGCTTATATTTGCCCCACCCTAAAAAAATCAGGCTAGGGCTTATTTTCGGGGTGGGTCTTATTTTCGGGGAAACACGGTAGTTGTTAACTGCAAGCCTTGAACTGATTTATTCTTTCTTGGGACTTTTCTTTTATTGTCACTTTTTGTTGCTGAAGCCATTCCTGCTATTTTGGGGTTGATTGAGATCCACAGTTCATGGACAATGGCAGAGCAAGGTGTGTCATGTACATTGGGTTATTATTTTAGATTTTGAAGAAACATTTGGACTGCTTTTGGGTGCTTCTCACTTCAAAATGGTGGGAAGCCATACCACTGATTTTCCACAATAATGTCTTATTTAAAGAGGGACTGAGGGACTGCTTATGGCCTCGCTCCAGGTCTTGATTTAAAATGGGACTGAAGGGCTGTTTTTGGCCTTGTACCTTAAGTTGCTCACAACTCTTTCATATCTTTTAGTTGGCTCTGGAATTTCAGTTTTTAGCATATATTTTGCTATTACATGTTTCCTTTGCCTTGTTTTCCATTTTTCCTTTCTACCATGAAGGCCTCTTTATTTCAATAGTTGCTTTACAATTGGTTAGTTATAACTGTGTAAAGTTATGACACTTCCAGAGAGAGTCAGTTACAGCCAAACGGCTTTATGTTTTGGCTTATATATTTGATGTGGATATTGCTAGACTCTGATTTGGAAGGTTCATAAATAATAACAATAAAAGACACAAAAAAATCAAAACAATATAGATCCAGGTGAAATATAAAGACAGAAACCAAAAATAAGAAACACATCTATGGGGGCCCTGCCACCTCACTCAGGTCTTGAGGACTAAAATGCCAACAGAGTGGGAGGAACATGGATTTCAGGAGAGATCTCATTCCAAAGGGTAGGTGCCTTGACAAAGAAGGCACGCTTCTTTGGCATTGTTTTAGTTGAAGGGACCTAAAATCCCTCAGCTGTACTGACACATACCAAGCAAGCAGAAACTATGGCAGATAAGTGATCTTGAATTATGTACTGGCAGCCAATGCAGTGCACAAAACATAAAACCTCACTGCCCGTGCCCCTGTATTCTGGACCAGCTGAAGCTTCCAATTGTTTTTCAAGATAGCCCCATATACAGTGCATTGCAATAGATGAGCTTTAACTTAACTTGATGAGCCATGTTGTTGAAACAAGAATTAAAATGCTGCTAGCAGAACGATTAAGCCCTAGGATGGTCAAACAAAAATGGGATCTTTAGGAGTAATCTCCCGCTGCTCATTTCACTTTTCATCCTTTATGACTGCCTAGAGTGGAGTAAGAGGAAGGTGAAACAGGAGAAATGACAGCCACACCAATGATTGGGAATTAGTCGTGGTTGGCTTCTCTTTATATAATTGGAATATCCATTCTCATATACAAATGGGGTTGCATAATTCTTACAGAGTAGTGGTAGACTGCATCTAATACAGCATAATGTTCTAGCATGGATCTGGGGTAGGGAAAACAACATGGGAATCATTCATGAACCTAAACGTGAGCTATGGATCATGTTGTCTGGTTAGAAGAATAGCTGGGGAGAGTATAAAAAAACTCCCTCTGACTGGTATGGTTTATGATGCATTCAGACATCTGAATGATCCTCTGGGCTATACTGTATTCTAGACACATATGACATAATAGACTTCAGTGGTCAATGAGTGTTAAGTCCGGAATGACGAGCGGAGACAGCGGTGTCACACAAGGAACGTTTATTGGAACTCACATGGGTCAACTGGCTAGCAGCCGTTGAACCCTGCCTTAAATACTAACTCCATTCAAACATAACCAATCCCCGGCTTAGAATCTCCCGCCGGGACGTAGCAGCCAATGATTGCACTCAGGTTTCCCGCCGAAGGGAAACCACTCCCATAACTATGTACACAACACCCCTTCCCCCCTGGATGAAATTACTATTTGACATAGTCCTTCAGGTAGCTTGGGGGTTTATGTTGCCTGACTGGATATCTGCTGGCCATATTAACTGCTGGGGTTCCTTCGGTTCCACCGGTGACTACCTCCTCTGACCCTGTTGTGTGTGTGGACGGCCCAGGTGGTGTTTCCTTATTGGGCTGTTGTTGTGATTGCTGTTGTTGGGGTACATTGGGTTGACTGGATGCCCCTGGTGTGCTGTCAGGGGGCGCTATTTCTATCCTTGCGTTACAATTCTGGGGGTTTGCGTTACAATTCTGGGGGTTTGCTTCAATTGCCCTGAAATGTATTCTCCTCCCTTTCCCCCCTGGTGCTTGGTTACCCTTGGCTGGGGAAGGTGTAGAGTTCGTTGTAGAGTTGTCCCTCTCTTTGTTGGCTTGTACACCTTCAGGGGCCCTTTTCCTTAACTGATCGATGTGTCTCCTAATCAGCTGATTCCCTTCCCCCTCAATTAAATAAGATAAGGGACCGGTTTTCTCTATCACGACCCCTTGTGCCCATTTGTCCCCCTGTCCGTAATTTCTAGCCCACACCATGTCCCCAATGTTCAGAGACCTGGTTGGGGTAACCGGGTCGTGTTCAGCAGGTAGTCTGTCAGGGTGTAGTCTGTCCAATTTTGTTATCAATCGCCTGCCCCACCTCATTTCAGCAGGACTCTTCCCTGTGGCCGCACACGGTGTGGTGTGTTGGGCCAGCAGGAACTGAGCCAGTCTCTGATGCCAGTCACCGTGGATTATTCGTCTGAGGGCGTCCTTGGTTGTTCTGACGTTCCGTTCTGCCAAGCCATTAGAGGAAGGGTGGAAGGGTGCTGAAGTCGCGTGTCTAATCCAGTTGGCCTTGAGGAAGTCCTGAAATTCATTAGATGTGAATTGTGGCCCATTGTCAGAGACAATTACGTCAGGTAACCCATGAGTGGCAAAGAGTCCCCTTAAGACCTGTATGGTTTTTGCTGATGTCATGGACTTAACGGGCACGACCTCCAACCACCAGGAGTAGCTATCCACTACTACAAGGAATGTGAGGCCCTGGAAAGGGCCGGCGAAGTCAATATGGATCCTAGACCACAGGTTTCTGGCCTCTTCCCACTTGTGTACCGTTGTGTGTGCTTGCTCCGGTCTAGAATGCTGACACTGGTAGCACCCTGCAACTTTATCCTCTATGGCTGTGTCTAACCCTGGCCACCATACGTGACTTCTAGCTAGGGCCTTCATACGCACAATTCCAGGGTGCCCATCATGTAATTCCCCAATTACTGTGTTTCTATGCCTCTCGGGTATGACAACCCTGTTGCCCCACAATAGACATCCAACATGTGATGATAGTTCGTCCTTCCTTCTAACATATGGTGTGAACTTGGGGTCAGGGCTTTTGCTAGGCCACCCACCTTGTACCCATGCTGCTATTCTGCTGAGTATGGGGTCCTTCCTGGTGGCAGCTGCAATGTCCCTGGCAGTTAGGGGACACTCAGAGAGTTCTTGTAGGGACATGATTTGTCCCACAGATGCGGGGTCTGTACCTGTATCCTCTAGGGGTAACCTGCTGAGGGCGTCAGCGTGCCCCATCTCCTTGCCCGGCCTGTGTTTGATTGAAAATGTGTAAGCGGAAAGGAAAATTGACCATCTTAGCATCCTGGGAGACATTATTTGTGGAGTCTGTCTATCGGTAGTAAATAGCCCTAGCAGGGGTTTGTGGTCAGTGTAAATGGTAAAGTCCCTACCATACAGATAATCGTGGAACTTTTTTACGCCTGCCACTATGGCCAATGCTTCCCTGTCAATCTGTGCATAATTCCGTTCCGCCTTTGTTAAGGTCCTGGAATAGTATGCTATAGGCCTCTGTTGCCCTTGCTCATCCATGTGGCTAATAACTGCTCCCACTCCATAAGGGGAAGCATCACAAGCTAAGAATATGGGTTTGTTCTCTATAAAGTGAGTAACTGTAGAATTGCTAGACAGGATGTCCTTTAAAGTTTGGAAGCTGGTCCTGTGTTTTTGTTGCCACTGCCAGGGGGTCTTCCTATCTAAAAGTCTATGGAGGGGTTCAGCAATAGCTGCTTTGTGAGGCAGGAATGTGTGATAAAAATTAATTAAGCCAAGGAAGGCTTGTAGTTCCGCCTTATTCTGGGGTTCTGGAGCTAACTTTATGGCCCTAATTTTTCCTTCTGTAGGGTGGATGCCTGATGCATCAATTCTAAACCCCAAGAATTCAGTTGATTTTACCCCTATGCAACACTTATCCTTTTTTAATTTCAATCCTGCCTCCCTGAATTTCCCCAGTACCTGTTCTAGCCTTTCAGCTAGGATGTCCTCAGTTTTCCCAGCGATGAGGACATCGTCAAAGTAAGGGCATACACCTGGAATGCCCTTCAAGTTTCTCTCCATCACCTCCTGAAAGATGCCTGGAGCTGCAGCTATCCCGAACTGAAGTCTGTGAACGCGGAACGCCCCCTTGTGGGTAACTATTGTTTGAGCCTCGGCGGCTTCCTTAGACACGGTAAGTTGCAAATACGCCTGCGCCAAGTCGAGCTTGGCGAAAATGGCGCCATCCTGGATCGTCGCGAGGACCTGCTTCACCGACGGGACCGGGTAAGCATGTTTTTTCATTGCGAGGTTCAGGGTAGCTTTATAGTCGGCACAGATCCTCACATCCCCGTTCGGTTTCAGGGGTGTGACGATCGGTGTCTCCCACAGGCCCCCTTCTACCGGTTCTAAGACGCCCTGGCCTACTAGCTTATCTAGTTCGGCCTCGATTTTTTGTTTGAGGGCGAAAGGCACCCTCCGAGCCTTAAGCCTGATGGGTCTAACCTCGGGGTCTAAGTTAAAATTAATGGGGGGTCCCTTGTACCTCCCTAATGACCCATCGAATACGTCTGCGAAATTATCGCAGACGGATTTTAGGGTTTTATTCTGAATGGTGTTAATTCCCCCCACCCAAATGCCTAGGGCCGAGAACCAATTAAGGCCTACAAGGCTAGTTCTCTGGCCCTCGGTGACTAAAATAGTTAATACTCCACTGAACCCCTTATATTTAACGTTGATGGTAGCCTCTCCCACTAGTTCTATGGGTGATTTCTGGAAGTCGGCTAATTGTAATTTGGTGGGTTTAAGGGGAATTTTCTGGCCGCTTCTGGTTTCGATGTATTTAAGGGTGTCCCTAGAAATTATAGATACTGAGGCCCCGGAGTCCACTTCCATTTTGCAAGGGACACTTTGCAATTGGACTTCGATTCTTAATTTAGGCCTCAAAATGTGGTTGACTCTAGGGGTGTATTTTCGTCTAGGGATCCCCACGTGGTTGACCCCCACCCCAGTCCCCGGGTTGGAAATGCGTGCCTTGGGCCTAGGGGTCTCTCCGCCACTCCGTTCGGGGGTTACCTCACCTGAGGCTCAAGCGTCGAGCTCGTGGAGGCGGTTGTCGCGCGGTCGGCTTCTGCAGATGGCCTGGATGTGGCCCGTTTTTCCGCACCCTTGGCATTTGGCGTTTCGGAATCGGCAAGTCGATCGTTGGTGATTTCCGCCGCAGCTTCCGCACCGGGTCTCTGGGTCTCGAGGTCTGGCGGGGTTGTCCCTCTGGGGTCGTTGCGGCGCTGGTGGTGGTTGCCTTCTGTTCTGATCTGGGCCTTCGGCTCGTAGTGGTCTCGGCGCCATCTTCCCGAACCTTCTGGCTACTTCGGCAATCTCGGCTTCCCACTGGTAGTCCACCTCCCCACCGTCCACATGGCTCTCCAGGTTAATTTTGGCTGAGGCTGCCATGCTGTTGTAGGGGGGGTCGCGTCTGCCTGTAGACTCATACGTGAGTAGCTCATCTAAGACTTCTTGGAGGTTGACGGTGGGCTTAGAGATGATTCGGTTTTGCAAGTGTTCGTCTCGCAGCCCCAAAACCACTCGGTCCCTGATGCGAATCTCGAGATTGTCATATTTACAGCGCAAGGCTGCTTCTCGGACTGCCGCCACAAATTGTTGTATTGATTCGCCCGGCCGCTGGTTCCTCTTCTCAAATATCCTCCGCCAGAACAGTTCCGACCGTTTAGGGGTGAAGTGGACCCTCAGTTTCGCCAACAGGTCGGCGTACGATACGCTGGAGACCGGCAGGGGTTGGCACAGGCCGACGGCCACCCGGTAAACCGGCGTGCCGCAGATAGTAGCGCTGCCGCCTTCTTCCTGTCCTCCGTGATCCCGTTGACCAGCATGTACCCCTCAACTTGTCCGACATATTCTTCCCAGTCTTCAGGGTAGTTAGGGTCAAACTCCTTCAGGGATCCGACTTGCGCCATTCTGTTGTTTTAATTTGCTTGCTGCTCGGTTGACTGTGGTTCAAATTTCCCGCTTTTCGCTCTGTCGGCTTTCCGCGGTTCTCTCGCTGTTCTGCCGTCAATCCCACCTTCGTCGCCACTGTTAAGTCCGGAATGACGAGCGGAGACAGCGGTGTCACACAAGGAACGTTTATTGGAACTCACATGGGTCAACTGGCTAGCAGCCGTTGAACCCTGCCTTAAATACTAACTCCATTCAAACATAACCAATCCCCGGCTTAGAATCTCCCGCCGGGAAGTAGCAGCCAATGATTGCACTCAGGTTTCCCGCCGAAGGGAAACCACTCCCATAACTATGTACACAACAATGAGAATACTAGTACTGGCATGGCAAGATTGCAAAGTTATTTTCAATTTGGTGCTTTCCAGTGTATTTTACACCTTATGTACACATGGGAAGCTCAGGCGTATGCACAGAGCTGCCTATATCAGACAAAGCAATAATTTTCACAGCACATTTTCTATTAAGCTTCCTTTCCCTTCAGAGTATTGCCACTGTTATTCTCATATTTGTTGTAAATCTGCATAAGCCTATTAGTTCAGGGAAGGGGGTCGGAAAATAATTTATATAGCTGCCCAGCTTGAATATTTGAATATTTGAATACAATAAACATATAACAAAAAATGAACAATTTCAGTTAAAATCTAAAGTGTTAATAAGGGACTAGGAAATTACATTCTCTGGATGGGAAGCTCCAATCATCCCAGCACCAAATCTGAGAGAAAAATCCAAGTTTTTATTACCTTTCAAATTATTATTATTTAATTATTTTATTGTTTTATGGCCAACACAGGGTGAGGGCTAGTTAGGGACTGCCATATTCGAGTTGTATTTTGATAGACACACCTAGTGGACTCCTTTAAGTTCTTTAAGTAATTCAATCCTTTACTCAGACAATGTATTTCTATGCTTCAACCAGCAGGTACAGTATATGGAGAGTTATTCAATGTCATGAGTGTTGGTACCAATTCTAGTTGTTTCATGCCTTTGCTTACCTCTGTGTGTTTGGCTTGAATACACTGATTTGATTAAATCTAAGTAATGGTAGCTTATCCTATTACTATATATATAGACTGACCAGCACCCTGGGTGATTGCTTTTCAACATCTAGGTTGTGACTAATAAATAGCATCCCACAAGTTTCCTCTCGTCAGTCACATTTACATTAAACCACAATAGGATGTTGTCATATCTCTCACTGTTTGGAAGTGGTGGTGTTTCCTTTTCTTCAAAATTAAAGCATAATCCCATTAACCAGGGAAATTTTTAAAGGATCTATTGACTTTGCTCCTTCATTTCTTTCTCCTCTATTCTTTACATGTCTCCAAGGTAACATAACTTGGTTGTCATTTCATCTTTTCAGTCAATACAAATGAATCTCTTTAGCTTTTCTAATCTGTACACTGGACACAAAGGGAGATTAGATACAAGGCCTCTGCCAAATCATTGCTGAGCTTGTCATTCATCTGACACTTCTGTGGTTTCTAGTTGAGATGTCAGTACAGGCAGACAGCCAGCACTAAAGCCTTCAACTGAATGAGCTCACTCAGCTTAAATATGTTTTTCCAAGAAATCTGCTCACATACAGTACTAAGTAGGAGCACTCCTACCATGGGAAGATCATTTAGGATGTACAGTGAACTGTCTTGGTGAATTACACAATTTTTTATCACCTCCTGCAAAGCTCTTGGAGAACTAGGCCATTACTACAGTGAATCATACTCCCCCTCAAAGCGGTATGGAGTTATCTGACTCATTTCCTCCTAGTGTTGTTTCATTATGGGTTAGCAGAACAGAAAAGGCAGGTTGGACTCTCTAAGCTTGCAAGTTAGTTCTGGTTCCCAAATCATATCATGCATCTCTTCATTTAAAATGATAAATCAGCCCACTCTTCTCTGTGGCAGGCCAGCTGCTGCTCCAATATTAAAATCAGCAAGAAAAGCAGATAACTGGATTGTTTAAGTCAGTACGTAGCTGTGCTGCATGAGTACACTAAAGCTCCCTTTCATGTGAATTTGGAGGGGGATGTAAAAGGAAACAAATAGGGGGAGATAGGTAGGTGGGTGAAGTTGCATCGCCCCTGTGGGTTGTATGTGAGGATGGATTGACAAGTGCCTGGATTTTGATCATGTGATCATGGGGTGCTGGAATGGCTGTAACTTTGGGCATGGGCCACAAGTCCCTTTGTGTAAGTGTAATTTTATGCAATTTTGTGTAACTTTGTGTAACTTTGAACCGTTGCTGAACAAATGGCTGTAAGTTGAGGACAACTGTTTAATTTAGAGCCACTCTGCATTCCACCACCCTAGCTGACTTTTGCCACTGCCTTCTTACCCCCAGTGCTGACAAGATGTGCCCGACCTGGCTGCTGGACTTAAGAAGCTGGATTCACACAATGAAAAAGAAAAAGAAAAGAAAATCAAAAGTAGCTTAAAGGGGCCGCAGCACACCAAAATTCCCCTTTGCACCACATTCCTGGGCCATATGGAGCTGGTTTTGCATTGCATGGATTTCAGCATGGAGCTTTTTCTGTCAGCTGCCTGAGATGAGAGGACTTCACTACACTCTGGGGCTGGCAGAAAAAGCTGCATGCCAAAATCCAAACTTGGGTATTTTCAATATGGGGTGTTTTCAGCACCAGACTCTAGAGGACTCTCATCTCTGGGGCTTTTACTGAATCAAGGACTTCTCAACTAACTACAGTAGTCCTCAACGTACAACCACAAATGAGCCCAAAATTTTTGCTGCTAAGCGAGACATTTGTTAAGTGAGTTTTGCCCCATTTTATGACCTTTCTTGCCACAGTTGTTAAGTGAATCACTATGGTTAGGTTAGTAGCTCAGATGTTAAGTGAGTCTGGCTTCCCCATTGACTCTGCTTCTCAGAACGTCACAAAACGTAATCAATCACATGACCCCAGGACACTGCAACCAGTTGCCAAGCATCCAAACTTTGATCACGTGACCATGGGGATGCTGTAACAGTCATAAGTGTGAAAAATGATCATAAGCCACTTTTTCCAGTGCCGTTGTAACTTTGAACAGTCACTAAACGAATGATTGTAAGACCTATAAATGAGTTAAATAAATGAGAACCAGTGAAATAGGGTGGAGGAAGTGAATGCATTTTCTTGAAACATACCGTGTAAATATCCTTAACATATTTATCTGGATTGTTCTTATATGTTGTTGTTATTCTAATAAAGTTTAATATTAAACTAGCCTCCTCGTTTGTTTTCTAAACCATTTCTGAATGTACTGTGCAAATTTTAGATCTCACTGTGATGGAGAAATACTTGTTTGGAGATATTTTGATAGCCTAGTGGGTAACCTTCAATTAAAATTTGATAAAATGCAAAGATGTTGAGGCAGTCATATTCTAGGAAATATGCCCAAGGAATTTTGTCACTGTGCCACAATCTTTCAATCCCATGAACCTTCCCACCAGGATGGTTAAGCAATCAACAGATAAGAGAGTAGCTAAGTAGCAATCTACACAAATAAATTGCCATCCAATATGCAGTTATCTCCTTTCCTGCCATACTATTAATTAATACTCAGAACTGGCAAGGCCACATTAAAAGGGCCCACATTCTTTGAAACTCAATTAGCAAGTAGAACTGTTTACTTGGCAACATTCCCAATATAAGATTTTTCTTTAAAGTTGAAAACTGAATGTTGGTTAGGATGCTTATATAAATAGTATGGCTCTGCATATCTGCTTTCAGAAACCACAGGGGGGAGGGATGTGAAATACTGTGCCACATCTTTCTTTTGATGAGTAGCTTTGATGGGTGCATTTCAACTCACACATTATGGCCCATGTTTGCTTGTGTTTTGCTTAGGATGCTATGTGAATCCAGCCAGTTGTTAATACATTTAATCAGTTATAAATAAATACAGCATGGCATAGCAGACAATGAACCCATTCCATGTTTGATGTATACAGGTAGTCCTCAACTTACGACCACAATTGAGCCCAAAATTTATGTTATTGAGAAATTTGGAGTTTTGCCCCATTTTACGACTTTTCTTGCCATATTTGTTAAGTGAATCACTGCAGTTGTTAAATTAGTAACACAGCTGTTAAGTGAATCTGGTTTCCCCATTGATTTTGCTTGTCAGAATGTTGCAAAAGGTGATCACATGACCCCAGGACACTGCAACATCATAAATACAAGTCAGTATTTACAAGCATCTAAATTTTGATCATGGGGATGCTGCAGAATAAGCAGAATATAAAAATATAAAAATAAACCTGATGTACTTCAATATTTTGATCTCACAGTAACCAGATAGCTCTACAAAGCCACTGGTTAAGATATGAGTATCCTAGTATTTTGTTGGCAGGTTATTTTGTATGATTTTACCTAATCCTTATTTCAAGTAATAATTTACCTTGTTGAGGGAATCCCACAGATTAACTGTATGCTCTGAAGCAAGGTTGCCTTTTATTTGTACTACATCTCTCAGCATTACTCAAATTAGTTTCATTCAAATACTGCCATTATAGGGGAAAGCTTTATGTTTTAGCATCATTGTCATCTTCTCTAGTATCTCCTCTTTTTTTTCCTAAGTTTATATAAAGCTTTTTTCTTTAAGGGAGAAATTGACCCAGCTGCTTGATTGTTTTTTTCCTGACCCAGAATTGTACTTCATATTCCAAGCAGGGCTTTTTTTCTCATAGAACGCTCAGAACGGCGTTCCGGCATCTTTTTTTTGCAAAACAAAAAACAAAAAAAAAAACCCAGCTCCCTTATTGGCTTTCCTAAGCTTATTGCAAGGCTAGCAATCTTGGCTCTTTTTTATGACTCGTGGACTTCAACTCCCAGAAATCCTGAGCCAGCCATGCTGAGGGGAAAGGGAGATGTTTCCAAGCTGAGCTGTGCTGGCTCAGGAATTCTGGGAGTTGAAGTCCTTGAGTCATAAAAGAGCCTGCACTAGAGGAGGACATTAAAATTATTTACAGGATTACTTCTTTAGGAACTAAACTTTTAGAATCTAAAACAGCTAATTCAAAAAAGCCAACAGGAAAGAACCTCACATTTTTCATCTGCTTCTGTCTTTTGGAAGGTAAAATTAGATAACAAAATAATCTATTTCCTATGTTAACATCTCTGCAATGAAATCAATAAAGGTAACAGGAAAGAAATGAGAAACATTTTTCTCAATGTAATATGTCTAATTTAGCTAATTCTAGAAAAATAAATAGTATCTTTTGTACACTCTTGAAAACTATTTTGAATCTAAACAATTCTTAAGAATGAAATATTCTTAATTTGGACTTTACTTTTACTGTTTGGACTGTTGTGTGTTTTGAAAATAGATTATTTAGAATCTAGTTATGTTGCACTTCAGTCTTTAAATAATTAACCTAGTATATACATAACAATATATGATGTTTTCCCTGGTGAGCTTAACATCAATAACAACATTTATTAAAAAGGCTAAAATAATTTCTGGTGGTATTATCTGTATACTAAATTTTTGGACAAGCAGTGATCATGTTACATATGTGCATAAGCTTAGTCAGTAGCATATGCCTTTTTAAAATATCAAACATGCAAAGAAACAAAACTAAGTCCAAAATATCTGTATTACATCCAGAAATGCCAACTTTGCAACCAATATTTCTCATCCATAACTATGGCACCCTAAGGATACCTGCATACATGCAAATATTTCTCTGGAATCAGTAACGCAACAGGGATTGCTTTTTCCTTCCAGTAACATATACCTAAAACCTGTTTATTGCATTTGGCAATTGTACTAAAAAATAATCTCATTGTCAACCAATATAATTCATTTAATTTGAAATCAAGTGAAAAATTGATTTAAATTATTTTATTAAAACAAATTAATGGCAATTCTTTTATAAAAAGTTGCCTCAAACAAAATGAGTTTGACATGCTTGCTCTAGATAGTTGAATGCTCCAAAATAAATTCTAGACCAGGCCTGTACATGCAGCCTACCAAGCACCCTTGGACAGAGCACAGACTTTTTTTTTTAAGTAATAAAATCACCACACTGACCTGAAAGTCATGTTGCCTAGTGCCTCCATGGCTTACCATGACCACAAACTCCAACACTGTAGATGCTCCTCTAGTCACCAAATCATTGATTAGCCCACCAGCATTCCTTTGCAGACCACAAAGATTTTTAATTTATCAGTGTGGGCCTTTCCCTTCTACAAGTTGCACAGATCTCTTCTAGATTTTCCTCTTGCCTTTCCGAGTTAACTCCTTGGTCTGTCATTGAGCAAGAATTGACTTTGTAGGGAAGCATATTATCATTTGATGTATATTTAACATATGTTCTACCTTTATTTACCAATTATATAATATTTGTATGCAATCCACATGGCGAGGTTTGGGGAAACTTACAATAAAAAAAAATATTTTTAAAATCATAAGATTTACAGGACTCAGGGCGGTTTACAGGTTTTTAATTACACTGTAAACCGCCCTGAGTCCTTCGGGAAAGGGCGGTATATAAATGTAATAAAAATAATAAAATAAATAAATAAATAAAAAAAAAAAGATCGCCTGGCCTGCACCACCTCCGCTGCCCGCACCGCGCAGCCCCGCCATATAGAATGGGCTCTGCTGCTCCCACAGCACCAGCCGTGCCGGCACCAGCCCCGGGGGTGAGCCCGCCGCCAACACCCTTCGCACCTGTGACTGCAGCAGCGCCGCCCCACCCCACCCCCCCGCCTCCTGCCCCCGCCAAGATGAGAGTTCCGGCACCTTTTTTTTTTTTAGAAAAAAAGCACTGATTCCAAGTATGTCACATGAAAGTTTCAGCTATTTCAGTTCCTTTCCAATTAATCTGTAATATGGTTTTACTTTTTTTCTCAACAACTACACACTGGATAAACTTTATGATCCAACTGGCCACCCAAACCCCAAGATCTTTACAGATGGGGTTAATTTCATGAAACAGTTATGAAGTTGGGTCTTTTGCCTCAGTATGAATCACTACACTTGCATAAATTGAGCTGAATTTGCCATTTCACTATCCATTCCACAAATCTGACCGTTAAAATGTTTTCTCTTTTTAATTTTAATCACTTTAAATTAACAATTTGTAATGGCATTGCCCATCCCAAATCTAGTTCATCCATAACTAAATTCAAAACCACAAGTCTTAATTTAGATATCTCAGACAATTCCTTGAAAAGTATAAATTTAGCCATTAAAAATCCTGTCTTCTTATTAATGAATGCAAAAATCATGGACTTCAGTGAGAGATTTTGAAAGTCCAATTAAATTATGACTACTGGACTACCTCTGTCCATAGTCTTGTTGACATTCAGGAAATTCTGAACCCATTATTTTTCCTTAACCATGTTTGTTCTTACTGAACACTTTATATACTGAATAAATTTATATTTAATAATTATTTTCACCATCTTATCCAGAATACAGATAAAAATACAGATAAAACATTTTATAATTTACATGAATTTTTTTCCTTGAGCTCCTTTTAATGAATGGCCTCCAGGTCTCTAGTACAAAGGAAGATCTTAGGAAAAATTACATATTTTTGACAGGTCAGCCATTTTACTTAGTTGAGAATTCTCATATGGAGACTATTTCAAGTCAGAATTTTTTCAATTTGTCAATAAATTCTAATGTTCCATTTGTTTTCTCCACTATCTCAAAGTAATCTGCCATATATATCTGCAGCAAAGACCAAATTCACACAATTTGCAAACTACTTAGCATTTATTTAACTCTCTTGTCCTTTCTCCTGCTTCTAACACAGTTATATGATTCTGTATGTTATTAGACAGAGGGTCCTCTAAATCCTATTTGTGAAAATTTATGTACTTTTTTTCATTTTCCACTTTCAAGCAAAGCTGCCCTTTTCTAATAGTTTAGTAATACTATTTGCTACCAGTTTTCAGACCCTTGCATTGTCAGTATGTTTTCCAACCTATGATGTACACTTTAGCTGAATTTCCACTATCATAAGAGGTAATGGAATATTTTATATTTTTGTGGGTCAACACATACCATAGCTTGAAATGTTTTCTTTTGAATTGAATGAAACCTGAAGAAGTTCTTGAGAATATTTCACTTATGCATAACGGAAAGTAGAAAACACTGTGGTTTCTGCAAACTTTCAAAAGGTTAAATTAACCACATTGCGGTTTTCTTTTCAGCCCAATAAATCTTCTGAGCCAACCTTATTGGATTATTCTATTTTATTATTCCCACAATGATTGGCTTCTGCCTCTTTTCATTCCTACTATTTAAGAGTCCCATTCCTATGAATTCCTCATCAGGCAAAATACATTCAGTAATATGCCTTATAGGTCAGGGGTGTCAAACTCACAACGTCATGTGACGTGTCACGATGTATCGCAACTTTTTTTCCATTGCTGGCAATGGGGTGGGTGTGTTTTTGCTATGATGCATCCGGCCCGCGGGCCGGCAGTTTGACGCCCGTTATAAGTATCCTTTCTGAATCCATTGTTGATCACCATCTAAGTTGGAACAAAAACAAAGAAAGTCAGAAGGAAACAGGGCATCAACCAGGCAAAAGCAGGTAGCAATGGCCAAGTCCAAAGGCCAATTATGCAAAGGTAGGAAGATCATTGTTACTTTCTTTCACTGGAAAGAGTGTGACGTAGAATAGAACAGCTGCCATCACTAAACCAATGTACAGGGAAAGTAGTTGTTTTTAATGTTTTATGTTTAACTAGTTGTGTTTGTAGCTTTTTAAATGATTGTATGTTTTTTAAATCTTTGACTGGGAGTCACCCAGAACTGGATAAAAGATGGGCGGCTATATAAATGTTTTAAATAAATAAATAAATGGCATGTATCTTTCCAACATGCAGGTCTTTATCATTGAATATTGTTCTGTGAATAGGATAGAACCACCAGTTTAAGGACTTTTCAAAGAATATATAAACCTATAACTTAAGTTTTAATCAGCATTGGATTAGGGCCAAAAGCATCTAGATTCAAATTTACTCTTGGCCTTAGAAGCTTGCTGTTGACCTTAGCTTAGGCCAAATACTATTACTCAGAACTATCTACTTTGGATGTTGTTGCTTCAGAGGGAAAAAGAAAAGAGAAATAACTGGTATCTGTGTAGCCTTGAATATTTGGAGGAAAGCCATGCAGGAAAAATTGGCAAGGTTTCAATCATGCAGTTATGGATACCAGCTTTAAAAAAAAACCACTGCCTTTCACCTTGCATATCTCCTTATTTTTATTTATGTGAGGAGGCCAAGCAGCTGTAGAAAACAGAAAGAATCTGATTGTGAAGAGGGATCAAAGCAGGTTATCAGATCTCATTTTATTGCTTCTAATGACAAAAAACCAAAAACAAATTGTCCTGTCATATTTAATTTAAATTAATATCAGAATATTTTAGAAATCATAAAATATAATTCTTTAAAATAATCTTTTTTAAAAAAGAGGAAAATAAATGCTTCAGGGCTATTTTGAGTGGAAGAAAGAAGTAAACCCTTTGCTAATGGCCAAATTGCACCCCTCTGCTTCATTTACGCCTGTGTGGTTTCAAGTATACATTTGCTTTTGCAAAGTAATTATTTACAATCTTATGTAGAAACAGGGAAAATAATTCCATAGGTCCTGGGTATGGCAAAAGATACTAGCAGTTAAAGAGTTATGCAAGTCCTCCTGTTGCCAGTTCCGCACATGAAAAGTTATATATTTAAACAGTTTTCCTTTTAAGAAAAAAAAAGTATCTGACAGAGCTTTATTATGTGTGTTTGCATTAAACACTGATTTGCCTATGAGCTTCAGAGTTAGGTGTTAAGAGTTAGGAGAGTCAAGAAGTAGGAAGGACTATCTGCATATATTTAGACATTCTGAGGAAAGCATTTTTATGAATGTCGTCTTCACAATTAACTGTGTTGGAAACTTCTCTCGGAACCTGCCTTCCTTGTACCCTTCTGGATTTTAAAAAAGTTCTTACCTTGTGTATTTGTTCCCACCACACAAGAAGTTAGAGCCTAAGTATCATCATGCAGCTGTTTCTTTGCAGAGAATCTGATGCTACTTAGAATCATGCTCTTTTTGGCTTTACTGGACAGCTGCTCAAGGAGTGGTTTAGCTCTCACCTTGTCTAATTTCTTGGAAGTTTTGAAGCACAAGTGAAAGGGAGGGGGGATGGATGTCCTGTTTTGCAGCAAGCTAGTAGCAGAAACTTTGGCTGAGAGGAGAAACTTCTCGGAGCTCATATTCTTCTACAGCCTTTGTAGACAGCTGCTGTCAGGATAGTCATCCCAAAACAGAGGGGAGGGGAGGAGGAAAGGTCTCCGTAGCCTTTCTAAATAATTGCTAATTTAACAATTCCAAATGCCATTTCAAAATCAACATGCCAATCTTATTCCAATGTTGTCTACAAATTATTCCAGCACTTAATTTTAGTTCTGATTTCAACTGTATCAATATTTAGTTTGGACTTTGTGATGCTTTTGTCTCTATAAGTTGCCTTGATGGAGAAAACAGGGTAGAAATTCAACAGATAAAGAGCATAATAAATATGGAGAGAGAGAGAAAGTAAGTCAAACAGGATAAATTCGCTCAGAAGAAATGCTGAGCTAGATCAAATGTGGGGATGGGGTCAGTGGTGGGATTCAAAATGTGAACAACCGGTTCTCTGTGTGGATGCTGCTTCTGGAAATCCATTCTGGGCCTGGGCAACAAAAAATCAGCTACCGATTCTGTCAAACTGGTGCGAACTGGCTGAATCCCACCACTGCAAGGGGTGGATGAGTGACATGCCTTGTATAGAGAAAATCCAGTTTTAACTCAAGTCCTGCTCTGGTTAGTACAGGATTAGATTACACAGATCTCCTGTGGATCCATTTCCAGAGACATGAAAAGATGACTAACAAATTCGAATTGCCAGAAACAGCAGTAGCCTTGTGAAAAGGCTTGTGTATAGGGGGTACCTTGCTCAATAGTAGTAACTGTGATCTCTGAGTCCTAGTGGACAATCATTTAAATATGAGCCAGCAGTGTGCTGCACCTGCCAAAAAGCCAACATAGTGCTTGGCTGCATTAACAGAGGGATAGAATCAAGATCACGTGAAATGTTAATACCACTTTACAATGCCTTGGTAAGGCCACACTTGGAATACTGCATCCAGTTTTGGTCACCACGATGTAAAAAAGATGTTGAGACTCTGGAAAGAGTACAGAGAAGAGCAACAAAGATGATTAGGGCAGGGCTTTTCAACCTTTTCACCCATTGTACCACTTTTAGGATATGGCAACATCCGAGTACCACCAGTCGCAAGGTGTTAAAAACTTGATCACCCCCCCCAAAAGGAAAAAAGTGATGAAGTAAAGGTAGTCCTCGACTTACAACAGTTCGCTTAGTGACTGTTCAAAGTTACAGTGGCACTGAAAAAAGTGCCCCCCAAGCCACAGCTGAGCAAGACACCTGCCTTCCCGCCTGGTGGCGCTCTTCCTCCTGTCAGAGGTTTTCATTGTTGTGAGCATTTCTGTTGAGGATTGGCAGCAGGGCTGTGGTGGGGGGTGTTTGGTTTTTATTCCCCTCATCTGCTGGGTGGTTGCAGCAGGTTTTGGTCACTTCACATGACCCTGGGACACTGTGACCGTCATAAATATGAATCAGTTGCCAAGCATCTGAATGTAAATCGCAAGACCCTGGAAATGTTGCAACATTCCAGCTGATCGGTGCTTTTTCTGGGCTCAGAAGCGCCAGGATCAGAGCCAAGCTCCAGCTGGAGCCTGGCGCTGATCCTGGCACTTCCGCTGAGCCCTGACAGCCCTGAAGAAGCGCTGATCCTGGCGTTTTCACTGAGCCCTGACAGCCCTGCAGCTCCAGCCATCTCTTGCTCAGGCTTGTGCGGTGCTGCCATTGGTTCAGCTCATTCCCCTCCCCTGCTACCACTTTTCTAGGATGGTTGTGTACCACCTGCCAGGTGCCAATGTACCACAGGTGGTACCCGTACCACTGGTTGAAAAGCCCTGGATTAGGGTACTGGAGGCTAAAACATATAAGGAACGGCTGCTGGAATTAGGTATGTCTAGTTTAATGAAGAGAAGGACTAGGGGTGACATGATAGCAGTGTTCCAATATCTCAGGGGCTGCCACAAAGAAGAGGGAGTCAAGCTATTCTCCAAAGCGCCTGAAGGCAGGACAAGAAGCAATGGATGGAAACTAGTCAAGGAGAGAAGCAACCTAGAACTAAGGAGAAACGTCCTGACAGTTAGAACAATTAACCAGTGGAACAACTTGTCTGCACAAGTGGTGAATGCTCCAACACTGGAAGTGTTTAAGAAGAGACTGGACAGCTATTTGTCTGAAATGGTATAGGGTTTCCTGCCTGAGTAGGGGGTTGGACTAGATGACCTCCAAGGTCCTTTCCAACTTTACTATTATGCTTATATGGAGACCATAAGGGTGGCCTTTGAGGCCCCTGATTTATTTTATTTAGTCCCCCTGTAGATCCAGGGTGAAAAGAGCTAAGTCACCACCACCAGTTCATCAGGGGTGGTTCTGATCTTGCTTAGGCTAGCAATAGCATGGATATTTACTTTTTAAAATGGGAAGGATAAAGACAGCAGAACAGCTAATCATTTTCCACAGAGAAGGCTGGGATCTTAATAAAGATGGCTGCTTTCTTAACTCTTTTGTAATACCCATCCTCAGAGTAACTATTCCCCTTTTAAAAGATAAATTTTCTCCTTGGAACCATGATAATAAAATTGCATATGTCATTGAAAGGATCTTCACTTCCCTGACAGAATGTGGAAG
The DNA here is from genome assembly GCF_964194415.1 of Vipera berus. Classification (NCBI taxonomy): domain Eukaryota; kingdom Metazoa; phylum Chordata; class Lepidosauria; order Squamata; family Viperidae; genus Vipera; species Vipera berus. Next base: position 220,643,597 of record NC_138203.1, read on the forward strand.
AGCCTTGGAAACCCAAGAAACACTTCTCGAGCACATTTGATGTCTTGCTGAGAATGGGTTGTCTCTTTTGGATTTTTTTTGGTCCCCAAGCATTTTATCAAAGAATATATCCACATACTGAAAAACAGTTTTCAGAGGCTTTCCTCTCTTTTTTTGCCTTGAAATGATTTGGCTGCATTCAAATTTAGCACTCTGTTAATGTATCCAACAGTGGTTATTTCACTTCCATGATTTGTATTATTGCAAAAACTTTCCTAAAATTGTTCCTGGATCTTATGTGGGACATAGATGGATGGCAGTGTTAAGGTTTTATCTTCTTTTTCTTAATTTCAGAATTAAAATTCTTCCTTGTCTTTTCATGATTCCAGTACTTCCAAAGAAGATGATTTCAGACAAATTACTGTTCCACTTTTCTTTGTCTTTCCTGCTGCTGAATATTTGTCCTATTTTGTTTTGTTTTGCTTTACCAAGTTAGCATGATCTTGTTTTATATGTTTCTTGTACATTATGTATGTTTTTATTTATTTCTGCAATTTATGTACCATGTTGTGATTTGTGCACACTTCCATCAGTTTACAACAACAAAAACATATTAAAACCAAAACCAAAACCTAATAATAATAATAATAATAATAATAATTAGTAATAATAATAATAATAATAATAATAATAATAATAATAATAATAATAATAATAATAATAATAATAATAATAATAATAATAATAATAATAATAATAATACATTACAGCAATACAAGTTGTGCACATTCATCATTCTCCAAATGCTCTCTGGGAAAGCTTCGTTTTTACTAGTGTTTAAAATCCATTAGAATGGTCTTCTCAAGAAAGAAGCTGTTTCATAATTGATGGACTGCCACAGAAAAACATTGTTAGACCAATCCTCCTTATTCTCTGCGTAATGGAGACTATTAATTTTTACTAGGGGCTGCACACCAGAGAACTAAAGAAGCCAGTCCTGAAGTACTTCTGAAGCCTAAAGAGTCAATCCATATTGGGCTTTATAATTCAACAACACTTTTAATTGAGCTTGAAAACCTATTAGCAACCAGGAACTACATGGCTATGACTATTCCTGTTTGCCAGCAAGCCAATTTCTGCTTCAAAATGGTCTTCAAGAGAAGTCTGTTGTAAAGTGCCAGGGAATAGTCCAGTTGTGTTCTGATACAAGCATGGATCATTATTGCCAGGGCCTCCTGCTCCTAGTAGAGCTGCAACTGGCACACCAGCTGAAACTGAGCAAAGGCCTTTCTGGGCACAGCTTCACCTGCCTATGAAATAGTAGCTATGAGTCTAAGAAGAGCCCCAAGTCCCTTAGAACCTTTCCCTATATAGTCCCACCCCCTCTATAATTACAGCCAGAGGCCTTCTAAATAAACAGCAACTTGAGAGGATTCAGACTAAGATTGCTTTTTCTCATTTTGAATCTAACAGCTTCAAGACACTGGATCAAGGTTTCCACGGCAACTCCAGACTGTTTCCACAGAAATCCTGAAGGATGCCATGGTCAGTGGTGAATACTGCTGAGAAGACTTAAGACCAGAAGCAACACATTCTCTCCCCTCAACTGGGCCACGACAAAAGTCATCCATTGGAGTGAGATGGACCATCCAATCTTATGCTTGGATCGGAATTCAGAACAAGAAGGAACTAGGTAATCCAGTTCCTCTAAAGCATCCCCTAATCAAGGCCCTACTACTTTCTTATGGTGATTTTATTTAATTTTTTATGTTATTTTTTTTTAGCTTTTAGGGTACATAAGATAGATGGCTATGTAAGTCTGATAAATAAATAAGTTTTTTATTTCTCTCCTCAGGATTCCTCTCCATTCAACTCTCAACACAAAATATTGAAATTTTAATTGAACATTCAAGACAAATTGAGGGTTCTGGTGATGCATTGCCTACCCTGTACCCAAAGGTTTCCATTCCTCCCCTGGTAGAGGTGGTCTTGAATATGGGATTAAGAAATCCTAAAAGTCAAATCAGATTAGTTTGACATGATCTGTCCTTAGTAAAGCCATGCTGCTTTGGGCCCATCAAGTTGTGTGCTTCGTTTGTTAATCTTTTTTTTTCAGGAGTGATTCCATTAACTTCACTACTACAGATGTTACGCTCACTGACGTATGGTTTCCAGCTTCTTCCTTATCACCCTTCTTGTGGATGGGTACAACCAGGGCTTTTTTTGTCATAGAACGCTCAGAACGAAGTTCCGGCACCTTTTTTGGATGGAACCTTATAGGGTAGGCAAGGCGGGTTGTGTGACATGTGTGAGTTCTGGCACCTTTTTCTTTTACAAAAAAAGCACTGGGTACAACATTAGCTGTTAACCAGTCCTGGGGAACTTCACCTGTTAGAAAAGACTGGTTAAACAGATCAGTTAATGGTCCAGCGAGCACACCTAGAAGCTTCCTCAGAACTCTGTGATGTATATCATCTGGACTTATTATTTTATTAAGCTTTAAGCGGGCTAGCTCACCTGCCACCTTCACCTCTAAAAACATCAAAAAGAACCTGCACTGCACGGATTAGTTGGATCCTCCAACATGTTTTAGTTACTGGCATCTACTTCTGAGAAAATTGTGCAGAAGTATAAGGATTTGTAGTGGTATGTGACAATGACCTTGAGAGATAAAGGGAAAAGATGCTGCCTAGGAAGTAAAAAGAGGGGGGGAGCCTGCAGTTGCTTAATAGTTAGGGAAAGAAACCTAAGAAAGACCCATCCTAATGGATCAGGTTGTTAAAAATGGTGATGGGACCTGCAATATTTTGGTAAAGTATCCTTCAATAAAGTAGAATTAGCTCATCTGGTTGTGTTTCTTGATTGGTTTACCTGGGAGGGCTGACAAGATTATATACAACACTTGATAGCTCACTGTGACATACTGACTAGACAATTTAAGGATTGATTAATTTATAACCACTTAGTCTCGGCACTTTCAGCAAATGTCCAGGGTATGAAGCCATCAGATTTTTTTAATGGGTTTCAGTTTTAAGGTTTAATGAGGCACACAAGGTTCTTGGCTGAAGCCAACCACATGTTTACTTGACCCTAGTCCATCAGGGTTTATTTACATTTAGTAGGAAGGGAGTGTACAGTTGGATCCAGGTTATAAATTCCTCACTCTTAAGGAGGCTGAAGAAAGATCTCTCATGGAAAAAAAACCTCATTAGATCTAGATAATCTAAATTATAGGGTGTTAACTAAAATTCTCTTTCTGGAGACTTTCTTAATCCATTTCACTGGAGTTTAGACTTAGTTCTGACATTGAAACTACTTAGATCACCCTGTTGATATTTGCTAGGAGAGTGATAGGAGGCATGCAACCCTGTAGATCCCCTTGGATCAGAGGAATTTATTTATTCAATTTCTATAGCTTCCTATCTCAATCAATGACTCTGAGTGGCTTACAATTCAAAACATATATACTACAATTAAACATTTTAAAACAATAAATAATCTACATGAAGCTACTGAGGCAAGTCATTTAGAGATTTAGTCAAGTGACATCAATATGTATTTCTCCTTTTCATCCAATGAGGCAATAGAATTCCTGAAATAGCTTGGTTGTAATATGGATTGAACAAGGGCCATGTAAACTAAAGTTCAATCTAAACTGGCAAATAATGTATATGTGAGTGGAGTTCAATGTGTTCTAGATGGATTACAACCCCACTAAAGGATCAGATTTGTAGCTTGGGGGTGATTCTGGATCCATTTTTCACACAAGATCATAAATGGCCTCTGTGGCATTAAGCATCTTTCACTAGATCAGGCTGGTGAAAGCTATAGTCTTAGTGAGATGGAATCAGCATCACTACAGCAATCCATGATCTGATAACTTCCCATTTTGATTACCCCAATATGTAGGTCTGCCCCTGAAGGTAATTTGGAATTGTCTTTGTTATCTTTTTTGTGCCAAGCAAAGGTATTTTTTCTTCCAATCTTTTAATTCATACTGCTATGATTTTTATTGTTGCTTTTACAGTACTGTTGCCATTTGTTGTTGTTGTTGTTAGTTGCAAAGTCGTGTCCAACCCATCGCGTTCCTCCAGGCCTTCCTGTCCTCTACCATCTTCTGGAGTCCATTTAAGCTCACGCCTACTGCTTCAGTGACTCCAGCCAGCCACCACATTCTCTGTCGTCCCCTTCTTCTCTTGACCTCAACCTTTGCCAGCATTAGGATCTTCTCTAGTGAGTCCTTCCTTCTCATTAGGTGGCCAAAGTATTTGAGTTCCAACTTCAGGATCTGGCCTTCTAAAGAGCAGTCAGGGTTGATCTCCTCTAGCACTGACTGGTTTGATCACCTTGCAGTCCAAGGGACTCGCAGGAGTCTTCTCCAGCACCATAGTTCAAAGGCCTCAATTCTTTGGCGCTCAGCCTTTCTTATGGTCCAACTTTCACAGCCATACACTGCAACTGAGAAGACCATAGCCTTGACTATACGCACTTCTGTTGGCAGGGTGATGTCTCTGCTTTTTAGTGTGCTGTCTAGATTTGCCATGGCTTTCCTCCCCAGGAGCAAGCGTCTTTTAATTTCTTGGCTGCAGTCCCCATCTGTGGTGATCTTGGATCCCAGGAAAATAAAATCTGTCACTACCTCCATTTCTTCCCCATCTATTTGCCAGGAATTGAGAGGGCCAGACGCCATGATCTTGGTTTTCTTAATGTTGAGTTTCAAGCCAACTTTTGTACTCTCCTTCTTCACCCGCAACAAGAGGCTTTTTAGTTCCTCTTCACTTTCTGCCATTAGAGTGGTATCATCTGCATATCTTAGGTTGTTGATATTTCTCCTGGCAATCTTAATTCCAACTTTTGATTCATCTAGCCTTTCTCATGATGTGCTCTGCATATAAGTTAAATAGGCAGGGTGACAGTATATAGCCTTGCCAGACTCCTTTCCCAATCAGTGGTTCCGTGTCCAGTTCTCACTGTTGCTTCTTGACCCGCATATAGGTTTCTCAAGAGACAAATAAGATGGTCTGGTACTCCTATCTCTTTAAGAACTTGCCACAGTTTGTTGTGATCCACACAATCAAAGGCTTTAGCATAGTCAATGAAGCAGAAGTAGATGTTTTTCTGGAACTCCCTAGCTTTCTCCATGATCCAGCGTATGTTGGCAATTTGATCTCTAGTTCCTCTGCCTCTTCAAAATCCTGCCTGAACTTCTGGTAGTTCTTGATCCACATACTGCTGGAGTCTAGCTTGTAGGATTTTAAGCATAACTTTACTAGCATGTGAAATGAATGCAATGATGCGATAGTTTGAACATTCTTTGGCACTGCCTTTCTTTGGAATTGGAATGTAAATTGATCTTTTTCAATCCTGTGGCCATTGTTGAGTTTTCCAAATTTGCTGGCAAATTGAGTGTAGCGCTTTTACTGCATTGTCTTTTAAGATTTTGAATAGCTCAGCTGGAATACTGTCACCTCCACTAGCTTTGTTGTTGCTGAGCTTTCCTAAGGCCTACTTCACTTCACATTCTCGGATGTCTGGCTCGAGGTCAGTGACCACCTCATTGTGATTATCAGGGACATTAAGCTCGTTCTTCTGTATAATTTTTCCACCTCTTCTTAATCTCTTCTGCCTCTGTTAGGTCCCTGCCATTTTGGTCCTTTATCATGACAATTTTTGCATGAAATGTTCCCTTCATCTCTCCAATTTTCTTGAAGAGATCTCTGGTCCTCCTTATTCTATTGTTTTCTTCTATTTCTTTGCACTCTTCATTTAAGAAGGCATTCTTACCTCTTCTAGCTATTCTCTGGAATTCTGCATTTATTTAGGTGTATCTTTCTTTTTCTCCCTTGCCTTTCGCTTCCCTCCTTTCCTCAGCTATTTGTAAAGCTTCCTCAGACAGCCATTTTGCTTTCTTGCATTTCTTTTTCCTTGGGATGGTTTTAGTTGCTACCTCTTGTACAATGTTGCGAACCTCCGTCCATAGTTCTTCAGGCACTCTGTCTATCAGATCTAATTCCTTAAATCTATTTGTCACCTCTACTGTATATTCAACAGGGATATGATTTAATTCATACCTGAGTGGCCTAGTGCTTTTTCCTACTTTCTTCAGTTTAAGCCTAAACTTTGCAACGAGAAGTTCATGGTCTGAGCCACAGTCAGCTCCTGGTTTGTTTTTACTGACTGTATAGAGCTTCTCCATCTTTGGCTGCAGAGCACATAGTCAATCTGATTTCTGTGTTGACCATCCATGTGTAGAGCCATCTCTTGGGTTGTTGGAAAAGAGTGTTTGCTATGACCATCGTATTCTCTTGACAAAATTCTGTCAGCCTGTGCCCTGCTTCATTTTGTACTCCAAGGCCAAACTTGCCTGTTATTCCGGTTATCCTTTGGCTTCCTACTTTAGCATTTCAATCCCCCATGATGATAAGGACATAATTTTTTGGTGTTAGTTTTATAAGGTGCTGTAGGGCTTCACAGAACCGGTCAGTTTCAGACTCTTCAGCACCGGTGGTTGCGGCATAGACTTGGACTACTGTGATATTGGTTTGCCGTGGATTCGAACTGAGATCATTCTGTCATTTTGGGGATTGTATCCCAGTATTGCTTTTCCTACTCTTTTATTGACTATGAAGGCTACTCCATTTCTTCTGAGGGATTCTTGCCCGCAGTAGTATACCTGATGGTCATCTGAATTAAATTCACCCATTCCTGTTCATTTTAGTTCACTGATTCCTAAGATGTCGATGTTCAGTCTTGTCATCTCTTGTTTGACCACGTCCAGCTTTCCTTGATTCATGGATCTTACATTCCAGGTTCCTATGGAGAAAAAATATTTACAGCATCGGACTTTTCTTTCACCACCAGATACATCCACAGCTGAGCATCCTTTTGGCTTTGGCCCAGTCACTTCATTCTTTCTGGCACTACTAGTACTAGCCCTCTGCTCTTCCCCACTAGCATATTGGACGCCTTCTGACCTGAAGGGCTCATCTTCCAGCGACATATCTTTTTGCCTTTTGGTACTGTCCATGGGGTTTTCATGGCAAAGATACTGGAGTGGGTTGCCACGTTTTGTCAGAAATAGGTTGCTGTTTAAGTTTGTCAATTTATTCTTTATATCTGGCAGGAATAGCCAATACTCCAGAAGATAGGCTTAAGATACAGGAGGATCTGGACAGACTCGAACACTGGGCACTATCTAACAAAATGAAATTCAATTGTGAAAAAAGTAAGGTTCTGCATTTAGGCAGGAAAAATCAAATGCACAAGGTATAGTATAGGTGGTACCATTCTCAATAGTAGTAACTGTGAGAGGGATCTCGGAGTCCTAGTGGACAATCACTTAAATATGAGCCAGCAGTGTGCTGCAGCTGCCAAAAAAGCCAACACAGTGCTAGGCTGCATTAACAGAGGAATAGAATAAAGATCACGTGAAGTACTAATACCACTTTACAATGCCTTGGTAAGGCCACACCTGGAATACTGCATCCAGTTTTGGTCACCACGATGTAAAAAAGATGTCGAGACTCTAGAAAGAGTACAGAGAAGAGCAACAAAGATGATTGGGGGACTGGAGGCTAAAACATATAGGGAACGGTTGCTGGAATTGGGTATGTGTAGTTTAATGAAGAGAAGGGTGAGGGGTGACATGATAGCAGTGTTCCAATATCTCAGGGGCCGCCACAAAGAAGAGGGAGCCAAGCTATTCTCCAAGGCACCTGAAAGCAGGACAAGAAGCAATGGATGGAAACTAGTCAAGGAGAGAAGCAACCTAGAACTAAGGAGAAACTTCCTGACAGTTAGAACAACTAACCAGTGGAACAACCTGCCTCCAGAAGTGGTGAATGCTCCAACACTGGAAGTTTTTAAGGTCATTCTCCCAAGGTCATTCCCACATTGCCCCCTAAGACTTTCCAACTCATACTTATCTCAGCCAGCTTGGTGCTAAGAGTGGTTGCTGCTTTACGTATGGGTAGTCCTTGACTTACAATCATAACTGAGCCCAAAATTTTCATTGCTAAGCAAGGCAGTTGTTGAGTTTTGCCCCATTTCATAACCTATTTTTGCCATAGTTATTAAGCAAATCACTGCAGTTGTTAAGTAAATCATGTGGTTCTTAAGTGAATCTGGCTTCCCCCTTTGACTTTGCTTGTCGGAGCTGGCTGGGAAGGTTACAAATGGTGATTACATAACCTGGGACAGCGCAAGTGTTATAAATACATGCCAGTTGCCAAGCACCTAAATTTTGATCACGTGACCATGGGGATGCTGCAACGACCATAAAAGTGAGAAATGGTTATAAGTCACTTTTCCAGTGCAGTTGTAACTTCAAATGGTTTCCAGTGCAGTTGTAACTTCAAATAGTTGTAAGTAGAGGACTATCTCTACCAGAAATAATCACCTTGTTCTCTGTTGCTGTCAGGATTTTTCTAAAAAGCATAATCAATCAGATACAAAATATGCAATGCTGAAAGAAAGAAAAAATATGCATTCAGAATTCAACTTACGCTATTCTGACACGGACTTACTCGCGCTCAGGGGTGCCCCCCCTTCCTGGGTGCGACCCGCCTTCATTTCAACCTATCCTCTTGATGACGGGCCCAATTACTGGGACCCTGAGAGATGGTTGGGCAAGGGCAAGGACAGGAGCCTCCATCACAAATTTAATAAGAGGCCCCTGGTGCATTTTTTATCTCAATTTTTTATGGGGTTAGGGAGAGGGGAGGGTTCTAAAAAGGTTCGGTTGGAGACTGGGGGGGTTCCACCAACCGTTTCTCAGACCAGGCCGGGGATTGCTCGCGTCGCGGTGGGGCTTGGGTTGGGGGCCTACGGGGCCCCGGAGCGGGGTGTGGGATTGCCTATTCCCACGGCGGTAGGGAATGGCCGCAGGTGTATGAACAGAGGGCCGTATCAATACCCGGGAGTGCGTCCCCGCTGTCTTCAAGCGGTGATGCGCTCCGACCCTCTGATTTCGGCTCGTGGTACCGGGAGCGAGGATGAGCAGCCACCTGAGCTCAGGCTCGTGTATTTCAACGCCAGGTCCATAATGAATAAGGCTCCTCTCATTCAGGAGTTGATTGAGGAGGAGCATGCGGACCTGGCTTGCATTACGGAGACCTGGTTGGGCCCAGAGGGCGGGGTCCCCCTGGTTGATCTTTGCCCATCAGGCTTCTGGGTGCTGCACCAGCCTCGGGCTCAGGGTAGGGGTGGTGGAGTGGCAGTAGTTGCAAGGGAGACCTTATGTCCGCGGGAGGCCACCATGGTCCAGATAGTCGGGTGTGAGTCCCTCCTCCTGAGATGTGGTCCCAGAGCTCAGTTGGGCTTGCTGCTGGTGTATGTTTCACCTAGACACGTGGCAGCAGCCCTGCCTGAGCTTCTCGATATCCTCTCAGGGTTGGTGGTTGAGTTCCCCAAACTTATAGTTTTGGGTGACTTCAACCTACCATCCCTGGGGGGATCATCTGAGTTAGCTCGGGAGTTCATGGCTTCCATGAGGGCCATGGACCTGAAGCAGGTTATTCTGGGCCCAACTCACGGGGGGGGCACACGCTCGATTTGGTTTTTCTATCCGGACGGTGGTTAGATGATCTTGGGGGGGGGTTCTCCAATTATTTCACCCCTGTCATGGACCGATCATCATCTCCTGCGGATGGTCTTCCGTTTTGCCACTCCCTGTCGTGGGGTTGCTGAGCCAACAAGATGGTTCCGCCCTAGACGCCTTATGGACCCTGAGCGGTTCCAAACCGCTTACATGTTTGTAAATAAATAAATAAGATGGCCATATTTTTTTCAGATCTTTTCAAGGTTCCAGAACAGCTGTAAACAGCAGTGCAGCAAAGTTTTCTAAATTCAAATATTTAAGCTTTACACTAGAATATTCTAAAATGCATAGTAATACATTCTAAAAATCAAATTCAGAGAAATGATTTTACTGAATGATAGAAAACTACAAATACCCTTTTAAAAACCCTACAAAGTTCAGAGGAAAATTAAAATTAAACCAAAACCTTGGGTTTTGAAATTGTTATCAATGGATTCAGTTATCTACATTTTCAACCATCTCCATAGGATTCAGTATTTTCACCCAATTTGCTGTATCACACGTAGTTTGTGTGTGTGTTTTTTCCAAAAATGACTGTTAGGTAATATGTTCTGGGGTATTTTGACCTTAACATTTCGCCCAAATGTTCCCACAGGCTTTCAGCTGAACTTGGCAACATGATGAAATACTGTTCCAAGATTTAGTTCTTCTAAGAGACCCTTTCAATAACATTATTATAGGATTTTTAGAAAAGAATCATAACTCAGGCTATTTGTGACCAATTTGGTTAACATCATCAATAAACTGTTCTAAGGCATACTGAGGCAAAAGGGAAAAAATATGAATTGGGAAATTGGTTGCTTTGCTGAAAAATAAGAATAAGTTTAACCTTCAGAAAAACCTTTCTGGTTATTTGGTGGATCAATAACTACTACTGTGCTTGCAAAACAAATATGCATAATTAAGAGTGAACTTAAAAATGAACTGACAAATGTATCTTATACTGTATTTAAGGCATAGGATTTGTATCTAGCTTGAATCTTAAAAGAGAATGCAGAATAATAACACTATTGCAACCAATTTTGGTCACTGCAACCGATTTTGATCACCATACTACAAAAAAGATGTTGAGACCTTGGAAAAAGTTCAGAGAAGAGCAACTAAGATGACCAAAGGCCTGGAGACTAAAACATATGAAGAATGGCTGCAGGATTTGGGTTTGGCTAGTCTAAAGAAAAGAAGAAATAGGGGAGACATGATAGCAATATTCCAGTATTTGAGGGGCTGCCACAAAGACAAGGGTGTGTGTGTGTGTGAAATTATTCTCCAAAGCACCAGAGGGCAGGACAAGAAACAATGGTTGGAAACTGATCAAAGAGAGAAACAACCTGGAATTAAGGAATTAATTAAGGAATTAAGGACAATTAACCAGTGGAACAGCTTGCCTCCAGAAATCGTGGGCACTCCATCACTGGAGGTTTTTAAGAAGAGACTGGATAGTCACTTGTCTGAGATGGCATAGGTTCTCCTGCTTGAGCGGCGGGCTGGACTAGAAGACCTCCAAGGTCCCTTCCAGCTCTATTCTATTCTTCTATTCTTTTTTATAATTTCTCTTCAGAACATAAAAATCTTTATTTCTCTTATGGTCAACACAGCTACCTTTATTTCTCCCTAAGAAAAAATAAAAAGCGAAAGTACAGAAGAATAGTAATCAAATTTTAGGCTTCCAGAACAAGCATCAGCAATAGCATCAATACAATTTATGTAGCATCTGTTCATTTAAGGTGAACTTTTTATAAGAGAACCATGACTTATACAAATGATGTCTCATCTGATTTTCACCCACGCTGTCTTCTAATTAATAATTTCATCCGAGTAAAGCAGCCTACAATATTCCTGCTGTGGGCACCTTTGTGATGCATCAATCATCTAGTACAGTACTACAAAACATAGAGAACAAGGTGGAGTTACAGCACAGTTCCAGATCCTTCATTTCATTAATTACATTTCATTGAGATTTTCGGATAAACAAAATGGAGAAAAAGAAGTTGGATTATTTTCAATTTTTTGGCTTCCTGAAATGAATGATCCCCAAACCTTCCGTGTCTACTCACCCTAAAACTGCTTAGATCCCCAAATTCCTAATATCTAGGCTATGTTCACCTAATAAGCTGATCTATGTTTTATAGGCATATGGCGCCTTGAGTGAACTGTTCTTAAAAAAAAAAGCTAAAGTCAAATGGGAAAGTACACCAAGCACCAAGAAGTACCCAGATACGGATCAACATTGTCCCACCCTGTATCTAATTTGCATTATTTACAAAAGTTAAGAAAGCATCTATGTTGGCATCATGCTTTAAGACATTTTCAGGCTGTGATTTAAAGCCATTTAAATTAATACGTTTCACTGAAATCTATTTTACTTTTCCCAGAAAACAAGTTTAGAAGTGGAACAGAGAAAAGTATCTCTTAACACATAAAGGATGGCTACTATAATCCTTTTCTTGACCCAGTGCTAAGGCAAATATTATTTTATTGACCTAGAATGTTACAGTTCAAGTAAGTTTTGAGAAACTGTTCAGAAGCTGAAAAGAGTGGATTCATTGGAAAGATTAAAAAAAATAACATAATACTTTTCTTCACAATTGGAGTGGCATATGAGAGTATTCTAGTGTAGGACCATAATACTGTTACATTCAGACTCTAAGAATACCTAGTTGCATCACCACATACTGGATTGTCACTACTAGTTCTCCTTTCTGAAAACTCGTCTCCAGTAAAAAGAATTCTGAAAAGGCTTTACTAGCGGAATATCTTGCAAAATCCGCTATGGGACTGAGTCACCGACTGTTACTAGCTCACGCTTCTATGGAAGTTAGTGACAATCCAGTATGTGGTGATGCAACTAGGTATTCTTAGAGTCTGAATGTAACAGTATTATGGTCCTACACTAGAATACTCTCATATGCCACTCCAATTGTGAAGAAAAGTATCATTTTTTAAAAAAATCTTTCCAATGAATCCACTGTTTTCAGCTTCTGAACATGAACAGTTTCTCAAAACTGACTTGAATGCGAAAAGGGAAGAAATTGGTTTCATTTGGGTCTGAACTAAATACAAAAGGAAGAAACACATACAGTATACTACTGTAGAGCCAATTCGGAGTGTTTTTCTTCCTCTAATTAGGAAGCCCCGCCCGTGAACTCTCGTTTGCTCGAGACAAGGGTTTCTCTCTCTCTCTCCTTGCCCGCCCTCCCCGAGGCAATTACAGGCCCAGCTTTTCTAGGAAAAGGGTTGTGGAGTCAGCAGCTGTCGATTCCAGTTCTTGGAAGCGTGGCTGCTTGGGCTTGGAGCGGCACTTCTGGGAATCCTCTGGCTCCTTCTGTGGAATGCAACAGGCAGGCGCGCTCTCGCCGTGACCTTAGAGCGTCTGAAGACGAGAACCCCGGCAGCGCGAGGAGGGGCCGCGCTGGGAGAGAGACGAGGACGGGCTTGGCGTACAGATGATTCATTTCCCTACTCCTTTCCGCAGGGAAAGTGTGGGAAACCGGCGAGGAGGAAGAAGGGGGCGGGGCGGGGGAGAGAGTTAACTGCCACGGGACTTGGAAAGGGGGTATCTGTCAGGTTAATATATGACGCCGCTCGACTGCCAAGCTCAAGAAGAGGTGAACTCGGGTGCCGGGCTCTGTTCAGTCAAGAACGGCATTAATCTTAGAGCCTGCACGCAAATGCAGCACGTTCCCCTCAACGAAAGGGCGGGACCAATAATGTTGTCTATGCACTCTCTCTCTCTCTCTCTCTCTCACACACACTCTCTCTCTCTCTCTCTCTCTCTCTCTCTCTCTCTCTCTCTCTCTCTCTCTCTCTCTCTCCATACACACCAGAGGTCTTCAAACTTGGCCCTTTTATGACTTGTGGACTTCAACTCCCAGAATTCCTCAGCCAGCATGTCTGGCTGAGGAATTCTGGGAGTTGAAGTCCACAAGTCATAAAAGGGCCAAGTTTGAAGACCCCTGATACACACAATTTAAAGTAGACTTAAATAATAAAGGCGGGGCGGGTATGAGGAGGAACAAAACGAAGGATTTTTAAATGGCGGAAGGAGAACGCGGTCGTTCACATGCGTACCTCATCCAAGTTTGTAGCGATTCTTTTAACCTGAGGTATAATACTGTTGCTTGGTTTAAGAGCCTACCACGAGTTCAAATCCACCTTCCATCGATAAAGACACCCTGGATAGTTTTGGAGCCATCTTTGCATTCAAAGCTTCCTTACAGGGCTGTTTTGTTGTCTCAAGAAAATGGAAGAAGGAAATACTATGTGGGCTGCCTTGAGATGCTAGAGGAAAAATAGGGAGTCCTTGGTGCTCTTTGGTTGTTTGCTTGCAGACATTTCATTATCCACCTGCTCTAGGTAATATCAGTGTAGTGGTGGTCCCATTTGTGGTTGCTAAATGAGGACTACATGTACTAAGGGGTCCCCAACTCTGGGTCCGTGGACCAGTACCGGGCCGCGGCATGCCAGCAACCAGTCCACATAAACAAGCAAAGTCCCATCTGCGAGGTGCAGAAAGCACATAAAACCATGCACCCTGCGGTCCGTGGAAAAATCTTGACGAAACTGGTCCCTGGTGCCCAAAAGGTTGGGGACCTCTGTACTAAGTTGTCCATCCTATGTTTGATATGAGCTGTGCTAGTCTCCTCCAGTTTCTTAGGGAAGTATAGTTGCAATTAAAATTCTGAATTAGCATGGTTAATAGAATCCTAGGAGACATACTCTTAACTCATTTATAAGGCACTAAGTTGGAATTTTTTAATATAAAGTGGCAGTAGACAGATTTTCCCCAGCCTACAGATGCTAAGGCTGGAAATTTATTTATTTATTTATTTTTGGGACTTATATGCCGCCCTATCTCCCAAAGGACTCAGGGCGGCTAACAACAATAAAAAACAACAATACAAAAATTAAAAAAGAATTAAATAACAGCCCCAAAATAAATTAACTACACAGTTAAAAAATTAAAAATTAAAACATATTTAAAAACCCATCATCAATCCAGGTCAGCCTGATGGAAGAAAAAAGTTTTGAGGTCGCGGCGAAAGGACCAGACGTCCGGGGCCATCCGAAGCTCAAGGGGGAATTGGTTCCAAAGGGCTGGTGCTCCCACAGAGAAGGCCCTCCCCCTGGGGGTTGCCAGCCGACATTGTCTGGCCGACGGCACCCTGAGGAGGCCCTCTCTGTGTGAGCGCACTGGGCGATGGGAAGTCGTCCCCGGTAGCAGACAGTCCTGCAAATATCCCGGGCCTAAGCCATGTAGGGCTTTAAAGGTAAGTACCAGCACCTTAAATCTCACCCGGAAGACAACTGGTAGCCAATGCAGCTCACGCAGGAGGGGTGTAATATGGGAGTATCGGGATGCTCCCATCACTACCCACGCGGCCGCATTCTGCACCAGCTGAAGCCTCCGGGTGGTCTTCAAGGGCAGCCCCATGTAGAGAGCATTGCAGTAATCTATCCGAGAGGTAACGAGTGCATGAGTGACCGTACGTAGGGCATCTCGGTCCAGATAGGGGCGCAACTGGCGCACCAGGCGAACCTGGGCAAATGCCCCCCTGGCCACGACTCCAATATGATCTCAAAACTGAGTCGTGAGTCCAGGAGGATGCCTAAATTGCATGCCCTATCAACGGGAGGCAACACCTCTCCTCCCATAACCAAAGATGGAACCTCTTGGACAAGTCGAGATGCCGGTACGTAAAGCCACTCAGTCTTGCCCGGGTTGAGCTGGTGCCTGGAAAACTTCTGCATAAAAATATAATTTTTACTAACAGCAGAGTCCTATATATACGTCATGTCATAGGTAAACCTATGGGGGGGGGGAATTACAATTGCAATATTACCCACAATGTGTTTGTAGCCTGGATTAGGCTCTCAGTGGAAAATTATTTTATAATGTGTTCATCAAAATGGTATTTTCCATCTTTTATTAACTTTCAATTTCTGTTGCTACTTTGGCCTTTATAAATCAGCTTGTATTGTCAATATAATTTTTTATTAAGTTGAAAATTGTGAAAAGAAAATTGTGAAAAAGAAAATTGTAAAAGAAGGTGAAGGATATTGCTAGGAAGAGCTGTGTTAAACTAAGTTCTGGGCTCAGTGCGCTTCAACATCTTCATCAATGATTTGGATGAGGGGATAGATGGGGAACTCTAAAATGTAGGCCGGATTTCTCTTGAATAGAATTGTGAGTTGAGTAGCTGGAAAGAACATCCTTGCCAAAGAACAAGCTGGCTTTGGACAGAGAACTAGGAGAAATTTCCTGACAGTTAGAACAATTAATCAGTGGAACAATCTGCCTCCAGAAGCTGTGAATACTCCAACACTGGAAGTTTTTAAGAAGAGACTGGACAGCCATTTGTCTGAAATGGTATAGGGTTTCCTGCCTGAACAGGGGGTTGGACTAGATGACCTCCAAGGTCCCTTCCAACATCATCATCATCATCATCATCATCATCATCATCATCATCATCATCATTATTATTATTATTATTATTATTATTATTATTATTATTATTATTATAGAATTATACAAATTCATATATATACATATATTTACCTATAAACCTGAGCCTCATGGTAAGTTCACCCAAGCTGTGAGTCATACAGAAACAACAGTAGCAGAACGATGACACACGTACAGGGAAGTCATGCAAATCCCTCCCCCCCCCCCATATAATTGCACCATATAATTGCATGCCATAGTCAGACTCCTTCCTTTCCTAACATGAGAATGTATTACATTACGGAAGAATGTGTCATTTATGTACATATGCAATTTCATCTGTTTATATGCTGTTCTGGTTCTAGAGATTTGGGGTACCTAATTACATGTGGGTATTTCAGTTTCTGAGAAAACCACAAGAAATGTTGCAAATTATGAACTATTTCTACATGCATCATGGGAGCATTCAAAACATACATTGTGGTGTCATGACACAAGCTCTTCCTCTTATATTTAGACTGCAAGATTGCGTGCAAATATATAACAATACACTTTTCATCATTTTAATAAAGTCTGTTTACTATGGACTTCCTTAGGTATATTTAACTTGTGGAAAGACAAATGAAGACGATATGATGGCACTTTTCTTTAATACCTGAAATAATACTACAGAGATTATTCCAGCCTGACACATCCCAAAACTAAGGAAATAATCATCATCATCATCAGCAGCAGCAGCAGCAACAGCAATAATAATAATAAACTTGGAAGGGACCTTAGAGGTCATCTAGTCCAACCCCCTGCTCAGGCAGGGAAACCCTTTACCATTTCAGACAAATGGCTGTCCAGTCTTTTCTTAAAAACTTCCAGTGTTGGAGCATTCACAGCTTCTGGAGGCAGGTTGTTCCACTGATTAATTGTTCTAACTGTCAGGAAATTTCTCCTTAGTTCTAGTTCTCTGTCCAAAGCCAGCTTGTTCTTTGGCAAGGATGTTCTTTCCAGCTACTCAACTCACAATTCTATTCAAGAGAAATCCAGGCTACATTTTAGACACTATTAGACTACTAGGGCTCTAATTGCTTTGGTTAGTTTCCATCCGTTGCTTCTTGTCCTGCCTTCAGGTGCTTTGGAGAATAGCTTGACTCCCTCTTCTTTGTGGCAATCCCTGAGATATTGGAACACTGCTATCATGTCACCCCTCGTCCTTCTCTTTATTAAACTAGACATAGCCAATTCCAGCAACCGTTCCCTATACGTTTTAGTCTCCAGTGCCCTAATTATCTTTGTTGCTCTTCTCTGTACTCTTTCTAGAGTCTCAACATCTCTTTTACATCGTGGTGACCAAAACTGGATGCAGTATTCCAAGTGTGGCCTTACCAAGGCATTGTAAAGTGGCATTAACACTTCATGTGATCTTGATTCTATCCCTGTGTTAATGCAGCCTAGCACTATGTTGGCTTTTTTGGCAGCTACAGCACACTGCTGGCTCATATTTAAGTGACTGTCCACTAGGACTCCAAGATCCCTCTCACAGTTGCTACTATTGAGCAAGGTACCTCCTATACCAGGGGTGGTCAAACTCACAATGTCATGTGACATGTCATGACATATCACAACTTTTTCCTTTGCCGGCAATGGGGTGGGTGCGGTTTCGTTCTGATGCATCCAGCCCACGGGCCAGCAGTTTGACACCCCTGACCTATACTATACCTGTGCATTTGTTTTTTCTTGCCTAAATAAATCATGGTCTCAAGTTACATAAAGGCCGATTCCAGTTTAATGTTAAGAAGAATGTCCTCAGCGTAAGAGCAGCATATAGTGGAATTTATTACTAGGGGAATTAGTTGGCTGCCTTTTTGTGGATGTGTTCATTGTGGGGCTATGCTTTTGGGATGCTTCATTCAGGAGGGATATTAGATTCAGTGGCATAAATGACCCCTTCTGATTCTATAATTCTATATAATTTATGTTTTGACTTTATAATTACATGGTTTTATAATTGCAGGATAGTTACAGGTATCAGATTTACTTAGTAGAAATGAGTTGCAAGAGGCTAATTACATGCCATGTAACAGAAATCCCTACTCCTGCACAATCCCATCCATTAAAAGTGCAGTGATTTTTTTAAAGTTTGTAATCATAGCAAAACAAAGCTACCATGGTCCAACACAATTTAATTTGTGCCTCTTAGACCCAGGTGGAACAAATGCAGATTCTTACTGCAGTAATGTCACCAGGTGATTTAAATGCAAACTGGTAAAACTGAATACTAATCATATGGACAGCTTTTTCATGCATAACAATAAATAGCACTTCATAGACAGACCAAAGCTTTATTTTGGTCATTGATCAATAAAAAAAAATAATCGAATGAACAAAGCAAAAGTATCCCGAATAGTAACAATCAAGATGTCAAAGTGAAAGCACCTGGCTATCAGAATGCTCTAACAAATTTTTATTCACTTCACAGCTGAGGAATTCTGGGAGTTGAAGTCCACAAGTCATAAAAGGGCCAGGTTTGAAGACCCCTGGTATAGGCTCTTCTGCTTGAGCAGGGGGTTGGACTAGAAGACTTCCAAGGATCCTTCCATCTGTATTCTGAATTGAATTGAATTGAAAAAGTTGTATTCATGGTTTACCTACCCTTTAGCTATATTTCTAGGTATGTAACTAAAACAAAGCTAATGACAAAGAAATCCGTAAATACATCACAATACAAATTCTGAGGCTGTTGCCCTCAGTAACTGTTCAACTTTATCAATTATGTCTTCACTGAGGCATTTCTAAGGATCATTTCCTCTTCAGTGGTAGAGACTTCTCCTTGACTTAAAGAGGAAGGAACATATTTCTCAGAATACAAGAGCATTTAATAAAATCGAGATATAGGTTGCATGTCTTAACAACTTGAAATCAGAAATACTTAAAATCTAGAAATACTTAATCTCTAAAGGATATTATTCATTAATTTATATATTAAATAATATGCAGCAGAATCATGCATTTTAATACCTTAATTTTTGAAACTTTCATTTATCAATAGAAACATTTTTTTTCAAATCTTGCCCTAGTTATTTTCCCTATTTTATAATTAAATTTATATGCTTTACTCAACATATTTATAAATACCTTGATAGAGCAAATATAAAGGATTTGGCCACCTAGTAGTTCAGACTTTGATGATGTACTATATTATTTTATCCCTGCCTTGGACTGTTCTCTATTGCCATTCACATATCGGCCCCAAAGGATTCAGAGTTCCCTGGGTACTGGCCACAGTGAGAGGGTGGCCTGAACTTACATCTGCTGCCCCTAGAGGTGAGAGCTCTAGGGGACATGCTGTACCCAGGATGGATATTTCGGACTATTCCCCCCTGGTATAGGCTTTCCAACTGTCGTGAGAGGGCGGTGGTTGGCCTATCTTGGGGGACACCCAGCTGAGTGGCAGTGGCTGGGTGGAGGCTCGGGACATCTACTTGTTCTCTGTTTGGTTCCTCCTTAAATCAATTGATTATGGACTGCCTATATCTGGACTGCTTTATGCCTTGTTTGAGGTACTCCTCTACAGACTTGCTCGCCCTCAGGGGTGCTCCCCCCTCCTGGAGGCGGCCCGCCTTTCCGGCCGAGTATAATCTCGAGGAAGGTCCCATTTATTGGGATCCTGAGAGATGGCCGGGCACGCTTACGGACCTCCGACGTAGACCCAACAGGAGGTCTTTGATTTGTTTTTTGTCAAAATTTTTTTGGGGGTTAGGGAGGAGGGAGGGTTCTTTTCTTGGTTGTTTGGACGAGGGGGGCAGTCCATCTACCGTTGTTCAGGCTAGTGCTGAGGCTGATCGCGATGGGGAGGAGCGGGGGTTGGCTGCTTCTGGGGCTCCAGGGCCAGTCGTGGGATTGCCTATTCCCACGACGATAGGGAATGGCAGCAGGTGTAGGAACAGAGGGCCGTATCGGTCTCAGGGAAGGCCTCTCCGCTGCTTACAAGCGGTGAGGCACTCCGACCCTCTGGTTCCGCCCCGAGGTCCCGGGAGTGAGGATGTGCAGCCTCCTGAGCTCCGGCTGGTGTATTTGAATGCCAGGTCGGTCGTTAATAAGGCTCCTCTCGTTCGAGACTTGGTCGAGGGTGAGCAGGCTGACCTGGCTTGCATCTCGGAGACCTGGTTGGGCCCAGAGGGCGGTGTTCCTCTGGTTGATCTTTGCCCACCAGGTTTCCGGGTGCTGCACCGGCCTCGGGCTCAGGGTAGGGGTGGGGGAGTGGCTGTTGTTGTGAGGGAGACCTTGTGTCCGCGGGAGGCCACCGTTCCCCAGACAGTCGGGTGTGAGTCTCTCTTTTTGAGATGCGGCCCTGGTGCGCAGTTGGGCTTGCTGCTGGTGTACCTTTCGCCTAGTCACGCAGCAGCAGCCCTGCCTGAGCTGCTTGATGTCCTCTCGGGGCTGGTGGTTGAGTTCCCGAAACTTATAGTTTTGGGGGACTTCAACCTACCATCGCTGGGAGGATCATCTGAGTTAGCTCGGGAGTTCATGGCTTCCATGGCGGCCATGGACCTGACGCAAGTAATTACGGGACCGACTCATGAAGGAGGCCACACCCTTGACCTTGTTTTCTTGTCTGGACGGTGGTTAGATGATCTTGGTGGGGGCTCTCCAATTATTATGCCCCTGTCATGGACCGATCATCATCTCCTGCGGCTGGTCTTCCGTTTTGCCACCCCCCGCCGTGGGTGTTTGGAACCACTCAAATGGTACCGCCCCAGACGCTTAATGGATCCCCAAAGGTTCCAGGCGGCGCTGGGGTCCCCACCTGCCTCCCTCACTCACAGCTCGGCCGAGACCCTAGTGGAGGCCTGGGAAAGGACGGCCACTGAGGCCCTTGACCGAGTTGTACCCTTGCGGCCCCTGACCCGGTGCAGATCCCGTCGGGCTCCATGGTTTTCTGCGGAGCTCCGGGAGATGAAGCGTCGGAGACGGGGCCTAGAGAGCGGTTGGAGGTCCACCCGATCTGAACCCGACCGATTGCGACTAAGAGCCTATATTAGGTCTTATCTCGCTGCAATTAGGGAGGCGAGGTCTAACCACTTCGCCACCCTTATTGCGTCCGCAGATAATCGCCCGGCCGCCCTGTTTAGGGTGACTCGCTCCCTCCTAAATCAGGAGGTGAGGGAGGATCCCTTGCAGGGACGTGCCGAGGAGTTTAACCAACATCTGTCGGACAAAATCGCTCGGATTCGGACCGGTTTGGACTCTGACTGGGCAGAGTCTGACGATCAGGACACGGGTGGTCTTGTCGATACCATCTGGGAGGAGTTTGATTCTGTAACTCCGGAGGAAGTGGACAGGATCATGGGGAGGCTGAGCGCCACCACATGTTTACTGGACCCGTGCCCTTCCTGGCTGGTTTATGCAGCCCGGGAGAGGACACGCAGCTGGTTCCAGGCAGTTATATCGGCCTCTTTGAGTGAGGGTATCTTCCCCGCCGTCTTGAAGGAGGCGGTGGTGAGGCCTCTCCTCAAGAAGCCTGTCCTGGACCCGGCTGTATTGAACAACTTTCGTCCTGTCTCCAACCTTCGCTTTCTTGCGAAGGTTGTTGAGAGTGTGGTGGCGCATCAGCTCCCTTTGGTCCTGGATGAAGCGGATTATCTAGACCCGTACCAATCGGGTTTCAGGCCCGGGTACAGCACGGAGACGGCATTGGTCGCGCTGGTGAATGATCTCTGGAGGGCTCGGGACAGGGGGCATTCCTCTGTCCTAGTCCTATTAGACCTCTCGGCGGCTTTCGATACCATCGACCATGGTATCTTGCTGCGGCGTCTCAGGGGATTGGGAGTGGGAGGCACAGTTTTACAGTGG
This sequence comes from Vipera berus, assembly GCF_964194415.1. Classification (NCBI taxonomy): domain Eukaryota; kingdom Metazoa; phylum Chordata; class Lepidosauria; order Squamata; family Viperidae; genus Vipera; species Vipera berus. The sequence continues at coordinate 220,665,460 of NC_138203.1, forward strand.
TTCTCCTCCTATCTCTTGGGACGTTCGCAGTCGGTGTTGGCAGGGGGGCAGAGGTCGACCGCGAGGTCTCTCATTTGTGGAGTTCCTCAGGGGTCGGTCCTCTCGCCTCTCCTGTTCAACATCTACATGAAGCCGCTGGGTGAGATCATTCGTGGCTTTGGAGTTGGGTATCATCAGTACGCTGATGATACCCAACTTTTCTTTTCGACCCCAAACCACCCCAGTGATGCCCTCAACGTGATGTCCCGTTGCCTGGAGGCGGTTCGGGTCTGGATGGGGAGGAACAGACTCCAACTCAACCCCGACAAGACTGAGTGGCTTTGCATACCTTCGTCCCGGGTTTATTCGGACATTCCACCTCTAGTTATGGGGGGTGAACTATTACCCCCCGTAGATAGGGCTCGCAACTTGGGGGTCCTCCTAGATTCACGGCTCACTTTGGAAGACCATATAGGAGCCGTGACTAGGGGGCCTTCGCACAGGTTCGCCTGGTGCGTCAGTTGCGGCCCTATCTTAGCCGGGACGATTTATGCACGGTCACTCATGCGCTCGTGTCCTCTCGTCTGGACTACTGCAACGCTCTCTACATGGGGCTGCCCTTGAGGACTACTCGGAAGCTCCAACTGGTACAGAATGCAGCCGCGAGAGTGGTGTTGGGAGCCTCCCGATACTCCCACGTTACGCCTCTGCTCCGTGAGCTGCATTGGTTGCCAGTTGTCTTCCGGGTGAGATTCAAGGTACTGGTAACGGTATTTAAAGCACTCCATGGCATGGGGCCGGAGTACCTCAGGGAACATCTGCTGCCGGCATCAAGCTCCCTGCGCCCTGTGCGTTCCCACAGAGAGGGCCTCCTCAGGGTGCCACCGATCAGAGAATGCCGATTGGTGGCCCCCAGGGGGAGATCCTTCTCTGTGGGCGCTCCGGAGCTGTGGAATCAGCTACCGGTTGAGCTCCGGATGGCGCCCGATCTTCGCTCCTTTCGTCGCGATCTCAAGACATTTCTGTTTGTACAAGCCGGCCTAGCCTGAGGGGGAGTGTTGGGGTTATTTTATTTTTCGTTTTTTAACTTTTCTGGGGGTTTTTAGTGTTGTATTTATATTGTTTTTAACTAGGGCAATTTGTTTAATCTTATTTTAATGTTTGTATTCGCTATTTTATTCTGCCCTGTGAACCGCCCTGAGTCCTCAGGGAGAAGGGCGGTATATAAATGTTATTAAATTAAATTAAATTAAATTAAATATTTGCTTACATGACCATGGGATACTGTCATAAGTGTGAAAACAGTAATAAGTCACTTTTTTCAGTGAAACTAAACACTTTGAAACTAAACAAACTGTTGTAAGTTGAGGATTACCTGTATTTCATTTGCCCCTGAAAGCCTATAAAGAAGTGGCTGAATATATTCCAGCAAAAATAATTGTATAATCCATAGTTACAAGAGAAAAATCTTTGCAAGTTTTTAATAGTGCTATCTTGTTAAATGGAAGCACTTTTCTAGCCCCAAAATATCCCCAAAATGAAGTTGAGTTGTGCCAAGTTTGTATTTGAATGAGAGATAGCCAGGAATATTTGGGCTAAACTCTAGACTAGAAAGTCAAAGAAAAATCCTGGAAGAAAACAATGGCAGATATTTTGATACTGCTACAAGAAAACTAGAGAAATGTGATCATGAAGTCATAGGAAGTCAATTTCAATTTAAAGAAGACATCTTCTAAACTTATTAGGGATGCTAAATCGAGAGCCAATTTGGTGTAATGGTTAAGCTAGAAATCAGGACACCGTGATTTCTACTCCCACTTGAGGGTCAAAGCCAACTGGAAGATCTTGGGCTAGTCATTTTCTCTCAGTCCTAGGAAGGAGGCAATGGCTTCTGAAAACCTTGTCAAGAAAACTGCAGGACTCATCCAGAAATCTCCAAGAATTGAACAGAAGAAAAAAAGGATCTACTGGAAACATTTGTTAAAGAGTGCTATAGTTATACTCAAGCAGGAGACCTTATACCATTTCAGACAAGTGGCTGTCCAGTCTGAACCATCAATATGGTTAACTCTTGCTTACTCTATGTCAATTTAAGTTACTCTTCTACAACATGGCTTGGCCATACTATAATTCCCAGAATTCCCAACTATAGAAGCTAAAAATCGGAACTGAAATTATGGTAGTCTCAAGATAGCTAATCACTCATTCTAAAGATTATCCACAGTTGTCTTGTCTTCTGCTTGTAACAGTCTATAATGGCAAAATTCTATCTAAGATAGATAGATAATAGACAGACAAAACAATGCTCCAGAATAAAAAGTGAAGAAAATATTTACTGTAAACAAAATGAATGTATTATGGCTGGGAAACAGTATCAATACTATTATTTTGCAAACTCTTTGCATCTGTTCCAAGGTGTCTTCCTAGATGTGTCAGATTTGTCTTTACTGAGGCAAAACAAATATAAACTAAGAATATACCAACATTGCCATTCTGAGAACAAAAAAATGCAATATTTAATGAATAAATAAAGACTGATTAAAAGATAATGTAATATGATAAAGAGGTCTTACATAAACACATCCTGATTACTACCGATAGAAAAAAGTTTAAATGTTGCCTTCTGTTTTTACCTCAATTGTAATGTGAAATTTCTGGCTGCCCAATCATGCAGGATTGGAAATAGGAAGATTCCTAGACATTCCTCACTTTCTTGATGAGGCAGTATCCTCATTTGCAGGTCATTTAATGTTGTTATGTTTTAATTTAATTTTGGAGCAAGGGTGGCTACTCAAGTGCAAATGTTCCTGGTTAATTATATGGTGAAGTATATGGAATCAAGCTTTTTCCGGGAATTAATTCTTTAATACTTTGTTTTGCTCTTAATTTTTTCTCTGGCAGCTTTAGAGATTTTATGATGCAATCAGAAATGGTGTTCTGGCAGAAACAATTATTTGTACTTTGGGTTTTCAGTAACTAATATTGACTTTCATAGTGGTGCCTAAATTGGTCCAAATGTCATACTGCCCAAGAGGGATTCCAGAAAAAAATTGTGTAAGATACTCTGTAGGAGTATTATACAAAATGTGCATTCATTGCCTTTCTTCAACTACAAAACATTTTCTTGAACTGGACTGTATAAAATTGTTGGCCTCTTAGTGGAAACATGTAATATGTTCCTCAAATCATATTGAGTACCAGACACTGGAATGTAGCTAATATGGCACATTAAAAAAATTGTAGGGTTGCAACATTAGCATCTATTTCAGGCAAATTGTTTGAAATTGTAATGAAAAAAATAAACACATGAAGAACAAACTTCATAAAAGGAAACATGCATGAATTTTGCAAAGTTAAATCCTGCCTTAACCAATCTTCTAGAGGGATTTTTAAGAGTGGTAACAAGCATGTGGATGGAAGTGATTCTGCCAGATTAAAATGATTCTTGACCTGATTCAGAAACACTGGTCTAATGTAATTATGAACTGCACACTTAACATACCCAGTTGTAATACATTAGCAAGTACACTTTTTTTGAAAGCAGCAACACAACTGTTCATATGCAATCAGTTCATTTTATTTAAAAATCTGTACTTTGTAGCTGGAAATCCTTAGGGCTAAACATTTAATACTAGTCTAGAAGCTTCTTTAGCCTCCACAATAGACATAGTAGAAACTCCAAACAAGACAGATTATATAAACAAATAGAAAAACATATTTCAGCAGTTCCTATAAACATTTCATAATGTTTCCTAAACTTTGGCAACATAATGTCAGGAAAAGGATAATTTATTTATGTATTTATTTGTTTGTTTTCTAGAGCTGCCCATCTTAGTCAATGACTCTAGGCAGCTTATAATTCAATTGTTCTATTAATTGTTTCCTTTGTTTTTGGAGAAACCTCTGGCTAGGAACAGTAAAGTTTGAGAAGTACTTTTTATAAGTGGAAAAGAATTGGCAATATTTGGTCAAGTTCAACAGTTCTAGATATTTGTGTGCAAACTTCAGTGTAATAGAGACAGGATGTTCCAGGAAAGTTCATGTTTTTTTTCCAGATGCATCAATCCAGTTATACTCAGATAATTTTCTATGAACCGTTTCTTCTTCTGGAAAATTAATTTCCAGAAAGCTGGTGGTGATTAGATCTTACTAATAAGCAGAGGAGGCATCTAGAATGCTGTTGGAGGAATCTTACTGTTCAGTGGTAAAAGTGTGTGTTTGAATCTATGCCATGGGACTTAGGTGACAAAAAGAAAATATTTTGCCATTTTTATTACCTCTGTTGAATTATGCCCAGTGACCCTTTTTAAGGCAACCAATTCCCTATAGGGATGAGGAAGATTTGCAAGAACCCCTGAAGAGCCATTGTGAAAAATTCTCATGACTTTTGGCAGACAAATTCACTCAGATTCAAGCTAAAACGTGTTGTCCTCCTTGATCTTTCAATGGTGTCATACCATCAGCCATAGTATCCTTCTGGATCAAAGGATTGGAGTGAGGGCAGCAGCCTTTGATGGTTCTCTTTTCTCCTAAGAAGTCAGAACTAGTCTAAAGTGGAGAGGAAAGAGAGATCTACTTAGAGATGTCTGTTCTGTGCACCACTACACACTCTAGCATTCCACTTCTCCAGTAACTGCATGAAACGACAGGAGAGGTCAACTGTCAGCATAGGATCAGGTATCTTCATTATGCTGATGATATCCAGTTATATATTTTGGCCTCATAACAAAAATGCAGTAGATGCAGTAGAAGTGCTGACCTGGGTGCTGTCAGATTTTGAATGAGGATGGGAAGAAACATGTTCAGATTCTCTCCAAGGCAGAGTGGCTTTGAGTCCTGGACAATTGGCTTTAATGAAAATGGAACGGGCAAACTTTCTTTTGACCTCTCTAGAAGCATTCCTCAGGCAAGATGTTAGCAAAAAGAAAAGGCATAGGGAAGAAGCCAATCTCTAAACTAAGTTACGTCTACAGAATACAGTATATCTCTAATTTAAAGGCAGTCTTAAAATGGAAACTATAGACCAGGAGTGTCAAACTGCCAGCCTGTGGACTGGATTTATCATAGCGAAACCGGGCCCACCCCATTGCCGGGCAATGGCAAAAAAGTCACGATACATTGCAACACGTCACGTGATGTTGCGAGCTTGACACCCCTGCTATAGACTGCATTATATGTGGAAGGTGTTGGTGTTTCTTTACATCAAATACTCAGAAAATGGTTGTTCTTCTCAACTCTGAAAGCACAAAACCATTGTCCTCTAATTTGTTTTTATAACAAAAAAAATAATGTAATGTAATAATGCCGCTTGGGGGGGGTGTGAAAGCCCTAATAAGCAGGCATATACATAGAATGAAGGCTACTGCTAAGCTTGTAAGCCGCCCTGAGTCTTCGGAGAAGGGCGGGATACAAATGGAATTAAAATAAAAATAAAATAAAATATGTTGCCCCTCCCCATTTTGAGTCCCATTCTGAATATTCAAACTAACAGAATCGTTCTTCCCCTTCAGGATACTTTGTAGGTTACCCTAATATCTAATTGTTCTATGCCTTATTTATAGAAGAGAGATGAAGATTATAGGAATTGTAGTTCAATTCATCTGGAGTTCAGCAAGTTAGGGAAGGTGACCAATCAGAACATAAATATAACTGCTGCATTTTCTAGAAAAGATGAATTCCATTCTTTCTTGCTTTTAATTCATTACAGTTTTGCACTATGATAGGCAATCAGACAACAATGGTGAGAATTCCTGGGTGTGCAGCTAACGAGTAGGCTGGCTTGGTCACTCAACAGTGAGAAACTGGTGAAGCGGGCACAGCAGCACCTGCATTTTCTGTGTAGCATAAGAAAAACACAACTTCCTTCCCCTTTCCTGACCACTTTCTACAGGGGAACGATCGAGAGCATCCTGTTATACAGCATCACAGTCTGGTTTGGAAGCATCACTGCTTCAGACAGGAAGGCGGTGCAGGGAGTGGTGAGGATGGCTGAAAACATCATTGGCAGTTCCCTCCCCTCCATCCAGGACATAGCACAGAAGCATTGCTTGAGCAGGATCCATAAGATTATCTGGGACACTACTCATCCTCTTCACGACCTGTTTTCCTTGTTACCTTCTGGGAGGAGGCTTCGTGGTATCCGCAGCAGAACATCCAGATTCAGCCACAGTTTCATTCCATACAGCATTAACCTTGTGAACTCTCAAGCTTCCTCCTTCTGTTATATATTCAAGATGGACAATATTTAATATTTATTTGTTATGTATATGTAGCGGTGTGGGTCTATACATAGGTATGTGTCATGCATGTGTTCCACTTTGAAAGCGGGCAGCTAAATTTCATTTTTGATGTGTGCCGTTGTGCCCACAGTAAAAAAAAATAACAATAAAGGTTATCGTATATATATTGAATATTATGAGTCCATGAATAACATATAATAAAAAAAATGAAAGGATTAGTACTTAGCAAAACAAAAATCAAAACCTAGTGTGCAATGGGTTAAGGCTGATGGTCAATTTTCAAATTTAATAAAATAATAATATTCCACACACAAAAATGACCTTTCCTAACTCTCTTAAAATAAAACCTTAGGAACTGGTATGGCAGAAGAAATTAGTATGGCAGAAGTAATGAGCCTTTTATGAATAGAGACAGAACTCTTATAAAGTATTATTATCTTCATTATCGTGGTTCTAGACACTAGACCACCAAGGGCCACAAGACGTATGGCGTGCTTCATTAAAACTTTCTGAACTTACAGTATATAATTGTAGTGTGGAAATCCAACTACAGTGGAACCAAACTTTTGTCCCATTGTCACTATTTCATAAATGGAAATACTATGCAGAAAGAACAATGTAATTAGAGAAAAAAGCCCTAAAGCTCCAGACAAACAACATTCACTTTCTTTTCCCTTTTCACTCCTAAGTTTTTTTGGAAAGGCTATATGCACGTATTTCTTTCTTGTATGAAATAACAGATATGATTTAGACTCTTAGAGTTGAAAGGACCATATTAGCCTTCAAATTCTACAACCTAATACAAATAGAAATATAATTTCTTTTTAAATTTGTTTTTAACTTTTGTATCTTGGTTTTTTAATCACCCTGTAAACCGCCCTGAGTCCTTCGGGAAAGGGCGGTATATAAATGTAATAAAATAAATAAATAAATAAATAGTTCTTGACTTACGACCACAATTAAGCCCAAAATTTCAGTTGATAAGTGAGAGTTATTAAATGCATTTTGCCCCATTTTATGACTTTCTTGCCACAGTTAAGTGAATCACTGCCGTTGTTAAGTGAGTAACAAGGTTGCTAACTGAATCTAGTTTACCCATTGACTTTTCTTATCAGAAGGTTGCAAAAGGTGATCACATGACCCCGGAACACTGCAACAGTAATAAATATGGACTAATTGCCAAGTACTTGAATTTTGATCATAAGACCATGGGGATGTTGCAACAGCCCTAAGTCTGAAAAATGGTCATTAATGCCATTGTAACTTTAAATAGTCACTAAACAAATGGTTGTAAGTCGAGCACTACCTGTAGTATAGAAAAAGAGCTCAAAGCATTTATGATATATGGCTGTGCTGCCTCTGCTTGAATACATCCAGCAAAGGGAAGTCCATAATCTAAACTGACTCCCTGTTAAACTGCCCTATCTCTGAGAGCACCTTTATAACATTCAATTGGAATTTTCTATCCTGTAACTTAGGACCATTATACCATGCTCTGAAAATATGTCCTGGCTTTCTGTTGAGGTATCTCTTCTGGTAAATTGAATGGGTATTATTCCTAACTCCCAGAATTATGAAAAGCAGTTAAAAAAAATTCTGGGGAAGAGAACTGTTGTGGAAATCTCTCTCTATTCTCATGTTTTGCAGCACTCAAAGTACTTATAGAGATCAAAAGCCTTCAAGAGATAATCAACTTCTCCCATAAAATTAAGTTTGTTATTAAGTAACCGCGCCCTTTCATAATATAACAAAGCTAAATTCTATATTCCACCCTATCTTTATTAAACTGACATCTGACTAATGCAGTGTTCTTGGAAAATTGAGTTATACAACAACAGCATAATGTCTCCTTCCTGTTCTCTTTACATAACACCCAGTGATACGTTTCATCTCTGTCTCGAACACACACATAGAAAGTGCATGTTTTCAGAGTTATTAAACAACTAGCCCATTTTTTAAACCACTGATACAGATTCCAGAAGTTCTTCCAACAGTCCATAAAGATGGTTAAGAATAGCTTTATCTGTTACTTCTTCCCTCCCTCCGCCATACTCACTACTATTCTTTTTAGTTAACAAGCAGTCTTCATTTTTTTCATGTAATCAAAGATACCGTATAGTAAAGCATTTTAATGTTTATTCTTTGGTCTCACATTCTGAGCTGAAAATCAGGACATTTTTGTTGATAATGTGCAAACCAGACATTTCTACAGTTGTTATGGGTGCTGCAGCCCAGTGCTTTTTTTGTAAAATAAAAAGGTGCCGGAACTCACACATGTCATACAACCCGCCATGCCTACCCTACAAGGTTCCATCCAAAAAAGGTGCCAGAACTCCGTTCTGAGCGTTCTATGAGAAAAAAAGCCCTGCTGCAGCCTATGAGTAAGCAAACATATTATGACATAAATGTCTATGGAGATTCTCAGTCATCTAGGTCATAGTTATCCCAAAGGTGCTTTTTCACGAGGCAACTGGACTTTCTTATTTTTCTTTGAAGACGTTTGGCTTCTCATCCAAGAAACTTCTTCACCTCTGACTGGATGGTGGGAATGGAAGGATTTATACTTCTTGCAGACACCTAGTCATTTGCATTCTTTTAGAGAGTGGTTGAGGCCACCTGGAGGTTTATCTGTGTCATCAGGGTCACCTGAGTAGTGCTAATGGAACTGCTGAAAGGACTGTGTTGTAGACTGGAGATATAAGATGTCGTATCCCTCCCCCCTCTGTTGAGAGAGGGCTGTTCAATTTTGACATAGATGGTCACTTTGACCCCTCTTTCAAACCAGCGGTCCTCTCTGTCCAAAATGTGGACTTTGCTGTCTTTGAAAGAGTGGCCTTTGTCTTTTACATACTGATGGACGGCTGAGTCTTGTCCTGATGGGTTTGTTCTCCTATGTTGTGCCATGCGTTTAGGAAGTAGTAGTTTTGTTTCTCCAATGTACAGATTTGCACATGGCTCGCTGCATTGTATTACATATACGTTGCTCAGGTTGTGTCTGGATGTTTTATCCTTGGGGTGGAGAAGCTTCTGCCTTAGTGTATTCATGGGTTTGAAGTGTGCACGTATGCTGTGTTGGCTGAAGATCCTACTAAGCTTTTCCGATATTCCTGCAATGTATGGAACAACAACATTTATTGTTTTCTTTTTTGTCTGTTATGGAGGAGCTCCTGATGGGTCTTTTTTAGTATTTGATGAAGGCCCACTTGGGATAGCCACACATTCTGAGGGCTTCCTTGATATGTTTTAGTACTTTTTCTTTCCATCTTTGCTGGTAGGCATGCCTTCAGCTTGGTGGTTAGGGTTCCGATAACTCCTATTTTATGCTCCCGTGGTTGATGAGAATCAAAATGTAAATACTGATCCGTGTGTGTGGGGGGGGGGTGTGGGGGGGGGTTCTGTAAACTTTAGTGTTAAGGCTTCTGTCTTCCTTAATATGTACTGCACAGTCCAGGAAAGTCAGGCTATTTTCCTTAACATCTTCCCATGTGAATTTGATGTATCTGTTCAGTGTTGATGTGTTTGGTGAACACTTCAAATTCCTGTGCTTTGATCTTGACTCAAGTATCGTCCACATACCTATACCAGTGAGTGGGTGGAATTCCTGTGAAGGAGTTTAGGGCATTGGTTTCTACCTCTTCCATGTAGAGATTGGCCACAATGGGGGACACATAGCGCAGCCGTGTTTCTATCTGCAGAAACCTTCATTGTATGTAAAATAAGTATTGGTCAGGTAGTGGTCAGGAGTTATAAATCCTTCCATTTCTCCACCATCCAGTCAAAGCTGAAGAGGTTTCTTTGATGAGAAGCTAAATGTATTCAAAGAAAAACAAGAAAGTCTAGTTACCTCATGAAAAAGCACCTTTGGCATATCATGACATACTATTAGCTGGAAGAAAGAGAAGAAGGTAAAGATATAGCCATAAAATGTGCAACTGAAAGACTAGGAGCACTGTTTCCTAACATGTGCTAACATAGATGCAAATTTGGAAGATCATTGAATGATTTAAAAATAAATACAGGACATCTCACTATAGAAACAGCCTGGGCACCAACAGAACAGCTTGGATATGTTCGGACAAATAAGATGGAACAGATAAGATTGAATAGCGCTCACATGCCTGCCATGATAGTTGGAAAATTCCCAAGGGCCAACCAACTCAAAGCAGCACTAAAATGTAAGTCTTAGAGAGTTAAGCTAGATCGTGGGAAGTTCCACTTTTCACAATATAGAGAAGGAAATTCAAGATTCAATATGCATTTAAGTTGGAGGTCACTATCACAAATTGTGCCAACTTGGACAGCTTTAAAAGGAGTTAAGTCAATTCATTAAAATAAAGGTATATAATTATGATAATTCAGTATTGCCTTTACTATCGCGGTTAGCATAAGAGGGAGGTGCTCTGGATCACATATCTGCTAGTTGATTTCCCATCAATACTACATCTTATTAGCTACTGTGGAAAACAGGGTGCTCAGTTTTGATTAGATCCAGCAGAATTTGTTGTTGTTAGTTGCGAAATCGTGTCCAACCCATCACAACCCCATGAACAATGTTCCTCCAGGCCTTCCTGTCCTCTACCATCTTCTGGAGTCCATTTAAGCTCACACCTACTGCTTCTGTGACTCCATCCATCCACCTCATTCTCTGTTGTTCCATTCTTCTCTTGCCCTCAACTTTTCCCAGCATTAGGATCTTCTCTACTGAGTCCTTCCTTCTCATTAGGTGGCCAAAGTATTTGAGTTCCGACTTCAGGATCTGGCCGCCTAAAGAGCAGTCAGGGTTGATCTCCTCTAGGTCTGAACAGTTTGATCGCCTTGCAGTCCAAGGGACTCGCAGGAGTCTTCTCCAGCACCATAGTTCAAAGGCCTCAATTCTTTGGCACTCAGCCTTTCTTATGGTCCAACTTTCACAGCCATACATTGCAACTGAGAAGACCATAGCCTTGACTATACGCACTTTTGTTGGCAGGGTGATGTCTCTGCTTTTTAATGTGCTGTCTAGATTTGCCATGGCTTTCCTCCCCAGGAGCAAGCGTCTTTTAATTTCTTGGCTGCAGTCCCCATCTGCGGTGATCTTGGATCCCAGGAAAATGAAAATCTGTCACTACCTCCATTTCTTCCCCATCTATTTGCCAGGAACTGAGAGGGCCAGATGCCATTGGTTTTCTTAATGTTAAGTTTCAAGCCAACTTTTGCACTCACCTTCACCCACAACAAGAGGCTTTTTAATTCCTCTTCACTTTCTGCCATTAGAGTGGTATCATCTGCATATCTTAGGTTGTTGATATTTCTCCTGGCAATCTTAATTCCAACTTTTGATTCATCTAGCCCTGCCTTTCTCATGATGTGCTCTGCGTATAAGGTAAATAGGCAGGTGACAGTATACAGCCTTGCCGGACTTCTTTCCCAATTTTGAACCAATCAGTGGTTCTGTGTCCAGTTCTCACTGTTGGTTTTTGACCCGCATATAGGTTTCTCAAGAGACAAATAAGATGGTCTGGTACTCCCATCTCTTTAAGAACTTGCCACAGTTTGTTGTGATCCACACAATCAAAGGCTTTAGCATAGTCAATGAAGCAGAAGTAGATGTTTTTCTGGAACTCCCTAGCTTTCTCCATGATACAGCGTATGTTGGCAATTTGATCTCTAGTTCCTCTGCCTCTTCAAAATCCTGCCTGTACTTCTGGTAGTTCTCGATCCACATACTGCTGCAGTCTAGCTTGTAGGGTTTTAAGCATAACTTTACTAACGTGAAATGAGTGCAATGGTGCACATTCTTTGGCACTGCCTTTCTTTGGAATTGGAATGTAAACTGATCTTTTCCAATCCTGTGGGCATTGTTGAGTTTTCCAAATTTGCTGGCAAATCGAGTGTAGCACTTTTACTGCATTCTTTTTTAAGATTTTGAATAGCTCAGCTGGAATACTGTCACCTCCACTAGCTTTGCTGTTGCTCAGCTTTCCTAAGGCCCACTTCACTTCACATTCTAGGATGTCTGGCTCGAGGTCAGTGACCACTTCATTGTGATTATCAGGCACATTAAGCTCGTTCTTGTATATCATGCCCATTTTTACATGAAACGTTCCTTTCATCTCTCCAATTTTCTTGAAGAGATCTCTGGTCCTCCCTATTCTATTGTTTTCTTCTATTTCTTTGCACTCTTCATTTAAGAAGGCATTCTTATCTCTTCTAGCTATTCTCTGGAATTCTGCATTTATTTGGGTGTATCTTTCTTTTTCTCCCTTGCCTTTCGTTTCCCTCCTTCCCTCAGCTATTTGCAAAGCTTCCTCAGACAGCCATTTTGCTTTCTTGCATTTCTTTTTCTTTGGGATGGTTTTAGTTGCTACCTCTTGTACAATGTTGTGAACCTCCATCCATAGTTCTTCAGGCACTCTGTCTATCAGATCTAATTCCTTAAATCTATTTGTCACCTCTGCTGTATATTCATCAGGGATATGATTTAGTTCATACCTGAGTGGCCTAGTGCTTTTCCCTACTTTCTTCAGAATTAATTCAGCAGAATTATTCTTACATAATTCTTATGCTGCAGATTCATTTAGCATTTGAATAAATCTTCCTTTCTTTTTTCTTTTCTTTTTCTTCTTACATGTAATATTATTATTGCTTGTAGTTATCTTATATGAGCTAGCGAGCGATAGATTTAATAGTTTATTGTTGTTAGCATATGGATGTTTATGATTGTTCTTTGTTTTTATACCTTGTACTTAGCTCTGGGAAGTCGGGGGGGGAGGGGAAATGGGGGGGAGGGATACGGAGGGTTAGTTAGGGGTGGGGGAGGGGGGATTGTTAAAGATAAAATGTACTGTAAAACTTTTCAATAAAAAAAAATTCTTATGCTGCAGATTGCAGCCTTTTCATAAGTGGATCCACACACTCCATAAAATTTTAGCACGTATGCTCTGCATTTTGTTGTTCATCAGAAAATGTAATACTGTATCGGAAATGGTATTATAGCACTGGATTTCTGCTGGGGAAATGACTATATTGCAAAATACGAATAATCGGAGGCTGATTTCGGATGCAGTCAAATTTTGTTCAGATTGCAAAAGCATTCAGGGGATTGATGAGTTTAGTAGCATATGGAGAGTGTGGTAGTTACACTTATGGTTTGTAATAGAATGTAATAGAACTGTGGATACAGTGTATAACAGTTCTGTTACAATTACTAGAAAAGTTGTCATTTTGTGACTACTGCAAATTCAAAGTGGTTAATATTGATTGAAGATAAATTTGCATCCTGCGGCTTGCCACAAGATTAGAGCTATCAGTTGAGATATTCTAGTCCTCATGGAGGACCCTCACAGATCAACTTTTTTTATTCCTATAGGTTCCATGAGTATCGTTTATAGCAGAGGGGAAAATCTGGAGAGGGTAGTATGTTATACTGTATTATCTACTATGGTTGATGAAGTCATTAGTGACACATCACAATATTTCTCTTGTCCAGAATTAAGACTCCCCCCCCCTCACCCATACACACAGGGTAATCCAATTATGCAACATCTAGTGATTAATCATTCCGAAGATTTCAATTTTCGTTAGCAACCAACAGCTTATACTGTAATTAAAGTAGCACTCATTGGTCTATGAACCTCATGTCTGACCTAGCCTAAGAACAATATAATACAATCTAGCCAGTTCTTTATTTGCTTACACGATATAGAAAAAATCTTGTCACCCTACCCTAATGGACATAACATGGAAGATTTTAGGCCTTAGGACAGGGGTGTCAAACTCAATTTCATTGAGGGTCGCATCAGCATTGCAGTTGCCCTCAGGGGGCCGGGTGGGTATGGCCAGGGTGGGCATGGCCTACTGGGTGGGCGTGGCTAGAGTGCGTATGGCCTACTGGGTGGGCGTGGCCAGCTCGACATCGTTCGCATCAAGGGTGCCTATGGGGGCCTGGGCAGGAGTGGGACAGATCTGAGGGTCTCTGGCAGGAGGAGGGTCTCTGGGCCAGGGCCAAGGCAGTGGGGGCCGTTCTCTCACTTTTTCCAGGATGGCTTCATGGGCCACATGAAACCACTTCGTGGGCCGGATCCAGCCCCCGGGCCTTGTGTTTGACACGTCTGCCTTAGGAAATGGCTATCCTAAATCTCTTCCTCTTTCCACAATCCAGCTCCAGTCTGTGCTGTCTCTTGTCTCAGCCTACTCTTTAGAAAGAGTTCCTTCCTTTCTGGGAACCTGCTGCATTACTGGAAGGATGTTAGATTGGGGAAGATTGATATAGGTTACAGTAATTGCGATATTATCATCAATGCAATGCCTTCAATAAATTGAGCAATAAATGACATAGCTTATATAATATAATGCTGAAAAATGAAATCACAATTATGTACTTGATCCAGAAGATCTTGAAAATTATCCTGGTAAAAAAGATGGTAGCAACTTCTTCAGTAACCACCACATACAACAACATTCAAAGTAGCTACACAAGGCATTCCAAACAGGGATAGGCATGTTTGTGTTTTCCCCCCAGATGTTTTGGATTATAACTTGCACAATCCCTTGTCACTGGTTATTCTGGTTGGAGTTTATGGGAATCAAATCCCTACACCAAGTTGCTAATTATTCCAGATTGTTGGGTTGAAGTAAGTCTGTTCAAAGTTGTGGACTTCAATCTGCAGAGGGCCTCCAGCTGACCCATATCTGAATATCTGTTGTGGACTGTATGTGATAGAATGTGCACCTGGAGATTTGACAACACAGAGCTTTTCCTAGGAGGAAGCAGTAAATCTCATCAGAGAGAGGTCCAGATTGTGCGGTCCCAAATTGGGTGGAGAGGAAAAGATTTTAGGGTAGCCACACCCTAGAATTTCTCTGAGTACATCTATTAGATTAGAAGGTTATAGCTTTAGTTTGGCAAGATTTTGTAAGCAAATAAAGGATTGTGCTCAACTGGATTTTGCTGTGTCATCTTTGAGCTTTGGTCTGACAAAATATGTTTCATCCACAGTTGTCCTGTCATCAGATCTTGCATATCTCTGTCAAGGTACTCTTCCTTACTGTCTATAAAGCCTCAACCTGGTAGTCATTTTGAGAGATTGAACTGGAACTGCCCATAATTTGCTCTCAACATTCTTTGGCCCAACGGTTGCTTCTTCCTACCCCTAATTTGGTCTACAAATGAAGTTGATAATAGACGAACTCACAGATATTCTATGGCTCTATAGGGCTGCAGGCTGAGCTGTTAATTAATATTCACTTGCATTTCACTGTGAAACTACAGTTTCCTTCAAGCAGTAAGTACTTTAAACAACTGAAGCTGACAATCCATAGCTGAAACCATAACCTATGTGTTTTAACATCTGCCAAAATAATGGTGGGTTACAAGCTCACCATTATTTAAAATGTTTTAAAGTTAAAAACATTTTCATTCTTTGTGATCCTGAAATGGGAGATATTATGCATTTCAGATTCACAAACTGATGCGAAAGCATTTTTTTGTATCTATTCTTTCTACTACAAACAGCCTGTATTAATTAAATTGTAATTTACCCTAACACTTGAGGATAATTTTAGTATAAATCTCTGGAAATAAGTTGTGTCTTTTATTCCTTCAGTACCATTAAGTAAAAAAGACTTGGGAATCTCTGTAGCGAATAGAAACTAACCCGTGAAAGAATATGTGTTATCCTAATATTGTGATAAATGAGTGGACAAAATATAAATACCTCCTGGTGAAAAAGCATTGTTTCTTTTACTGATGGATTGATAACACTTTCTGTTCCAAGAACATTTGCTCTAAGCAATTTGGTTGAATTGAGAAAAACATGGCAACATACAAAGTGATAGGAAATTTGGTTAAACTGAGATTTATTCTAAGGATTGTAGCAGATTTCTTCTTTTGCTTTATTTTTAACTCCATTGTCTGTAGTCCTGAATTTTTAAAATGTTGCACTATTTAGCCTATATTTGGAATCATAGAGCTGATTCCTATTGCAGCTTACTTCATATTCACCTAACCCAGTGGTGGCGAACCTATGGCACGCATGCCAGATGCCTCTGTGGGCAGGCGCACTGTCACCCCAGCAGAGTTTGCCAATGTAGCGAGCATGTGGCGTTTGGAAACGATGGGGGAGGAAGTGAGTGAGCATTGGCCCCCCAGGGATGCCCCAAAGATGGCAAGGGACTGCCCCCCGCTGCCCTGGCCCCAGCCCCGCCCTGCCCGGCAGCCCCCAAGGCATGCGCACAGGAGGTGGTAAGTGCACAGGGACCAACAACATCTGGCAGTAGGAGCTGTGTAGCCCGCTGTGAATACCAGGCCGGCCCTCTAGCAGCAGTGCTGCGGTGGCACCAGCAGCACATGGAGTCAGGGGAGCACCTGATGTGGACCGCGAGACATGCCTACTCCATCCCATCTCTTTTTGGTTGGAGAGCTGGTCGCCACTGGTCATTTCCTCAGCACCCTTGAGGGTCTTGCTCTTGGCTCGCAGGTGGAGCGCATTCCCCTTGCGTACCTCGGTACCTACCGCGACTGCCAGCTGCTCGCACAGGTCCATTAGGCTGCCACCCAGAGCTGCAGGCCCTCCCAGCATGAAGGAGGTGAAGCAGTCGGCTAGGAAGCCCTGCGTAGAGGTGGGAGAGCACGCCCAGGCCCAGCAGGCAAAAAGCCAACCTGAGTGTGGAAAGCCGGATACCCATCGGTGTCATGGCCACCCAAGCCCAGCAAAGATGGGGGGTAGGCACGCAATCCTAGCTGGGACTTTGGGGCCGATGGGGATCTGGCTTTCCCTGCTCGGGGTGGCCTTTGGCTTGCTGGGTGTGGGCGTGCTCTATACCATCTCTACTTGATCTTGCTAGCCGGCCGTTTCACTTCCTTTGTGCTGGGCTAGCCAGGTGCTCCTGGTGGTGGTGGCAGCCTAATGGTCCTGCGGGAGCTGCTGATAGTAGCAGCCTGAGGCAGGGCCAAGGTGTGTCAGGTGCACGAGGGGAACTGGGTCCACAAGTGGGCCAAGGGCAAGATCTGCAAGGGGACCGAGGAGATGATCAGCAGCAACCTGCTCTCCAACCACAAGCAAAAACAGATGGGACAGAGTAGGCACGTCCGGCGGTCTGCATCATGTGTCTCCCCCCCTCCCCTTCTGTGCCTGCTGCTGGAGGGCTGGCCCAGTATTGGCAGCAGAGCCTCAGAGTGCGCTGGCAGGCTGTGGCTGCTGACAGACACTGTTGGCCCTCATGCACTCACTGGCCTCTGTGTGTGGGGTGATGTCAGGCAGCAGCTGCCCCAGCCACTGCCTCACCTTGCCTTGCCCCGTGACAATAACACCCCCACCCTGCACCCTACCTCACTCCACAGGATGAGCCTCCTGCCCACCACTCCACCCACCAGAGACCCCCTGGATCTCCCCAACCCTGTCCGGCCCCCACAGGCATCCCCCCCAAGCAATATCGAGGTGGCCATGCCCATCCCAACCACACTCATCCTGTCTGCTGTGACCACTGCAGCCACGCCCACCCAGTGGGCCATGCCCACCCACCCCCCTGAGGGCACCACAATGCTGATGCGGCCCTGGCACTTTGCAATAAATAAGTGGGTTTTGGGTTGCAGTTCAAGCAATCGGTCTCTAAAAGGTTCGCTATCACTGGCCTAACCCGATTTGATGATAATGGTAATTGTCCTATTTGTTGGATCTATATCCTGCTTTTCCTCCAGGAACTCATGGCAACATATACACTACTCCCTTTTCCCATTCCTTCTTTAATGGTAAATAAACATGGCTGGTGCAAGGTCACTGCATGAGTTTCCCTGGCTAAGTGTGGATTTGAACTTGAGTGTCTCACATCTTAGGCCAACCTTTTAACCATTTCAATGCAATGCATTATGGGATGCAAAGTCCAAAGCATCAAGATATGTCTGATTTATATTATATTGTTTGCTCATTCCATCTCATTTAAAGGAACCTTGCTGTTTAATTTCAGCGTCTTTCCAGTTGACAGCCCAATATTCTAAAACTCTATCTCTGAATGGCAGCAAGTTCTCCAGTAGCTTCAGGAGCACATGGTTTTTCTTTTTTTTTAACAATATTTTATTAATTTTTTATAATCACAAATCCTTGCTAACCTCATGGGTGTTAAGTGCCATCTGTAAAACATTTTATATAAGTTTTCTTTGTAAGCCACTGCCTTTCTTATTTATTTATTTCCCAAAGGCTTTGCCCGTTTTCTAACTATGTTATGCCCAAAGTTTTTTGCTCAGATTATCATTGTTTCTTTAACTTGTTCCTCTTCCATCTTTTAACTTAACATATACTTATACAGTTTCTTAATCAATTTTTCATCTGCTGTCAATAGTATATGGTCAAATTCTGTCTGTTCTTTATAAAATCCAAATGTTTTAGTGTCTTTTTCATATCTCTTTTGAATTTGCAGGTGTGGCCAACATGATAGATCAATGCCCTGCTCTTCCAGTCCTTGTCTAGATTTTAGTTTCCCTTCAATATTCAAAATTTCTTTATAAGTCACAATTTTCTCATAGTTAATTAGGTTTGGGTAAACAAACGCTTCCATTGTTGAAAGCCCTCCATGTATTTTCATGTAAATTTTTGCTTTTACCTTTTCCCATTCTAGAAGAAGTGTGTTTATTATATAGTGGTTTTGAAAGTATCTATGTATTTTGTTCTTCCCATACCACAGGAAGACATGCCATCCAAGTCGTAGGTCATGCCCCTCTAGGTATAGTAAACCTTTATGTCTAAGAGTTATCCATTCGTTTAACCATGTTAATACAGAAGCTTGATAATATAAAGCCCAGTCTGGTAGCCCAAATCCTCCATTTTCTTTTGCTTCTTGTAGCATTTTCAATCTAATTCTGGCTTTTTTCCCCTTGCCAAATAAATGTCAAGATCAATGTATTTAATTCATCAAATAATTTTGTTTCCAGTTTTATAGGTATTGTTTGAAACAAAAAGAGTAATTTTGGTAAGATATTCCTCTTTACCGTTGCTATTCTCCCTAGCATTGAAAGTTGTAGATCCATTTTTCCAAGTTTAGTTTTATTTGTTTCAATGTAGTTGTCTTCTTTTATTGTTGCACATCTTGCTGTTAAGTATATCCCCAAGTATTTAACTTTCTTACCTATTTGAAGATCTGTTTTTCCTGACAGTTGATTTTTTGGTTTATCTGTAAGGTTTTTGGCTATCACTCTATTTATTTTCAGTCCTCCTCCAGATTCTTCTATCCTTTTAAGAAGCTTGAGGCTTGTCTCAAGTGGCTCTTCTAATATAAAAACCAAGTCATCCACGAATGCTTGCAGTTTATATTTTTCATCTTTTATCTCCATTCCTTTAATTTCTGAGCCTTGCCTAATATTTCTATTCAATACTTCCATTGTTAATATAAATAATAATGGGGATAATGGACATCCTTGTCGTGCCTTTTTTAATATTATTTTTTTCTGTGAAATCTCCATTTATGATTACTTTAGCTATTTCTCTATGATAAATTGTTTTAATTATATTTCTAAAGTTTTCTCCAAAGTCCATTTCATTTAGTTGTTGAATCATCAATTGTCAATTTACGTTATTAAAAGCCTTCTGTTCATCTAGAAATATTAACGCCATCTGTTTCCCTGGGTGCATTTCATAGTCTTCTAAAGTATCTAAAATCATTCTTACATTATGTTTTATTTGTCTCTTAGGTAAAAATCCATTTTGGTCTGTATGTATAAATTCAATCAATAATCTCTTTAATCTTTCAGCTATTATTGAAGCAAAAATTTTATAGTCCACGATTAATAGGGATATTGGTCTATAATTCTTTATCTGTGTCAAGTCTGAATATTTTTGGGTATTAAAGTAATGTTGGCTTCTATCCAAGTATTTGGTATTTTAGCCTCTAAAAGTACCTCATTACATAGTTCTTTCATTAATTGGTTTAATGTATCTTGTAGGCATTTATAAAACTCTGCAGGTAGCCCATCTGGACCCGGGGTCTTATCATTTTTTTTTGCCTTTTTATGGCCTCCGTTGCCTCCATCATTGATATTTTTTTCATTTAGTATGTTTTGGATGTTCTCTGAAATTTTTGGTAAGTCAGCTTTTTTAATGTATTGCTTTATTTTTTCTTGAGAAGTTTCTTCTGTGTCGTAAAGTGTTTCATAAAAGTCTTTAATTATATTTTTAATTATGTCATTTTGGAATTGTAAATCGCCTTTTGAATCTTGCAAATTATTTATCAGTTTTTTCTCTTTCTTTTTTCAATTTATATGCTAACCACCTACCCATTTTATTAGCATTTTGAAAAAAAAATTGTTTTGCCCTTTTAATTTGTTGGGCCATGTTTTCAGCCTCTGCCAAGATTAATTTAGGTTTTATTATTTCCATTTGCTTTTTAAGAGCTTTCCTCTGTGGATCCCTTTGTAGTTCTGATTTCAATTTTATAAATTCCTCCTTTAACTTCATTTGTTGTTGCTTTTTTCCTTTATTCTTTTTCTCCATGTAAGTTATAGCCAAACCTTTAAAGTATGCTTTAGCTGTATCCCACACATTTTGAAGTGATGTTTCTTCTTTTCTGTTTATTTTAAAGAAAAAATCCATTTCCTTTGTTGCTATTTGTATAAATTCTTTCCCTTTCAGTAAAGATTGAGTCAGAGACCATCTTAGTTTTTTCTTAGCTCCTCTCCAAGTCATCTTTATCGGATTATGGTCTGTCCATATAATGGTTTCTATCTCGATCTCTTGTATAATCATGTTTAATTCAGGGGAGCACATGGTTTTTCTCAGTGCTTTTTTTGTAAAAGAAAAAGGTGCCGGAACTCACACATGTCATACAACCCGCCTTGCCTACCCTACAAGGTTCCATCCAAAAAAGGTGCCGGAACTCCGTTCTGAGCGTTCTATGAGGTAAAAAAGCCCTGGTTTTTCTTAACAAAAGGAGTTTTTATACTATGTTTTGGATAGGATAAATCCTACAATTGAATCAGTTTGCTATAGTGGTTAAGGCACCAAACTAGAAACCAGGAGTCTGTGAGTTCTTCAGGCATAAAGTCAGCCTAAAGAGAGAGCTAGTCTCTCTCTCTGTGTCAGCCCCTAGAAACGAGACCAGGGCAAACCACTTCTGAAAAACCCTGCCAAGAAAACTGCAGGGACTTGTCAAGGCAGTCACCACAATTTAGAAAAAAACCTGACTCAAAGACACCAAAATAAAAATATGGAGATTAATATGTGAGCCTTGGCTATAGTAACAATTGTTGTGATAGTGGATAAATCGTAATTTACATTTGAGATGCTTTTCATAGCTAGATTACTCCTGTTTTTTCTGCTCTTTCTCTTCTTACTTTGATGCTGAGGATAGAAAATAATTTAAATATATTCTACATTGCATGTATGTACTGTAGGTACACACACACACACACACACACCTCTGTTGGTGAATGGTGAGTTCTTTTGTTAATTCTGAATCAAAACCAATAAATATGTTATCTTTTAATTATATAATATATAACACATTTTTCAGATTTAACAAAAAGAACCCACCTTTCACCAACAAATGCATACTACGGTGTGTCCATCACTGCCTAACTGTTGTCTGAACAGGTCTGTCAAGTGGTGGGTTGGATAAGGTACAGAAATGTAATGAGATTTTTGCTAACTCCATTCGAACTTGTGAATGTTATTCATTATCAAGCATAGCTGTTTCCCTTGGACATGCAATCACACTAACTCTGAATTGTCCAAAGATGTACACTGTTCCCAGTGGATTTCTACATTGTACTATAAATACTTTTTGATGTAGAAAGTGACGATCCAATCCAATTTGTTTATTTCACTGCACTATGTGAATTTAGAGTTCAGCAAAGGACAACATGCTGTTATAATTAAAGTTCTGTCTTCGTATCCATGCACGTCTTTTTATAACTCAGTTGTATAAATAAATTCACTTTCGACTGAAACTCCTGATTCTCCTCCCACCACAAAAAAGATTGCCTTTGCAAAATATACCCAAAATATAAAAATGGGGAATTATCTTTTAATACCGACATATGAGTAGAACTGACCAACCTGTCCTCTTACTGGTAAATCTGTATCATGCTAGCACATGAATAAACCCAGAATATCTAGAAAAAATAGAGGATGTGGGCAGGAATGGACAGCTATTTTATGCTCTGGAACTTTAATATGTGATCTTCAACTTTCAGAATTCCCCCATCAGCATGTTGAAGTTAACACATCTTGTTGCCAACACTACTCCAGGTTTCTTCTTATCTTCTTGTGTTCATCTTTGGTGACCATTGTTGTTGTTGTTTTTATTCCACTATTTTAAAAAAATATTTTAATGTGTTGTTAGCTGCACAGAGGAGTATCCATGTAGTCTAAAATTGATGTACAGTACGAAATAAATATTTTAGCACATCCAAAAATTTATTTTATTTATTATTTAAACTTGTATACCGCCCTATTCCCGTAGGACTCAGGGCGGTTTACAGGCAAAAATTAAAAATACATAACATACAAAGTTAAAATCGATTAAAACTAAGATTAAATTAAGTCCCTGAATTTAAACTAAAACCCCATTAATAAATAATTAAAACCCCTCAGTCTGGGCCAGACAGCTCAAAAAACCAAGTTTTCAAGTCCCTGCGAAATGAGCGAAGGTCGGGGGCAGTCCTAAGCTCCGTGGGAAGTTGATTCCAAAGGGCCGGCGTGCCCACAGAGAACGCCCTTCCCCTGGGGATAACCCGCCGGCATTCCTTGACCGGCGGTACCCTAAGAAGGCCCTCCCTGTGGGAGCGCACAGGACGATGGGAAGTTGATGCCGGCAGCAGGTGTTCCCTTAGATAATCCGGACCCAAGCCATTTAGAGCTTTATAGGTCATTACCAGCACCTTCAATCTCACCCGGAGGGCAACCGGAAGCCAATGCAGCTCACGGAGAAGAGGTGTTACACGGGAGTATCGGGAAACTCCCATAACAACTCGTGCAGCTGCATTCTGCACCAGTTGAAGCCTCCGAGTGGTCCTCAAGGGCAGCCCCATGTAGAGAGCGTTGCAGTAGTCTAGCCGGGAGGTCACGAGCGCATGGGTGACTGTGCGTAGGGCACAGTTTATATGTGATTCCTTTTTACTATTTGTTTTCCATTTAAAATGGGCCCTGCCAACAGAGAGCACTTATCTACAGTATCTCCTTATTGCTTGCAGCTGACTGGCAGTAGCTATTTATCCCAGCTTTCTGGTGTCAGGTATTAAATTTGTGGATATTGTTATTTTTAGTTACTTTTAGTGAAGTTTTAATCCTAACGTGCAAACCACCAGAATCACTTTGTGATTTGAGGCAGCATACAGATTGACAAATAAAAAAAATAGGGGACTAGAACAAAACTACCAATATTTCCTAATATCTCTTCACAAAGAGAGAATGAAAATATTTAGCATAAGCTTCCCAACCCAGTTCTATATCCCGTCTCACAAACATGACGCCTAATATTTATGCAGTACTCCTTATGGCTCTTGTGGCCATCTGAAAAATGAACTACCACCACTACTTTACATCATTGTCCCTTCTCATCCTCTTCATCAGAAATTACCTATCTTCTAAAGCAAACCCTCTTTGTGAGAATGAGATTCTTTATCACTCAGAAGAACTAACCAGGAGGCTTCTCACCGCCCCCTCAAATCTGCTGGGGAAGAATACGTCCTGTACCAAGAGCTGAAGCAGTGTACGCCTACAAGTAATCCTTTCTGTCCTCTCTTAACTGTTACACTCTTCTAAAAGTGGCTTTGACTCCATGCCAACAGTTCTGCACACACCTCTGGGTGTGTGTTTTA
This sequence comes from Vipera berus, assembly GCF_964194415.1. Taxonomy (NCBI): domain Eukaryota; kingdom Metazoa; phylum Chordata; class Lepidosauria; order Squamata; family Viperidae; genus Vipera; species Vipera berus. Next base: position 220,689,463 of record NC_138203.1, read on the forward strand.
TAGTGTTTATACTCTGTCATTAACTACTTACGGGCGCTTATACAAGAAGTCTCTTAAATGCATCCAAGTAAGAAATCCCATCTCTGAAAGGATATCTAACTTCCTAAGCATTTCCCCATCTTCCATAGCACTGGTTAAATATTAGTTTCTTTTCTTGAACCCCCAACGCTTTTAGTGTTATGAACAGTGGCGTAGCGTGGGTTGTCAGCACCCGGGGCAATTTGCGCCCCCTAACCCGGTGACGTCATGGCACCGCCGAAAAGACGCGCCCCGCAGCGGTGTAGACTTTCCAAGAAGAGTCGCGCGCATGCGGGATGCTTCCGGGTCCCTCTCGAGGGCGGCTGGGCGGGGCTCCGACCTGCAAGAGCCGCTGCATTCAAGCTCGCACGTGAGCCCCGCTAAATAAAGCCACGCATGCGCACGAAGCTAGGCCAGCCGGCCGGCGGGTCCGTCTTCACTCGGCCAAGCCTGCCGGGGCGCCTGCGGGGTGCTTGCGGTTGGCCTGAGCCTGGGCGGAGAGTTGGGCGCTTCTATTTATTTTATTCAGTTTATGTGGCCGCCCATCTCACCTGCCGGACTTGTTTCGCTTTGCAAGAAAGAGCAGCTCGAGAGCGGAGCCAAGCCGACTCTGTGCAGCCCTTGGGGCTCCCTGAGCAGCTCAGTGCGAGCGCGCCCCCCCCAGATGTTGCGCCTGGTGCGGCCCGCCCCCCCTGCACCCCCCACGCTACGCCACTGGTTATGAATGCTCTGTGTCTTCAACAGGAGGAAGAGAGCAGAAAGTGGAACCTAAGCACTGTTTAGGCTCTGCTTCTGCCATTTCTATATAATCTTTTATTAAGTAGGTACATTGCTAGAATTTTTCCCCAAACATACTGAAACTTTTACAATACAAACAGGGACATCAGTATCCAAAACAACTATGTACTTAAATCAACTTAGCCTTGTACTTATTTAAAGGGGCTGGGCAAAGAATGTTTGATATGATGCCATTTTGACCACCATTTCTCCAAAGGCGCCTCCTGAGTTGCATCTATGTCCCTCACTTCTAACAATCAAGCAACCACTTTGTTTTGCTTCTACCTGCTTTGGAAATTCAGCCTTCTTCTAAGTAACTTCTTTATGACAAAGGATGAAGAGAAGGCTTCCTTGCAGTTCTTGCTGAGTGGGCCTCCGAAGCTGGTGGCTCAACTTTCCCACCTTTTTCCTGCTTTAGTTGTCCAAAGTTTCTAGTCATCCTGGGAGAGGACACCCACTTTTCCCATCCAGCTCCACTTTAACAAGACTTTTTGCCAGTGGGTGTTTAGAAGGGGGTGGGTGGGCAGGTGAGGAATGCTTTGGGCTCTGCTACACTTGGCTAGTTCGTGGTATCCTGGTCTTACCTAATTCATGTCCATATGTGCAGTTTCTGTGATCATCATGGGATGGAGGAATGTTCCCAGACTAGGTTGGTAGCTTGCAGCTTAGCCTTGGTTTATTACATAACTTCCTTACTTAAATTTTGCCAGCACAACAGCTCTGTTTGATGGCTGTTTGTTGACATTTGGGAGCATATGCAAGTCTGAATCTCTTTGTATCTCTTTCATTTCCCACTCCATTTTTGCTTTGTTGGAAGTGTATCTGCAAGAATCGTATCTGTAGTAGAATGGCTTGCAGATTGTAGGTATTAGGGGGTTTTGAACATTGGTTCAGCATTGCTTTTTAGATGTGTATGGGACTTTTTCAGCAATTTCTCTGTCCAGGTCTAAGATGACTGACTTTAAGTGTCCCCATAGCACAATGTAGTGCTGTGTAGTGTAACCTTGTTCTTGACTTAATCAATTGTAGTTTTATTAAGTTGGTTGACTTGATCGGTTAACCAGTTATTTCGGTATTCTTGCAGCATGCTTAATCCCTCCAACCCCACTCCACCCCCACAAAAATTGACCAGTTGTGGAAATTGGACCATCATCATAAAAGCTAGTATTACTAAGTTAGCCTCATTGTTTTTGGATTTCAATTTCCAACAACACAGCCACACTATTTGATAGTGTGGGATTGAAGGAAGTTGAGTCCAGACTGTGAAATGCACCAGGTTGCCATTCTGCTGCTAGCATGACTTGGCATTTTTCATATCTGGTTTATCTACTTCATGCACAGAAACAGCAGGTAGTCCATGTGTGCAGAGGGATCACTGATCTAACTCTCCACTCTGGGGATCACTGCAGCAGCTTTCAATTTTTTCTCTCAAGTAACAGGAAAAAGCACCCCAAACACTGTGATTGTAAGGCTGAGATGAGGGACAATCCTAATTGCTGCAATAGGGTGGCAATTTTATGCTAATGTTTAACTCTATTTAAAAAAATCAATGCCAACATTTAAAATGGCAAGATTAGCATACATGCATTTGATATACTCACTTCTATACTTCAAGTAATGGCTAAAAGTTAATTGTGCATGCAACTGGAAGAAAAGAATGCTTTAAACATTTTTAGTATTTAAAAATATCATTTATTGTATTTTTTGTTTTTAATAGATATTCTCCCATTCATTTGCCCTTGTTCCAGAAATGGAGAGCATCGTGATCAACAAATCACACACACACACACACACACACACATTCTGTCAGTTATTAAAGTATCTAAAATAAAACCAGACATACAACAAATTCTGAAAAAAAACATGAGAAGAAATGGACGCTGACTAAATATACCAAGCCACGTTGGATTGTTGAAGGAGTATATTGCTCCTTTTGTTTCAAGTTGTATCTAGGGCAGTTTCAGATATGCTGAGAATATACCAACCAGAATTTTGAAGAGTGCCAGGCTAGAAAAGACTGCCCTAGACTTTTATCCCTTCCTGGAGCTCACACATGTAGCAGAGGTATTCACTGTTGAACTATAAAACCATGAAAATATGTATAGCTCTCCTGAGGATTTGACATAGAATGAAGGACAGTTTTTTGACAACACAAATTTTCCATCCTCAGCTACTGTTATTGTAAGACAGAGGAAGGAATGGAAGGCAGAATTAATGCCAATAAATCTTTCTTACCCTTATACAACCAACAATGTAGTGTCTTAGCTTCCTATCTAACAAATATAAGGTGCATCAGAGCAACTGGAAAAGATGGAAGCTGGAGTGACACTTAATTCCTGCTATCTTCTCTGTCCATGGACAAGCATCAGAATGAAAGTGGGCGAGTACTCACAAAAATGGTGGTAAATAATCTATCAGTATTGTGTTCTCCCTGAAGCTCCTTTGTGCTAATACAGCAATAATGTGAGTTAATATTTCAATTAACAAGTTGACACCAATATGGTAATAGGAGAAAAATGGCCTATTTCCTGAATTTTCCCTCCCAAAAGATATAAACAAAATGCTACAGAAATGAACTTTATACAAAGTTCAGGATGTGACCATTTCTCCAAGGACAATACTATGTATGCTTCATAGGACAGATATATAGGCATCTTCACTGTATAATTTTAACAAAACATCATTTGGATTTAATTGATTCAAATTAGGAATAGCCTCTTCAAAAAGGGAGAAAAGCGGGCTTACTAATCCAAGCTCAATTAACTTGAATAAGCAAGTTTTTTCTTTATCAACCTAATGGGAACCCTGAAGTCTGGATGTTGACTGTAACTGGAATCAAATTTTTATACACTTCCAATATATTTATCTTATATTTGAGTATGAAGATATCAAGACAGATTATAGAGTAGCCAATGGCCAGAAGACTTCATTCAAGTCCATAATGAACTACTGCAAGACTGTCTCACATAGTTATGGTTTGAGCCCATCCTTAAAAAATTTGCTTGCAAAATTAAAGAATATTCAATCTATATGTACTCAGAAATAGCAAAAAAGAGAGTACCATGGGAATAAATAATACAGTTCTGAGGCCTGAACATTCCTTGCACCAGTTGTGACTGCCCAATTCAAGTAGTCTGCACATGCCAAGAGTAGTTCCTTTCTGCAGAGAAAGAAGAGAATCGCCTTGAGCTTTTAGCCTTGGATTTGTGTACCTTGTGCATACTGCCTCCTCCATGGCATAAGAATGAAATTAGGTAACTGAGAAAAATAAGGGAGAGGGTGATGGGAAAAAGTCTCTTCCTTTGGCAATTTAATATACTGTGCCCTTTTAAGAACATAACCTCATCAATGGATCAAAGTCAATCTGTTGCCAGAATGGGATGTTTTCCAGCGTTATTTCGGTTACTTGTCCCAATCAGACTGGCTGCCTTTAAAGTTGAAAAGGGTACTGCTTCAAATAGTCCTTCATTCTCTTTGGTAGAGGCAATTGGTCTATCTTTCCAGTGCATCGATTGATCTGTAGTCGGCAGAGGTGCTGCAGGCTAAGGGCAACGTCCTTGCGGCTGAGCGGCCGGATGAGCTTCAGATGTACTGCCGATGCTATCATCTCCTTTTGTGGGGGAGGCAAAGGCATGGGAGGCGGGTAGGGAGCATCGCTCTTGCTCTCTACAGTACAAGAAAGAACGTAATGCTGGATGAGGCTAACCACATCTGGGAAGGCCAAAACCCGAGGTTTGGAGAGGCAATTGGAATCTAACTGGAACTTGCTATCGGCGTATTCAATGCGTACATTGGTAGGACCTCTGTTGGTCTTTACAGATAGTGTGAACAGGTAGCTGGGATGAGCACTGTCCCGTACCAGAAAAGTCCCCTCTGGCATCTTCTGGAGCTGCTGCTTAGCTTCATTGGCTGTAATAGAACCCCAATACCAGCCTGGAAGAGAATCCCAGAAAAGACATGGATAAGAAGGACAAACTACTCATTTTAAAAAAAAACCAGGAAAAGAAACATTTATTGGTTCATTTTCTATTTTATTGGCATATATATTTGTGAACAAATAGTGGCATTTATTGTGCACTCCCTCCCGAAATAGTACTATTTAGACACTATCATAAGGGGAAGTATCACAGATTTTTGAAAAGGCATTTATGAAGTCAGCTTTGGGATGATATATTCAAGGAGCAATGGAAGTGTCCCTGAGTTGAGTGGGGCTTGTCTGTGGACAAAGAGCTATGGAATTGCAGCCCCAGACAATTGCCGCTAACCATACTGGGGAGTCATTTTGCCTTTTTGGAATTCTGCTCTTTAAAATCCAGGCTGCCCTAAAGGAGATATAGATGCTTTCCTCAGCAGCAAGGAACTGGGCACTTTTAACATCATACAATAGGTTCTTATTCCAAGTATCAAAAGTACCGATTGGATCCTTACCAGATTCTCGCAGAAATGAAAATGTTCTGGCAATGCATAGCAGATCCTCCTCTGGGTCTCGTGTTTGAGGTGAGTTGCTTTCGAGCCTGGGCAGTACCAAGGGAGGGGCGGATTGCTCTTGGAAAGATGTGACGGATAGAGGCTGCATGATCTGTTCTGACACATTCACTGCAAGGCCTTCAACTGACAGCCTCCGGAGTTTCTCCTCTGATACCAAAGGATAGGATCTGAAAAGAAGAGCATTTTGGATTACTCCTTTTCTGGCTGAAATGAATGCGACGCTGAACACAACATCACTACTTTTGAGAACACATACCCTGGTCTGTACAGTTCATTTCCACAAATAAGGCAATTGTATTAATGGCAGTCACCAAAGCAAAGAAGATAACTGGGGTCAGGATTCTTTGCTGTTTTAATCCTTACATAAGTTCTTCACTTATCAGTCCTTTTGTTTTAAAACAAGACGTCTTTTTCAATTTAGATAAAATTTAAAAATTCATCTTCACGCTTTGCAAGTACCACAAACAGATTAAAAAAAAACATAACACAGATTCTTGGAAAACATTCCACCTTTCCAGGGATTTTTTTTTAAAAAAACTCTTTGTTTCCTATATTTTAAGGTTACCAATCTTTAAAAGATCGTCTTACCTGAATCAGAAAATTGGTAAATTAATTTTTCACAATAACAAATATAGGAACATGTGTGAGCCAGGCATGAAGTAAAAGAATATCTCTATGCTAAATTATCATCCTATGTTTTATATTATTCTGGTCTCCCTCTGTGTAAGGTTATGCATATTTCCTCCAAAGGATGTCCCACTTAGCTCAATGTAACTTTCCACTGGACCTTTAATGATGTCGCTAGCTTCTTTGCAACTTTAAGATAATTCCCCAAATTTAATTTGGTAAGGAAATATAACATTATGATAGTCATGCTGGTGTTTGGAAAGATTCCCTCCAAAAATTAAAATATTAATTTTAATATTAAAATAAATGTGACTATTTAATCAAGTATAAATGAACAGCAGATGAAATATGAATGTTGAAAGTCTCTCTCATGGGATGATCTGAAATGGCCATTTATAGGCCATTTATATAGGCCTCCTTTGTACCCTGATAGCCCTGTGGTGGCTCCAAATACATGACCAGTTGGTCTCCTGTATCCCCCAATCCAGATGACCACTGTCAATCTTCAGTAGTAACATCCAACCTTATAGAGTTGCTAGGAAGCAACTATTAGACAGTAGCATTTGACTCTGTTTGCAGCTGAATGCTTGACAATATGATTTCAGAGAAATACACTGCCACATGGTGACTTTTAAGGAGCCACTTAAGCATTCCAAATTGTGTGGAATTGCTTTAGTGTATTAAAGAAGCATTTTGTTTACACTGTGCCAATCTGTAATTTTGTCTAAGCTGTAACAGGATATTCTTGGAAACTTATGAGTTTCAAAAGATTTTCACACAGTTGTATTTTGCTACTGGTGCTTTCTCTCCTATCCGATAAATGCATTAACATTTCCAACTGCTCACAAGACTGGAAATATTTCATTAATAGAAATTTGATCATTCACACACACACCCAGTTTACTTACTTACTACACAAATAACAGGCCCACAAGTAACAGTACTATACCTTTCTGCTTTGCTTACATAGTTTCTCTTTTGAATAGTTAAAACAATAACCCAGTACTGATTGTGTGCAATATGAATGTGTTACTAATGAAAGCAGGGATTATCTCCTATCTTTCTTTTCCTTCCCTGTATTCAGCCTTCTCTTTCTTTGCAATTATTCCAGTTTAATACTCAAGTTCAACTATTAGTCAACTAAAAGCAGACATAAAGTAAAAACATCCATTAGGAACTGAAAACTCTCTTATTAAGAAAGTAAATTTTACCACTTCCTGACCAATAAGCATTCTGCATCTCCCTAAAATGGAAATATATATGAGAATTCAAAAATCACTTCTATAAAACACTTCCTGGTGTCTAGCAAGAAAGGAGATTCAATGACAAATATGATTAAAAATCAACCTCTAGATAAAATCTGGAATAATTTAGATGCTACATTGAAATTCAACTTTTTTCCACAAATCTGATATAGATTCCTTTGCATGTAAGGAATAGTATCTTTATTCAGCATCCTAATTGGTTTAAATGAAATAATTTCTGCCGAGTCTGTTGCTGATTTTAGGAAAAGTATCTACATTTACTTCAGCAATTAGGTTTTTATCTATCTGTCTGTCTGTCTGTCTGTCTGTCTGTCTGTCTGTCTGTCTGTCTATCTATCTATCTATCTAAAGTGGGTGTGATAAAATGTGAGAAAACAAGACATAACACTGGGAGGGTGGCTTTTTAGAGGTTTTGTTTGTTTGTTTTGCAAATATACAGTAGGATGAAAGGTTTCCAGACTATTTCTTCAGAAAGACCATCACTAATCTTCAAATAGTCCTTCTAAGGATAACTCATGAAGATCACTGCTGCTACTCCTGGGATCTTTGGGAATTTGGGGTTTTTGACATTATGTTGGTGCTGTTGTTTTGCAGCCATCATGTTTTCACCTGAGGCTTTAAACCTTACCCCTTTTTTCCCCATTTGTAACTGAGATAAAATTTAACCTTTTTATCTTATTAATTCTCTACAAGACTTGAGTCTATTTCGGACTTCTTGACTTTTTTTACGCATTATATCTCCATTTATTGCTGGCACTCTATATGTCTATATAAATATTTAAAGCTATACAAGTTACAAAGACACATCTGTCAATGAAATCTTCCTCCATTTTCATAACATCTAATATTTCAGGAGCAGAAGAATCCTGAATCTGCTCTAATCAGTTGTTTTCCAGTGCAAATATACAGTAGGACTTTAAATGGTGTACATGTTGAGGGAGGCAAATTTTATTTATTTATTATTTATTAATTTTATTTGTATACCGCCCTGAGTCCTTCGGGAGAATAATACAAATACAAATAAAATAAATAAATAAATAAATAAAATTTGCCTCCCCCAACATGGCCTCAACATGTACACCATTTAAAGTCACTGTTCTTTCCATCATTATTGCCGCCCTGTAAATGAATGTTCATAGTCATGAACAAATGGAAAATGAAGTAATTATACTGTCTCACTCTCACAATTAATGATACAAGTAGTGTGGTTGGCACTGGCAAACTTAGGGCTTCCTTGCCAAAAGAAGGCACACGCCATTGTAAACCATCTTATTTTCTTAAGTGAATAAATACTTGGCTGGGGATTCTATGAGCAAGAACTCTTCTGGGTAACTAGTGAGAGCTAAAAGCCTCTTGTTTGCTCATGTAACTCTCAAATAAGGGAGTTAAAAGCTGTATTACTCCTAAAACCAAACTAGTTACAAGTTCATTTTAATTATTTTTTGGGTGAGAGGCTTAAAGGAGATGTTTTTTTGTTTGTTTTCTTTGTTTTTAGGGTCTTGTTGTATATGCTGCAAGAGACTGCCGAGTTGTAAGTTACGAAACATCATAGAGTGAGTACTGCTATATGACAAAGTGGCCATCAATACTGAATTATGCATCCAGAATAAGACAACCTTCCAGGGGAAGACTCCACAGCAGCCAAAACAGCTTCAGGACAAACTACTGAATAACAAACAGAATTGTCAAGTTGAAGATTGACAGAACCAGAAAAGTGTGTACATCAGGGTGAAAAAAGGAGTCTGCTGCAGTTGGGAAAGTTGGCCTTAAAAACCTTCAGGTTCAAATCCCTGTGCAGCCAGGGAGTTTACTGGAGGTTACTAGGCCATTCTCATTTTCATTGTGATAAGATACTGGGCTTCTGTACTGTATGTTACTCTAGAACAGTGTTTCTCAATCTCGAAAACTTTTAAGATGTCTGGAGTTCAATTCCCAGAATTCCACATTCAGCCATGTTGTTTGGGGAATTCTGGGAATTGAAATCTACACATCTTAAATGGCCAAAGTTGAGAAACCCTGCTCTAGTGAGGACAATGCATCCAAAGTGATAGATAAATCAGATATCTCCTTCTACTAACCTAACTACTACCACAATTAAAATGCAACTTTATAATACATGCCTAAGTAAGCCTGATGTAATTCAGCACAGTGTTTCCAGGATAGTGTGCATAAATCTATAACTTTAATCCAGCATTAATTCAGAAGCAGATATAATATAAAAAGCATAACATGGATTCTAAACATAAAAAACAAATATGATTGTACTATGTCTAATACTCCAATTTTTGTAACTTTTAAGAAATAAAAAATACTAATACTTATTTAGAACAGCTTTAAATGGCCAACGCCTTAATGCCTATAGGACAGTGATGGCGAATCTTTTACAGACCAAGTGTCCAAACCGCAACCCAAAACCCATTTATTTATTGCTGGGTGCAGGGTGGGCATGGTGGGTGTGGCCACCTTGATGATGCTCGTGGGGAGGGACGATTGTGGGGACTGGGCACGGTTGGGGGAGATCCAGGGGGTCTTTGGTGGGTGGGCCAGAGGCTCGTCCTGAGGGGTGAGGCAAGGCGAAGCAGGGTGGGTGTGCCAATTGCCGCAGGGCAAGACAAGGCAAGGCAGGGGCTGGAGCAGCTGCTGCCTGACACTATCTGCCCTCACACACAGAGGCCAGCAAGTGCACATGGGGGCCGACGGTGTCCGTCAGCAGCCACAGCCTGCTGACTGTCCTGCATCATGGCAGCCCCATCGGCGTGGGCGGAGTGGAGCCACCTCAGATGCTCACTGGCAGCCCGACGAGGCAGCGGATTTCGCGCACCAGCTGCCCTTTCTGCTTCCCTGCATGGTTGACTGGTCGGAGCAGCAGCAGAAGCCGCCCCCATCAGAGCTGTCGAGTGGATGGGCACCAGCCGGGCAAGGGCTTCCTTCTGGCCGTCCCGGGGCCGTCTCTGCCCGTGTTGATGGGGCTCCACTTCGCTTCCAGATCTGCTGCCGGCCGGGCTTGGCGATGCAGGGATCACCACCCCTGCCTCCTGCTTCCCTGTATGGTTGGCTGGTCAAGGGGCTCGAAGCAGCATGAGGAAGAGCAGCCACCGCCCCCGTCAGAGCCACCGTGTAGACAGGGCCCGCACCAGGTGAGGGCTCCTTTCCAGCCATACCGGGGCTGTCTCCGCCCACACCGATGGGGCTGCACTGCGTAAGGGAGATGGCGGCTCTGACTCCCAACTGCCAGCTGCTGCCCCAGCCCCCTGCCCGGTGTCCCTTCTATGCAATCTTACGTGACCACAGTGTGGATGAGGGGCTTGGCCAGCGGGGGGGGGGAACTTTCCTCCGCAGAGGCATTCTGGCCTTCCCACCCCCCTTAGCCAGACCCCCTTGCCTTCCCCCAGCCGGGATCTGATGACCCCCCACCCTCCTGCACCCACCCCAGTAGACCCCACCATGCTTAGTAATTTGTTGGCCTGCCCATATAAGATTCAAAGAAACAATGTAATCATTTTGCATTATAAATGACCCAAGAAACAATAAATGTTAGGTTGGGTAAACATATAAATACACAACATTTGTTACTAGAAACATGTATAATAGTAAGAGAAGAACTTGAAGATTAAACTGAAGGCACCCCAACTGTCCAATGTGTATTACCCTAAAGGCAGCATTTCTGTACACGCTTATTTACAAGTTGGTTCAATGGCCTTGACTTCTGAATAGTCACACTGAAACTGCCCTTGCTTAGCCTCGTATGTTTGACCTCTCACACAAATATGCACACACACTTATTATCCACTGTCATAATCTGTGTAGGTTTATTCTATCGCAACTAATAACATAATCAATCAAAACAGAGCTGGAAGGGATCTTGGAGGTCTTCTAGTCCAACCCTCTGCTCAAGCAGGAGACCTTGGACCATTTTAGGTGGCTGTCCAGTCTTTTCTCAGAAAACCCCCCACAGATGGAGCACCTACAACTTCTGAAGGAAGGCCAGCTGTTCCACTGGTTAATTGTCCTCAACATAATGAGTTGGCATTTCAAATCAGGCATTCTCTGCTATTCAAAGCGAAGTGCTCTAACCCAGATCAGATCTGGACTTCTCCGTTTCTTGATGGTTGCCCCACCTTTTTTTTCATTTTAGTTGGATTTAAAGACATTTCACTTTAGAAGACGTATTTCTTTATAACTATATAACAAAGGCTCACTTTCAGAGACCTCTAAACTTGGTGGAGTACATAATTAATCCCTACTGAGCTTTGCTTTAAATGAAAAAGTACAGAAAATGTGAAGACTTCCGATAGGTTAGAAATGACCGTCAACGGGGCCACGGATTTTGAGTGGAAGCCCATAATTTTACAAAGAAAAAAAGAAAAAACCAGGGTAGGAGAATCCATTTGCTATACTTTTCTTGTGGTTGTAATAGTAAAATTCTAGAGAGCTGGAGTAAACTGTCACTGAAAGCTGGGCTGGCTTCAGAGCAAGCTTTTAGAGGACCCCACCTGTATTTTTTTAAAAAAGTTGTTGTTTGTAAAGAAACTTACCCTTGAACGCAGAGGATCATGTCACTTCCAAGGACCCAGGAAAGAGCCTCAAATCTTCAGAGAAATGGGGGAAAGCCGCGCTTCTTCTTTGTTCCTAAACAGAAGGCTGCCACAGTCCGTCCGCAAGTTTCCAGAAATCCAGAAGTGTCCCAACAAGGTTTCTGAAATGCCCTGAAGAATCGCCCACACAAAATAAGTTGTCTTTCCCGCATCAAAGTCAGGCGGAAAAAATGCCTGGCTGGGATCGCAGCTCTTTTTTCAGTGAACTCCGGCTGAGTTTTCAAATATGCCAATAATATATATATATATATTAAAAATTAGGTTTACTTGAGAAACAATCTCCTCCTTCTCGGTGGCGTGAAAAGTCGCCTCGAATAAAAAACTAGAATAAAAAAATATTATAATAAATACCTGCCTGAATAAATAACCTCTCCCCGCGTAAAAGTTCGGGGAGAAGAAGAGAGCGGACCGGGCAGCCGTTTTGCCTCGACGCCGGCTCTTGAAGAAATGCGGATCGCGGGGAGCCGAAAGGGGGGAAACCACTACTCAGTAATCTTTTGTTTGCGCCCTTTTAATCTATTCCAGGAAGTGGTGGATTCCTGGAATTGTATTGTATTCACATCACTATTCCGACAGGCACAAAAAAAGAAAGAAACGTATAAATAGAAGGGGCCGTTCCAGGTACCTTCATTTCAGGCTTTGCGGTCTCCTAAGGTCAGAAATAATCCCGCATCAAAAAAAACAAAAACACCCGCATCCCTCGAGTGGAAAGAGAAGCGTTATCAAGAGACCTGCACCGAATGATTTGAAAACTCGCGTGCTTTCATTTTAATTCAGCGCTTCCCTCCGGTCGCTCTCTCAGTTCAAGGAAATACCTTTGATAGATTTCCAAGAACTTTCCAGGAAAGCGGGGCGGGCTTTCCCATCTTCTGCCAATCAGAGCGAAGGAGGGCATGTCCTGACGCCCGAAGCCCCGCCAATCGGGGGCGGATGACGCGCGTCGCTGCAGTTATCCAGGCCCAGTGAGGTTAGTCAGAAACCCGCAGGCCGGTGGTTGGGTCCCAGGAAAGGGCGGGGAGGGGGAGGAGCTGAAATCGGCAGAAAGCCTCCAGCTCGCCATGTGGCCGGCGGGCTGGTTGCTGAGCTCCCGGGCGGCTCTTCTGCGCCCGCCGTCCGACAGCGAAGTCTGATCGGAGCGCAAGAGCGGAGCCGAGTATCGCCTGCCTTGACCGGCAGGAGAAGAAAGGCCGCTTTCTTTAGGCTAAGCAGTCTTTCTCCGCCTCGGCAAACTTTTCTTATCAGGCGTGAGTTTGTGGCACCCATTCTTCTCGGTTTGACGAATGAACGTCAAACCTTCTGGACTGGAGGAATGGAGACATTGCAGCGAAGAGATGCCGGTGAAAAATGCCCCCTCCCCTCCCCTTTCCTTTCCGAAGGCATAAACTGCACACCCTTCTCTTTAGGAATACACACAGAGTTTATTTTCATTTATCCTTTTATCTTTAAACAATGAAAAGCCAGGAAGGAGTGAACGTGCTAGAATAATTCGGTATTTATTTTATTTTATTTTATTACATTTATATACCGCCCTTTCCCGAAGGACTCAGGGCGGTTTACAGGGTGATTAAAAAACCAAGATACAAAAATTAAAAACAAATTTAAAAAAAATTATATTTGTCCCTGCATAAATAAAACCCCAGTTAAAATATGATTAATCCTCAGCCTGGGCCAGAGAGCTCGAAGAGCCAGGTCTTCAGGCCCCGGCGGAATGAACGGAATGTATTGGGAACTACTGAGAAAAACGATTAGGAATGATAGCCCTGCCCTTGTAAGTTGTAGGAGGTCATTCACAGCAGAATCCTAAGGCTATTTTATCTCCAGGACATCCCAGAAATTCAATATGGTGCACCAAAGGACAACAATTCTATGGTCCTCCACTATATGTATTTTATTGTGCAATTCGAGGACAATTGGTTGTCAGTCAAAGTATGCTAGCCTATTTCTTTCCAATCCAATTACTTCTTGCATCACACGGCAGGATTCTCAAAAGGATTCATCCAGTTTCCCAGCTGGACTTCAGGCAATATATTCTTCTTCCCACCCAGAGCATACTAAAAACCACAAGTATCTCCTCTCGGCTCCACTTCGAGGTTCAATATTTTTTTATTCTTTACAAATTGAATGGGATTGTAATTTCTCATTCAGTTCAGGAAACAAGCCATTATGGTAGTTTTGGGCATATCCTGGGGGTAACGCTAAAGGATTGTTGCCATTAAATCTCTGTCAAGACTCTTGTATGGGTTTTGAAGAGGGGGGAGGATTTTGACAATATTCAAAACTGGGAAAAGGTGTGATTGAGTCCAAGTGTTTAAGAATGGCTGTAGTAATGTGATGGGTGCTTCAAAAGTAGCTGTTGTACATTCTGTTCCATTAAGCAAAATGCTACTATGAATAGGACTGTGATATGTTTAGGTTTTTTTATGGGATTGTCTCTCTGATATAGAAGAGTTAGAGATTTATTCTAATATGTGTGAATAATATAATTAACAGTTCCTATACAGTAGAATTCTGTTTTCCTTTTAATGTTAACTATTAACATCAGTTTTCATGGATTTCAGGACAGTAGTCATTTCCAAATGTGTCTGTCATACATATCATAGGATCACACAACAGACTACAATCTGAAACCTTGGAGATGATGGCAATGATAATGTTTAAGTGTCCAGCACAGGTTGGGATCCAAATATTTCTGGGTTTGTGTGGAACTGTCTATGGGTCCAGTTGTATTGAGCATGGATTCCACATGGATTTAACTTTGGAGTTGATGTTGTTATTATTTTCAGAGTAGATTCCCAGTTTTGAAACATCCCACTGTCTGTTGGCTAATTAAAGAATGTAAGCTTTTGTGTTCATCAAGCAGAATGAAATGGCTATGTCAGATTTTGTAATAGATTTTAGTTCAATTCCGTATTTGTTTACCTAGAACAATATGATGCAATATGTGCCGTAAGGATGACCCAGATTGCCAGGTATAGTCTCATAACCTGATTATTTACTTACTACCTTTTCCAATTTGCTGTCTTCTTTTTCAAAATGAAAAAAGATCTGGCCTAATTTGGGATTATTTATTTTTATTTGCTCTTTTGGGGCTACATTGCCTAATGAAATCAAAACTTAGAAAAGAATAAATCCTTCATATTCTGAATACATTACAATTGTGGTCAATAGTTCAAATAAATGTCATCAGAAAGAAAATTTATTACCAATCTTCTGAGAAGCTTAAAGTAGCATTGCTACTTTGAAAAAAGCAGAGCTAAAGACAATTCTTAAACAATCCAGGATTTCAAAACAGTGTCACCATCTACTGGTCAAAGCATAAAACAAAGAGGTTTGCAACCTGTGTTACTGTAAGTGGAGGTTTTTTACTGTACGATGTTTTGTTCTTTTGTTCTTTATCAAATTTGGCAATTAACTTTTGTTGCTAATTTACAAGTAGAAACTTGACCTTGATGGCCCTAATTGCCCCTGGCTTATTAAAATGTTGCATCAATTGTTATTCATTCTTCAATGCTTTCAATCTGTAATATTTCATTAAACCAAATAATCAATATTTCATAGAAAGTCATCAGATGTTTAAGCCAAAATCCATGTAGTTCATCATTTCCTGATGCACTCTACTTAATATCTTTTGTTTGGTTTTTAATCATTTTTGATGTTATGACCACATTATCTATTTTACTGATCTAATGCATTTTTCAATCTCCATTATCCATGCTGATCTTTTTTATTGGTTATCCTAGATAACACTCCAAAATTTTAATATTCCATCAGGGTTAAGTCTGTTTCTAGTATGTTCCAGCAATGTTTTATAAAACAAATGCTTTAAAAAAACCTGCTGATTTTGTCAAATTGATTTTTTCTACCTTCATATCCTTTATTTTTTTTTAAAAAATAGCCATGACTCAAGTTTTTTTAAAAATTCTTCTGAACCTTTTTTAATCCTCTTAAGTTACATCATTTTGGTAAACATTTTCATATTCATGCCTGCAAATTATTCAAATTACTAACATCCATTTGTAAATTATTAATTTTACTTTCCAATCCAATTTTCTATTTTGATCCTACATTTTGTTGCTTTTTACAGCCCTGTGTCTCAATCCTGATGTTACCTCTGCTGTTGTGTTATAAATTAATCCCTCCACATGTCACCTGAGCCATGAACTGATCCTAGGTATATGCTGAAATCTGACCTCTCTCCTTGCCCCTCCCCCCTCTCTCCTTCTGATTTGGATGAGGTAAAACTAGAGGTCTTCCCAAGTTACTGCTTTGGACTCTGTGCCTCAGCAGTACAGGCAGTCCTCGACTTACAACAGTTCATTTAGTGACCAAAGTTACAGCAGCACTGAAAAAAGTGACTTATGACGGCTTTTCAAACTTACGACTGTTGCAGCATCCCCATGGTCACGTGATCAAAATTTGGATGCTTGACAACTGGCACATATTTATGACAGTTGCAGTGTCCTGGGGTCATGTGATCACCTTCTTACAAGCAAAGTCAATGGGGAAGCCAGATTCACTTAACAACCATGTTACTAACTTACCTGCAGTGATTCATTTAACAAGAGTGACAAGAAAGGTCGTAAAACAAGGCCAAAATTAACTTAATAAATATTTCACCTAACAACAGAAATTTTGTGGTCGTTATGTCGAGGACTACCTGTACCTTTCAACAGCACAATGTTATCAATTTTCTCCCAACTCAATCTTGTCAGTAACAAATTAAATTTGCTTAAATCTGTGTTAGATTAGTTTCATCTCACATTTCTATATACTCTACAAAAGGAAGAATAGAAATGGAGAAGTGAATTCCTTTCAAGCCTCTATGCAGAGTGAAGGATTTTGGCATGGTGAAAACAATATGTAATTGCAAGTAGTTATCCATAGAGGTACAGAAATACATATCAGCCATAGGCCCTTACTCAGCCCATCGGCTTCAGTGATGGGGAAGAATGCCCGTGAAGCAGGCAAGATGCAGCTTGTGGAGATGCTGGCAGCCAGGCACCCATCAGGAGAGAAGCAATGGCAGAGAGGTGAGGAAGAGTCTGGGTGGAGGCAGGTTGAATGGTGCCAAAGCAAAATATATACCAAGAGAGCACTTCATTGGAGAAACAGCAACAGGAAGCAAGGAAGAAGTAGGTACAAGGAGAAACCAGGCTTGTGTAGTGTGAAGCAGGTTGGATATACTGTCAGGTTTGGTCGACCTCTATGAGTCCTTCCATATATTGTCTTACAATAAACCAAGTGCAATTCTAATATGATTGGATATTTTCATACAGGAACATCTCAATAATGTAAAGACAGTATTGCAATTGTTAAAAAAAATGTAGATATAAATCAGCACTGAAGATTGCCATAGCGTTACTGAGAGTTCTTTTATAACTGGTGTGTCTTTAAGGAGGACAATTGCTAAGCAGTGATGGAAGCTTTTTTCTTTCTTTTATTACAGGTTTATTTACAGGAATGATTGAAAAAACAATAGTGTCCAAACTTTACACTTTGAAATTTTTTCTACTCTCTTCCAGAAAGCTATTTGCTAACAACCAGCCACAAATAGCATAAGTACCAAGTTCCCCCTCTTTCCTTCTCCTCCTCCTCACCCTACCCCCCATGTTTCACTAAGAGAAATAAATAATGGTTTTTGGACCTTATCAACTATTGCTCTGTATGTTGTGTGACATACCTCTCTATGGGTCTTCTGCCCAGACCTTCCCAGTGTGCAACTTCCCCAAAAGGTGCATCATCCATCTGTAGGGAGTCATGCCGCTCAGTCCCCTCCTGCCTTGGATTTGGGGTGAAACATATCCCTCTGTCTGGGTCTTGTCTTCTCTACCCCGGGAAGCAGCCTTCCAGCATCTTCTCCCTCCTCTTGGTCCAGAAACTGGCATCTGTTCATTCAAATGGCCCAGAACACACACAGAACAATGTCTCTTTCTAGTTACCACAACCAAGGTGTTTTCTGCCTCAAAGCAGTACAGGCTCAAACATGGCATCCTTGCATCCCTCCTTCCCTTTCTCCCTCCCTCTCTCTCTTTCTCCCTCCTCTCCCTCTCCCTCCCTCCCTCTCTTTTTACAACTCAAATCATCAGCACTTCCTTCAGCCATTGAGGAGGTGATGTATTTAGACTTCAACAAACCTACATCCTAGGTTGGGCCAGTCAAAATGCTTCCTTCAACTGTCCCAAAACAGTTCTGGTTAATATTCTGGACAGCTTATTTGCCCTTGGGGCAGCACAACTGCATTTCAAGGCCATACCTCAGCCTGTTATTCATCCTCCCCACTCTTTTAGGGGGGGAGGGGTGAAAGTATTTTTTCTCTGCTGCTTCATACCAGCTCAGCATACCTGCTTAGACACAAAACCTTTATGCCACCCATATATGAACAGTAAACAGGGTGAGCTAGAAATTCAAGTAAATGAGGGCAGCTATGATATTATTGCCATTACAGAAACATGGTGGGATGAAACCCACAAATGGAATACACAACTAGAGGGATTTAAATTATTTAAAAGAAACAGACCAAATAAAAGAGGAGGTGGAGAAATAACTACATCTCTATAGAAATAGAGCACAACAATGATGAAAACTGTCTTGAATGCATTTGGGTCAATATAAAAGGGGCGGGGGGAATGACATTGCCATAGGTGTATACCGTATTTTCCGGCGTATAAGACGACTGGGCGTATAAGACAACCCCCTACTTTTCCTGTTAAATTATAGGGTTTGGGCTAATAACTCAATATTTCACTTCCTGGCACACAATCTGCATATTAACAACTCGTTTAGCGTTAGTACCCTTTTTTTAATAAGTGCCACGATGTTGCTAAAATAAAAGAGGTAAACTTTGTGACCCTCCCAGCCTGTGCATAAAACAGAAATGAAAAGTCTGAAGCCTTTCCGCTCCCAAATACCAAGGTTTCCCCGGAGTTTTGCGCGGTTAAACAAACGGCATTTGCGTATTAATGTTTCTCCACGGAGCACAAAATTCACCCAAATTAAGGAAAGTGGGGAGCTAAAGAATTTGGGGCTACAGGGAATGCCTCTGGCATGACGGGCAACCCTGGGAAACACGAGGACTGTAGCAGCACCCTCAGTTCGCACAATCCGATCCAGAAAGTGCCAGGAGGCTCCTTCGTTACTTCTAATGGAACATCACGCCCACATCCTGCCCGCCTCGCCTTTTAAACCCCGCCCCCTTTTCCCCTGTAACGTTCCCCTACTCTGCCTGCTCTGTGATTTGCCCAGCTTTGCTCCTTCCCCGCCAAAGGGGGGGCCTCGCCTTCTTTCCTCTGAGCTCTCTCGCTTGTTGCGCTGCTGGTCTCAGTTCTGCACTCCGTGACCGGGCAAGCGATTCTTCTGGTCGGCGCGGGTCAGGCGGTGCCTTGGCGGGAGCAAAGGTGCTCCCTTCCTACTGTCGAGCGGCGCGCCTCTGG
Source organism: Vipera berus (assembly GCF_964194415.1). Taxonomy (NCBI): domain Eukaryota; kingdom Metazoa; phylum Chordata; class Lepidosauria; order Squamata; family Viperidae; genus Vipera; species Vipera berus. The sequence continues at coordinate 220,708,663 of NC_138203.1, forward strand.
GGACCGCCTGCCCCTCCTCTCGTTGGGGACCTGACAGCCAGCATTGGAAGCGCCAGCATGGCCAGTCCTAGAGAGAGCAATGGCGGCGGCTGCAGCAGCCGCCCCATGATCTGACGAGAGTTTGCCCTCCATCACCCGTTCGCCGTCGGCTGCTTAACCACGGGTCACCATCACCTACCTCCATTCACCCAGCGATCCCGATGTCCAGCAGAAAAGAGAAAAGATCAGAGAGGTGAATAGTATTTTCCGGCGTATAAGACGACTGGGCGTATAAGACGACCCCCAACTTTTGAGAAGATTTTCATGGGTTAAAAAGTCGTCTTATATGCCGGAAAATACGGTACTACAGGCCAGCCAACCAAACAGCGGAAATAGATGAACCTTTTGCTAGTCAGCTAACTAAGGTATGTAGGAAGCACATCACAATAATAATGGGGGACTTTAATTACCCTGACATCAAATGGGAGACAAACTCTGCACCAAGTGGAAGATCAAACAGATTCCTGACAAACCTAGCAGACAACTTTGTCTCTCAAAAAGTAGAGAAGGGAACTAGGGGATTAGCCATATTGGATCTAATCCTCACTAACAGAGATGAAATGATAGAAGTTGTTGAAGATACAGGAACCTTGGGGGGCAGTGATCATGCAATATTGGAATTCAATGTTCTGGAAGCACAAGCAATAGAACACAATCAAACTAGAATCTTGGATTTTAAGAAAGCTAATTTCAATAAACTTGGGAAGGATTCCATGGATGAGAATCCTCAAGGGGAAAACAACTCAAGAAACTTGGGAAATTTTGAAAAATGAGATAATAAAAGCCCAGTCTAGCACAATACCAACAAAGAAGAAAAATAACAGCTCTCAAAAGAAACCAGCATGGCTGCATAAAGAACTCTCTGATAAATTGAAAGATAAAAAGGACAAGTATAAAAAGTGGAAAGAGAGGCACATAACTAAAGCAGAATATCAGCAAATAGTCCGAGCCTGCAAAGATTAAGTGAAGAAAACTAAGGCTCAAAATGAACTAAGGCTTGTGACCAAAGTCAAAAATAACAAAAAAAGTTTCTTTCAACATATAAAAAACAAGAAAAAAGTTAAGGAAATGATTGGTCAATTAGTGGGAGAAAGTGGCAAGAAGGTGACAAGCAACAGGGAGAAAGCAGATTTAACTCACTTTTTGCATCTGTCTTTACACAAAGGGAAAAAAACAGTCCAACCCATCAAAAACAGTACCATAAAAAATAATTAGAAACACAAGATAGGCAAGAAAATGGTAAGTGAGCACCTATCCAGCCTAGACGAGTTCAAATCACCAGGACCAGATGGATTACACCCCAAGGTTCTCAAGGAACTGGCAGACATGATCTCAGAACCACTGAACTATATTTTTCAAAGATCCTGGAGCACTGGGGAACTACCAGAGGACTGGGAAAGAGCTGATGTAGTTCCCATCTTCAAAAAAGGGAAAAAATAGATCCAGGAAACTACAGACCTATCAGCCTGACCTCAATACCTGGGAAGATTCTGGAAAAGATAATCAAACAATGAATCAGCGAACACCTAGAGGCAAACAAAGTCATTACTAAAAGCCAACATGGGTTTGTCAAAAACAGATCATGCCAGACAAATCTTATTGCATTCTCTGACCAAGTGACAAAATTAGTGGACCAGAGGAATGCTGTGGATATAATTTACTTGGACTTCAGTAAGGCATTTGATAAAGTAGATCACAACCTACTATTTGATAAGATAGAAAAATGTGGGCTAGACAGCATCACCACCAGATGGATTCGTAGCTGGCTGACCGGCTATACTCAGCGTGTGGTCCTCAATGGAACTGCATCTACATGGAGGGAAGTGTGTAGTGGGGTGCCCCAGGGCTCTGTTCTAGGCCCAGTGCTCTTCAACATCTTCATCAACAATTTGGACGAGGGGATAGACGTGGCACTCATCAAATTTGCAGACAACACCAAGCTGGCAGGAATAGAAGATAGGCTGAAGATACAGGAGGATCTGAACAAACTGGAACACTGGGCGCTATCTAACAAAATGAAATTCAGTGGTGAAAAAAGTAAAGTTCTACATTTAGGCAAGAAAAACCAAATGTACAGGTATAGTATAGGTGGTACCTTGCTCAATAGTAGCAACTGTGACAGGGATCTCGGAGACCTAGTGGACAATCACTTCAATATGAGCCAGCAGTATGCTGCAGCTGCCAAAAAAACCAACACAGTGTTAGGCTGCATTAACAGAGGAATAGAATCAAGATCACGTGAAGTATTAATACCACTTTACATGCCTTGGTAAGGCCACACTTGGAATACTGCATCCAGTTTTGGTCACCATGCTGTTAAAAAGATGTTAAGACTCTAGAAAGATTACAGAGAAGAGCAACAAAGACGATCAGAGTCCTGGAGGCTAAAACATAAGGAATGGTTGCTGGAATTGGGTATGTCTAGTTCAGGGGTCAGCAACCTGAAACAGTGAAAGAGCCACTCGGAACCGGTTCCCTCACAAAAGGAAAAACTGGGAGCCGCAAAAAATGTGTGTGCATGTGCATACATGCGCGCATGTGCAGAACAGGGTTTGACTGAAGAGTGGAGCCAAGGTGAGATATTATTATTATTATTAATATGCACCTACCCTGCATATTTGAATTGATTGGTTGAACTTTTTTAGTCCCACTTTTTTTTTGGCAGAGGACTGGGAGCCGCAGGAGACGGCTGAAAGAGCCGCATGCGGCTCCGGAGCCGCAGGTTGCAGGCCTGTGGTCTAGTTTAATGAAGAGAAGGATGAGGGGGGACATGATAGCAGTGTTCCAATATCTCAGGGGTTACCACAAAGAAGAGGGAGCTGAAGCACCTGAAGGCAAGACAGGAAGCAATGGATGGAAACTAATCAAAGAGAGAAGAAACCTAGAACTAAGGAGAAATTTCCTGACAGAACAATTAATCAATGGAACAATCTGCCTCCAGAAGTTGTGAATGCTCCAACACTGGAAGCTTTTAAGAAGAGACTGGACAGCCATTTGTCCAAAATGGTATAGGGTTTCCTGCCTGAGCAGGGGGTTGGACTAGATGACCTCCATGGTCCCTTCCAATTATTATTATTGTTGTTGTTGTTATGCCCTATAAATGTTTTTTTTAAAAAAAGAAGAAGGCAAGTTTGATAAATAATAAAAGCTCCCTTCAGGCTACCAATATGGCAAAAAATAAATTGGGTTCAGTGCTAGGTACCATAATTAGGCAGCCTTATTATTTCATTAATATCAGCTCCCCTTCTGTGAACTACATCCCATCCAAAAGACATAGTTCAAAGAAGGGGAGCTGATATTAATGATACAAAGTTCTATTCCTTTGTAGGAGCAACAATTTTGCAATAATTTTTCTGTCTAGAAGTTCTCCCTGTGCAATTTACAAAAGAAGTCACTTTCTCAATAACAGTAATTTGGTACGGCACCAACCTAGAGCATTTCAATAGACTGCACGCTATACAAACATGGAAGACTGGTGTAGATTTTCACAACTAGAGAAGTCTTAAATTCACTATTACATTCAAAATTAACCATTCTCTTGTAGGTACATCCCTACAGGTAAGATAATTTTTTTTGATAAAATTGAAAATCTCAGAAAATCAGAGACAGTATAAATTTTCATTTGCAATATCACCACTGTCAGGAGTAGAAAATTTATATTTTGGATTTAAACAGAATTGCCTTCATGTATACTTCATGCAAGGCTTATTTTTTAAAACGTACTGATGCTTGAGGTTAATTTGATTACTTTCAATGTGCTGTTCCAACATTATTTAAATGTTTCTTACAAGCTTAAAGTACATTCTTGCTTCCTTTATTAGAGAATTAGGCATTTTATTTAACAGACTATTAATATTTATTAACCAAAGGTTAATGAAAGTGTTCATGAAACACACTTCTATCTGAAAAAATTAAAAGAGCTACTGAAGTGCAGGAATGTTATTTCTCTACCAGCAGCTTAGACTAAAAATAGATTGTGAATTTAAAAAACAATGATTAAGATGAAATTGTTTGTCCAAGAGGACTTGAGTCAGCTTTTTAATCTTAAAAAGAGTTTTGCATGTATGTAGTGATGCATTAGTATAATATAGTGTATTAGTATAATACGTGCCTGGCTGAGGAATTCTGGGAGCTGAAGTCCATGAGTCATAAAAGGGCTGACTTTGAAGACCCCTGGTATAATAGATTCAGTAGAGATTCTTGGGAAACCTTGCCAAGAGTTGTCCAGATGCTAAAGAGTATTTATTTATCCATTCCATTTATAAGGCTGCTCATCTCAAACAAGTGACTCTGGGTAGCTAACAACAAGTAAAACCTAGCATAAAACAACAAGTTTATGTTATTAAAAATGTATTTTAACTTTTCAATAAAAATAAATGAATAAATAAATAAAGGTTAACCCAGCTACCCATCTCATTTCTGGGGGGAAAATGTTCCATAGGGAAGGTAGAAGGACAGAAAAAACCCTCTCTTTCTGGGTCTTGCCAGATGACAACTTTAATGGGCTGCCCCATCCAACCCTCCACAACGTCCAGACACTGAGACAGATCCTCTACCACATCACTGGAACAGCCTGGGGTGGAGATATAAAGTTGGGCATTATTGAAATATTGTTGAAATCTCATTCCATACTATTGGATTATCTCATCCAGCAACTTCATGCAGACGTTACACTGGAGTAGAGAGTATTGAACCCTACAGCACTCTGCAAAGCCGCAGCCACTGGCAAGACCTTTATCCTGCTATTAACACTGTCCGGAATAATTGCTAAAGGGAAGAGAACTAGCCCTACATAACGCTGCTGGCTCTGAATCCCTGAAAGTTCCAAAAGATACTATGATCAACAGCGTCAAGACCAACTAAGAGATCAAGGACAGCAAGGATGTGTGCAACATCCCATTCCTGTCAAAGATCATCTACAAATGCAATCAATGCTGTTTTGGTCTCATGCTTAGGTTTGAAACTGATTGGAAGAGGTCCAGATAATCTGCCTGATCCACAGTTGTTTGGATTTGCTGCCTGACCACTTTCTCATCAACCATCCCTAAAAAGATGATGCTTTCAATCCAAGACGCAGCCTACAACAATACATGGCCATGGAGTGTGAGTTCATTTATTATCAACAACATTTGGAGGTTGAACTAGGGCAGGCATGTCAAACTGCCAGCCCACGGGCCGGATGCATCACGCTGAAACTGCACCCACCTCATTGCCGGCAATGGGGAAAAAGTCGCGATACGTCATGCGACGTCATGTGACATCGCAAGTTTGACATGCCTGAAGGGAAGGGAACTCTTGGACCAAAGGGTATATCTGAAATTTTGAGAGCATTTTTATAGGCACTTCCAGTTCAATCACTCAAAATAGCTGTCAAAATGAGGCTTTGTAGACAATTAGGAAGATGACCCTGATAAAGATATGCAAGATCTAGTGAAGGATGAAATGTATTTGTAGTTCACAATAGACAGATAACACTCAGAGGTGATTCAGACAGACACCTTCCTAATACACTGGAGTATAAGGAGGAGGAAATACTGCACAATCAAATCTGCAAGTTTCTGTTTCTATAACCAATATTAATAAAGTATCTGTGGGGATTCTCAGTCATTCAGGTCACAATTGTCTCAAAGGTGCTTTTTCAAAATAAAATAAAATAAAGTTATTTTAGCCTTCCTGTGTAATTGATGTGGTCTACCTAGTGAGGCTTTATTTTTCATTATTGAACTCAAGGTTCCCAGTCTCCACTTTATTTCCTTTTACATGCACACAACACACAGTAGAATGAAGACTAACAAGGCCTGTAGTGTTTTCATGAAGCCTAGATTTCCTTCTTCCTTGTTTCATGCTGCGCTCTCTGTCTCTCCGTCTCTCTCTCTCTCTCTCTCTCTCTCTCTCTCTCTCTCTCTCTCTCTCTCTCTCTCTCTCTGTGTGTGTGTGTGTGTGTGTGTGTGTGTGTGTGCGCCTGACAGTTTTCCAGAAAGGATTAAATTCTGGAAAACAGGGACAATATTTCCAGGCTACTGTTAACTTAACCACAATACTTCCAAAACAATGTACGGTAGTCTGGAAAAGAAATAGACTGTTCTATTCTCAGAACAAGTTTTCTATATTCCTCATTTCAATCATGAAATGTTTTGCATATATTTCTCACTAAGCAAAATTCTGCCTTTCCTAATAGAGAATTTAACTCTTCTAAAACTGACAGAAGAATATATTCCTTAAAGCAAAAACTAATAATCATGATTCTTTTGTCATGCATCAAGGCCACACTCTATCATAGATTGGGTTTTCTGCTTTAATTGTTTCTCAAGACTTACTGATAAAGTATAGTAATAAGCTGCTTATATGAATATGAGGGAAACAGATTTATGGTTTGGAAGTAGTACATTCAAGGTCTTTACCTAATTAAACTTTAATATTTAATTTCCATATTCATAAAAATGAAATGAAATGTTTGAATTTTGGGCACTTCAGAACTTCAAAAAAGAAATATAAATAAATTTAATTCTAATGAGTAAAGAGATCCCATGGCATTCTCTTACAAGAACTGCACTACAGGTACAAAAGAAATTTAAAAGATGATAATAAATATATTTCTAAAGAAACAGATTTGTATTTGACACTAAGTATCTATAAGGAATATTCTTAGGAGATGAGACTAGAAAGTGTACAAAGAGCAACAAAGATGATTAGGGGACTGGAGGCTAAAACATATAAGGAACAGCTGCTGGAATTGGGTATGTCTAGTTTAATGAAGAGAAGGACAAGGGATGACATGATAGCAGTGTTCCAATATCTCAGGGGCTGCCACAAGGAAGAGGGAGTCAAGCTATTCTCCAAAGCGCCCGAAGGCAGGACAAGAAGCAACGGATGGAAACTAATCAAGGAGAGAAGCAACCTAGAAATAAGGAGAAATTTCCTGACAGTTAGAACAATTAACCAGTGGAACAACCTGCCTCCAGAAGCTGTGAGTGCTCCAACACTGGTTTCCTGCCTGAGCAGGGGGTTGGACTAGATGACCTCCAAGGTGCCTTCCAACAACTACTTCTTCTTCTTCTTCTTCTTCTTCTTCTTCTTCTTCTTCTTCTTCTTCTTCTTCTTCTTCTTCTTCTTCTTCTTCTTCTTCTTCTTATTATTATTATTATTATTATTATTATTATTATTATTATTATTATTATTATTATTATTATTTTGCCAAAAAGCTAAGCTCTGTTGTGAAGTGACAGTGGTTAACTGCTAGCGTAGAGGAATTTGTGATCTACAGTAATTGGGCTGGCCAAGAAATCATACCAATTTTAACTGGCTCAGGGAATTTTATTTTTATTGGGAAAAATCTATTAGCCACGTCATCAAAAGAACTGCCATGGTTGTGATCCAAAGTTAGACTGGATGATTTGCTACAGATCATAGATAAATCATGATAAAGACTGCAAACAGTGATCCAAAATCTATCTTATCTTTTATGGTTCCAATTTCAATCAGGATTTTTTTCAGTCTTTCCATTCTTGCCCATGTATTTTTCATATCTTGCCTGACCCCAGAAATCTGGAAATCTCCAAAATGTGATATTTTTTTTCTTGAGATACATTGTCTTAATAAGGATTTGGAATTTTCTTTATTCTATTTTCTCAATAAATTTGTAACCTGCTTTTCTGTATCTAGCAACACCCAAGATGACCTACAACAATAAAAATGTGTTCAAAAGATAAAATCAGTGCAATTGAACTAAAAAAATATTAACACTATTATTGAAATAATGAACAATTCAACTCTTGGGAAAAGAGATTATTTGTTATTTTGTTAAACACTTGGAAACAGGACACAATCTGGCTCCTTGAGGGTTGCAAGTCATTTCCTGAGAATTGCACCAGATTCCTCTATTGCCAACAGTCAAGCTTCTGGCAAGACCAGCATCTTTTGAAAGAGCTATCTTGGTGATCTACGCAAGTAGGCAGTTCATAATAGGAGAAGCAGATACTCTATCAGACCCTCAGTCATTGGAGGCTTTAACTGCCACTACCAATCAGTTTAACAGCCAGGCAACTGTAGCCCACACTATTCCTTAGTGTGAGCAAGTGTTATCCCTCTACTTTGTGCCAACCATCAGGTTAACTGCCAGATTTTGCACTTAGGGATTACTCAGCTTTGTATATAATAAGATTTATACAATAGTACGTAATACTCACATTTTTATTTTGTTTTTCAATTTTTAGTTCTCCTAGAGTAGGAAAAGGGAATCAGACAATGTAGCAACTTTGCCTCCCACAGTCCTGTTCAGCCAGATTCTCTGGGTTATCTCCATTGGCATTATTTTACTAACACCACCCTTCTACCGCTTACAGAAGCAAGAACAAATTTAAAACTCATTCCATTTTATGCATTGCAGGTGACTGCCTGGTGCCTTTACAATGGCTTGTTCTAACTGATCTGCTACTCAATATCAGGCCTTTTCAGGCAACAGAACCTGTTAGCTAAATAATAATAATTTCTCAATGAAGCACTACCTTGGTCTGGTTGTAGGGCTTGCATGCTCTGAGGAGGATAAGAGTTATTCCAGAAGTTCAATCACACTGGGCAAATCTTATCAGAGGAGCCAGAGATAAATGCCTCTTCCATAAACAAGGAAACTTCTCAAATAGCAGAATAAAAGATCAGCTCCTAATTGACAAGATAATTTTGGGAAACCTGCAAGAGGAGGAAGACCAACTTGAATATAGCTTGGATTGATTACAAAAGATATACAACTCCTTACCATGTGATTGGACAATCAAATGCCTAGAAATAACAGGAGTAAATAGAAACATCAAAAGCTTTGTGCAAAGATCAATGGCACAATGGAAGACACAGTCGCTGGTCAATGGTGATAAGACTGGGAGAGATGAATATGAATAGAAAAATCTTCCAAGGAGACTCACTATTACCAATACTACTGATTCCTCTATCAACTCCACTGAACAAGTCCGGCCGTGGTTAGGTAAAGGTAAAGGTTCCCCCGCACATGTGTGCTAGTCGTTTCCGACTCTAGGGGCCGGTGCTCATCTCCGTTTCAAAGCCGAAGAGCCAGCGCTTGTCCGAGGACGTCTCCGTGGTCATGTGGCCGGCATGACTAGACGCCAAAGGCGCACGGAACGCTGTTACCTTCCCACCGTAGTGGTCCCTATTTTTCTACTTGCATTTTTACGTGCTTTCGAACTGCTAGGTTGGCAGAAGCTGGGACGAGTAACAGGCGCTCACTCTGTTACGCGGCACTCGGGATTCGACCCGCCAAACTGCCGACCTTCTGATCGACAAGCTCAGCGTCCTGACCCACTGAGCCACCGCGTCCCTGCGGCCGTGGTTATCAAACATCAAAAAAATCTTGCAAGCTATCCTATCTCTATTGCATGGATGATCTGAAGCTGTATGGAAAAACGCCATCTGAAAGAGATTCATTGCTTAACACTGTCCATATATAAAACCGGAATATTGCAATGGAATTTGGACTGGATATCAATAGAAGAAAAATAGTGAAAACTGAAAGAATCAAGATGCCCTGAGGAAATAACACCAAGATGAAGATCTCTACAAATACTTGGGCTTCCTACAAGCTAATAACATGAAGCACATTGAGGTCAAGGAGAAGGTTTAGTAGTGAAGTTCTTCCATCATGAAAGTGAAGATCATCTTAAAGGTCCGAACTCAATGGAGAAAATACCATCAAAGCAATTAACACCTGTGTAATTCCATCATTAAATACACAGGTGGAATAGTGGACCGGACTCAAACAGAACTAGAAGACCTGGCTAGGAAGATCGGAAAAATAATAACAATAACTGGCCCAAAGTCACCCACCAGGCTTTCATGCCTAGAGCAGGACTAGAACTCAAGTCTTCTGATTTTTTAGGCCACCACCTTCACCACTACATCAAACTGGTTCTGACCTCTATGGCACCAATTTTTTAGGCTGGTCTGTTGATAGTGCCTCACAGGAAAGAAAGCAATTCCTTTCCAGGAATAAAAATTTGGGAGGACATAGTAATGAGGGAACTGTCTGATGGGATGATGTGGTTGCCTGTTTTTTGTTTGTTTGAACTGAGTATCTTGTAAGCTGTTGCAAAAATTTCTCAGTCCAGAAAAGATATTCTTCAACCCATTTAGAGTTGAACTGGCATGAGCATAGGGAAGGAACAGCTTCAGTGTTTAGTGAAGATATGCCCTATATCCCACTTTAAATATCTTAAATATAGAGTGATACACAAAACTAATCTTCATATACAGGTGAAACTCGAAAAATTAGAATATCGTGCAAAAGTTCATTTATTTCAGTAATGCAACTTAAAAGGGGAAACTAATATATGAGATAGACTCATTACATGCAAAGCAAGATAGTTCAAGCCGTGATTTGTCATAACTGTAATAATTATGGCTTAAAGCTCATGAAAACCCCAAATCCACAATCTCAGAAAATTAGAATATTGTGAAAAGGTGCAATATTCTAGGCTCAAAGTGTCCCACTCTAATCAGCTACTTAAGCCACAACACCTGCAAAGGGTTCCTGAGCCTTTAAATGGTCTCTCAGTCTGGTTCAGTAGGAATCACAATCATGGGGAAGACTGCTGACCTGATAGTTGTGCAGAAAACCATCATTGACACCCTCCATAAGGAGGGAAAGCCTCAAAAGGTAATTGCAAAAAAAGTTGGATGTTCCCAAAGTGCTGTATCAAAGCACATTAATAGAAAGTTATGTGGAAGGGAAAAGTGTGGAAGAAAAAGGTGCACAAGCAGCAGGGATGACCAGCTCCCAGTCCTCTGCCATGTGCAGTCTCCCCCCCAAAAAAAGTGGGAGTAAAAAAGTTCAACCAATCAATTCAAATATGCAGGGTAGGTGCATATCTCGCCTTGGATCCACTCTTCAGTCAAACCCTGTTCTGTGCATGTGCGCATGTACGCGCATGCGCATACATTTTTTGCGGCTCCCAGTTTTTCCTTTTGTGAGGGAACAGGTTCCGAGTGGCTCTTTCACTGTTTCAGGTTGCTGACCCCTGCACTAGGGCTTATTTCTGAGGGATGTCTGACTTTGCAGCTGCCCATCCACTCCATCCCACCGTCTGGTTGCACGCGGTTGTACCAGTGCCACCACCACGAAGTGAAGCAAGGCAGGTGGGGTGGAGCTGCTGCACACGCCCCACACCCGCTTAACTCAGGGCCCCTGCAGCCAGGCCACTCCCCACTCAGTGATCTCCCCCTGCCATTCAATGACCTGGCTGCCCACCCGCCTCTTTCCTTTCACTCCCCTCCTTAACTGGAATGCCATGCTATGGAGAATGGGTGGGGGAGGCTCAGTCACCGTACCCAGTCCTCCTCCATTTCGAAGGGGGGAGTGACGGCAAAAGCCTCCACCACTGCTGCGCACCAACCGTGTCCACTGCTGGAGGGTTTTTTTCCGACCCCTACTGGCCCCGCCCCACAGATCAACTGCCTGGTGGTAGTTGCCTCCTCCTCCACTGCCACCTGATGCTTGGTCCTGCAGCGTTACATCACATTGCCTGCTGCCTGTTTGCCACATTTTATGGTTTCAATGGTATCAGCTCTGGAGACTGGTGGTAGGTGATCTGCATGTCACTGGGATGGCGGTTTCAGCCACTGGCCACCTTTGCGGCTCTGCCCATACAGCCATGGGACAGTTATACCAGGGCTGGCAGTGGGGGTGCTGTGAAGACTGTGCTGCTGTGACTGCAGAGGCCAACTCTCCTGTGGCTGTGTGCTAGCTCCAACTTGTTGCGGCAGCGAGCAACCAGACGTTGAAATGGAGGGAGTGGGTTCTTAACTAGGGCTTATGTAGCGGGACTGGCTGAAAGGCTTTGTGGGAGCCTGACTGCAGGAAGGAAAGGGCAAGGCTCGAGCAGCTGCAGCTAGTTTGGGCATGGCAGGCGTGGACTGCAGGGAAGGAAAGAAAGGGGAAGGAAAAAGGGGGGTTGGGTGTTTGTTGTTGCCGGGGAGAGACCAGGTGAAGCAAAAGGGGAGTTTGGGGTTTTATGCATTCCCTTTCCTCTGAAATGGAGGGATAGAGCATGAGTGGAGTGCAGTTTTACTGCTTTCCTCCGCAGAGGGAATATTCCGGGCAAAGGGATGAGTGAGAGTGAGAAGAGGGAAAGTTTGCTGGGGTTTTAAACTTAGGTTTTAACTAGAAGGGAAAGGGGAGGGAGAATCTGGGATAGAGAGGCCTGGGGCGACAACTGCCGACAGAAGAAAAGAAGCCGTGGGTTGTTACTGCTTTGGAGACCAGTGGCCATCTGAACTTTGGTTATCACTTGTGCAAGCTGAAGACATTGTGGGAAGTTGCCCTCGTGGGGCGAGCTGTGGCCGTGGGGCACTGACTATCTTCGCTAGTGCTTCCTGCTGCTGCCTGGAGCCAAAGGGGTCCCCCCACTTCTTTGTTTTCCAAGCAGCTGCTGCAAGTCATCAATTACTGTCCCCATGACTGCCAGAGGCTGATAAACACTGTCGCACACTGTCACAGCTAAGGGGCAGCCATCGTTGTTCTTGCAAACTCTGCTGATGACGAGCTCCTGCTAAAAGGGACATTCCACCAACGCCCTGACAGCGTGGCTGCCAAGTGCTGACAGGAGAGAAGAGAGGGGGGCTAGGAGGACCTGGGGTCTGGCGGCCCCTGAGGGGGTAATACTACTTATTTCTGGGGTAGGGGTTATATTAGGCACACGCTAAAAATCATGCTAGGGCTTATTTTCTGGGTGGGTCTTATTTTCAGGGAAATATGGTATGAGTGAGAATGGAAATTGAAGTTATTCTATAAAAATCAGAAGGTTAGTATAGTGGTTAGGGCACCAAGCTATAAAAAGGGAGACTTATCAATTCTAGTCCTGCTTCAGGCCTGAATGTAAATGGGACCTTTGGCCAGTCCTTCTCTCTCAGCCCTAGAAAGACAAGGGCAGATCATTTCCAAAATCTTGCCAAGAAAACGGCAGGGACTTGTCCAGGCAGATATACAAGCACAAAAGCCAAAAATCAAATTAGTTATTTATATAGCTTAGGAATAAAAACTCTTGATTGTTCCTCTTACTTTGTTTTACCACTATGAGTCATGGAAAGGATAATAAATAATTATATTAGCAGGGTAGCGTGTGTTTATATATATACCTTTTTACTTTAGGTATGTGGTATGTGGCTAATTAACTTGGCATTCCTTTTCTTATAGTCAGAGCAACACCTCTTCTGCATGACCCATTTTAATGATTAATCCCACAGCATCTGTCTGCTTTGAATAAAAAGCATGTTTTTATTTTGCATTAAAGATAATTTTGCAAATAATTCATCTGAATTATTGGTGTTTAAAAAAAGGAACTTTTGTTTGCAGAGCATTATTTAGAAGAAAACTGTAAAGATTTTACACAAAATATACTATTACATTACAAAATTACTTTACTGACTTAGGAAATTATGAAACATCTCTTCTGTTTACAAATCGAGAAGACTCCTTTACTACAGCATGTCTCAATCAGATAATTCCACTAGATGGTTCTTACTTTACTGGACTGATAAGACAATGTAGTCTTTCTTTTCATACAAAGTTTACTCATATCAGGAATCACGTCAGTATCAGGACTTGGCGGCCTCTCGGGGTAAACCATACAGGAATCACAACCAAATGAGCTAATTCTACTTTACTGTAAGGTTACACTGACTGAATGTTGCAAGTTTGAAAGACAATCCCTCCCCACCATCTCCTTTACAGCCTGAGAAACTAGAGAAAGTCTCTTCTCAGCCTCTTGCCCCACCCACTATCTAGTTGCAGGCTTTGCTGCCCTTTTATCTGACTATAGGTAGTCCTCGACTTACAAGAGTTCACTTAGGGACCAAAGTTACAACGGCACTGGAAAAAGTACTTATGACCGTTTTTCACACAACTATTGCAGCATCCCCATGATCATGGGATCAAAATTCAGATGCTTGGCAACCAACTCATATTTATAATGCTTACAGTGTCCCAGGGTCATGTGATCCCCTTTTGCGACCTTCTGAAGAACAAAGTCAATGGGAAAGCCAGATTCATTTAACCTGTGTTAAACAGGAGCAGTGTTTCACTTAACAATGATGGCAAGAAAGTTGTGGAATGGGGCAAAACTCACTTAACAAATGTCTTGCTTAGCAACATAAATTTGGGCTCAGTTGTGGTTGTAAGTCAAGGACTACTTGTATTCCCTTGGCAGCGTCTCTTTTCTCTTTGTCTCTCTTCCAAGATTTTTCCCACGTACCATTATAGGATAGACCATTTTTCATTCATCTTTATATTCAATAGCGCAAGGAAAGATTTATTACTGTTTGTAAATTCTATTCTACCTCATGTAACTATAGATGTTAAGATTCTAGTTTGACTCCAAAGGCATTTAATTGAATCTCAATGGGGTTTTATAATCTTCTCATTAGCATAGTGTCTTAATGTCTGCCATTAGCACTTGAAGCAACATTAACATACTATATATACTCTTTCCTCCCCAATGGAGTGAAATTAGGACTACTGGCTAAGTGTCCTAATTCTATAACCACAAATGTTTATGCATATGAACTTATACAGAATGTGACAAATTGGGTTTGTTCATAAAAAAGTAGTTCTTACTTCTATGTCACTTTTTGTATCTTCCTCTCATATATGGATTTGTTCAGCAGCAACGGGTATGTTGAAAACTATTTTCCAACACAGCCATTAATGTTCATTGACTTTCAAAACCAAAGGTTGGCATTTTGCATACGGTATTCACATAGTTTAAGAAGCAAGGGTGGGCAATGATATGTTCACAAAGAAAAAAGCTCTCAGTTCGTATTTAGTTTTTTGTGAATTTGGAAATAGTTTGGTTCTAGGGCAGGGGCAATCAGAAAGCTAATGAGTGGGAAGTATTAAACTGGAAATGCAATGAAGGATGGATTATGTATTAGTGGTCTTTTAAGATTAACAATTCAATCATTGTTTAAAACAGTATAGTATAATCACATCAAACTTGGCCAGCTTTTGCATTTATCAATGTAGCATGCCCAAAGTCCACCAATTGCTGTTATAGAAAAGTATTAGAGGTTAGCCAAATAAGTAGCAAAAAAACAGCACAACCAAAGAACTACCAAGACCATTCCCACTAAGACTGACAGGGCAAGCCATTAGAATATAAAATGAGAGCAAACTTCACTCCTTACTAGCACTGATGATGTTACCTAGTTTGTTAATGAAACACCTGCAAGAAAATCACCAAGCTGAGACTAAGGACCCCACAATATAATCCTGAGCTGTAAATATTCTTTTATTGATAGAAAAGTGTATTTTCTAAATAGCAGTCAGCGTTACCAGGTATGACTGCAGGGAAGGCTGTTCGGGTGAACCGAGGCTTAGAATGACAGTGAAGCTGCAATCAGTGCCATGCTTAACATTTTAGAACAAGCAGAGCGTCTGAGCACTCTCAAGCGCACATTCCTCAACCCCTGAACAGATCCACCATACAGTTTACAAAAAACAATCAAGTGAACTTGAGTCTCTGCATCGGGCTTTAAAAAAATCAACCGCTTCCGATTTCTCTTCACCCATCTTCTATCAACTCTTTGCAATTATTACATAGGCGTACACGAGGCTAGCACAGCACCATGAGCTTGAACGCCTGCCTGCCTTCCTTCCTTCCTTAAGTCACCGTGAAAACATTGCTCCCGTCGCCTGTCTTCTCGGTCCAGCCTTCCTTCCACCAGTAGGTGTTGCCCTGATACCAGACTCAAGATTGTACTTGACAAACAACCGCATATCCGAAATCCGAATCTACAGAACCACCAACGGTCAGATTCGTTTCCCGTAATAGCTTTCCATCCGCTTTTTACCGTCAAACGCCTTCAATGGTCTATCAAAAACCCTTCGTTGTTCTCCAGTCTTCGGGGCTGCGGCGAAAAGACGGCGGTTCCCAGCCTCCCAGCTCCCTTTGTTCTCAGCACAAGTTTTGCTTGTCTGGGAAAGAGACTCATGAGCGTTGAAAAGAAACGCCATGGCGTTTCGGAGACCACGAGGTATTTCGGACCGGACTTCATCGCCAAAGAGAAGACGACCTAATTTCACCCCACTGCTAACCCCCTCCCAGATCGGCGAAATTTCGCCTTTCGCTATAGTTGTCCGTAACCATTAAGGCAGGGGTCTTCAAACTTGGCCCTTTTATGACTTGTGGACTTCAACTCCCAGAATTCCTCAGCCAGGCAAGCCTGGCTGAGGAATTCTGGGAGTTGAAGTCCACAAGTCATAAAAGGGCCAAGTTTGAAGACCCCTGCCTTAAGGGCTACTGTTCGCCCTTCTCTTCAGCAACCCACCCCACCCTTCTCTTCCAGTGCTTTTTAGTTTCAGACGACAATACGAGTTTGTGACTCGCCAGCTGGACGGGGAAGGCAGAGGCATCCCTGCCGGCTGCCGGCCGCGGAATGCGGGTACCATGCAACTCCCGCGCCAGGCAGCCAGGTGCCCCGGAGCACGTGCTCTGCCGCCTACATGCCCCGCCCTCCATGTTGGCAATTCTCTATGGCGGGACCGGGTTGGGCCGGCCGGGGCGGAGAGTCACATGAGCGGCTGCCTGAGCTTGTCCTGTTCGGTTGGAAAAAAAGAGCTGCGGCTGGGCCTGGTCTGGGCGAGGCTTCCCGTGGCCGTGAATTTCCCCCCCCCTCCACCCTCCACCCTTCCCCTCCCGGCAAGCCACAGGTTTGAGGGAGCAGCGGCGGAGCGACCACCTGTGAGGAGCATGCGCGCAGCGAAGGTAACCTCCCTCCAGTCCCTCGTCGAAGCTCCCGCGGCTCTGTCGGCGGGCTTTTCTTCCCCTCACCCGCAAACGTTGCTGCCAGGAGGACCGTGCACGAAGGAATGGGTCGTTCTGGATTGAAAGAGGGTTGTATTAGCCTCTAGCCAGCTTTTGAAGCGGGGCAGCCCCGCTTCTGGAATAATTTACCCTCTAAGGCCAGTTCAGAGTTAGGGCGGCTTTAACCAAGAGTTGCCCAGAAGGGAGGATTCAATCAAGTGCCCTTCATAGGAAAATGGCCTTGAGGAAAACCCTCATTTCTGCATCACTATCAGAGAGACGATGGTCCAAGGGAGACAAATGGAGCTGTAAATTGCCACCTGTCTATTTGCTTGCCAGAAGGGATGGGGGGGGGGTCAAAGGTGCTATAGAAAAGCAGTTGGACTGACTTGTTGATTGTCTTTCTTTCCGTAAAGGGAAGATATTCTGGCTCGGATGAGGAAGCAACTGCTTTTTTTTTGTTTCTTTTAAAGTATTTTTCAAAGAAAAATACACTATCCATTGTTTTGCCAATCCAGGTAGTTGGCTTTTGTTTTTGTTTTTTCACATTTCATGAGTACCTTTAATATATAAATTGTAGCGATTATTTTTTCAGAAGCTTGCTTTGACCATAAAATCACATCACGGCCAATGTGAGTTGGCAGACTCATGGTTGAAAGGGAGTCTCAAAATGTCTTACAGTTAGTCCTCAACTTATGATCATTTGTTTCATAACTTCAAAGTTATGATTGCAATGAAGAAAGTGACTTACAACTGGTCCTGCACTTTGACTGTCACGTGATCAGAATTTGGGCTCTTGCCAACATGTATTTACAATGGTTACAGTGTCCCAGGATCACATGTTCACCATTTGTGAGCTTCCCAGAAAGCAAAGTCAAGGGGGGGGGGATTTGCTTAATGACTGGCAAAAAGGACATAAAATTGGATGCAAGTCACTTAATTATTGCATTGTTTAGTCGTGGAAATTCCAGTCCCAATTGTATTTGTAAGTCAAGGACAACCTATATTATCAGGCTATAGCCCTGCAATTTAATTGTGCAGGTGACAAAACTTGTCAAAAGATATGTGTCAAAGAAGGATTGTGAGGGTGTTTCCATGAATTGTGGTATGGTAAGTCTTTGCCTTTGTTGTGGTTTTATAATGCTTGTAATGCCCATGAGGCCTTTTTAATATTATTGGAAGTAATTTTGGACTACATCTAGCACCAAAGTGGGGAATGTCTTAAATAATTTTTATTTGCTAGGATTTTTATCTTAGAATGACACTGATTGAAATGGGGCCCTCATTGTATTGTTACCAATTTTAATTTTGTTTTGATGAAAAATTACCAGTTTAGTTGCTAATCATATGCTTCTGAGTGATCAGTATTATATACACCTTGTCTTTATATGCTAGTTACTTAGAGCAGCTAAAAAGTAGCCTATCAGTATATAGCTATTATACAAGATGTTAAATACAGTGATTTATTTCATTAATTTAGTTCTTGCAAACACTGGAAGCAATTTCATTTGTGTAAGCTTTGCTTATGGGGATGATTTACCAGTTCTTAGTGCAAGCTTACATACTTATTCCTAGCTGGGTGGCTGAATATTGGTTAAATGAACCTTCTTACAAATGTTAAAGTTTTTATTTCAAACATAAGAAAATATGAAAATATGATTTTAAGTGCTGCTTTTTTTTAGTAGCCAGGACTGCTACTTTTTTCTATCAAGCAAGTGTACAGTGTCAGAAATTCTTTGTTATAGCATTTCTTACTATAACTATACAACAAGCTTTTTGGCTTGAAGGCAAGAAGATGCTTCTGAGTCCATGGAGACATGAATGTAGTCCCTATTTACACCTTATTAAACCAAATGTGTGCTTTCTTGGGATCACACAATACCTGCAGAAGATAGTCACTGAATCCTGAGAAAAGATGCAGCTGCTTTAAAGAGAACAGATAGGTGTTATGTTCAAGCAGCTTCCTGGCTCCTAAGCACTTTTTTGTCTTCAAACCTAAAGCCCTCAACATCCCAGTTTCTTACATGAAACAGAATATTTGTCAGTGCTTAATATGTTAAATCGCTTAATGTTACATGATTTTTGGAGGCACAGGCAACTTTTCCCATGAAAATATGATAAATGTCTGTAAATCGTAATGCTGCACTCCTGGTATATCACATCACAAGATTATTGAGTGAATTATGTTCCTTACCATATTATTAATTTTGTGCCATAGCATAAAATCACGAATGAAGGGGTGTAGGTAAATAGTCCAATCTGTATTTTACAGTTAACATTTCTTTTTTAAAGGAGGATGTTCTGTGAAATCCTAGGAAATGGATCTAGTGTTTGTTTGAAATGTTTGCTTCATCAGCCTAATGGAAGAGTCTTCCTGAAGATTGTGGCAGCAGTTTTTTAAAATTTTGAACTTCTACCTGCTATGGAACAAAGTGAGAATCAACAAGGATCCTCATCAGAGATTCAAGATGACAGCAAAAGCAACACAAGACTTTTGCCTAGCCTGGCTGCTGCTGTCAAAGGGGAAATAAAGAAATATGCTGTTACAGATGACTATAAAATCTCTAAACGGGTTTTGGGCCTTGGTATTAATGGAAAAGTATTGGAATGTTTTCACAAAGTGACAGGACGGAAATGTGCTTTAAAGGTATGTAGCAGATGATTCATCCTGATTTGGCTGTTAATTTTCCTTATTTGATTTCTAGGCTAAAAGCAGTTGTTGAGGCTTAGGTAATAAAGTATTCGTATTAGAAATTTTAAATTGCATATCAAGTAGCCTTTTCCAGCCTTGTGCTCTCCAGAGGTGTTAGAATTCACAACCAGCACAGCCATAATTCACAGCCAGCAGAGTCAAAGGTTATATTAGCTGGGGATGTGGATTGATAGCAAACCAACAAATATTCAGATTCCAGGATTCCTTTTTTAAAAATTTAGCACTAAGCCCTAAGGTATTGTTTGTACACACTAAAACAAATGTTGCTTGAAGAATATTTTTTCTTTCACTAGTTAATAATGTGATAATTAAAATGTCAGTAATTTTCTATGGAGGAATGAATTTTGAAAAACTATATATTAACCCATGTTAAGAAACAGAAAATGATTGAAACCATTTTGGTGCCTATTACATTTGTTGTTAACATTTGTTTGGAATAAGGGATTTGTTAAGGGATTAAATAATTTATGGTATTTTGGTTAGAATCATTACATTTGTATTGAGAGACTAAATATCCTGCTGCATGGAAAACTGACACTGAAGTCAAAATAGGACCATGGTTAATAATTCAGGTAAGATCCTTCATGATAGTTAAAGATAATGAGAGTGAAATCAGAGAGTGGTGTACATTACACTTTTATTAAACTTAATTGTGAATAAAATGGGCCTTAACTGCTAAGTATATACAAACAGAATTTACAGTTGTACTGAAATATAAAGCAGGATGGAGTGGGAATGCAGATTTACATGTTCCCTTATAAGTATCCTTATTTAATGTTTAAGGCTTTGGAGAAAATTGGATAAAGCAAGTCATGAAGGCCTGTTTAACCTAGCTTGCATTGGGGGGTGCCTGTGGGGGGCTGGGCAGGGCTCTGGTGGAGATCTAGAAGATTCAGCAGAAGGTGGGTGGGATCGGGGCGGGCACAGGGGACTAGTCTACTGGAGGAGCCTCGCTGCCCCTCATGGGCCACACAGGGGTCCCTCAGATGGCTGACTGGGCTGCCTGGGACCCTGGGCAACAGATAGTGGCTGCCCATTGCATCTAGTGGGCCAGATCATCTGCCTTCCCCCCTATGTCTTTGCCTCTGTGTACTGCTTGGTGGGCTGGCCCAGTGGCTGCACCACTCAGACCCACCTGCGCTGTGCGGGCTGTGGGATCCCAGGATGTGATGGCTAAGGGGCTGGTGGGCTGTGGCTGCTGCCAGGCATCGCTGGCCCCCGTGTGCTCACTGCCTCCTGTATGTGTGCCCGTGGCACCTAGCCAGGCTCAGATGGGCCAGGGCAGCAGGGGCTGGTTCCTCACCATCTCCGGGGCAGCCCCATGGGCCGGAACTGGGCCCATCGTGGGCTGGATCAGACCCACGGGCCTCGTGTTTGACATGTCTGGTCTATACTTATAGTTGCCATTTAGCATACATACAGGGATCTTTAGAAAGATTTAAAAGTACAGGCTGGATTTTCTGTTGCTAAGGTCATAAAGTTCTGTGTGACACGACCAGATGACTTAGCAATAGCAGTTCTGTCAATTCCCAGTTACATTGTTAATCAATGACCTCATGTGATCTTCTGACTTCCTGCTAGCTTCCTCATTGAGTTTGCTTGTGAGAAGCCAGAAGGGAAGGTTGCAAATCAGGTTGAATGGCCAAAATCTTGATTGGTTGCTCAATGCTGGATTGTGATTATGTGACAGTTAAAACTTTGTGGACTAGTTGTAATTACTTTTTTTAATGTCACTACAAGTTTGAACAGTTGCTAAACAAGTGGCTGTTAAATGAGGACCACTTGTACTTAATATTATCATCAACTGATCACCATCAAATAGACTTTAGATTCACTGGGATTGAAATGTCTGTAATGGCAGGGAATTGTTACATTTATTCATAAATGAATCGTGAATTCCTCTGTGCTCTGAGGAACATTAAAGCTGGCAGTCTTATCTCAATCTTCAAACCTGATTGATCTGTGAAAAAATGGAAATGGTGATTCTGATAGATTGGTTGGGATCCTGAGCTGAGTTTTCTTAAATTTCCAGTAAGTTTTGGGTGGTGACACATCTTAATAAATTGTGAAGCAACAATGGAGGAACTCACCTTTGCAAAGTGAGTGCAACTGAATATCAGTCAGAGACATTTTAAGATCTTTACCATATGAGGGCACTAAACAAATTCTGTAATGTTATTGTTTTTATTTGGTAAAAAGAATTTTGCACACTGATGGCTGAATAGAGAGGAAAACGTCCTGAAATGTACTATTTTAGGTTTGCCAAATACTCTAAGAAAAGTCGTTAGTATCTGCTCTGATTTAGATTTTTTTCTTACAGTGAAACTAATAATAGATAACTGAAGTACCACTTTCCATAATTTTGATGGATAAATGTATTTGAAAGTAAAGATAAGATAGAAGTGTGGAAAGAGGCCACCTACATGTTCATTTGGTTCATGTCCACCATTACTTAGAAGAGCTGCTCACTGGAGATTATTTATAAGTTGTTACTAAAATGTTCAGAAACTGAACAAGTCAAACATTGTATACATTAAATGGATTAAACAAGACAGTTGATATGCAAAGTGGGGAATTCCAGGGGAAGATAAATATTAAATTTATGGTGGATATTACATTCAGATTTTTTAATTGGTATAATTACTAGTTATTGGTATTATTACACCAGTGTTGATTGCCAAACTAGGTAATTATGTTTGAAAAGATGCTGGAATTACAATAATGAGGCTGGCTAATTTTTTTTAAAAAGCCATACTGAATTAAACTTAGCTTATAAGTTTAATTACAGGCTATAATTCTGCACTACTATCAATATCTTTGAATGGGATGATGCTCCTCCAAGTAGAATCGATACAAAGTGTGGGAGTACAAATCCATGTTTTGTATCACTTGCATTTTGTTTCTGGATCAAACATTGGTTAATCGTATCTACATCACTTCAGATCTAGATTACTGCAAGATGCTGAATATGGGACTGTCCTTGAAATTTGAAAATTTCAACTGGCAGCACATACAATGTTAGGTGTACTGAGGCCCACCTGTATAATTTTCTAAGTAAATAAATATTTTTTTCTGATTGATGAGTCTTATATTGGCTACAATTCCTAATTATTGAATATTGATTTGATTGTAATGTTTTAAAAATGTTATATTCATGTAAGAGTACCTTTAACTGAATTACTAAAATATTAATTTGAAATTTTTATTCAGTTTTATATAGCTTGTAAATCTTTTTCCTATGTTTTCCCCCCATTTCTTATTTCCTTGGTACTCTAATGTTTTCAAATATCCAGAAAACAAAATTTCTATTTTCATCTTTTTTCCCTCGGAAAGCTCCAAAATGACAGTGACACCGTACTTTGGTTTTTCTTGAATAAAACAGATTATTTTAATCTGCTTCAATTTCAGCTATCTGGATATGACCTATACCACAGGTCTGCAACCCGCGGCTCTAGAGCTGCAT
The DNA here is from genome assembly GCF_964194415.1 of Vipera berus. NCBI lineage: Eukaryota > Metazoa > Chordata > Lepidosauria > Squamata > Viperidae > Vipera > Vipera berus. Next base: position 220,731,680 of record NC_138203.1, read on the forward strand.
GCGGCTCTTTCAGCCGTCTCCTGCAGCTCCTAGTCCTCTGCCATGTGCAGTCCAAAAAAAAAAAAGTGGGACTAAAAAAGTTCAACCAATCAATTCAAATATGCAGGGTAGGTGCATATCTCGCCTTGGCTCCACTCTTCAGTCAAACCCTGTTCTGCGCATGCGCGCATGTGCACACATTTTTTGCGGCTCCCAGTTTTTCCTTTTGTGAGGGAACCGGTTCCGAGTGGCTCTTTCACTGTTTCAAGTTGCTGACCCCTGACCTATACCAAGAACTGGACAGGGGTTATATGTCCTGATTTTTTTTAATTGCTGGATCTCTTAGCAGCATTTGATACAATTGAGAATGGTATCCTATCATATTATTTAACTAATGTGACTAGAATTAACATTTATGACATTTCTAGTCTTATTTGACAGAACACACTCAGATGATAGGTTACAGCTTATTGTCTTAATCTGTTTGAGATGCTTCACAATTACTTATCTTCTGACAAGTATACAAGGCTGTGTCAAAGAAAAGACACTGAGAATGTTATGGTTCAGTTGCATCAATATGTTGGCTATATCCAGCTCTTTTTAAGCTAATGCTGCATACACAGTGGAAATATATACAAAGCCTGAATGCAGTGAGTAACTCTTGGGGTAAAACAAAAGAGTAGCAGTCCAGTTAAGATAGGATTCCTCTATCAGTAGTAAACAACTTAAGAGGGGGTGAAGCCTATTTTTGGATATATTAGTGCTTCCCCTGATAAGTTCAGGAAGACAGTTGTAAAACATTCTTATAAGTAGTACTACTTCAGAGGGTTATCTGGCAGAAGAATCAGTGGTACTTATTATTCAGCAATCTTGGAACTAATCTGTGAGTATTGCAGTGGAAGGATAATTTGTCCAGCACAACTCATTTTACTCTCTAGATTTTGTTAAATTTATATCACAGCTTTTTTCCAGGAGATCACAATAGCATCTCACTTTATTTTGTCCATAAATAGCAACTTTGTGAATGATAAACTGAACAAGGATACAGAGCAGTTGGACCACTAATACTCTAATATGAAACTGATTCCTGTCTACTATTAATTGTCATCAGTTGGCAGGAGGGAGGGGTGTGACGGCTCAATGATTAAAGTCATTGAGCTTGTCATCTGGAAAGCTAACACTTCAAAACCCGAGTACTATGTGACAGGGTGAGCTGCCGTTATTTGCCCCAGCTCCTGCCCACCTAGCAGTTCAAAAGCGTGCAAATGCAAGTCGATAAATAGGTACCATTTCAGTGGGAAAGTAACAGCATTCTGTGCGCCTTGGCGTACAGTCGTGCTGGCCACATGACCTTGGAAATGTCTTTGGACAGCGCTGGCTCCCTCGGCTAAGAAATGGAGATGAGCACCACCCCTTAAATTTGGACACGATTGGATATGGGAAACCTTTACCTTAATAACAAGAGTAGGAGAATGTAGGAATTTTCCTTTTTTATAATATCTTTACTAAATTTCAACGTTGTACAATAAAATACAAACTAATAGAAAAGGGAAAAGGAATGACAAAACACTGAATGTGAGAAATTCCTGTTAGTTCCTAATATAATTGCAGCCGCTTTCTCTGGTCCTGTAGAAATAAATTGAACAGATTGAGTCACTAAATATTTTGGTCAAGTTTGGTTATCTTGTTTGCCATGCTGTTGCTGAAAGGAAAGTAACCTTATGCAGCATTCCAGATGTAGACCATTGCAGGTCTATAGGATGTACTTCACTTGAAGAATTGTAGAATAGAATCAACAACAGCACCAGGTGGTGATGTGAACAATTACATTTTGCAGTATATTTGCAATACAGAAAAGCTATTGGTTCTATTCCACTTAGGTTAATTTGTTCATAAATTTTATTGAACTAAATTGGATATATTAATCACACAACACTATCTTATGCCATCTTTATTTCAGTAGACAGGTTGGGACCATTGCTGTACAAACCACTGTTGTATAATCATCCTTTTCTAATTAGAACATAGATTCTTTTTATTAATTCATAGAAAAATCATTAGTACATACAATTTTTAGAATTTTCACAGTGGATAATGTAAAAGGAAGAAAGTGGATTTCTAAGTTATGTAAACATTACAAAATTGACTAGGCTTTACTTTCTAGATTTCAAATGTAGTTAAAATGGTGAAAGGTCAGAGGCAGGACTACAATTACATAAAATTTGAGTGGACTTTATATTTTATCTTAAGTGTAACAGATCTATCAACAGCAACATTTAGGATATATGGTGAATGTTAAATGTTTTTGTTTGTGTCTATATTTATAGCACATTTTTCCTCTATGCATCATGGATTTATGTTACTTAGTTATTTGATGATAATGTTTGTTAATTACTGTTCAACAAAAAGTAATGAGAAAAATAACATTATGATAGTGACTATTAGTATTCTTACACCAGAAATTTTCATATTTGTCTATATCTTTTATCTTTATCAGTAAATATCAGTTAATTGCATGAGTCAACAACAGATGTAATTAATATACTTTCTTAGTTACATTTTTTGCTAGACAACTGTCTCTGTCCTGGGCCTTGATGATTACACTTCAGTGTTCAGAATTTCTATTATTTGGACCCCAACTATCTGTAAGTTATATGTCCAGCTTTGATTTCTTACATTCATTACTTTAAAAGTAGACTCAGGAAAATCTCCTCTGGTGGCTGTTCTGTGTCATCAAAAAGTGAACATAAACATTAATGATTTAAATTATTGAGGAAACAAGAAATGAAAAAGAGTAAAATTGTTGTAGTGAATGGGGGACATTTCATTCCTAGAGGTTCAAGCACTAAAAGAGTCAAGCAAAAACTGACTAGGTATTTAATCCTGGTTATGTATAGAGGCAATTGATGCGGAAGAAAATCAAATGCTAAGAAACCAACTAGATATGACAGTTCCCCTTTCAGTCTGGAAGTTTTGTTTTTAAAGAGAAAGGTATAATCTTCATTTTGTCTTTAATCTTAACTTTGATATGAAGAGTAGGAGTTTCTTTTCCCTGTAGGCTAGCCAAAAGCCATTCCTTTAAAATCCTCCAACAGAGATGGGGTTTTTATACTACCCATTAAGATAAATGAAACTAGACTTAAGTTGGATGTTACTGTTCTTGTGGCTTTATTTTAATTTTTTTCTTGATCTCAATCTCTTTGTGTGATAAGTGAGATCCTAGGCTAAAGAAGCAATTGAATAGTCTTCCCAGAATCAATTATTCATCTCTTCTCCTTTTTCCCCTTTCTCTTTTGCTTCCTTACAACTTACTTCTAGCTCTTTAACCTTCACACACACACACACACACACACACACACACACACACACACACACACACATATATATGTTTTCTGAGGTTTTCGCGGGTGTTTGTATGTGGATCTTTGGTCATTCGGGTTTTTTCCCGCGTAGAGTTGAAGGTGTAGGAGCAACGTTTCGACGGAATCCCATCCGTCATCCTCAGGCTGGTGGCTTCAGCTTCCTTCTTCTGGGAGAAGCATGTGGTAGTGGCTGTTTGTTCCTCTTTTTTATGTATGTATGTATGTATGTATGTATGTATGTATGTATGTGTATATATTTATTTATTTATTTATTTATTTATCATAAAGACTTGAATTTTTAAGTGGTATTCATTCTGAAGAAAAGAATCAGCCTCTAGTGAAGGGGTAGGCAACCTTAGCTCTTTTATGACTCATGGACTGGCTCAGGAATCCTAGGAGTTGAAGTCCACAAGTCATAAAAGAACCAAGGTTCCCTACTCCTGCTCTAGTGCATAGTTTCACATTTAGAGAACTACTAAAGGAAAGAAAGCCACACTTGCCCCCTTCTGAATAAACTAGGGCAGAGAGAATTTATTTGGAGAAAAGCAGCTAATACAGTGGAAGTAGAAGCATTTGTGTAGTATTGTTGTAGAGGGAGTATTTAGATGCATATCTCTAGTGCCCAGTGTAATAAATCTGAAATATCTTGTACATTCTGTGATTCCCATTACAATTGCTTTAATTTATTTTGGGGCATTGTGAATATAGGATTTGGAGGGAAATATGGTCCTATTTTAACAACCACTCATTAAGCGACTAAACTTGGGATAGCACTGAACTAGCGATATTTATGATCAGTTCTTAAAGCTTTTGCCATTGCGGCACTCCCCTGGTCATGTGATTGTGATCTAGAAATCAGCCCAGATTTCCAGCCTTTGCAGCATCACACAGTCATGTGATCATGATTTGCAATCTTCCCTGCCACCAAGCAAGCAAAGTCAGTAGGGAAGCCAGCAAGAGATCAGAAGTTACAATTACACCAGATCCTCGCTTAATGATCTGCACAGTATTTTCTTAATGATGGTAATTGGGGACTGCTGGAACAGCCATTGTTAACTGGCAGGGCTATGTGATTTACCGTTTTGCACTGCATTGCTTACTGATGGATATTCTGGTCCCAGTTATTATTGCTAAGTGAGGGTTACCTGTAAAAGTTTGTGACTATTCACATAAGAGATATTCTGTGCTGAGATTCTGTTAAGTGCTCCTGTTATCTTGGGTGATACCTTTTTTGAGAAAGCTGAGGCATAACAAACTTCTAGCCTCATCCATTTTTTCTCTCCTCCAAATTTTTGTGTTCTTGATAGATGGCTTTTTACCAAAATCTTTTGTCTACTGTGGGAATAAAATTAGAGCAGTCTGGAACTGGACAGATTACTCAAGGGAAAGTATGTGATTTTAAGAGTCTTCAAAAAGTGTTTGGGAAGACTTAATTGCAGAGCCATATGTTACTCATTCAAATTGCATAGTAACTGGAAAGTCCCTGTCATATCCAATAATTCTTACTAATGGAACTATACAACATTTTGGCTAATCGCTTTTGTCTGGAAATGTGAACATGTGTGTCTCCAAAGACAGTGTAGGACAGCCATGTCAAACTTGCGACATCACATAACGTCACGCGACGTATTGCGACTTTTTCCCCATTGCCGGCAATGGGGAGGGCGCGGTTTCGTCGGCCCGCGAGCCAGCAGTTTGACATGCCTGGTATAGGAGCTTCAATAGTTATTTAGTTATTTTCCCAAAGTGTTTAACTTGCTATGCCAAGCAGAATAAATTAAACTATTTATCAATGCCCTTCTTAGAAATGGTGTTAACTTATTTCCATGCAGTTGAAATGTCATATGCATTGCTGCCATAGTTTAGAAAATTAAAATTGGGTATTTGGTTTTAAGCCAGATTATATGAGAGGCAATGCTTCCAATGGAGAGAATGCTCAGATTTAAAAGGGCAGAAAAGTAAAAATGTTAACTGATGTGACAATATCATTCTTTTTTTTAGTTTAATTTTGTTAATCTTTTCTTAATATCATTCATTTTTGTCTGTGAGAATATAATTAGAGGTATGCAGGGGTTTTTTCTCATAGAACGCTCAGAACGGTGTTCCGGCACCTTTTTTTTGCAAAAAAGAAAAAATAGCTCGCTCTGAAAGCCTTTTGCAGGGCTAGGCAATCTTGGCCCTTTTTTATGACTCATGGACTTCAACTCCCAGAAATCCTGAGCCAGCTATGCTGAGGGGAAAGGGAGAGGTTTCCAAGCTGAGCCATGCTGGCTCAGGAATTCTGGAAGTTGAAGTCCTTGAGTCATAAAAGAGCCAAGGTTGCCTACCCTGCACTAGAGGAGGACATTAAAAATATTTACAGGGTTACTTCTTTAGGAACTAAACTTAGAATCTAAAACAGCTAATTCAAAAAAGCCAACAGGAAAGAACCTCACATTTTTCATCTGCTTCTGTCTTTTGGAAGGTAAAATTAGGTAACAAAATAATCTATTTCCTATGTTAACATCTCTGCAATGAAATCAATAAAGGTAACAGGAAAGAAATGAGAAACATTTTTCTCAATGTAATATGTCTAATTTAGCTGATGCTAGAAAAAAATAGTATCTTTTGTACATACTCTTGAAAACTATTTTGAATATGTTGTTAAAATGTATTGGTGTTGAAATAATTAGTGCACACATATACCTATAACCAGTTTATTGCATTTGGCAATTGTACTAAAAAAAGTCTCATTGCCAACCAATATAATTCATTTATTTATTTATTTATTTATTTTATTGATGGGATTTATATCCCGCCCTATCTCCCGAAGGACTCAGGGCGGCTAACAACAAAACATATAATAAGTACAGAAATCAAGATAAAAATGAAATTGAGAACATCAGTGCAATAAATTAAAATTAGAAAATTTAAAAAATGAATTAAAAATACTAAATATAAATTAATTAAAATGCCTGTCAGTCTAGGTCAGCCTGGTGGAACAGGTGTGTTTTGAGGCCGCGGCGAAAGGATTGGAGGTTTTGGGCCATCCGAAGCTCAGGGGGGAGCTGATTCCATAGGGTTGGCGCTCCCACAGAGAAGGCCCTCCCCCTGGGGGTCGCCAGCCGACATTGCCTAGCTGACGGTACCCTGAGGAGGCCTTCTCTGTGTGAGCGTACTGGACGATGGGAATTTGTTCCCGGCAGCAGATGGTCCTGCAAGTATCCCGGACCTAAGCCATGTAGGGCTTTAAAGGTAAGTACCAGCACCTTAAATCTCACCCGGAGGGCAACTGGTAGCCAATGCAGCTCACGCAGGAGGGGTGTAATATGGGAGTATCGGGGAGCTCCCATCACAACCCGTGCAGCTGCATTCTGCACCAGCTGAAGCCTCCGGGTGGTCTTCAAGGGCAGCCCCATGTAGAGAGCATTACAGTAATCAATACGGGAGGTAACGAGTGCGTGGGTGACTGTACGTAGGGCATCTCGGTCCAAGAAGGGGCGCAATTGGTATATAAGACGAATCTGTGCAAATGCCCCCCTAGCCACGGCTCCAATGTGATCTTCAAAACTGAGTCGTGAATCTAGGAGGACGCCCAGATTGCGTGCTCTATCAATGGGAGGTAACATCTCTCCTCCTATAGTCAGAGATGGAACCTCTTGGACTAAACGAGATGACGGTATGTACAGCCACTCAGTCTTGGCCGGGTTGAGTCGAAGCCTGTTTTCTCCCATCCAAATCTGTACCGCTTCCAGACAACGGGACATCACATCGAGGGCATCACTGGGTTGGTTCGGGGTGGAGATGAATAGCTGGGTATCATCAGCATATTGATGATATTTCACCCCGAAGCTACGGATGATCTCTCCCAGCGGCTTCATATAGATGTTGAACAGGAGGGGCGAGAGCACCGAACCCTGAGGCACTCCACAATTAAGAGGCCTAGGGCTTGACCTCTGCCCTCCTGCCAACACCGTCTGCGAACGGTCCGAGAGGTAGGAGGAGAACCACCGCAGAACGGTGCCTCCCACTCCCAGCCCCCCAAGACGACGCAGTAAGATACCATGGTCGATGGTATCAAAAGCCGCTGATAGATCTAATAGGACCAGGACAGAGGAATAACCTCTATCTTGGGCCCGCCAGAGATCATTCACCAGCGCGACCAATGCCGTCTCCGTGCTGTGCCCTGGTCTGAAACCCGATTGGTACGGATCTAGATATTCAGCTTCCTCCAGGTTCAAAGGGAGCTGTCGTGCCACCACGCTCTCAACGACCTTCGCAAGGAAGCGAAGGTTGGAGACAGGACGGAAGTTGTTTAAAACAGCTGGGTCCAGTGCCGGTTTCTTGAGGAGGGGCCTTACCACCGCCTCTTTCAAGGCAGTAGGGAAGTACCCTTCACTCAGTGAGGCATTGATAACTGCTAGGAGCCAGCCTCGTGTAACCTCCCGAGATGCATAGACTAGCCAGGAGGGACACGGGTCCAACAAACATGTGGCGGCACTTAGTTTCCCCATGATCTTGTCCACTTCATCCGGAGTCACAGGATCGAACTCTTCCCAAATGTACTCGGCCAACTTCATCGTTTTCCTCTCGTTAGATACTGCCCAGTCAGAGTCCAGACCAGCCCGAATCTGAGCAATTTTGTCCACCAGATATTTACTAAATTCCTCAGCCCGTCTATGTAGGGGGTCCTCTCCCGTCTCTTGACTTAAAAGGGAGTGGACCACTCTAAATAGGGCGGCCGGGCGATTATCTGCAGACGCAATGAGGGTGGTGAAGTAGGCGCGCTTTGCCACTAGGATCTAGAAAAGGATCTTAACTGTGTTCGGTCAGACTCAGACCGACTGGTTCTCCAAATGCTCTCTAGGCCCCTTCTCTGGCGCTTCATCTCCCGCAGGTCCTTGGAGAACCAAGGAGCGAGTCGGGACTTGCGCCGGGTCAGAGGCCGCAAAGGGACAACACGGTCGAGCGCCTCCGAAGCAGCCTGTTGCCAGGCATTAACTAAGGACTCGACCGGGTTGTGGGAGAGGGAGGTGGGAATCGGTCCAAGCGCCATCTGGAATTTATCTGGGTCCATCAGGCGCCTGGGGCGGAACCACCTGGTCGGTTCCGCCTCCTGACAGCGGGGGGTGACGTGATGGAGGCCCAACCGCAGGAGGTAGTGGTCTGTCCATGAAAGGGGTTGTGATGTTGGAGTAACCCCACCCAGTTCATTTAGCCACTGCCCAGAGACAAAAATAACATCAGGCATGTTTCCTCCCTCGTGAGTTGGGTCCTGAGTAATTTGAGTCAGGTCCATGGCCGTCATGGAGGCCATGAACTCTCGGGCCACTTCTGATGCACTGCCCAGGGAAGGTAGATTAAAGTCTCCCAGTACCATAAGTTTTGGAAATTCGACCGCCAATCCTGAGATGGCGTCAGGTAGCTTGGGTAGAACTGTTGCTGTGCAGCTTGGAGAGAGGTATACCAGAAGTAGGCCCAACTGACCACCAGGACCCCATCTTAAGAGGAGGGATTCACATCTGTCTATCTGAGGGGCAGTGGCCTCCCGCGGATGGAGGGTCTCTCTGATAACGACCGCCACGCCACCTCCCCTACCCTGAGCTCGAGGTTGATGTAGCACACGGAAACCTGGAGGGGATAAATCAGTCAGAGGGACCCCTCCCTCTGGGCCCAGCCAGGTTTCCGTGATGCATGCCAGGTCTGCGTCTTCCTCCTCGATCAAGTCATGGATGAGGGGAGCTTTATTCACAACAGACCTGGCATTAAAATAGATCAGCCTGAGCTCAGGAGTCAGTCCTCCCTCTTCCCCAGGGCAGCAGGCGAGAGCCAGAGGGTCAGAGCGCGCCACAGCAAGAAGATAGCGTGGGCGTGATCTCAGATTACGATATGGCCCTCTGCTCCTCCATCTGCTGCCATTCCCAATTACTGTGGGGATCGGTATCCCTGTCCCATCCCCCTGGTTTATAAGACTCTCCTCGGCCCTCATATTGCCGCGACCATTGGCCAACCTAGGCTGAGACAGGTCCGGTAGGATCTTCCCCTCATTCTGCTGGGCCTGACCCTCCCCCCTCCCTAACCCTTCAAAAAATTTTAAAAGAAAACCCAAGTGAAAAATTGATTTAAATTATTTTATTAAAACAAATTAATGGCAATTCTTTTATAAGAAGTTGCCTCAAACAAAATAAGTTTGACATGCCTGCTTTAGATGGTTGAATGCTCCAAAATAAATTCTATACCAGGCCTGTACATGCAGCCTACCAAGCACCCTTGGACAGAGCACAGACCTTTTTTTAAAAAAAAACGTAATAAAATCACCACCACTGCCCTGAAAGTCATGTTGCCTAGTGCCTCCATGGTTTACCATGATCACGAGCTCCAACACTGTAGATGCTCCTCTAGTCACCAAATCATTGATTAGCCCACCAGCATTCCTTTGCAGACCACAAAGATTTTTAATTTATCAGTGTGGGCCTTTCCCTTCTACAAATTGCACAGACCTCTTCTAGATTTTCCTCTTGCCTTTCCAAGTTAACTCCTTGGTCTGTCATTGAGCAAAAATTGACTTTGTAGGGAAGCATATTATCATTTGATGTATATTTAACATATGTTCTACCTTTATTTACCGATTGTATAATATTTGTATGCAATCCACATGGCGAGGTTTGGGGCAACTTACAATATTTTTAAAATCATAAGATTAAAACATAAAAGCAGGGCTTTTTTTTTCATAGAACACTCAGAATGGCCTTCCGGCACCCTTTTTTGCACGCACACACACACACACACACACACACACACACACACACACACACACACAAAGCTTTTGCACAAGCTATGCTACTCCCTCTATTGGCTTTCAAAAGCCTATTGGCTTTCAAAAGCCAATAGGAATTGCTGCTGAGCGTGCCAAAAGACCTGGCCGGCTAACATTGCATCGGCAAGTTGTCTGCAGTGAAGGCGAGTTGGCAGGAACTTTGCATCCCTCCCTGCTGCCCAACTACACCGTCTCAACTAGGTAAGTAAGAGAGGACAAGGAGTGGGAGGTGGGTTCTGCGGAATCCATGTGCACTCCTTCCTTGTGCTCACCCGTGTCAACCAGGCTGGTGGCCTACCTGGTGCTGGACCTGCGCCACTGTCACCTCGCCCTGCGCGCCTAAGTGGCTGCCCAGTATTGCCTGGCCCGCACCGCCTCCGGTGCCGACCCCGCACAGCTCTGCCATATAGAGCGGGCCCCACTGCTCCCACAGCACCAGACGTGCCAGCTCTGGTCCTGCGGGGCAGCCCGCCGCTAACACCCCTCACACTTGTGACCGCAGCAGTGCCACCCCCCCACCCCTCCCACCAAGATGAGAGTTCCGGCACCTTTTTTTTTTTTTAGAAAAAAAGCACTTGAGGTATGTAATACTTTTTTATGCATAGAAATTTCCATCTTCCCCTCATACATTTTTATTGCTGGAGAAATATAGTAGAACAGCTGATATTGTAGGATAATTGATCCTGAATAAACTGAATTTAATTTACTGAAAGGGAGAAGCTGTGCACTGAAGTGAGATTTTTGCTGTTCAGTTTATTACTTTTTAGCCAACTCAAAGTGTTATGTCAAGTGGTGACTTTGCCTTGGTACAAAGCATGTTTGTTCACTTAAGATGAAGCACTCAATTTTTCTCTTACCAAAACTCTTTGTATTATGCCATTCTGTTCTAAAGGATCACACAACTATCAGCAGTTTTGCGAAAGGATTGGGGTAAGGGGTTAGGGTAAATTAGAATCATCATGGATTTCCCATTAATATCAAACAAGTTACCGTATATACTTGAGTATAAGCCGAATTTTTCAGCCCACTTTTTGGGCTGAAAAATTCCACTTCGGCTTATACTCCAGTCAACAAAAAAACTTACCGAGGACTTGTGCGCGGCCGAGGCTTTGGTGCTTCCGGGATCGCCCGCACCTCTCCCAAGCCACCGCCGTCCGAGACCTGCCGAAGTTTGGGGAGGTTTGGGGAGGTGCGCGCGCACCTCCCCAAACTCCGCGCCTTGCCTGCCTGCTTCTTTCCGCAGCGGAAAGAAGCAGGCAGGCAGGGCGCGGAGGAACGGAGACTTGCCGACGTTTGGGGAGGTTTGGGCGCCTCCCCAAACCTTGGCAGGTCTCCGTTCCTCCGCGCAGACCTGCCGACGTTTGGGGAGGTTTGGGCGCCTCCCCAAACCTCCCCAAACCTCGGCAGGTCTCCGTTCCTCCTGCCGACCTTTGGGGAGGTTTGGGCGCCTCCCCAAACCTCCCCAAACCTCGGCAGGTCTCCGTTCCTCCTGCCGACCTTTGGGGAGGTTTGGGCGCCTCCCCAAACCTCCCCAAACCTCGGCAGGTCTCCGTTCCTCCTGCCGACCTTTGGGGAGGTTTGGGCGCCTCCCCAAACCTCGGCAGGTCTCCGTTCCTCCGCACAGACCTGCCGACGTTTGGGAAGGTTTGGGCGCCTCCCCAAACCTCCCCAGGTCTCCGTTCCTGTTTGGGGAGGTTTGGGCGCCTCCCCAAACCTCCCCAAACCTCGGCAGGTCTCCGTTCTTCCTGCCGACCTTTGGGGAGGTTTGGGCGCCTCCCCAAACCTCCCCAAACCTCGGCAGGTCTCCGTTCCTGTTTGGGGAGGTTTGGGCGCCTCCCCAAACCTCCCCAAACCTCGGCAGGTCTCCGTTCCTGTTTGGGGAGGTTTGGGCGCCTCCCCAAACCTCCCCAAACCTCGGCAGGTCTCCGTTCCTCCGCGCAGACCTGCCGACCTTTGGGGAGGTTTGGGCGCCTCCCCAAACGTCCCCAAACCTCGGCAGGTCTCCGTTCCTCCGCGCAGACCTGCCGACCTTTGGGGAGGTTTGGGCGCCTCCCCAAACGTCCCCAAACCTCGGCAGGTCTCCGTTCCTGTTTGGGGAGGTTTGGGCGCCTCCCCAAACCTCCCCAAACCTCGGCAGGTCTCCGTTCCTCCGCGCAGACCTGCCGACGTTTGGGGAGGTTTGGGCGCCTCCCCAAACCTCCCCAAACCTCGGCAGGTCTCCGTTCCTGTTTGGGGAGGTTTGGGCGCCTCCCCAAACCTCCCCAAACCTCGGCAGGTCTCCGTTCCTGTTTGGGGAGGTTTGGGCGCCTCCCCAAACCTCCCCAAACCTCGGCAGGTCTCCGTTCCTCCGCGCAGACCTGCCGACCTTTGGGGAGGTTTGGGCGCCTCCCCAAACGTCCCCAAACCTCGGCAGGTCTCCGTTCCTGTTTGGGGAGGTTTGGGCGCCTCCCCAAACCTCCCCAAACCTCGGCAGGTCTCCGTTCCTCCGCGCAGACCTGCCGACGTTTGGGGAGGTTTGGGCGCCTCCCCAAACCTCCCCAAACCTCGGCAGGTCTCCGTTCCTGTTTGGGGAGGTTTGGGCGCCTCCCCAAACCTCCCCAAACCTCGGCAGGTCTCCGTTCCTCCGCGCAGACCTGCCGACCTTTGGGGAGGTTTGGGCGCCTCCCCAAACGTCCCCAAACCTCGGCAGGTCTCCGTTCCTGTTTGGGGAGGTTTGGGCGCCTCCCCAAACCTCCCCAAACCTCGGCAGGTCTCCGTTCCTCCGCGCAGACCTGCCGACGTTTGGGGAGGTTTGGGCGCCTCCCCAAACCTCCCCAAACCTCGGCAGGTCTCCGTTCCTGTTTGGGGAGGTTTGGGCGCCTCCCCAAACCTCCCCAAACCTCGGCAGGTCTCCGTTCCTCCGCGCAGACCTGCCGACCTTTGGGGAGGTTTGGGCGCCTCCCCAAACCTCCCCAAACCTCGGCAGGTCTCCGTTCTTCCTGCCGACCTTTGGGGAGGTTTGGGCGCCTCCCCAAACCTCCCCAAACGTCGGCAGGTCTGCGCGGAGGAACGGAGACCTGCCGAGGTTTGGGGAGGTTTGGGGAGGCGCCCAAACCTCCCCAAACAGGAACGGAGACCTGCCGAGGTTTGGGGACGTTTGGGGAGGCGCCCAAACCTCCCCAAAGGTCGGCAGGTCTGCGCGGAGGAACGGAGACCTGCCGAGGTTTGGGGAGGCGCCCAAACCTCCCCAAAGGTCGGCAGGAGGAACGGAGACCTGCCGAGGTTTGGGGAGGTTTGGGGAGGCGCCCAAACCTTCCCAAAGGTCGGCAGGAGGAACGGAGACCTGCCGAGGTTTGGGGAGGTTTGGGGAGGCGCCCAAACCTCCCCAAACAGGAACGGAGACCTGGGGAGGTTTGGGGAGGCGCCCAAACCTCCCCAAAGGTCGGCAGGTCTGCGCGGAGGAACGGAGACCTGCAGAGGTTTGGGGAGGCGCCCAAACCTCCCCAAAGGTCGGCAGGTCTGCGCGGAGGAACGGAGACCTGCCGAGGTTTGGGGAGGCGCCCAAACCTCCCCAAAGGTCGGCAGGAGGAACGGAGACCTGCCGAGGTTTGGGGAGGTTTGGGGAGGCGCCCAAACCTCCCCAAAGGTCGGCAGGAGGAACGGAGACCTGCCGAGGTTTGGGGAGGCGCCCAAACCTCCCCAAAGGTCGGCAGGAGGAACGGAGACCTGCCGAGGTTTGGGGAGGTTTGGGGAGGCGCCCAAACCTCCCCAAAGGTCGGCAGGAGGAACGGAGACCTGCCGAGGTTTGGGGAGGTTTGGGGAGGCGCCCAAACCTCCCCAAAGGTCGGCAGGTCTGTGCGGAGGAACGGAGACCTGCAGAGGTTTGGGAGGTTTGGGGAGGCGCCCAAACCTCCCCAAAGGTCGGCAGGAGGAACGGAGACCTGCCGAGGTTTGGGGAGGTTTGGGGAGGCGCCCAAACCTCCCCAAAGGTCGGCAGGAGGAACGGAGACCTGCCGAGGTTTGGGGAGGCGCCCAAACCTCCCCAAAGGTCGGCAGGTCTGCGCGGAGGAACGGAGACCTGCCGAGGTTTGGGGAGGTTTGGGGAGGCGCCCAAACCTCCCCAAAGGTCGGCAGGAGGAACGGAGACCTGCCGAGGTTTGGGGAGGTTTGGGGAGGCGCCCAAACCTCCCCAAAGGTCGGCAGGAGGAACGGAGACCTGCCGAGGTTTGGGGAGGTTTGGGGAGGCGCCCAAACCTCCCCAAAGGTCGGCAGGAGGAACGGAGACCTGCCGACGTTTGGGGAGGTTTGGGGAGGCGCCCAAACCTCCCCAAAGGTCGGCAGGAGGAACGGAGACCTGCCGAGGTTTGGGGAGGTTTGGGGAGGCGCCCAAACCTCCCCAAAGGTCGGCAGGTCTGTGCGGAGGAACGGAGACCTGCAGAGGTTTGGGAGGTTTGGGGAGGCGCCCAAACCTCCCCAAAGGTCGGCAGGAGGAACGGAGACCTGCCGAGGTTTGGGGAGGTTTGGGGAGGCGCCCAAACCTCCCCAAAGGTCGGCAGGAGGAACGGAGACCTGCCGAGGTTTGGGGAGGCGCCCAAACCTCCCCAAAGGTCGGCAGGTCTGCGCGGAGGAACGGAGACCTGCCGAGGTTTGGGGAGGTTTGGGGAGGCGCCCAAACCTCCCCAAAGGTCGGCAGGAGGAACGGAGACCTGCCGAGGTTTGGGGAGGTTTGGGGAGGCGCCCAAACCTCCCCAAAGGTCGGCAGGAGGAACGGAGACCTGCCGAGGTTTGGGGAGGTTTGGGGAGGCGCCCAAACCTCCCCAAAGGTCGGCAGGAGGAACGGAGACCTGCCGACGTTTGGGGAGGTTTGGGGAGGCGCCCAAACCTCCCCAAAGGTCGGCAGGAGGAACGGAGACCTGCCGACGAGCCTTGGCCACACAGGGTATTCCTGTGTATTCAGGCTTGCAAAATGGCGGATCGAGCCTCTGCTGGCGGCAGAGGCTTGCAGAACGGCGGATCGGCTTATACTCGAGTCAATAACTTTTTCCAGTTTTTGGGGGTGAAATTGGGGGTCTCGGCTTATACTCGAGTCGGCTTATACTCAAGTATATACGGTAATCTTTAAATATTCTTGAAGTTAAAAAAACTGGCACCCACAGAAAATAATTAAATTGGATTAATCCCCAATCAAATTCTTCTTTCTTCAAACCTTTTCAGTAATAATGCTTTAACACAAACATTTTGCAGAAATATGAGGGTTTTTTACAAATTATATTTTTCAAAAAAAACTATTTTTCTATGATCTTTCTAATTGATGATTAAATAAACATGTTCAAAACTATAATTTCTCTCAGCACCAACAATTTTTTTAGAACTGATGATGGTAATTTTCTTGAATGTCTGAAGTCTACTTTAATTTTGTGAGATCAAAACTTGCTCCGTTTCAAAAAGTTAATTTATTGTGAGATAATTACTTATTGTAATTTAAGATACTTTGTTCTGACTAGTTTTATTCTGATGAGCATGTCTTCCCTGCTGAGTTATCACTGAAATCAAGAGTGAACTTTCAGTTGCTTTACAGTACATACTAAAATTTCCCACAATTTTAATATATAAAGAATGGAATTGTGGGGGGAAAAAAATCTTCATCAGGGTCCAGTCCAAGCTGGGAATAAACAAAATGGAGACTGCTTTAGAAAGAAAATTGCAGTTTATTGAAGAGGAGAGCCAGACAGAAAGATAGCTCAGGGAAAACTGACCACATGTTGCTGGGAGTGGTGGGTTTTTATATTTTCTGGAGCTTTTAAGGTCGTTTCCTGTTCCTGTTTGAGGCTTTGTATTTTCTGTGTCATGTACTTTGACCTGAGTCTGAGTGTGCCATTCTGGTATTTGTGGATTAATCCTATTATGTCCCCAAGGGTCATGTCTTTTAGAGTTTGGGTGGGGTATGTAGATTTTAGAGGTCTTTGCCTTCCTAATCTCAGTTTCTAGCTTCCTGGCCCCAACCTTCCTGAATGGATTATTAAATTTGCATTTCTAAAAGCTGGCCTCTGCCTAAGGGCTGGGGCTGATTTCTGGGGGCTGGTTTCTGTCTTTTTTTAAGATCTTCTCCATTATTCCTTTGGGGAAATATATTCTGCCTTTTTAATATTTCCCCAAAAATTTCTTTCTCTGGATTCTTCCCACAGAATAAAATCTAATTTAAATAAGGGATCCTTGATGCTCTCTGAGCTTGGTTGTTTTCTTGCAGAGGTTGCATTAACCAAACTAGGTAATATCATCAGTGCTGGTAAGGAGTGGGGTTTTCACTCAGTTTATATTCTAGTGGCTTGCCCTGTCAGTGTTGATGAGAGCTGTTTACTGTTAGCCTGTTTGGCAATTCTTTGATTGGGGTATTGTTTGCTTCTTGATTGTTAATCTAATGTTAATCTTGGTGTTAATATCTGCTCATATGGGTGTCTTTTTCTTTCCTTTTTGGCTTGTTGATTGACTCTTTTGAATAAATAAGAATATTACTTAGAAGAGCACAAACACACTGCAGCAACCCTGTCCATCAGAAAAGGGAATGGATCATCTGTACAACATCTTCCAACAAAACGGATATCCACGCATCAAAAAATGCCTGAGCATTCAATCCAATATGGAACAACGAATCAAGCTGTGAAAAGGATAATGTTGCCATGCATCAAAAGCATCTCAGAAACCACCAACCAACAATTACAACCATCTGGCAGCAGCATACAAACAAAATAAAGCCCTTCAAAACATTCTAAGTAAACCAAAAGACTCAGCAGACCAGAAGAAAAAAGATGAGTCACCTTCAACATATAGTGTAAGGACTACAACAGCCACTATGTGGAACAAACAGGCAGAAGGCTAGCAGAGCACATCCATGAATGCCAACTAGCAGTCAGAAGACATGATGAAAACTCCATAATGGACAGACTTAACCATAGTGTCAACTTAAAACCACCTTAGACCAAGCTGAGTCTAAAAATGCTAAAGAATTCCTGGAAGCCTGGCTCTCTGACAAATCAGCCATCAACAGGCACATAGACATAAAATCTAAATACCATTCAAACGAGACAATCAACATGCCAAAAAGGGAATAAAAAGACCAAAACATCAGCTGTCAGCCTCACCAGCTGTCAACGCTCAAATGAGCAGAGATTAACATCAAGATTAACATTAGACTAACAATCAGGATGCAAACAATACTCCAGTCAAGGAACTACCAAACAAACTAATTGTAAACCAAAGAGCCACCAAGACTACTTCCACCAACACTGACAGGCAAGCCACTAGAATATAAACTGAGAGCAAATCCCACTTTCTAGTTTGGGTAATGAAAAATCTGCATGAAAATAACCAAGCTCAGAGGGCACCAAGGACCCTTTATTTCAACCTTGAGCCACAAATATTGTCCTCTAGTTAAACTTGTGAAAAGATTGCAATGTATTTAAGAAACTGACTGGAAATGTGTGCTATTCAATGTGTTGAAAACTTTTATCATATGGTAGTTCATATCTTATTGTTCAATAATAAATTGGGAAATACATGTTTTCATGCAAAGTAGACTTCATAATTAAAACACTCTGCCTAATAAAGTAATTATGCCTATCTGCTGTAGAGACATAATCATATACAAAGCAGCTTTTGAGTGTCTCTGTTATAATGATAGGTAAATAGTATACAGTACATAGTATATTTCAAAAATGACCATTTTTATATCTCCTGTACTACCTTATAGTTTTGCTGCTGATGGAGTAAATTCAGTTATTTTAAAAGACTTTCAAGGCTGCTAAATATTTTACTGATGGTGTAAGGCTTACAATGCAGGGTAATGTCTAGACAGATTTTAAAATTTCATCTCGTGGACACTATCCTGCATATCTAAAATCACTCCAACTTCATTTTTTCCTCTTAAAATGCACAGCTGGAAATATTGGTCTTCAAATACGATTTTATTTTGCTACTTTCTGATAATAATATGGAAATTATTTGGTGAAGTGAAATTGCTTTGCATTGGGGTATTATTTATTTGAGTGCTTGTAAACTGGCTTGTTCAAGAGGTCACTTGAGAGATTTATTTACTTATCTTTTTAAATGGTGGTGGTTTCTTTTTCTTTGGTTCACTTTTTAAAATGGTAGTTCTTGTTAAAGAACAACCATGTAAGTAAGTGGATGCTAACTCATCAAAATTTGGTGAGTGGAAATGCAGGAATTAAAAAAGAGGGGGAGGAAAGTACAGCATAATCTTAATGCATCTTCGTAATACAAGCTGGGTTAGTGCTGTTCCCTGAGTTATTTCCAAACTGCCAACAATCTGAAACAAGTCTGTCTAGATTTATGACATAACAAAATCTCATAGAGATTGCAATACTATTTTATGGCTCGGAGGCAGTTTTTAAAAGTGTTGAATTACATTTTGTTTGTTGACTTTGTATACAATTGTGGCGGTGCCTATTTCTTGATATCCCTGTTAGATACTACTTTAACAAAGTTCTCCTGGGTGTAAAGCAAGTTACATGATCGCCAAGGTTTTGGAAGGTGGTTTTGTTTGTTGTATTAATTGCAATTTCAGGTGGGGTTGCTAATTTGATTAGACAAGTAAATCTGAGCTGACTCTTTCCTTATTATGCCATTTTATCCCTGGGAAGACATATATAGGCACCTGCAGTTTACTTTTATTTTTCACATAGAGAACGATATATGAAAAATACAAACTTGTCTAAGATTATTGCTACACTTAGAAGTATAAAATATTGCAGATATTAAAGAATATAAAGCTTCCTTTCCAATGTAACATGAGGTTTTGTGTACATTCCAAAAGGAGATTTCTCCAGAAGAATTCAAGACTATTTCTGGTTTTGCCATATGAACTTGCCTCAAGCTTATTTAAATGCTATAAAAAAGCAACCGAGAATGCTTCCACATCTGTGAGTCACAATATATAAAAGATTTTCAGCTCAGATCCTGATTTGTTGAATATGTGATGTTAGAGCAACCTACGGTTTGGCTTATTTGTTGTTGTTGTTAGCTGCGAAGTCATGTCCGACCCATCGCGACCCTATGGACAACATTCCTCCAGGCCTTTCTGTCCTCTACCATCTTCTGGAGTCCATTTAAGCTCACGCCTACTGCTTCAGTGACTCCATCCAGCCACCTCATTCTCTGTCGTCCCCTTCTTCTATTGCCCTCGATCTTTCCCAGCATTAGGCTTTTCTCCAGTGAGTCCTTCCTTCTCATTAGGTGGCCAAAGTATTTGAGTTTTAGCTTCAGGATCTGGCCTTCTAAAGAGCAGTCAGGATTGATCTCCTCTAGGACTGACCGGTTTGATCGCCTTGCGGTCCAAGGGACTCGCAGGAGTCTTCTCCAGCACCATAGTTCAAAGGCCTCAATTCTTTGGCGCTCAGCCTTTCTTATGGTCCAACTTTCACTGCCATACATTGCAACTGGGAAGACCATAGCCTTGACTATACGCACTTTTGTTGACAGGGTGATGTCTCTGCTTTTTAGTGTGCTGTCTAGATTTGTCATGGCTTTCCTCCCCAGGAGCAAGCGTCTTTTAATTTCTTGGCTACAGTCCCCATCTGCAGTGATCTTGGAGCCCAGGAAAATAAAATCTGTCACTACCTCCATTTCTTCCCCATCTATTTGCCAGGAATTGAGAGGGCCAGATGCCATGATCTTGGTTTTCTTAATGTTAAGTTTCAACCCAAGTTTTGCACTCTCCTTCTTCACCCACAACAAGAGGCTCTTTAGTTCTTCTTCACTTTCTGCCATTAGAGTGGTATCATCTGCGTATCTTAGGTTGTTGATATTTCTTCCGGCAATCTTAATTCCAACTTTTGATTCATCTAGCCCTGCCTTTCTCATGATGTGCTCTGCATATAAGTTAAATAGGCAGGGTGACAGTATACAGCCTTGCCGGACTCCTTTCCCAATTTTGAACCAATCAGTGGTTCCGTGTCCAGTTCTCACTGTTGCTTCTTGACCCGCATATAAGTTTCTCAAGAGACAAATAAGATGGTCTGGTACTCCCATCTCTTTAAGAACTTGCCACAGTTTGTTATGATCCACACAATCAAAGGCTTTAGCATAGTCAATGAAGCAGAAGTAGATGTTTTTCTGGAACTCCCTAGCTTTCTCCATGATCCAGCGTATGTTGGCAATTTGATCTCTAGTTCCTCTGCCTCTTCGAAATCCTGCCTGTACTTCTGGTAGTTCTCGATCCACATACTGCTGAAGTCTAGCTTGTAGGATTTTAAGCATGACTTTACTAGCATGAGAAATGAGTGCAATGGTGCGATAGTTTGAACATTCTTTGGCACTGCCTTTCTTTGGAATTGGAATGTAAACTGATCTTTTCCAATCCTGTGGCCACTGTTGAGTTTTCCAAATTTGCTGGCAAATTGAGTGTAGCACTTTTACTGCACTGTCTTTTAAGATTTTGAATAGCTCAGCTGGAATACTGTCACCTCCACTAGCTTTGTTGTTGCTCAGCTTTTCTAAGGCCCACTTCACTTCACATTCTAGGATGTCTGGCTCGAGGTCAGTGACCACCTCATTGTGATTATCAGGGACATTAAGCTCATTCTTGTATAGTTCATCTGTGTAATTTTGCCACCTCTTCTTAATCTCTTCTGCCTCTGTTAGGTCCCTGCCATTTTGGTCCTTTATCATGCCCATTTTTGCATTAAACGTTCCCTTCATCTCTCCAATTTTCTTGAAAAGATCTCTGGTCCTCCCTATTCTATTGTTTTCTTCTATTTCTTTGCACTGTTCATTTAAGAAGGCATTCTTATCTCTTCTAGCTATTCTCTGGAATTCTGCATTCAATTGGGCATATCTATGTTTTTCTCCCTTGCCTTTCGCTTCCCTCCTTTCCTTAGCTATTTGCAAAGCTTCCTCAGACAGCCATTTTGCTTTCTTGCATTTCTTTTTCTTTGGGATGGTTTTGGTTGCTACCTGTTGTACAATGTCGCGAACCTCTGTCCATAGTTCTTCAGGCACTCTGTCTATCAGATCTAATTCCTTAAATCTATTTGTCACCTCTACTGTATATTCAACAGGGATATGATTTAATTCATACCTGAGTGGCCTAGTGCTTTTCCCTACTTTCTTCAGTTTAAGCTTAAACTTTGCAAGGAGAAGCTCATGGTCTGAGCCATAGTCAGCTCCTGGTCTTGTTTTTACTGACTGTATAGAGCTTCTCCATCTTTGGCTGCAGAGCATATAGTCAATCTGATTTCTGTGTTGACCGTCTGGTGATGTCCATGTGTAGAGCCGTCTCTTGGGTTGTTGGAAAAGAGTGTTTGCTATGACCATCGTATTCTCTTGACAAAATTCTATCAGCCTGTGCCCTGCTTCATTTTGTACTCCAAGGCCAAACTTGCCTGTTATTCCGGTTATCTTTTGGCTTCCTACTTTAGCATTCCAATCCCCCATGATGATAAGGACATCATTTTTTGGTGTTAGTTCTATAAGGTGCTGTAGGGCTTCATAGAACCGGTCAATTTCATCCTCTTCAGCACTGGTGGTTGGGGCATAGACTTGGACTACTGTGATATTGAATGGTTTGCCTTGGATTCGAACTGAGATCATTCTGTCATTTTGAGGATTGTATCCCAGTATTGCTTTTCCTACTCTTTTATTGACTATGAAGGCTACTCCATTTCTTCTGAGGGATTCTTGCCCGCAGTAATATACCTGATGGTCATCTGAATTAAATTCACCCATTCCTGTCCATTTTAGTTCGCTGATACCTAAGATGTCGATGTTTAGTCTTGTCATCTCTTGTTTGACCACGTCCAGCTTTCCTTGATTCATGGATCTTACATTCCAGGTTCCTATGGAGAAAAAATCTTTACAGCATCGGACTTTCCTTTCACCACCAGACACATCCACAGCTGAGCGTCCTTTTGGCTTTGGTCCAGTCGCTTCATTCTTTCTGGCGCTACTAGTACTAGCCCTCTGCTCTTCCCCAGTAGCATATTGGACGCCTTCCGACCTGAGGGGCTCATCTTCCAGCGTCATATCGTTTTGCCTTTTGGTACTGTCCATAGGGTTTTCATGGCAAAGATACTGGAGTGGGTTGCCATTTCCTTCTCCAGTGGATCACGTTTTGTCAGAACTCTCGGCTATGACCTGTCTGTCTTGGGTGGCCC
This sequence comes from Vipera berus, assembly GCF_964194415.1. NCBI lineage: Eukaryota > Metazoa > Chordata > Lepidosauria > Squamata > Viperidae > Vipera > Vipera berus. Next base: position 220,753,963 of record NC_138203.1, read on the forward strand.
TGCACGGCATAGCTCATAGCTTCATTGAATTACGCAAGCCCCTTCGCCACGACAAGGCAGTAATCCATGAAGGGGACGGTTTGGCTTATAAAATGTAGCAAATCAGACTTATATACATATATATGTTTATATGGAATATCCTTGTGTTGTTTTTCATACAAATTAATATTGTAATGTTTTGATCAGCCCTTATTACTAATGCTTCCCGATTCTAGAAACACCTCAAATTGTTTGGTAGATCCAGAATGGGCATAGAGTATCCAGTGAAGATTGAATAGGATGCAGCTTTTTTATTGAGCTGGAAAACTGCAAAATCTTTTTCTCTTTTACCAGTTTTCCTTCCTGTAAACTAGATAACTGGCATTTGGTTGTCCTTGTAATTTCCTTTGTAAATGAGAAAGCCTTGCATCATACTAAACAGTAAAACTATGCTGTAACTCTCTTGCATTTCAAATTGTATTTTCAAAGTGTTGTAGTTCAGCATGCAAATGAGCTTGGCACGGCCTATTATTCTCTGTGGCAGTATATGCAGGCAAATTATTTTTATTGAATAATACTGAGAAGTGACGTATATTTTTAATAAAATGCTACAAAATGCTTACAAAGCTATGTGAAAATAATGTATTAAGGATCAGTGAGCAACAGTGAATGAAACAGTCGAATAGCAGATTTCCCTTAAAGGATTTGTTTTTTAGTTTCCTGTATGCAAAGAAGTTATGAATACAATCTGATTCAAATCATTGATTAGTATCAATATAATCATTAGATTTGGAAAATTATAATCCTGCTCACAGACTCACAGTGGCTTTTTTCCCCTTGCGGTAAATATCTGTACAGAACTAATAGAGGTTGATTTAAGTGGATAGAATATCTTAAAGTACTCTGAATAACATTTGTTCCCCCCAGTATGCTATTGGCTTTCAGTGAGCTTCCATTTTTGCATATTTACGAAGAAACCATGCTAAATAATTTACACAATCAGATACTATGACATGTATCAGAAACAAAGATTAGTATCTATTTAAACACAGCCTCAATTTTTCCTCTGTAAATAATTCTTCCCATATATCTATAGGTCTAGATAAAGGCTAAAATTTTCGGTAGGAAACAACAGCAAGAGCCAGGTTGTTGTAGTGGTTAAAGTTCTGAGTTTAATGAGAAGACTGTGAGTTCCAGTCCTGCCTTAGGCATGAAAGCCAGCTGGGTGACTTTGGACCGGTTACTCTTTCTCAACCCAACCCACCTCACAAGTTTGTTGCTGTGGGGAAAATAGAAGGAGGAAGGAGAATTATGTGTGGGGTCCCTGGTGCTCTGTGAGCTTGCAGACAATTCATTATCAAACTAGGTAACATCAGGAGAATTAGTTCAATTACCTTGAACTACACATGAAACAATAAATATGGGATTTTAAAAAAAGGTTCAAATACCATAATGCTTGAGTTACGTTCATTGACATCCATTTAAATCATGGTTGATATATGCACTTTCCCTCTAGAAATAGGATTCATTTTGGCATTTAAATCTAAAATAATCAAAGCAAAATTTAAACAGGATTTTATATTAGGATCATACTCCCCCTTCTCTCTTTATGTGTATGTGTTTAATCTTTATGGGCTAAAATATGGATTTACATACATATATTTCCATTATGCTATTCCTTTTCAGGTTAAACAGTGTTATGAAATACTGGCATAAGAAATAGCTTGGCAATATGATATAGTAATATAAAAATATGAACAAGAAGTTGGAGGACAAAAAGGAAATATTGCTCATTTTATCTTATGTTAATATCATTCTTTGTAGTTCTTTCTAATTTATATCCTGCCAAACCATCTTTGATTCCATCACATCTATGCAGTATTTCATTGTTTGTTACAGTCCACAGAAACTCTATCCTCAACACGAACGGTTGCCTTTGGCAACCAGCACCTCCCACACCTTCCCTTTTATAGTTCAGCCAAGGCATGGCTTCCTAATGCCTTCTCCTTTGCCTTTGGAGCCGCCCAATTGCATTCCTCTGTCCTAATCACTTCTCTTGCCTGCGCTTTGGTGCATCCTGGATTTGTCCCAACTGTTCTTCCTCACTGTCCAACTCAGGCTCCTAGCACAGCTGTGTCTCAGCCTGAGCGCGAGTAGAGGGGCCAGGCTCCTTGTCTGACTGTAAGCCTTGGAGCTCCTCAGAGCCTTTCTCTGACTCTAATGTCACTCCAGGCCACTCCTCATCTGATTCCTCAGACTGAGCTGCCGAGGCATCACAACACACCGGAAGTCATTTTCTGCTTTTTTTTTAACTTCTGTCAAACCCCACTTGAAAATCTAGAACAGATTTAGAGAAGGGTGTTAAGGATGATTAGGGACTAGAAATGAAAGTTATTAATAATTATTACAAGATCTGGGATTTTCTGGTCTTGAGAAGACTGGAGGGGAATATTCTTCAAATACATGAAAGAAAGTTAGAAAGCGGAAAACTCTGGCTTTTGTTATATGTGTAGCTACCTACCCAGAGTCATTAGAGTTGGGTGGCCTAGAATTTGAAATATAAATGAACACATTCCAGAAAAATCTCACAGAAATGACAGTGGAACCACTGAGCCAGAGCACTTAATGGATAAATGAACTGCCTATTGTTGCAGGTGTTGGGTTCCTGCACTGAGGAAGGGGCTGGATTTCACAGCCTAAATGCCCTGTCCAGCTTTGATTCTAAGATTCACATGCTTCCATAATTTTAATCCTAATTTTCTTTTGAGACCCATTTTTCAAAAGGCTTTCAGAATTCCAGTTTCCCAAATGTTGCTTTCAGACAGTTAGTGTGGCTTTCCAAAAAGAATCTGGTTGCCACAGCAACTGAGCTGTTAATACCAAAGAAGGGTGTGTGTGTGTGTGTGTGTTTCTCTACCTTCAGCAAAAGCCTCCACTGCCTCCATGCTGTATTACAAGGTACCCATGGACTGTGGCAAGTAAGTCTTTAGGGTATTTCCCTCCATTTGCTTTAAATCAGTTTATAATCTTACTTGGAAGGAATCTGGAGGAAGCACATCCTTTTTGACTTGGATGCACTTTATGTGTAAAGCTCAGCATGCTAAGAGGTCTGAGGTTTTTGGGCAGGTCAAATGGTATTAGATATAATTGTATGCAGCTGTCTCCCCTGCTGATATGTATCATTACTAAAGCAGGAATCTGGTTCAGAAGATACCTGTCCATGAATTTAGAATGTGTCTATATTTTAGCTTTTCTGAAATATAGAACAATCTTCCTGGGCCTGGTAAGAGACTATGCAGATTGATCTGGAGTATGCAGGTCAGGAATGACTGATAACATGGAAAAAATGCAGCTGGCCAGTCTTGCAACATTCACCTCTGCCATACAAATAAATCCTATTCAGCATCTAAATTCTCAGTTTTGGTGGCAACTGTTCTTACCCTTCCCATTTATTTTCATTTACTCTGCAGAATACTGTACACTACGTTTGCTCATAGTATTGTTTCCATATATAAAATAAGTAAAAAAAATCTTTTCTGACATATCAGAAGAGCATACACTGTCAGCTAAGGAACCTAGTTTCATAGCTCAACTGGTTTGTAATTTCTGCTGTAGAAGTTCTTAGTTTAGGGAAATAAAACTTGCATTGTGCTAAATTAGACTACAGTATTTATCCATGTGCCCCAGTGCAGTACATGCTATTCTGTTTTGCAACTAATCTCTAGTGTTTTAGGCAAAAGCCTTTTCTGTCTTCTGTTACTTTATGGGTATACCGTCTGCAAGTTAAGAGTTGAAGCAGATTTCAGCAGCTAAAGCAGCAGCCTGTGGATAAAAATGCAAACATGTTGTACATCTCTTACCTTCAGGAACTTTTTTCCTTATGAAATCTTGATAGCTGCAACATATATTTACTATCTCTAGCCCTAGTTTCTGTAGCAACAGAAAACTGTTCCTGGCTATCTTCACTGGCATCCTTTAAAATATCTGAATACTGATACCACACTTTTTCTCAGTCTGTTTCCCCAGACTACTTAATTCCTGTATCATCTTTTTTGTTCTCTGAATATATTCTGACCTGTCAGTATTTTTTAGATAAATGTGATTCCCAGAATGACACAATATTCCAGATGTGGTCTTGCCAGTGCAACATAAAAAGGAATAAGGACTTTACACATATTTGATACAATGCTTCTTCTAATGCAGCCCGGAACTATATTAGTCCTTTCAGCAGCTGTCTCAATATCCCTGTTCAGCTTGTTGTCAATGATGACAACTAAACCCTCTTTCACTGTACTGCCTCCAAGCCACGAATCAACCATCTTGTCTATGTATCCTAATTTTGTTTTCTTTCCTGAACATAGTACTTTAGATTCTGACAGCTGAAGGATATCTTGTTCCTCCCAATCTAGCCAATCTTGTTTTATCAACTTGTGTGCTGGCCAGATCTCCCAATTTTGTGTCCTCCACAAATTTGATAAGCAACCGATCAATACTCTTATCCAAATCATTAATAAAAATATTGAATAATTGCAAAGTGCAATAGTTAACTTAGCTTAGTTACTTAATTATTGTAGGAACAGGGGAAGAATAAAAAAGTTAGATGGAAGCTATGTAGCATAACAAAGTGCTGATCCAGATTGCTTTCTGCTATGCAGAAATGATGCTGCTAAAATGGGAGGTTATAAATAGTGAATTTATTAAAGCAAGATTTGGGGAATCGGAGGATTCCTAAATAAGTATTATTGTTTCGATAAAAATAAAGGAAAATAACACTGAAGAGGCAGAAAAGAGAAAAGTGATATTGTCTGTGCATTGCTTCTCCTTCAGTCTCTAAATCAATGTGTGAAACCCTCTAGATGTTTTGGATTCTAATTCAGACATTTTCAACCAGCATGGGTTACTTGAACATCAGCAAGTTGGGAAGATTTAGATATAATGCTGTTATAAGGCTTAATGACAGTGTAAAAATAGAGTTCTGGATTAAACATGCAAAAGGACAATGCAGTAAAATAGACAATTCTTATAATGCATGTAAAGGGACGTGGTGGCTCAGTGGGTTAGGACGCTGAGCTTGTCGATCAGAAGGTCGGCAGTTTGGCGGGTCGAATCCCGAGTGCCGCGTAACAGAGTGAGCGCCTGTTACTCGTCCCAGCTTCTGCCAACCTAGCAGTTCGAAAGCACGTAAAAATGCAAGTAGAAAAATAGGGACCACTACGGTGGGAAGTGTAACAGCGTTCCGTGCGCCTTTGGCATCTAGTCATGCCGGCCACATGACCACGGAGACGTCCTCAGACAAGCGCTGGCTCTTTGGCTTTGAAACGGAGATGAGCACTGGCCCCTAGAGTTGGAAACGACTAGCACGCGTGTGTGGGGGAACCTTTACCTTTACCTTTATAATGCATGTAATAGATAAAAATGCATCGGAATGTGAAAGTACTGGATGGCAAAATGTACATTAAAAAAACAAACAAAAGCCTAATCTTTTATGGTGATTGTCTCATATAACAGAAGTTAACCATTACAAAATATACACTTTTATTATCCATTATAAATCCAATGAAACAAAAGTAAACAATAAAATAAAAACTGAAGTTTGAGGCTGCAGTCCTGAACACCCTCAGCAGCAAATAGTTCCATTAAATGCAACAATATTATTTCAACAAATATGAACAATGTAAATTGTACAATTGTAAATTTATTTTAAATTACATGAATTGCTAAGTTTCATTTGGTTCAAGAGCTCAGGAATCCTAGAACTACGTATAAAGGAAAAGGAATTTATTGAGGAAAAAAATAATTTATTAAAATATATGACATAAAATGTATCATTGGAGTAAAATTTAAAATATTATTATATAGAGGTTGGTGTAAAAACATGTTGATAAACATTTTTTAAAATGCAATACATATGCTTTAAAGAGTGAAGTGCAACTTTTAAAAATACATGATTTATATACGCTGTGATCTTTTTTTCCCCCATGGCATTTTTCTCAGGGCTCATGTAAGCAATTTCAGTAAGCTAAAGGATGTCACAGTAGATAAAAAGATCCATTTATAACTTTTTTGCAGAAAGTAAAGACAAACTGCTATGTAGATGAATTTTACAAAGGCATTTTACAAACTCTTAAACTTCATGTCACATAGTAAAATTAATGTGTAACAATTCTATAGCATTTATTCCTATTAGATAAAAGATGATAAACACAGTTCAAGCAAGAATTATTTTTATGAGAATTACAAAATGTACTGTGGAAACAAATTCTGCTAACTGGCAATTCTACTACTAGAGGTGATGTGCTGTTTTGATAGTACACAAATATTAACACCAATTTGGCAAGTAATCTTTATTTACTCCTTCAGTGTCAGAGTTTATACTTTTCTGTCATCATAAAAGGCTTGGGGCAAGTAATCTGTGGAAGCATCTCTTCCCATATTTTCAAATCTAGATGAATAAGATTTTCATCAAAAACTCTTCTCCAGTTCTTTCCCACACTTTGGTGTAAGGAGAGCGCCAACAAAAGAAATGCTCTTTTCAGTAATGGCATCCTGTTTCTGAATCATCCTCTCCAGAAAAGCTTGTTTGGTACCTACATTTATGGTTCTTTTGGTTTCAGGCAAAGACTTTTGTATTTATATCAACATTTAGTAAGATCTTATGTACTAATCTACCACAACTGTTATTACTGCAGATCATATATTTTGACAAAAAATTACATATTTTTGTTCTATATTCTATTTCTATTTTACTTTTATTATGTATGAACACTGCCCAAAGTGTGATTGATGAGCAATTAAAATAAAACTCATAAACTCATAATACATAAAAAATATCTAAATGATTTGTCCTGGATATACAGAGTGTGTGTGTGTTTGTGTGTGTGTGTGTGTGTGCGCATGCGCGCACATATGCAAGCTAAGTTTATATTTACATTTGTAAGAAGAAACCTTTGGGATTTCTTAAATTTATAGAGCACTCTGCTTTCATGTATTTTTAAATGATTGATGTGGAAATCTAAAACACCCAAAGGAAAACATAAAATGGTTGGGATCCTTTGCAAGTCATAAGGATGTGCATAAATATCCCAACAAAAGAGTTAAACAATGAGAACTTGTACCCGTAGAATATAAGATATTCAGAGGTTACTTAATTCATCCACCTTATCAGTGTGCGTACCTTATCTCCTGCCAAGTCAGCTTTCCCCTGCCCTATACTTCTACCGTTTGTTTTTCCTTCCCAGATACATGACTTTACATTTACATTAATTTGTTAAAATTAATCCTGTTCATTTTGACCTGCTGTTCAAGCCTGTTTATATCTTTTTAAGTCTCCTCAAATGCTGTCCACTTCTTGTTTTGATAGTCATCTCCTGAACCTTTTCATCCAAATCATGAATAAAAAACAGCACAGGACCCAGAGGATGCAGCCCTGCAGCCCTCCGCTTAATACTATTGTACAGTCTAATGTAAAACTATTTAGTACTTTCTGGGTGTGGTTAGCCAGCCAATTATGAATGAATCCATTTAAAAGATCTGTCTTCCAACCCATATTTTATTATTCTTTTCATGATGACATTTGAAAAACTTTGAATGTGCTTTTATAACCATAGCATTCACACAATTTATTAAGTTACTCAGAAAAGGAGATAAGGCTAGTCTAGTGTGACTTATTTCTAACCCATCCTGGCTTTTGAAAATTGTTACAATTTTAAGTGTTCACAGATAATATTTTCTAATAATTGTTTTGAGGACATTTATAGGTGTCAAGGTGACAGATCTATAATTTCCCAAGTCCTTTTCTTTCCCAATTTAAAGATAGAGACAACATTTACTCCCCTCTAGTCTTCTGGGGTCTCACCAGTTTTCCAGAAGGTATCTAAGATTATAGTCAGTGATTCTACTGTCACCTCCATTAATTCCCTCATTACTCAGGATGTCATTCATCTGGCCCTGGAGACTCAAATTCATTAAATTCAGTATTTTACCTTCTTCTTGTCTATCCTGAGCCACATGTCCCTCTTTCCACCATTATTGGGAACCCTACTCTTGGTCTTCTTAGATATTAGTTGGTTTTGTTGTTGTATGATTACTGCAACACATTCTACATGGGCTGCCCTTGAAAACAATGTGGAAGCTGCAGCTGGCCCAGAATGTAGTAGCATAAATAGTTATGAGAGCACCTTGATGCACTAGTTTGTGAGCTGCACTGGTTATTGGTGGACTTGAGGGTTTCATTAAACATGTTGCAAAGATCTTCACGGCAAAAGGCCTAGGTATTTACAGAATCATCTGTCTCCAGTAAACTCTACCTATTAGTTAAGCAGTATTGTCTGACATGACCCAGAAAGCTTGCTGTCAATGCTGCAAACATTGACATGTTTTTGCATGGACAATATAAGAGGCAGCCTTTTGCTTTAACTCTTTGGCTTTGAATCACTAAAGCGTGGGAGGAATTCAACCCAGACATTTTGAGAAGATAAGAGATAGCGTGTTTCGGAAGGGAAGTGAAACTTCGTGTGTTAAACTAATTGGTGAATGTGATTCATGACGTGTAATTAAGGGAGGGAGATTCTGTAGGATATGATGTGTCAAGGGGAGGAGAATTCAGATTCTGGCATCCATCCATGAGTGCCGATGCTCCGTTCTCATTATTATAGACTTTTTTTTTAGAATAAACAATCATGCAGTGTTCTTTGATGTGTCTCACTAATCGGAACCATGACACATGACCTGAAAATAGTATTCTATCCAAGATCCAGATGGTCCCAATCCAGCCTGTCTTGCAAAGGACGTTAAAGACTGTAACCACCTACCCCCAGTATTGGGTTAAGAGGTTGATATCCATGTCGATTGTTTTAAATTGTTATGTTTGATTTGAAGTTGCCCACGATAGCATGTTTTATTGTACTGTATCATTTCAGTGTTCTTTTTTATCCTCTGTTTATTGTTTTTTTATAATCTAGGCATCCCTGAGTTGTAGGTGGCTATATAATTTATTAAACAAATCAAATCCTACCATAAAACCAAGAAAAACATAGGAGCAAAAGCTATACAATAATACCATTAGTGCCTTTTATGTTTGATCAAAATGTTTTATACGTATTTGAAGAAGGTAATTGTTGCTTATTTTTCAAAATTACAAATCTCTCAAAGACATTACTTAGTAGCAATAGGACATATATTCAGATTTCCTAGAAATATCATAAATCATTGAATCAAATAAGTAACTGAATAGTACTAATTATTCTTGTTAACTAGGAATCTTGATATTTTATCAATTGACTTCCTTGTTATTTTTTTTAACATGTCTATGGAAATTCTTAACCACTGAGGTCATGGTTGTTCCAAAGGTGCTTTTTTTGAAAAGACAATTGGACTTTCTTATTATTTTTCCTTTGAAAAATTTTACTTCTCATCCAAGAAGCTTCTTCAGTTCAGTTTATTTTGCAAATAATTCCCACTACATTTTTCTAACACAACAATTCTGGTTTGAAATTGTGACCTACATGTATTGTTTGGACATTTTAATGTGATATTTCAAATACAAAAATCATTTTCAAATTTATACATAATCAAATAATATGAAGAGCTGTAGCTACATAATTCCCTTAAAACAGGGCTTTTCAACCAGTGGTACGGGTACCACCTGTGGTACATTGGCACCTGGCAGGTGGTATGCAACCATCCTAGAAAAGTGGTAGCAGGGGAGGGGAATGAGCCAAACCGATGGCAGCACCGCACAAGCCTGAGCAAGAGATGGCTGGAGCTGCAGGACTGTCAGGGCTCAGCGAAAACGCCAGGATCAGCGCTTCTTCAGGGCTGTCAGGGCTCAGCGGAAGCGCCAGGATCAGCGCCAGGCTCCAGCTGGAGCTCGGCGCTGTTCCTGGCGCTTCTGAGCCCAGAAAAAGCACCAATCAGCTGGAATGTTGCAGCATCTCCAGGGTCTTGTGATTTACATTCAGATGCTTGGCAACTGATTCATATTTATGATGGTCACAGTGTCCCAGGGTCATGTGTAGTGACCAAAACCTGCTGCATCTTCCCAGCAGACGAGGGGAATAAAAACCAAACACCCCCCACCCCAGCCCTGCTGCCAATCCTCAACAGAAATGCTCACAACAATGAAAACCTCTGAGAGGAGGAAGAGCGCCGCCAGGCGGGCAGGCAGGTGTCTTGCTCGGCTGTGGCTCGGGGGGCACTTTTTTCAGTGCCATTGTAACTTCGAACAGTCACTAAATGAACTGTTGTAAGTTGAGGACTACCTGTAATTCATCACTTTTTTCCTTTTGGGGTGGGGGTCATCACGTTTTTGACACCTTGCGACTGGTGGTACTCGGATGTTGCCATATCCTAAAAGTGGTACAATGGGTGAAAAGCTTGAAAAGCCCTGCCTTAAAATACTGAGGCTCCTGAAGCTGAATTTATTTCTGTATTATTAAACATTTTAGATAGGCATCGTGAATTCCATCAGACCCTCCAATTGTTTATGATAAATAAAGGTACAGTACAATGGAACATAACTTTTTGTCCTTCCAAAATTTATTGTGCCAGGTAAGCTTGTTGAAAAGAGTAAATGGGTTGGATTTCACTGGAGGCTTACTAAATTTGGAAAATGACACGATGTCATTTCACATGGTTTCCAAAAGCACTCTGAAAAAAGACAGACACATAGGAAGGGACTGATGAGTAGGTCAATTCATTTAGAAACTGCTGCAATTATGATGGTTCAGTATGGAGTGGAAATTTCCTTCCATGTTTGAGTACTATATTATCTTTTCTCTTGTTGCTAAGGTATTCAGTATTATGCTACTAAGTGTGAGACAGAATGAACAAGGAAATTACTTGGAGTAGCTGGAAAACATTCATTCTGTTTTTTGAATTTAGCAGGTGCACTTGAAGCCACATGGTTATTATTAAAGTACTTTTCTTTGTTAAAGGAGTATAACTATCTTGTCATATAGAAGAACAATTATAATTTTTATTAATGTATTTTATTGATAAAAGATTGCTAAATGAGTACCGTATATACTTGAGTATAAGCCGACTCGAATATAAGCCGAGACCCCTAATTTTTACCCCCCAAAAATGGGAAAAGTTATTGACTCGAGTATAAGCCGAGGCTGGAAAATGCAGCAGCTCACCTTATGCTCCTCTCCAGAGATCTTCCCTCAGCAGCGGCCGGCAAAGTAGCTCGCACGCGAAACAAGCCTGGCAGAGGAGCCGGAGCGGCGAGCAAAGACGCCCGCCCGAATCCTGCAAGGCCCCGGCCGAGACGCGCCCCCAGCAATGGAGCCGCTCCGGCTCCTCTGCCGGGCTTGTTTTGCATGTGAGCTACTTTGCCTGACGCTGCTGGGGTCGCGTCTCGGCCGGGGCCTTGCAGGATCCGGCCCGGGGGCCTCTGCTCGCCCTCAGCAGCACCTGGCCCGGAATCACATGCGAAACAAGCCCGGCAGAGGAGCCGGAGCGGTGAGCAGAGGCGCCCGGCCCAGATCCTGCAAGGCCCGGCCGAGACGCGCCCCCAGCAACGGAGCTGCTCCGGCTCCTCTGCCGGGCTTGTTTTGCATGTGAGCTACTTTGCCTGATGCTGCTGGGGTCGCGTCTCGGCCGGGGCCTTGCAGGATCCGGCCCGGGCGCCTCTGCTCGCCCTCAGCAGCACCTGGCCCGGAATCACATGCGAAACAAGCCCGGCAGAGGAGCCGGAGCGGCGAGCAAAGACGCCCGCCCGGATCCTGCAAGGCCCCGGCCGAGACGCGCCCCCAGCAACGGAGCCGCTCCGGCTCCTCTGCCGGGCTTGTTTTGCATGTGAGCTACTTTGCTTGACGCTGAGAAGACCCGCTTGGGCACTCGGGTTGGTGTCAGTCTCCGCAGGCCCTTCTCGTTTCCAGGAACGTCAAGCGTGCTTGGCTCACATGCAAAGAAGCCCGGCAGAGGAGCTCGCCGGTCCGGCTCCTCTGCCAAGAAGAGAGTAGAAATCCCTATTTTCGGAGCCGAGAAGAGAAGCGCGGCTACAGCAGTCGCTGAAAAATCCAGCAGCAGAGTTCCGCAGAGGAATAAAAAGCACGAAGAAAAGCAAAGGAAACGGTGAGGAGGAGGAAGAGAGACGCCTTGGCTTCGTGCAACTCTCTCTGGAGTAACCGTCACAGCGGCTCCATCGTGTCTCCAAGGTGCAAAGCTCCTCCTCCCCAATGCCTTCCTCGGGAGCCCTCGGGGCTTTTGAGAAACTCTTTCCCGCTGCCTCGGCATCAGATTCCGCCGCCGCCACCGCCGCCTCAGCTGCGGACGGCCGAAGGCCCAGCCTAATCAGCCGCCAGTCCCCAGAGACCCGAGAGCTGGCACATACAGGTCTGCCACACGGAAAGCAGGGAACAGGGCAGTTAAATATGGCTCTTCCCTGCCGCGTTCTCAGGTTACCTTGGCGCCCCACCATCGCCACGGCGGAGAGAGAGAGAGAGAGAGAATTGCGCGCGAGCGAGCCCGAGCTAGAGTTCCCCCCAAGGGGGCGGAGAAAGAAGAACTCTCGGAGCGTTTCTTTCGTAAATACGCGCGCAGGCACACACTCGCCCAGCCGCGCACTTCGCCCAGCTTCTCGCGGGGAGTTTGCAAGCCCTTCGTTTCTCTTCAGGGCCGTCAGAAGGGCGAGCAAGTCTCTGCTCTGCCCTGCCCTGCCCTGCCCTGCCCTGCCGTGGGGGTGGGGAGCCAAGCGCGCTTGACGTTCCTGGAAACGAGAAGGGCCTGCGGAGACTGACACCAACCCGAGTGTCCAAGCGGGTCTTCTCAGCGTCAGGCAAAGTAGCTCACATGCAAAACAAGCCCGGCAGAGGAACCGGAGCGGCTCCGTTGCTGGGGGCGCGTCTCGGCCGGGGCCTTGCAGGATCCGGGCGGGCGTCTTTGCTCGCCGCTCCGGCTCCTCTGCCGGGCTTGTTTCGCATGTGATTCCGGGCCAGGTGCTGCTGAGGGCAAGCAGAGGCGCCCGGGCCGGATCCTGCAAGGCCTCGGCCAAGACGCGACCCCAGCAGCGTCAGGCAAAGTAGCTCACATGCAAAACAAGCCCGGCAGAGGAGCCGGAGCAGCTCCGCTGCTGGGGGCGCGTTTCGGCCGGGCCTTGCAGGATCTGGGCCGGGCGCCTCTGCTCGCCGCTCCGGCTCCTCTGCCGGGCTTGTTTCGCATGTGATTCCGGGCCAGGTGCTGCTGAGGGTGAGCAGAGGCGCCCGGGCCGGATCCTGCAAGGGCCCGGCCGAGACGCGACCCCAGCAGCGTCAGGCAAAGTAGCTCGGCCGCGCGCAAGTCCTCGGTAAGTTCTTTTTTTTTGTTCACTGGAGTATAAGCCGAAGTGGATTTTTCAGCCCAAAAAGTGGGCTGAAAAATTCGGCTTATACTCAAGTATATACGGTATATGCTCTTTCGATAGAAAAGACTACATACACTAGAGTTCTTTCCAGCCACTACTCTACGCATCTTTCTCTATGAAAATAATACATGGAAAACTGTAAGATATCAGAATAAATCTATTGTACAGAATATGGATTATACATTCATTCTCCACAGAATGGGAAATGGAGATAAAATCATACTATCCAATTATTTGTTTAAAGGACATACTACTATTTCTCAAGCCATATATGAGTAAAATACAAAAAAAACACAACCCCTAATATGTCTTGTTACTATGTCAGATTTACAAGAATAACTCAATCCTCTATTTTAAACGCTTTAATTTTCTTTCATTTTTTTTCTTAAAAGAATTAAAAAGTAGTGTATCAGTGGCTCTGATGTTCACAAACTACATAAAATCTGTTAGAAGTGAATATCTGTAGCTCAGGGTTGAACTGTGGGATACTTGGTGCGCTCTGAGTTTGGTGGTTTTCTTGTAAACATTTCATTACCAAACTAGATAACATCAACAGTGCTGCAAGGGAATGGGCTTTGCTCTTATTTTTACATACTACTGGCTTGTCCTGTCAGTGTTGGTGAGAGTGGTCTTGGTAATTCCTTGATTAGACTGTTGTTTACTATTGGTTGTAAAATGGGGCAAAAGTCATTTAACAGTTATCTCACTTAACAGCAGACATTTTGGCCTCAATTGTGGTTGTAAGTTGAGACTACCTGTATTATTGTTTTCTTCTTCCCTTGAGAATTTTATTCATTTGAAGATGTTGTTGATAGTTTTATGTGTTTTCTCTAGTTGGTCCTTTTTTATTATGACATAGATGTCATCTACATAAAATAGGAAGAGCTGAGTTGAGGACAGACTGTCATTGTTGACTTATTTTGTGTCAACCAAAGGTGAGATATTTGGATCATATAGATAACTTGAGTCCTTCGGGAGAAGGGCGGTATAAAAATATAATAAATAAATAAATAAACTTACATTTTCCATATGGTTGCCAAAATCATTTATTTTAATATTTTAAGTGAGTTATAGCAAATGGGGTTGAAATGTTGGATTGTTATGTGCAATTTTTAATAAAAATTGCTACTATATTTTATTGCCTTTATGTAAATAAGATGCTTCTTACTGTAGTTCTCTGTTCTCAATTAATCTTATTGAAACATTAATTGAATCTGATAGGCAACTGCAGCTGCATGACTTAGACAAACACTCTTTGTTTAGGTTAAGATGGAGTCATGTTTACCAGTTCCATAGCACATCATGTTCTGGATAATGACACCAGATGGCTTAATGTGGCTTTTACAGTACAAGGCTGTACATTCAGAAAGTTATTATTTGTGTAAGTGGTTGCTGTTCCTTTGACAATGCCAGCAGAATGCTAAATAATGTTTCTACCTTAATTCACATTTAGAGAAGTTTTTATTTCAAATTGTACTTTAAAAAGTAAGATGTATTGTATTCAGTCCATGTGAAAAAGTAAGTATACCCCATATAAAGTTTCTTCTAACATAGGTGGACAAATACATTTTATGTTCATTCAAACAATTTATAAAGATAATGGGGATATAATTGAATAAAAACTATGAAAAACAATTTGTTCAGCAAAAAATTCTTTCTGTGGAAAAGAAATAAATACTCTTGGCTATAATACTGTACATTGGTCCTTTGGCAGGAACAGACTCAAGTTGGCATTTCTTACAATTGTCCACTGGTCTTTTACAGTAATCAGGAAATTATTTTTCCTCCTCCTCCATGCAGAATTTTTTCCTCTGTGTGACGTTTAAGGGGGTTCTTGCTTTGACAACTTGTTTCAAATGACCCCACATCATCTCATTGGGAATTTGACTAGATCATTCTAGAACCCTTCCTCTTTTTTTAGCCATTTTGGCAGATGTTTTGGAATATTCAGTGCCATTGTCATGTTGCAATCTCCACTTTTTATTTGAACTTCAATCTTCTGACAGATGGTCTCACTGTCCTCAGGCACCTTCTGGTACAATCAAGAATTCCTAGTGCTGGCAAAGCAGGCCCTAATCTGGCAAAGCAGCCTCAAACATAACAGTCCCACCACCCTGCTTTATAGTTTTTTGCCAAACGTATTTCCTGGTACTGTTGGTAAATAATTCTTTGCTCCTTTTGTCCACAACATATTGTTCCAGAAGTCCTGTGTTCATGCGCAAATGTTAGTCTTGTCCTGATATTCTTTTAGGACAGTAAAAGTTTCCTCCTGGTGTGCCTCCCGTGTAGATCTAATTTGTGCAACCTCTTTCTAATGGTAGACTCGTGCACTCTGATAGTGGCAAGAACTATTGGTCATGTAACACACGTCAGGGATTCTGTGAGACTTCTTTCAGCACCTTGCATCCTGCTTTTGAACTGAACTTGCTGTGATGGCTTGCCTTGGCCTGTGTAAAGTGGCAATTGTTGAAAATTTTCTCCCCTTGTACGTATCTTCCAGACAGTGAAATGAGCAATGGCCAACTATTTGGCAATCTTTTAAAATCCCTTCACATTATAGATGCCCTTCATAGGCATATATACACCTTCCTTCCAAAAGCATGAGTTCTCCTTTAATCTAGGCATACTGATAGCACGTACGTCTATAACAAATCAAACTAAATGGCTGAAGTTTAAATAAGACAGGTTTCTTCCAGATCCTCTTTAACTATGTTCTTATCATTCACACCTGATTCTGGTGTGGTGCAAATGATTCTGATTTTAGCTATTTGAGGTAGTGTAAGTGTAGTGTTGTGCTTAGTTTTCCCACATGTGAAATTTGCATTTATGTTTATTTAAATTACAGAGTGCATGATGTTTGTTGAAAGGAAGATCAAATAGATAGATGTATGTTAAAATATGCTGAAAAAGAAAGAAAAATCAATGGGGTATACATTTTCACATGACTATACTCCAATCATAATTGGGTTTAAATATACTACAGCAATACAGGTAGTCCTCACAACCACGACTGAATCCATAATTTCTGTTAGTTGTTAAGTGAATCAGGCTTCCTTATTGACTTTGTCTGTCAGAAGGTCACAAAAGGTGATCACATTACCCCGGGACACTGCAACTGACATAAATATAAGCCAGTTGCCAAGCACCTGAATTTTGGTCATGTGACTTTGGGACATGCTGCAACGGTTATGTGAAAAATGGTCAACAAGTCTCTTTTTTCAGTGCTGTTGTAACTTTGAACAGTCACTGTTGTAAATCGAGGACTACCTGCACTTAATCACCATTAATTTTATAGCACTGAGAAAAGAGTCTCCAGTATACATAATCACAACCCCCAGAGGGCCATATGCCTTACTCCAAAGCTTCCTGGAACAACCAAGACTATTAATAGCATAATGGTACACTGATGATGTTACTTGTTGGGTAATGAAATGTCTGCAAGGTCAGAGAAGCTGCTTGAATCCTGGATGGAAACAGCATGCCATAGGAAGCGGTTTGCAACAGAGGAGGTCTACTTTGGGGGCCCTAGTAGTAATAGGGAAATTAAAAGATCCTCTTCTTCTTGACCATAGTGTGTGCAGATATTACTGGAAGCAGTTAGTCCTGAAGATACTGAGGTCTTAAACCATATAGGACTTTAAAGATGACAACCAGAACCTTGAACCATACCTGGAAACCCACTGGCAATCAGTACAGCATGGGCTTTTTTTTTTAAAAAAAAAGAACAGTCATCTACATAAAAAAGAAAAGTATTGCATAAAAAACCCAAAGAGGAAAGGACACATTTAAGAGGGCTGAGGCCGCAGTAGGATTGCAAAAATGTTAATGTTTTGGTGTGCTTATTGCTACTGGTAGGCTCAGGTCTTAAGTTTTACTCGTGCTTGACCAGGGTTGTTCTTTGTTTTCTACCAACATTTGTTCTGGCCATACTTAGTTTTTACTATTTGAGTCTGTTCATTATTATCTTAATGATTGTTCTCCACCCAGAATTGCAGAAATGAGATGGTCAGACTTTTTAAACCATAGATAAATATTAAAGAAGAGATGGGTTTTAGTGTGCTATCTTATAGAGGGGAATGAACATTCTTCTTGCATCAATTTGTTTGCTTTTCTTTCTTCCCATATGATTAACTGCCCTTCTGCACTCCCGTAATCCAGAAGGCATGGCGAAGTAAGCAGATTGTTTTGTCACTAATGCTTAGAAAATTGGATTCATCTGAAGGAAGAAAAAACCCTCTCATCCTCCACTTAATGAAAAACTTTAGAATGGAATGGGAGACAGAGTGGATATTTTAGCAAGGCTGCAAAAATTATAGGCCTCAATTTTTACAGGAAAAATGCTCAGAAAAAAATAGAATATGGCTGCATCATAAAAATTAAATGCCTACTGTTCTTGTTTATGAAGAATACTAGACATAGCTTTCTGGAAGATGGGAAATGGAGATATTCAACATTTATCTTTTCTTCCAGCTAAATATTTTTTTATGTTAAGTCAATTTCCATCATATTTGACAATATTCAGGCAAGAAGCCTAAACAATGAAATATATTGGGAAATTTTCTGGCTCTGGAGTAACTGAGGTTTGTTTTTTTTAGAATTTCTTATTCTTATTTTTAAATGGTTTTTGATATTCCTAAATTATCAAGAGGAGCTGAAGTTTCTTTCACTTTTGAGTTGCAGCACTCTTTGTCATTGAAGAAAAGGAATTCCCTACTGGTGGTATTTGCACTGATCAGGAATCCAGCAAAGGTGACTCATGCAATAGGCAGAGTGGCCAGTCTTAATTTTCTTTGTTATTTATATTGGCAATGGTTTTTTTTACATGGCAGTGTTGATTGATTGATTGGTTATGGGCTATGAAGTTAATGTTAACTGGTAACAACCACATAGACTGTTTTCATAATCTTTTATTTCCTGTCTGGCTCTCCAAAGGTGGAATTGCTGTAATTTAATCCATTGCCTTTGCTGCTGATTGTCACTTTCACTTTTCCTTTAGTTTTCAAGGAGCTAGGTCTTTGCATTATGAATCCAAAGTAGGATAATTTGAGCCTGGTCTTTTGCCCCTCAAGTGAAAACTCTTGAGTTGACTTGTTCAATGATTGACTTTTTTTGGTTTTGTTTTCTTGACTAACTGTGACATTCTCGAGTCTTCTCTAACATCAAAATTTGAAAGCATCAATGCTAATTATATTCTGCCTCCTCAAAATCTAACTTTCACTTCCATAGACTATCATGAGGAAAATCATTACCTATACATTTCTGATCTCTGTACTTCTGTGGTGAGTAGAATGTTACATGAATTGATAAAATATTGTTAAATTTGTTATAGCTACCTGACACCAAAAGAAAATAGTATTGTTATTAGTCAAAAATGATCTGCCACTTTAATATTTTCACTGTCAAATTTTAGGGGTAGTTGCCATATCTGTGGTCATTAGCTTGGTCTTTATAGTATTCTTAGTCCCATTTTTTTACAGTGCTCCATGATTTTATTATTTATTTTATTAATAATAATAATAGGAGATGCCAGAGTCGAAGAAAAACAACTGGAAAAAATTACAAAATATCACAACCTGGCCATTGAAACTGCGCGATTTTGGATGAAACGTGTAACAGTGATACCCATTGTCATCGGGGCACTGGGAACTATGTCCACAAACTTTGCAAAATACATTAAGAAATTGTAGCTTCCTACATGAACTCCAGCAATGCTACAAAAAACTGTGCTACTTGGAACATCTTACATTTTAAAGAGATACCTGGTTGATACCTAGGATGCTGGCAGCAACCCGTGTCAACCATCAGCACCAGTGAATTTGAATGTTCAGTTGACTGAGGTTCATGTTTAATGAATTAATAATAATAACAATAACAATAAGAATAAGAATCCCCTTCATGGATTACTGCCTTGTTGTGGCAAAGGGGCTTGCGTAATTCAGTGAAGCTATGAGCTATACCGTGCAAGGCCACTCAAGACGGACAGGTCATAGCAGAGAGTTCTGACAAAACATGATCCACTGGAGAAGGAAATGGCAACCCACTCCAGTATCTTTGCCATGAAAACCCTATGGACAGTACCAAAAGGCAAAACGATATGACGCTGGAAGATGAGCCCCTCAGGTCGGAAGGCATCCAATATGCTACTGGGGAAGAACAGAGGGCTGGTACTAGTAGTGCCAGAAAGAATGAAATGACTGGGCCAAAGCCAAAAGGACGCTTAGCTGTGGATGTATCTGGTGGTGAAAGGAAAGTCCGATGCTGTAAAGATTTTTTCTCCATAGGAACCTGGAATGTAAGATCCATGAATCAAGGAAAGCTGGACGTGGTCAAACAAGAGATGACAAGACTGAACATCGACATCTTAGGAATCAGTGAACTAAAATGGACAGGAATGGGTGAATTTAATTCAGATGACCATCAGGTATACTACTGCGGGCAAGAATCCCTCAGAAGAAATGGAGTAGCCTTCATAGTCAATAAAAGAGTAGGAAAAGCAATACTGGGATACAATCCCCAAAATGATAGAATGATCTCAGTTTGAATCCAAGGCAAACCATTCAATATCACACTAGTCCAAGTCTATGCCCCAACCACCGGTGCTGAGGAGGATGAAATTGACTGGTTCTATGAAGCCCTACAGCACCTTATAGAACTAACACCAAAAATGATGTCCTTATCATCATGGGGGATTGGAATGCTAAAGTAGGAAGCCAAAAGATAACCGGAATAACAGGCAAGTTTGGCCTTGGATTACAAAATGAAGCAGGGCACAGGCTGATAGAATTTTGTCAAGAGAATAAGATGGTCATTGCAAACACTCTTTTCCAACAAACCAAGAGACGGCTCTACACGTAGACATCACGAGACGGTCAACACAGAAATCAGATTGACTATGTGCTCTGCAGCCAAAGATGGAGAACCTCTATACAGTCAGTAAAAACAAGACCAGGAGCTGACTGTGGCTCAGACCATGAGCTTCTCATTGCAAAGTTTAGGCTTAAACTGAAGAAAGTAGGGAAAAGCACTAGGCCACTCAGGTATGAATTAAATCATATCCCGGTTGAATATACAGTAGAGGTGACAAATAGATTTAAGGAATTAGATCTGATAGACAGAGTGCCTGAAGAACTATGGACAGAGGTTCGCAACATTATACAAGAGGTAAAAACTAAAACCTTCCCAAAGAAAAAGAAGTGCAAGAAAGCAAAATGGCTGTCTGAGGAAGCTTTGCAAATAGCTGAGGAAAGGAGGGAAGCGAAAGGCAAGGGAGAAAAAGAAAGATACGCCCAATTGAATGCAGAATTCCAGAGAATAGCTAGAAGAGATAAAAATGCCTTCTTAAATGAACAGTGCAAAGAAATAGAAGAAAACAATAGAATAGGGAGGACCAGAGATCTCTTCAAGAAAATTGGAGAGATGAAGGGAACGTTTCATGCAAAAATGGGCATGATAAAGGACCAAAATGGCAGGGACCTAACAGAGGCAGAAGAGATTTAAGAAGAGGTGGAAAAATTACACAGAATAACTATATAAGAATGAGCTTAACGTCCCTGATAACCACGATGGGGTGGTCACTGACCTTGATCCAGACATCCTAGAATGTGAAGTGAAGTGGGCCTTAGAAAAACTGAGCAACAGCAAAGCTAGTGGAGGTGACAGTATTCCAGCTGAGCTATTCAAAATCTTAAAAGACGATGCAGTAAAAGTGCTACACTCAATTTGCCAGCAAATTTGGAAAACTCAGCAATGCCCACAGGATTGGAAAAGATCAGTTTACATTCCAATTCCAAAGAAAGGCAGTGCCAAAGAATGTTCAAACTATCGCACCATTGCACTAATTTCACATGCTAGTAAAGTTATGCTTAAAATCCTAAAAGCTAGACTCCAGCAGTATGTGGATCGAGAACTACCAGACGTACAGGTAGGATTTCGAAGAGGCAGAGGAACTAGAGATCAAATTGCCAACATACGCTGGATCATGGAGAAAGCTAGGGAGTTCCAGAAAAACATCTACTTCTGCTTCATTGACTATGCTAAAGCCTTTGATTGTGTGGATCACAACAAACTGTGGCAAGTTCTTAAAGAGATGGGAGTACCAGACCATCTTATTTGTCTCTTGAGAAACCTATATGCGGGTCAAGAAGCAACAGTGAGAACTGGACACGGAACCACTGATTGGTTCAAAATTGGGAAAGGAGTTTGGCAAGGTTGTATACTGTCGCCCTGCCTATTTAATTTATATGCAGAGCACATCATGAGAAAGGCAGGGCTAGATGAATCAAAAGTTGGAATTAAGATTGCCGGAAGAAATATCAACAACCTAAGATATGCAGATGACACCACTCTAATAGCAGAAAGTGAAGAAGAACTAAAGAGCCTCTTGTTGCGGGTGAAGAAGGAGAGTGCAAAAGTTGGCTTGAAACTTAACATTAAGAAAACCAAGATCATGGCATCTGGCCCTCTCAATTCCTGGCAAATAGATGGGGAAGAAATGGAGGTGGTGACAGATTTATTTTCCTGGGCTCCAAGATCACTGCAGATGGGGACTGTAGCCAAGAAATTAAAAGACGCTTGCTCCTGGGGAGGAAAGCCATGGCAAATCTAGACAGCACACTAAAAAGCAGAGACATCACCCTGTCAACAAAAGTGTGTATAGTCAAGGCTATGGTCTTCCCAGTTGCAATGTATGGCAGTGAAAGTTGGACCATAAGAAAGGCTGAGTGCCAAAGAATTGAGGCCTTTGAACTCTGGTGCTGGAGAAGACTGCTGCGAGTCCCTTGGACTGCAAGGTGATCAAACCAACAACCCTGACTATTCTTTAGAAGGCCAGATCCTGAAGTTGAAACTCAAATACTTTGGCCACCTAATGAGAAGGAAGGACTCACTGGAGAAGAGCCTAATGCTGGGAAAGATTGAGGGCAATAGAAGAAGGGGACGACAGAGAATTAGGTGGCTGGATGGAGTCACTGAAGCAGTAGGCGTGAGCTTAAATGGACTCCAGAAGATGGTAGAGGACAGGAAGGCCTGGAGGAACGTTGTCCATGGGGTCGCGATGAGTCGGACACGACTTCGCAGCTAACAAACACATAATAATAATAATAATAATAATAATAATAATAATAATAATAATAATAATAATTTATTCCAAATTATTTGCATTTCCAGCTATCAGAGAAAATGATACATTTGGGAGGTACTGTTTCATCAAGCAATAAAGATGCAAATTTTATTCATGTGCCAGTCAACTGAGAATAGTGCTGAGGGCAGATTCTATTAGCTTTGTTGCAGTTGTATTTGTGTTTAATTGGGAAAATAGAGTGAATGATGGTAGTATTCATAAATAGTGTAAAATAAGTAAATGAATTTATATCTTTGTTGACTGTTTACTAAAAGAAAATGGAAAGGGGAAATCCAAGACAAGCAGATGCTGATAGCTATGTATGTTGTGAGGAATGAATGTTTGTCAAAAGCAAAAAAATGGTTGCATATAAGAGCATGCTTCTAATCCCTTTGTTATGTCGAAGAGTTGATATGTAGTGCAAATGGGATACTTAAGTATGTGATAAAATGAGGGGTCCAGAATAAATGGATTGCAAATAAATGTGATCAGGACAAAATCAGTATTTTGAAGTAGTTTAGACTAGAGAATGAATGAAAATACAGCTGCAAAGTAGTGAATGGGCTAATAAGAATGGGTAGACTGAGGAAGTTGTAGTTGGATGAAGTTGACGAGGTCCAAAAGAAAAGAAAAATAAGAAAGTTAAAGAGCAAAAGGTGGTCTGTGAGGTGGCATCTGGACCTGGTGAGTGGTTTGCAATTCAGCACTATAGGATTTTTTTGTCTTACTATTTCTTATTCCCTTTCTGTGCTTTGCCTAATAGCGCTTAACACACACAAAAAATATGAGAGATACTTCTCCAGAAAGCTAAGATTGTATGTCCTTTAATAAAATGCTCAGGCTGTCTGTATCATCAATCAGCTAGAAACTAATTTGGAGGGAAAATCTTAATTTTTAAAAGGAGGGAATCCACTTGCCATCCTGTGCAATTCTGTACATGTCCTTATAGAAAAATAAGCTTAGAATCAGAAGTGTATAAAAAAATTGAACTTTGCTCTTTGATAGCTTGCCTGCTCTTTGAAATCTCTTAATGATTCTCTTAATGAATTTGTATTTTTTCTTCAATTTGTGTTGTCACCCCTTTCAGGTTTCTGACATAGCTTCTTCTCATAAGACCTTTGGACGAAACCAATTGCCTGTTTAGTCCAGCATCCTCTTACCAGAATGCCCAGCAAATTGCCACTGGAAAGATCACAAGTAAGCCATGAAGGCAGTAGATCTCTACTGCTGTTCCCCAGTAACTGGCATTCAGAGTTTTCCTGGAGGAGCAGATAGTCATCATAACTAGTATGCATTACAAATTTATCCATAAGCATGTCTACATTTGTTTAAAACAATACAGTTGATGGGCGATCTTGCATCTTTTAATAGCAAACTGCATTTAACCATGCATTTTGTAAAGTAATAGTTGTCTGTCCATTTCTTGTCTAAGCAGGCTAGTAATACCTTTTGCCCGATGTCTAGAAGAATTATGCTGAATCTTATCTAGTTGCTCTGTATTTCTTCTGTCCTGTGGGGCAAAACTCTCAGCGATTCCTTATGTTTTCTTTGCAGTATGAGAGATATATTGTTCCTCGTGTAGTTAAATCCCTGGCATGTGCCAAATGGTCAGGGAATGGCATTTTCCTATTGGACTTTTATTTAATTTATATGCTGCCCATCTTGCTATCCAAAGTTGATTCTAGGCAGCTTACAATACAATAAAAACATAAGAAATTTTAATATATATTCTTAAATACAAGAACTTTTGCAACAACAACAGAAATAGAAGGTTTGCATGTACAAACTATACAAAACTTGAGAATTAGGGCAGAGATAGGGAAGATATGCTGTTCAATCAAAGTCCTTGGGATGTTTTCCATGGCAAGATGATTTGTTTTACTCATTTCATATCTCAATAACAATTATTTTACTTACTTCATATCTCAATAATAATTAAGACTGTCATGCTAACAGTGCTTGGGGGAATTCTTTGCTAAATTTTATACTGCCCTAACTGCCTTTATTATATTGTGAGTTGACCTACCCTTCCCCTGGGCTCACATTTTATAGAAATAGGATACAGGATTGTAATTTTATTTTCACATTACATCAATATTTGAATTATTAAATTGATGTATGTATGTATGATGCATGTAGATTTAATAATTAATATAGTCTTTGAGAATCCAATTGCTAACTTAAGCTGGTCAAATGGGGTTTTTTTCCAACCTTTTTGTCCCTAATTATAGGAAGGCCTTTTGCACCGCCTAGTAGCTTCTTTCCATCAGCTTTAGTTGAAAGCAGATTTTTTATTTGCTTATGTCCCTGTACTTGATATGAATTTGACCATAGGGTACCACTGAAATGGAGATTGTGCATTATTTTATTTTTGCTACAGTATTATACCATTTTATATCAAGAAGACCTTCTTTCTTTTCTAGCTAATATTCCTGAAGGCTAGAATAACTTGATATGGGCTCCCCCCCCCGTTTTATGTTTACTGTTTAGAAATAAAAGCACTGGTAGCAAAGTTTCTGCTAGGATCTATCACATATGTCAGAATACAAACTTCATCAAATAAAGTTTAGAACACAGGAATTAGGTTACTTATTTTAGATATGTCAGCATCACTGGGAATGCATTCTACAGGTTTTGCTTTTTTGTTTATAACCAATGTTTTTATTAACGTTTTTGTCACAGAGATCAATAATCTTATTCAAATAGGTGAACAGAAGTGTCCATGAAATGCGGAAGATAAGACTTTTTTGTCACTATGTTGTAAAGAACAGTTTTAGGATGTAATCTTGATATTGTTATGCCTACTAGGAAACATTATAAATTTAGTTTCAATCTCTCTCTTCCTACAAATTCAAGTCAGTACTTATTAAAGGTGCAGTTATATAAAAAAATCATCTCCACTAAAAAAAAAACTAATGCACAGTTCCTTTTCTGCTAATATGAACAAAAACATTCTGGGGTCCAACTAAACCTTTATTAAATATGAATTGAAAACCTGGGAACAAAAGTTTGCAGCTTTTATGCAAGCCTACTTAAAATTATTTTTTTATAATCCTGGTTTGAATAAGGAGTTGCATTATGTATATTACAACTTTTGCTTTATTGCGGTAGCTGATTCCATGACTGACAGTATCCTTCCATTCGAAACCTTGCAGTCACCAAAAATAATTTATCCACCTTTTAGATGGTCCATATGAACACATGCCCACTACTGCTTCAGTGGTGATCAACAAAAAATGTTTAGGGTTCACTCTTAAGCGTAACAAGCACTCCCAAACTCATTGCAAATAAACGTGTTTAGAATTGGGCAGTTAATCATAAATTCATTTGGATTGTTTAACTGATTACTCATCTATGTGGGAATGAATTAATCAGCATCAGGAGATATTTTAGAAGGAAAAAACATGCTTAAAATATCCAGCAATAGTGGACTTTGGCCATCTATCTTGTTTTTCCCAAAATCATCTTGATTTCTCCCTTCCTAGTATTTTTCCACATCTTTTCCATATCTGCAGGAAGAAAATAGGAGACAGATGAGGTCTAATCCCCACAGCTTATGTTCTGATATTCTCCTCTTCTCACATTTGAAAGTGTCCCAAGAATACGTAGAATGACTGAAATATCACATATCTGATATCTGAGCTTCCCAACAGATTATCTTTTATTCAAGGTCAGAAAAATTATTATGTTCAAAATAAGCAGTAATGTTAAATAGGATACTCTGTTGGGAACTGCAGCACTTAGAGAATAAATCAATTGGCTCTTCCTCTATTTCTAAGGTTGTATTACTGAATCCAAGAGATTTCACTGCACAGTCATTGCAAGGACTGTATAAATCAGAGTCTCTTGTAAGAAGCAAAGTTTCATAGCACAATACTTGCAGTAGATGCTTCTCTTGTTGAGGGGAGGGGGGGAGGGAGAGAGCGAGAGGGAGGGAGAGACTTTAATGATAAAGCTATCATTAATTATAAAGCTACCATAAACTTCTAAGACATTTAAAATAATATGAAAGGGTAATTTCATTCTAATTTGAAGATTATGTTGGGAAGCGTGAATTAGTTATTCAAGCGCACATTATGTGATCTTTTCCAAACAGTAAGAGCAGTTCAGCAGTTGAACCAATTATCAAAGTGGTCAAAAAGAGAGTACTCAGATAATTTTGGGGGATGTTTTAATTTGGATTCCTTTAGTTAACATAGTTTCTCTTCCCCCTGCCCCCAGTAAAAATAATCTCCCCCCCTTTCCCCCCCATCTCTGTATGTCTTTCTGCTACACTCCAAAATGGTAGAGAACAGGCCATGATGTCCTTCGGCAAGATATATTTTAGATATTTGAAGAGCATTTTCAGTTCCCAGTGTTTTCCAGTTAGATTACTGACCCCCTCTCCCCCCCAAAAAAAATAATCTTTTCTCAAAATAAAACATTCTTAGGTCCTTCAATCTTTCTTCATAGGTCATAATTTCTCTTCTCGCTGCTCTTCTAGATCCTCATTAAAGCATCACCCAGAACTAACAGTGGGATCTGACCAAAGCAGCAAGAAGTGGAGCAATTATTTCTAGCAAAATAATTGGAAAATTGTTATGGTCTATTGATGTAGCCTAAATTGCCATTCGCTTTTTTTATAGTTACATCACACTATTGACTGATCTAGTTTCCAATCCGAGATCTTTTTAGTAAATGCTAATATCCTCACCCTATGTCTGTGCATTTGATTTGCTTTTCTTAAAAGCTAATAATCTTGCATTTGTTTTCATTAAGTTTTATTCAGTTACTTTCAGCCCATTTCTCTAATTTTCCCCAACCTTGTAGCTAGTATGTAACTATAACTGTCATGCTGTTTGGAGAATTCTGAGGACTGAAGTCCATGCATCTTGAAATTACATGTTGGGAAACAGTGTTCTAACCTACCAGTATTGTTCTGAACGTTAATTCCATTTTTAGGTTAGAGGGTTATCGTGCTACTGATAGTAGTCTTAGGGTATGACTTTACAACTATGAATCCAGCTAAGTACTATATTTTATAGCCAGCTGTTAAGTGCAGTGCCAATCAGATCATTAGAAGGTATTTTATCAAATCATGTTGAAATCAAGATGCACTGTGTCTCCATTATTCTGACAATCCAGTAAATCACTTACTCGGTCAAAAATGAGATTAGTGTCTAGACTTGATTTGATAAAGCCACACTGATTGTGTAAAAGACTGTGAGTCAATCTTTTGATTATGGAAACATATGAAAATAATAAATGCCGCGCTTTTGCAATATATTTATGAATCACTCTCTTTATGATCTATTTATGAATCTTCTCAGACATCTATGTGACTGTGTCTTCATGGCTTTTCCTCCCCATGCCTTTTATTTTTTGAAAACAGAGACTTGACAGATTATCATTTAGTTCCTTCCATAGGCTAGAATGCAATCCATCTGGTCCTGAATAGAGCTAAATTGGTTCAAAGTAAACATGCATTTCTTGGATATATGTCAATCTAAAGTTCAGTTGTGCCCTTTCACTCTTTGCGTTTCTTATTATAGACTTTTTTTATCAGAAAAGACTGGATTAAAAAATGAGCTGAATAGCTTTGACTTTTTAAAAATTATTCCACAGTATCAAATAAATGACCCAGGAAATGATTCTATGATTCTATTCAAGTTACATGGCCATCCATCTCAATAAGGCACTCTGATGATTTGTATTACCATAGAAGTCCAGGCCTTTCAGAAAACAATGCGGGAAAAGCAAAAAGAGAATAATTTTTCTTTTTTCCGGTGATGCTGCTGCTGATTCCTACCAGGTCATTAAAGTATAATTCAAAGTATCTTTCTTTTCTGAACATTTAATTGATGCTACTAAGCCAGAGATGAAGAGAATTATTAAAAGAAATCAGTGGAGAAGGATCAAGAACACTTCCGCCCTCCTTTCACCCCCACATGAGCATCCATAACCTTCACTGCAAATTGTCCAAGTCCTACAGCTTTTCTAAAGTACAGAAGAAAGGAACTTTCTTGAATAAGTTATTTTTTTCAATAATTAATGAAGAGATTTAATATAATGCCTCAGATTATTAAAATTTTTAAATTTATGCTTAAAAAAATTATCCGCTGCTAATTCTCAATAAAAATGGCCTTTATTTGCACATTCCAAAGTACCATGTGGAGTGGAAAATTATTAGCCTTAGGAAATTGCAGTTCCCTGGATGTTGCAGTTCTCAGCACTAATAATATTTTAAAATATATTTCAGAGTAAAAATGCTTTGTGCTGCTGCCTCTCATATTCCACCTATTTATTCAACACAGTGTATATTTGCATTTTATTTCAAGATAAATTTATTTAGACTAACTTTGAAAATGTTAGCACTGCCACCCAATCTCGCATATCTCGCATCATTATGAAATTCTAGACTGAGTTTTGTGTAGCCTTAATACTAATTTAATATTCTACCTAACAGTAAAGGTAAAAGATTTTACTCTGCTAGGAGTTTTACTCCACTAGTCGTAGCCAACTTAGGTGTAGTGTTCATCTCTGCTTCTTTAAGCCATTCAGCCAGCATTGTCTGAAGACATTTCTGTGGTCATGTGGCCACCATGACGTCACATTGCAGCACAAAGCATATGGTGAAACATGGAACACTGTTACCTTTCCACTGAAATGTTACCTATTTATCTACTTGCATTTACATGCTTTCGAACTGCTGCGTTAGCAGGAGCTGAGGCAGGTGATGGGAGCTGACCCAATCATGCAGTGGTAGGTCACGAACCACTGGAACATAGACCTTCTCAGTGGCATCTTTGAAGCCACTGAGCCCCGCACCTCTCTGCCTAACAGTAATGGAAATATATTTATGCCTGTAAGAGTTGCCTGAATATTATTGTAGGTACATCTGGTTGTAAAAGGATGCTTATCTAATTATAATATGTGCCAAGGATAAGAATTGAGATGTTCTAGATCACAGTTATGTTCACAGTGGCTTTGAAAATGCAAGCTTTAAAATGCCAGAATTCTACAGCACTTATATGATCTTCCAGTTCCATGGAAATGGAACTGAATTGATTGATACTCGTAAAAGTGCTTCGTAAAGCACTTAAAAAAAATCTATATGAAATCATGTCTGTGTTTTCTTCTAGGAAAGGCTATAAGAAGCACTTTTCTTCTTTGAACCAATAAAAGCAGAAATACTGAACACTTATCCATGCAGTAACGTGGTATCTGTTGGCATTACGTAACAAAAAACAATTATTAAGCAACTTAAATCTTTGAGCTGTACCAGAACATTTTTATGTTCATCTACTCTTTTGAAAGATAAATACCAACTGCTTCATATTTATTAAGAATAGGTTCATTTCCCTTGTTTGCTTTATCAAAGATGAATTTCTTTGACTCTGTTCTACCTCTCTTATCATAAGACTGGTACTTCTAACAGGAGTAAGGCTGCAAACTTATATGTAGTTACTATAGAATGAACTGATAGCCCACTTTAGAAACTTCTTCCATTTAGGAAACATACTCATACAGTCAGCATATATTTACAATGCACTTCTCAGCTGCCAAGAACTGTACTGAGTAAGATAAAGAGGAAGAGAAGCAAACCTTTTTTTAACACAGACAGGTGAAGCAAGCTGTAAGTTGCTTCAAACATAAGTTATGACCATATTTGAGCTTGCATTTTCTGTGACGGTCGTAAAGCAGATCATCATGTGACCATGTCCATTGTCCAATTTTGCAACCTTTCTTTGCAGTAGTCATGTGAATGCAGCGTTCAGATAATAAAACACCATGGTTGTTAAATGAATCCATTGCTCACTATGGGATGTTTTTTGCTGGAAACTGAAAGTAAGCACTAGTTTCTGGAAAAAAGCAGCAGCATAAATTGCGATCACTGCAAACAGCCATAAATGTGGGCCAGTTAATAAGCACCCAGGATGCAGTTACATGATTGGAAGGGGGGGCAGACATTGGAACTTAGAATCCAGGTGGTAAGTCCCCCTTTTGGGGTCCAAGGACTAATTTTCTTCGGCTTCACTCTTCATTTCTATTACTTACAAACCTATTTTGGGGCTAGAATGTATACAGTTTACAAAGGTTATTTTTGTGTAAAGGGAAGAGAAAGAAAATAAATCCTATATTTCTACCACCACTCTTTAACATTACGAGCATGATCCGTGATATTTTTCTCCCCAATTATCTGTTAAATATATACTCGCCATCAACTCAACCCTTTGAATACATACTTCAAATTGGAAAAGGATCATGGTCTCGCAATACATTTAGTTTGCTTTGGAAGAGCAGCAGATTAAGGCCAACAGTTTAAGATTATTTCATTTCATTGTACTAAGGGCAGTGGTTTAAAAACTTCTTGTTTCCAAGGTTTTCATTCCCATTAGTTTTAAGGGTAGCAAATTTAGATGGTAAATAAGTTAGCTTCATTGTTACTCCTCCTCCCTGTCTCTTTACAGCTCTTGTATGACAGTCCAAAAGCACGACAGGAAGTGGATCATCACTGGCGAGCTTCAGGCTGTCCCCACATTGTCCATATCTTGGAAGTTTATGAGAATATACACCATGGGAAGAGATGCCTTTTAATCATCATGGAGTGGTAAGCATCACCCTCCCTTGTTTTATATTTGGAATCTTGAAGACAATGATTAGATCTCAGTCATGCAATCTCTTTAGTATAGAAAACAGTGGAGAGTTGTCCATAATCCCCAAGAAAGAGTGTTCAAAACCATCTTGGTAATTTGTTTAAAAAATCTTAAGTTTCTTGAGAAAGGAGCTGGGTTCCTACTGTACAGGTAGTCCTCAACCTACGACGCTTCATTTAGTAACTGTTGAAAGTTACAACAGCACTGAAAAAAGAGACTCATGACCATTTTTCACACTTATGACGGTTGCAGCGTCCCCAGGGTCATGTGATTTACATTTGGATTTTTGACAACTGGTTCATATTCATGACGGTCAAAAGTGTCCCAGGGTCATGTGTTCATCTTTTGCGAACCAACAAGCAAAACCAATGGAGAAGCAGTGTTACTAATTTAACAACTACAGTGAATCACTTAATAAATCTGGCAAGAAAAGTCATAAAATGGGGCAAAAGTCACTTAACAAATTTCTGACTTAGCAACATAAATTCTTGGCTCAGTTGTGGTCGTAAGTCGATGACTAGCTGTATGATTTTTTTTCTTTTGCCATTGTCTCTGTGAATGGCTACTGAGCCATTGGAAAGTAATAATCTAAATCAGTCCAAACAACGTACTGCATGAAATTCCCCTCCCCTCCCCCGTGCTATGTAGTAATGATGTCATTAATCAAAGCTAGTCTGTAGTTGGAGTGGCAGTAGAAACCTCTATATGAAGAGTTCCCTGTTTATTTTTCCATAGTTCAGCCATGCTTACATAGTAAGAGATGGAAAGGTATCAGAATTGCTTTGAGGGTTTATCTAGTAGTTCATCATCCCATTTTCCTCAGTAGCCAATTTTATGATTTGAGTAGCTCTCAACATTAAGAAAACCAAGATCATGGCATCTGGCCCTCTCAATTCCTAGCAAATAGATGGGGAAGAAATGGAGGTAGTGACAGATTTTATTTTCCTGGGCTCCAAGATCACTGCACATGGGGAGTGTAGCCAAGAAATTAAAAGACGCTTGCTCCTGCGGAGGAAAGCAATGGCAAATCTAGACAGCACACTAAAAAGCAGAGACATCACCCTGTCAACAAAAGTGCGTATAGTCAAGGCTATGGTCTTCCCAGGTGCAGTGTATGGCAGTGAAAGCTGGACCATAAAAAAGGCTGAGTGCCAAAGAATTGAGGCCTTTGAACTGTGGTGCTGGAGAAGACTCCTGCGAGTCCCTTGGACTGCAAGGCGATCAAACCGGTCAGTCCTAGAG
Source organism: Vipera berus (assembly GCF_964194415.1). Classification (NCBI taxonomy): domain Eukaryota; kingdom Metazoa; phylum Chordata; class Lepidosauria; order Squamata; family Viperidae; genus Vipera; species Vipera berus. The sequence continues at coordinate 220,786,283 of NC_138203.1, forward strand.
GAGATCAACCCTGACTGCTCTTTAGAAGGCCAGATCCTGAAGCTAAAATACTTTGGCCACCTAATGAGAAGGAAGGACTCACTGGAGAAGAGCCTAATGCTGGGAAAGATTGAGGGCAATAGAAGAAGGGGACGACAGAGAATGAGGTGGCTGGCTGGAGTTACTGAAGCAGTAGGCGTGAGCTTAAATGGACTCCAGAAGATGGTAGAGGACAGGAAGGCCTGGAGGAATGTTGTCCATAGAGTCACGATGGGTCGGACACGACTTCGCAGCTAACAACAACAACAACAACAACAACAACAACAACGCTCTCTACAAGAGATGAGGATAATGGCATCTTCTGGGAAGCTTCTCTATAGATAGTGATGCCATCTGATCTATTTAAAGTATAATTAATGTATTTATTACCCTTAACTAATATGTTTCTAGCTAATTAGGGTTGTCTTCATAGCTGGGATTTATTGAAGCACCTAATGTTGCTCAGAGGAAAAATGGATTGCTGTATGGCTTTTTGAGAAAGGGGTTATTTTCCTTAGCTTGGGTGAAGACACAAGAAGAGGTGTTTGAAATTTCTGTACAAAACTGTAAAAGCCACAAGCATTATACATGTTTTATTCAAGATGATACTGTATACATTAGAACAGATGCTCTTAGGAACAGATTCTGTGTTCTTATTCTTGCATAGTGAATATGAATATAGTACAATGGTATCTCAATACTCATCGTTAATTGGTTCTGGGAGACATGACGAGTACTAAAAACAACAAATACCAAACAAACCATGTGACTAATATGGGACCCTTTGTTTCATCTGGAAAGGGTAGTGAGTCACAAGGCAGCCCACACAAACAAGTTCTAGCTTGCGTGTCAAATATCAAACAAACAATGAGTACTGAAAGAAGACTTTTTTTGTCAAAATGTGTCAGAGTAACAAATTCTATGAGTTTCAAAGCAGTCGAGTACTGAGGTACCACTGTATGTTTCTGTTAAACTAACATTCATCTATTTGAACCGGTCAGTCCTAGAGGAGATCAACCCTGACTGCTCTTTAGAAGGCCAGATCCTGAAGCTAAAATACTTTGGCCACCTAATGAGAAGGAAGGACTCACTGGAGAAGAGCCTAATGCTGGGAAAGATTGAGGGCAATAGAAGACTTTTTTTGTCAAAATGTGTCAGAGTAACAAATTCTATGAGTTTCAAAGCAGTCGAGTACGGAGGTACCACTGTATGTTTCTGTTAAACTAACATTCATCTATTTGAACATAGATGACGTTGACTTAAATGTAAAATATACTGCAGTTGATACTTCTTGCATGCTGTAGAGCACGGGTGTCAAACTCGTCACATGTCGTGACCTATTGCGACTTTTTTTGCATTGCCGGAGCTGGGGTGGGCCTGGTCTCTGTATGATGTTTGACACCCTGCTACAGAGAGAAATCTATGTATTTTCTGAAAAGGCTTGTACAGATATTATGAGAGATGGTGAACAAATTAATATAGTTGATACTATTGGCTGGCTGTCCTGGCTGACTGTCCAGAAATTGGAAAAGTTGCAGAAGACTGGAGTATATTCAAAGGAATTTGTAGCTATTCTCATTCATCCTAACTATGAAAAGAACTGGTATGGAGGGAAGGATCAGGGTCAAGAGGCAAGTCCAGTTTCTTTCATCCCAGTTCTAAGACTTATGTATCTTTTTCTGAACTTTCTATGCATCTGCTCAGATTATGCTTTTCCTCCCTAAGAGTTTTCTTTGTAGAATCTATATTGGGCTAATTTTATATTTGTCTTCAAACACTCTCCGATCTTTCATGTACTGTTGCTGTTTTATTTTTTCCAGAATTTTGATAGCATCAAAACTAGAGAAATTAATTTTAGCCATCCTGCAGTTTTGTCTATTGTGCTCATTTCCAGTATGGTCAAGTAATAATACTGGTGATTCAGCTTTCTCTGAAAAGCTCGCATGTATATTAAACATCAAGCTTTGAAACTCATTGTGTGTGCATTTGTTTTCTTTGTTATCAAATATATCAGGGAGGCACAGGGATGAGCAGCAATTTAGAGTCTTCCAGTCACAAGTAGGTGATTTATTGCAGCAGTGGTCTTGCTGCTAAACGTTTAAAATCCCATTAAAGACAGCAGGATTTAAGTAGTCTGCATGCACGACAAATAACATATTTAAAAATATTTATGAGATACAGGGCAGACAACTGTGTGACTCCAGACACTGAACTTTATTTCCTAGCACTTCTATGAATCATAAGCCCATGAAAATACATTCTGGGAATTATGGTTAGCCATTACTAGAGGGCATAAGTTGTTAATTGTAGAATGTAACTAGTGGATAAATAAACATAGTATTACAGTAGTCCAAACTAAGGTCTTCCAGCCATTTGTAAAGGTGAAAAGCCATGAAAACTATTTTTTTCTGCCCACCTTCTTGGCCATACTCTTCCATCTCCTCCCACTGCAAAGAGACTTCCTTTGTGCGTTGTTGTACGTTGGATAGGAAATTATATAAAGGACATGGCAGTAGGCCAGCGATTGGCAGTACTACCCCCTTTGGCAGTATATTTTAAAAATGGGCAGGTACAGACAAGTTATAGTTTCATGTACAGAGTTTGAGAAGAACCACCTTTGTTTTATGCTTCAAGGGAAGAAAGTTGTAGAGCAGCCTCAACTGCTCTGCAACTTTCCCAAATGCTTTGACATCTAAACGTAGTTCCTGGATGATATCATGAGAATATTCTTAGTAATTTGACATGCCTTTTAAAGACTAGAGTGGAAGACATACTTTCCAGATAGCCAGGGACCTTCTTTGTAAGCAGGAAAACTGGATCAATCAGAAGCAGGTGATCCAGAGGCTGCAAAAGCACACAAGCACAGCAAATCCTTTAGAAACATTTAAGCAATGTTTAAACGGGTTGCAACATGATCGAGATCTTTATGAGTGCTGTAAGGCTAGAGCAACAGCTTTGGGCTGCTATGTCAGATTGGTTCGAGAAACGCATAGCAGATGTGAAATGGAGAAATAGTATTACCCGTAAAAACTGAAATTAAGCGCTCTTCTGTACTTGTACTTTGAATCATCTGTATCTTGTTCACAGCATGGAGGGAGGGGAACTCTTCACTCGAATCCAGGAGCGAGGAGACCAAGCTTTCACAGAAAAAGGTAGAACATCAAGGAGCTTTTATGAACACATTTTTGGAAGTTAGAATTTAGATAAACTCTTCATTCTTACTATTTTAAAGAAATTCTAATCAAATTAAAATTGGTTAACTTTTTCAAAATTTCTGTAGAACTTCTGATTATTTTTATTTCTAAATGCCTGAAAACTCACAGAAATATAAATTTCATTGGGGACATGTGCATTGTTTTTAATGAAAAACCATACAAATTTAAAAAGTGAGGCTTTTACATTATAGATTGAAGCTTCACCAAATACTGCTGTTTATTTCAAAATAAACCTACACAACAGGTGTTTGTTTAGTCATTTAAAAAATGTTCAGTGTATTGCAGGTATGCAATGTGGAAAATTTCATGTCAATGGTATTGTTGCCTTTTAACCAAAGGACTGAGAAACAGAAATAAATTAATTAATGATAGTCATTCTCAAAGCAAAACACAAGCCTTAGGGTTAATTTTATTATTTTCCCCTGACATAATCAAGCTGGTTGGTACTGTAGTTAGAAACACTGTATATCTCTAAGATACTGCAAGAATGCTAATGTGACCTTTCTATAAAATAACATTTCTAGAAGCCTCCGAAATAATGAGAGACATTGGAACAGCTATCCAACATCTTCATGGAATGAACATAGCTCATAGAGATGTCAAGGTGAGAACTGAATGTGTTTATACATGTAGTTACACATGTAAACAGTTGATTGCATAGGCCTGTTTTGACACTCGAGAGGAGCAATTTGAATCAAACATTTAAGTCACACTCTGGTGCAGGAATCCAAGTTATCTTTTAAAAGTCAGTCCATTTAAATAAGGGGTAAAGAAGGCCTAATCATTTTAAAATTGGCCTCAATATTAAAATGTACTGATATTTAAAAGTAAACTTGGTTCTAGCTACAAACCAAAATTAAATTAAACAGAATTAAAAATTCAGAAGACATTAGTACCAAAAAATATCCTGTTAATCTTTATTTGTATTCTTTTTTATATATACAATTCCAGCCAGAAAACCTTCTTTATACATCCAAAGAGAAAGAATCAGTGCTTAAGCTCACAGATTTTGGGTTTGCTAAAGAGACAACCATACAGAACGCATTGCAGACTCCTTGTTACACTCCTTACTACGTAGGTAAGTTTGGCTTTTTTCATTCTGGAAATCAAATGCACTCAACTCTTGCTGTTAGAAGTAAAAAATCAGCTACTAGACAGTTGAGTTCTAACCTATGGATGCATGCAATTATATTAAAGTATACTATAGCAGAGGTCCCCAACCTTTTGGGCAGCAGGTTCTGTGGAGAGAAGTTTTTCCATGGACCAGAGGGGGCGTGGTTTTGTGTGCTGCCTGCATCCAGCAAATGGGGCTTTGCTTGTTTGTGTGGAGTGGTTTCTGGCATGCTGCGGACCGGTGCCAGGGACCCCTGTACTATAGTATATATAGTATACCAAAACAGTCAGAGATCAGATCCAAAGACACCAATCTAGGATTAGAGGAAAAAGGCCCCTGTGCACAGTCACAACAGGCTGAGTTAATTTCCATTGTCACTATTGGACCTTAGCAAGCAATGTAGTGTACAAATTGGTGTTTTATGGGATTTGTAGGCAAAAAAAAAAGGTCCCTGTAACAACTGACAAATTATACTGATTTAGATTTAGATAACCTTTATCATTTTTTTTCCTGTAGGCACAACGGCACACATTAAAAATGAAATTTAGTTGCTTGCTCTCAAAGTGTACACATACATAACACACATTTAAAACCTACCATATACAACATATGTATAGACCTACACCCTTACATATAAGCAACATATAAATATTAATTACTGTCCATCTTGAATACATAACGGAAGGAAGAAGCTTTAGAGTTCACAAGGTTAATACTGTATGGAACAAAGCTGTGACTGAATCTGGATATTCTGCTTTGGATACCAGGGAGCCTCCGTGGTATCCGAAGCAGAACATCCAGATTCAGTCACAGCTTTGTTCCATACAGTATTAACCTTGTGAACTCTAAAGCTTCCTCCTTTTGTTATGTATGTTATGTACTGGGAGGATGGTACAAGCTGAGATCATGGAAGCAAAGCAAAACAGCTCACGGTTCTAGATTTACTATGGATAATCAGTTTCACATTGCTGGTGGCACTCGAAATAAAATTTGGGATGTCTGTTTCTGACACTCCCCATATATGCTCATGTACACTAGTTTATATAAGTAAATTATGTAAAGTATTTGTTACTGCTGATTAGATTAAAGTACCTAGGTTCAATTATATAGCAACTGCTTATTTAATAATAAGGAAAGAATAAATATTAGCTAGTGCATAACCAACATCTGAAAAACTAACATTCACAATTCTTTTGTTCTCTTCTTCAGCCCCAGAAGTGCTTGGTCCAGAGAAATATGACAAATCCTGTGACATGTGGTCTCTTGGTGTCATCATGTATATTCTGTAAGTGTAAAATTTAAATAACAAGTCAGAATTCAGATATGTCATACATTAGCTCCTCGACACCCTAATGTCACTAGTAAATCAGAAAAATTAGTCACTGGATCATTACTCATTCTGTCAAAAGACTCAGCAGCCCATCTGTGACTCTACCTGGGACTAGGGAAAGGAATGTATAGTAATTTTCTAGTTAGCAGAAGTTCATCTGCATTTGTCCTTCTTTTGCAGTTTGTGTGGGTTCCCTCCATTCTATTCCAATACTGGCCAAGCCATTTCCCCTGGAATGAAAAGAAGAATTCGGATGGGGCAGTATGGATTTCCAAATCCTGAATGGGCAGAGGTATCTGACGAAGGTAAATATGAGTGTTGTGTATGTCTCCAATTAAAACTGCATCACTGATGAGTTTTAAAAAAATTGCAACTTTTATTTGGGTGACATATGTGTTCATAGAGACCTTCAAAATATAAGACTGTCTGGTGGTTAAAGCATCAGACTTAGAAAGCCAGAGACTGTGAGTTCCAATCCTGCCTTAGCCATGAAAGCCAGCTGGGTGGCCTTGGGCCAGTCGCTCTCTCTCAGCCCAACTCACCTCTCAGGTTTGTTGTTGTGGGCAAAATAGGAAACAAATGTGGGTTGGATGTGTTTGCCACTTAAGAGTTATTTGTACAAGTAATAAAGGAGAGATGGAAACAAAGAAACAAATAAAATTTGGCAAATTTCATGAATGCACATACCTAACTCATAAATGTTGTAAAAATAATGGTCAGAAACAAACAAAAAATAGACAAATTGAATTAAATGCCATTTCTTCCAATCTTATTTTAGAGAGAAATGTAGATATACTGGGCCAGTAGAAAATAAGCAAAAATGTATTCTAGGTAACAAACACCTCCTCAGGGTGCCTCCGGTCAGAGAATGTCGGCTGGTGGCCCCCAGGGGGAGGGCCTTCTCTGTGGGCGCTCCGGCTTTATGGAATCAGCTGCCGGTCGAGCTCCGGATGGCACCTGACCTTCGCTCCTTCCGATGCGGTCTGAAGACCCATCTATTTGAACAAGCCGGCCTGGCCTGATGGGGGATATGTTGGGGTTTTAATGGGGATTTTTATATTGTTATTGATTGTTTTAGCTGGGCTACTATTTAATTCTTTTTAATTTTTGTATCCTGTATTTTTTATATGTGCCCTGTTCACCGCCCTGAGTCCTTCGGGAGAAGGGCGGTATACAAATATAATAAAATCAAATCAAAAAAATCAAATATTCTATTGTTCCACCAGTATGCCTCTTAATGTCTGGTTTTCTTTGTAATTAGCTTCAGTATGTTTGTCTAGACCAGGAATAGGCAATATATGGCATTCCAGAAATTGCTGTCTGACCACTACTAGCAACCATCACTTTTTAGGATGCTAAGAATTAAGAGCTCAGTAACATATGGGATACCACAGCTTGCTTACCTCTAGCTTAGTACTAGACTATTGACAACAGTTGCTGCTTCCAGATGTGAGATTCCATATAACAAATAATATTATACAGACATGTTCACAATTTGTAAATTGCTCAAAAATGCATCATCCTGAAATGATTTTTCCTGCTTGGAGCCACGTTTGCCTCATCTGGGCTAACAAATCTAGTCATCTTTTGAGGGCCAAATTTCTTAACTGTTCCAGGCTTGGCAGCAGTGGATGACATGTCTCCTCAACCAATGGAAAATGGTTCATTCAGGAGCAAGGAAACTTTGGCCTTTCGGATATTGGTTATGCTGTCTGAAACTGAAGTCCCACAACACTTGGAGAGCCATAGATATCCTATCATAGCTTAAAGAAATCAGAGAGGAGGGTGATCTGATGATTTCAGTTGATAGAGCTCTAATTCCACATCATGTTCCCCCCCCCCCGTTTCAAATTTCTCTCCTCCCTGTAGAATTAAAATATTGCAGCAGTTAGGGTATTGATCTAAAAGTGAGGAGAAATGTATTTGTTTGTCAAATTTATTTTGTCAAATGTATATGGCCTTCTCACAAACAAATAGCTCAAGGAGGCTATATCACAAGGCTAAAAACAGTAATTAATAATTATTAAAACAAATTTGTTATAAAAATATTTAGAAACTATTATAAGCTATGAAGATTCATTTGGTACCAGTAATATATCTTTCCCCTTCATGGATAACTGCCTTGTCGTGGCGAAGGGGCTTGCGTAATTCAATGAAGCTATGAGCTATGCCGTGCAGGGCCACCCAAGACGGACAGGTCATAGCAGAGAGTTCTGACAAAACGTGATCCACTGGAGAAGGAAATGGCAAACCACTCCAGTATCTTTGCCATGAAAACCCTATGGACAGTACCAAAAGGCAAAACGATATGACGCTGGAAGATGAGCCCCTCAGGTCGGAAGGCGTCCAATATGCTACTGGGGAAGAGCAGAGGGCTAGTACTAGTAGCGCCAGAAAGAATGAAGCGACTGGGCCAAAGCCGAAAGGACGCTCAGCTGTGGATGTGTCTGGTGGTGAAAGGAAAGTCCGATGCTGTAAAGATTTTTTCTCCATAGGAACCTGGAATGTAAGATCCATGAATCAAGGAAAGCTGGACGTGGTCAAACAAGAGATGACAAGACTGAACATCGACATCTTAGGTATCAGCGAACTAAAATGGACAGGAATGGGTGAATTTAATTCAGATGACCATCAGGTATACTACTGCGGGCAAGAATCCCTCAGAAGAAATGGAGTAGCCTTCATAGTCAATAAAAGAGTAGGAAAAGCAATACTGGGATACAATCCTCAAAATGACAGAATGATCTCAGTTCGAATCCAAGGCAAACCATTCAATATCACAGTAGTCCAAGTCTATGCCCCAACCACCAGTGCTGAAGAGGATGAAATTGACCAGTTCTATGAAGCTCTACAGCACCTTATAGAACTAACACCAAAAAATGATGTTCTTATCATCATGGGGGATTGGAATGCTAAAGTAGGAAGCCAAAAGATAACCGGAATAACAGGCAAGTTTGGCCTTGGAGTACAAAATGAAGCAGGGCACAGGCTGATAGAATTTTGTCAAGAGAATACGATGGTCATAGCAAACACTCTTTTCCAACAACCCAAGAGACGGCTCTACACATGGACATCACCAGACGGTCAACACAGAAATCAGATTGACTATATGCTCTGCAGCCAAAGATGGAGAAGCTCTATACAGTCGGTAAAAACAAGACCAGGAGCTGACTGTGGCTCAGACCATGAGCTTCTCCTTGCAAAGTTTAGGCTTAAACTGAAGAAAGTAGGGAAAAGCACTAGGCCAGTCAGGTATGAATTAAATCATATCCCTGTTGAATATACAGTAGAGGTGACAAATAGATTTAAGGAATTAGATCTGATAGACAGAGTGCCTGAAGAACTATGGACAGAGGTTCGCGACATTGTACAACAGGTAGCAACCAAAACCATCCCAAAGAAAAAGAAATGCAAGAAAGCAAAATGGCTGTCTGAGGAAGCTTTGCAAATAGCTGAGGAAAGGAGGGAAGCGAAAGGCAAGGGAGAAAAACATAGATATGCCCAATTGAATGCAGAATTCCAGAGAATAGCTAGAAGAGATAAGAATGCCTTCTTAAATGAACAGTGCAAAGAAATAGAAGAAAACAATAGAATAGGGAGGACCAGAGATCTTTTCAAGAAAATTGGAGAGATGAAGGGAACGTTTAATGCAAAAATGGGCATGATAAAGGACCAAAATGGCAGGGACCTAACAGAGGCAGAAGAGATTAAGAAGAGGTGGCAAAATTACACAGAAGAACTATACAAGAATGAGCTTAACGTCCCAGATAATCACAATGATGTGGTCACTGACCTCGAGCCAGACATCCTAGAATGTGAGGTGAAGTGGGCCTTAGAAAAGCTGAGCAACAACAAAGCTAGTGGAGGTGACAGTATTCCAGCTGAGCTATTCAAAATCTTAAAAGACAGTGCAGTAAAAGTGCTACACTCAATTTGCCAGCAAATTTGGAAAACTCAACAGTGGCCACAGGATTGGAAAAGATCAGTTTACATTCCAATTCCAAAGAAAGGCAGTGCCAAAGAATGTTCAAACTATCGCACCATTGCACTCATTTCTCATGCTAGTAAAGTCATGCTTAAAATCCTACAAGCTAGACTTCAGCAGTATGTGGATCGAGAACTACCAGAAGTACAGGCAGGATTTCGAAGAGGCAGAGGAACTAGAGATCAAATTGCCAACATACGCTGGATCATGGAGAAAGCTAGAGAGTTCCAGAAAAACATCTACTTCTGCTTCATTGACTATGCTAAAGCCTTTGATTGTGTGGATCATAACAAACTGTGGCAAGTTCTTAAAGAGATGGGAGTACCAGACCATCTTATTTGTCTCTTGAGAAACCTATATGCGGGTCAAGAAGCAACAGTGAGAACTGGACACGGAACCACTGATTGGTTCAAAATTGGGAAAGGAGTCCGGCAAGGCTGTATACTGTCGCCCTGCCTATTTAACTTATATGCAGAGCACATCATGAGAAAGGCAGGGCTAGATGAATCAAAAGTTGGAATTAAGATTGCCGGAAGAAATATCAACAACCTAAGATACGCAGATGATACCACTCTAATGGCAGAAAGTGAAGAAGAACTAAAGAGCCTCTTGTTGCGGGTGAAGAAGGAGAGTGCAAAACTTGGGTTGAAACTTAACATTAAGAAAACCAAGATCATGGCAACTGGCCCTCTCAATTCCTGGCAAATAGATGGGGAAGAAATGGAGGTAGTGACAGATTTTGTTTTCCTGGGCTCCAAGATCACTGCAAATGGGGACTGTAGCCAAGAAATTAAAAGACGCTTGCTCCTGGGGAGGAAAGCCATGGCAAATCTAGACAGCACACTAAAAAGCAGAGACATCACCCTGTCAACAAAAGTGCGTATAGTCAAGGCTATGGTCTTCCCAGTTGCAATGTATGGCAGTGAAAGTTGGACCATAAGAAAGGCTGAGCGCCAAAGAATTGAGGCCTTTGAACTGTGGTGCTGGAGAAGACTCCTGCGAGTCCCTTGGACTGCAAGGCGATCAAACCGGTCAGTCCTAGAGGAGATCAACCCTGACTGCTCTTTAGAAGGCCAGATCCTGAAGCTAAAACTCAAATACTTTGGCCACCTAATGAGAAGGAAGGACTCACTGGAGAAGAGCCTCATGCTGGGAAAGATGGAGGGCAAGAGAAGAAGGGGACGACGGAGAATGAGGTGGCTGGATGGAGTCATTGAAGCAGTAGGCGTGAGCTTAAATGGACTCCAGAATATGGTAGAGGACAGGAAGGCCTGGAGGAATGTTGTCCATAGGGTCGCGATGGGTCGGACACGACTTCGCAGCTAACAACAATATATCTTTATCGTGGCTGCTAACTTTAGAGAGGAAATTGCTATGCGTGGTCTTGTGCTTCTGGGTGAAAGGCAGGATATAAATGGGAAAGGATGAGCAGTTCTTAAATATAAGAATATGAATATGACATATTCATTCATTGGTGCCCTTTGTTCTAATTTGACAGAAGAGGAAAAGCGACTAGAGTGCATGGATATTCTACAATATTTTTCTTGTATAATTTTACAAGCTGTTATTGCCTAAGTTACGTTTCCATTTGTATTTCTTTTCTAGCCAAGCAGCTCATTCGTTTATTGCTGAAAACTGACCCAACAGAGAGAATGACCATTTCTCAATTTATGAATCATCCCTGGATTAATGTGAGTCCTGCACGATGGTCTGCCTGTGTCTTCATGTGGGTTCTAGGCAGCCTGCTGAGAAGATTTAGCACATTGCTAATTGAACTAAGGCTCTATCTGTAAAAAAGAATATAATTTCTCCATCACAGTATGAGGGAACACTTGCGAGGGTAGAGGGGAAAAAAAACCTCTCTGTGAGTGGCACTCGAGGACATTACACCCCCAACCCAACTGCTCTCAGCCAGATTTAGCTTTCATTGCAGTGCACACATTCTCTTTCTCTCATTTATAAAAAGCTACATTACCTCATCAACGTAGGACTTATTATTAGACCTCCAAGGCACCATCGTGCTACACAGTGTTGATATGAATAGAGACCTCCTGCGTTGGGGGCGTTCTCAGTTTTTGGCAGAGGACTGGGAAAACTCAGGATAGGGAAGGGGGAGGCTTAAGCACAGCTCTCTTAGAAAAACCACACCAGAGTTGTTTCTGATGGAGATGCCAGCTAACTAAAAGGCTCTGGGAGTGGAAAAGAGCAAGCTGCTGCTGAAGTTTTCCATCTGCATTCTGCCAGGCAAAAGACACCAACATTTTCTGTACTGGATTCTCACATCTATCAATGAACTTCAGATAGCTGCTATAAACATGTATTTATATCCTTGCTAAGGAAACTCAGTCTAAAGAAATTAAATGCCTTGTGTACTCTTTCTCTTACGAGAGACGAGGTCCAGAAGAGCAATTTGAGTGCTATATGGAGCAAATGGTGAAGTAGAGAGCTGTCATTTCTCTCAACCCAAAGGGAATGTAGGCTGAAAAGGAATCTCAGCCTCAATAAGAAGGCCTCAAAGTTAAGCAGACAAATGAGTTGAACCTATTTAAGAGGAGAAAGTCCTGCTTTCTTTCCAGTCCCCAAAGTTGAAAGTGAAGTATCAAGTTTTAAATTTTAAATTTCTAATATAAACAGTTCTGGAGAGTCGTAGAATTTTTATGTCTACGTTTCTATGTCAAGAAACTGTTCTAGCCTCTGCCATTCCTCTGAGCCAAAAACCACATGTGGAAACACTGACATAGGTCACAGTGCAGAACTGGTTAATTTGGACACGAGAGATGTCAGTTGATCCAAGAAAAAGTGTAGGCTTAGCCTTTGATTCAAGTGTTGGGTCAACCTCATTGTAAGCAGAATTTACAAAGTAAAATGTAAGTGTAGCTATGATAAGAGCTTTTGTTTTTAAAACTTATCTTCCTGACAGTTCCAGTTCTCATTCAGCTATGTGGCCTATAAATGAAAACATTTTAAAAAAGGAGAATGGGAGCTTGATGTTAAGAGCTGCAGAATTTCACACTGAGATAAGAAGGGCAAAACCAAATTATATTATGAAGAATATGGTTTTGAGCCTTATGATGAGGTGTGAGATTTAGTTTGGGGAAAAGGTCTATCTGGAAGCTGAGAAGCAGAAGGGGATACGTTGTACTTTTTCCTGCTGCTGCAAGCTTATCCTCCTTTGACAAATGTTTGCTGGGGGAAGCAGGAGGAGCTGAAATGTGATTTTCTCCTCCAGTTTTTAGCAAGTTAATTGCCATATTCTTTTTGGAAGTTATGCAATTTTGCGATTATGAAAAATACGACTGTCTCCCAAAATGCAGCCGCCTACACTCTTTCTCACATAGCTTAGGAGACAAGTTTCTACATTTTAAACACGGCTTCTTTTTTTAAGAACAGTTAATGGTTAGTGTGTCAACAGTCTGTCACAAGAAATCTTCTCTGTTGATTGCTTCTCTTAGCAATCCATGGTGGTGCCACCAACCCCTCTTCACACTACCCGAGTCCTGCAAGAAGACAAAGACCACTGGGATGAAGTGAAGGTAATGTTTGTGTATGTGTAGAGTTGGGTGGAGATGCTCCTTTTTATGGATCGTTGAAAAAATAATGTTCTCTCCAACTGTTTATAACCCCAAGTAGCGTGAACATACCTGCAACTCATCATCTTTTGCACAATGGTTGCTAAAACATAGGCAGATAACCGGTTGAGAGAATTACTAGTTAGGCACAGAAGGACAAGCAGGGTTTAGTGGCAGGGTGGGTGTTTACTTTTTATATAAACTTTAGCAAAAAGGTCCGCAACAGCTAAAAGCCAGAATTTTTACTTTATTTTTTCTTTAGTATGCTTTTTCAAGTAGAAAGTTTGGAGGGTTTTTTTAAAAAAATAAATGTGCTAGATATGTCCAAATATTTACACACTTTATTAAAAAAAATCTTCTGTTCTTTGGAAAATAATGGGAAAATTGTACTGTTGGTGTTTGTCCAAAAGTTCTGGGGGTTACAACAAAAGCATGTATATCACTTGTGAGGTATCCACTGTGATTCACTCAGTTCCAACGAGAATAGGCAGCTTGGTCTTTCAGATGTTTTGGACTTTCAGTACCCACTTCACTCTATCACTCGTGTTTTCTAGAAGTTTTCCAATGCCAGGTTGGCTTTGACATAGGAAAACATTAAATTCCAGATACACATGGACAGCATTAAAAATATATTACTTTGCTGAATGTTCCTTATAAGATTAATTTGGTTCTTGGGGTTTTGGTCACTAATATGTGATATTTAATCCTACATATATTTTTTTTATTCATTACAGTCTACTACATCTGGTATATAGCTTTTGTGGGGCATCTCTACAGTTGTTAGTTACCCTTGGCTGAGATCCTTCCTTCTGTAGATATAACAGAAGATGGGGGTTTTTTTTCCCTTTAAATTTCACTATTACTTCTTGTGTATTTTAGGAGGAAATGACTAGCGCGTTGGCAACCATGAGAGTAGACTATGATCAGGTAAAAATTAAAGATTTGAAAATATCCAACAATCGGCTCCTCAACAAACGGCGTAAGAAACAAAAACAAGGAGGCACCTCAACTGCGTCAGCTGGCTGCAACAACCAATAAAGATGAGAGAAATAAAATGAAATTATTAATTGAACTGAAATAATCTCTCACATAACTGAAACACAAAAGCGTGTGACAAGAACTTTTTATTTCAATGCACTGGGTTGTTTTTTCTACGAATTTTTTCCCCAATCATTCTATATTACATTTTAGTATACTTTACCTAAGGAGCTGCAACAAACCTATCAATGAACTTTGGATAAATATTTATTGTGGGTTCAGTGCTTACAAAAGCACAGTCACAACAAGAAATTCTAAATCTCTTTTTTTCATATAAAGCAATTAAAGCATCCATCTGCTTAACTCTCAGATGAATTCATAAGGAAATAAATGTGCTTAATTTAGACTGGATTAGGCTGAATCCATTCAAGAAATAGATTAAACCATGCATAAAGCAAAGGAGTAAAAAGATCAGGTCATTACAAGAAGCAATCAGAAAGTTATGAAAATGTAAGTTTTTCATATATTTGTTTGATTTTCATTGTGCATTTCAATTTTATTTAATGTTCTTATCGGGTTAATGCTCTTATTTTATACACTGTCCATCTGTATAAGGAAGCATTGCTTTTTAGTCTTTGGGAAATATTTACAATTTCAGGCTTAAGGGATTATTACAAGCTTGTTTCCATGCACACAGTTTTCTTACATTCAGATCAGTGTAGGTTAAAAACAGTGTAAATTAGTCATACATGGTGCGGGCACACTTTTTTTTTTAATGCAGGAAACTTTCATTGGCTGCCTTGTAGGATCTTTGTAGCAAAACAGATATGAATGCAGTTGCTACATTTTACGATTTAGATGTTCCATTTCCTTGTTTATATATAGGCCATAATTTATTATTATCACAGATTTTTTTCAACTGCTCACTTTTAAGTATCAAAAGATTAATAAACCAAAATATTATTGTCTCAGCATCCACAACTTTGCACAAAGATTTTAGTTGAAATTTTACACAGTTCAGAAGGAAATGATTCCCAGGTGCATTATGATTTTTACTAAAAGAACCAAGATAGGCAGGCGGTACAGGTAAAGGGTGCCCTTTTTATATTCTTTTCCAGTGGTAGAGAGCTTCAAGTGATCTGGGGTTGACATGGTGGCATCTTCAGAGAGGACAGAGGCAGAAGTATTGTCCTCCCTCCCCCTTCTTCAGATGTTGTTTTTAAAAGCATATTAAACCAATTGGGCCTACTTTACCCATTTTATTTATATTCCTTTTATTGATGAATTTCCATGAGAAATCTTGGGAAACTACCAGAAAATAAATGGTCACAACTGCAGCTTCCCTGAGATAGGGTATTAGTTTGCCTATTCTGTGAACTGGGTGATATAGCACTTTTTCACGTGCTGTCCACATGTAAAAACTTTTAAAACATAGGCACATTCCCTGAGTGCTTCTAAATTCAAAGAGGGAATTTGCAAACTTGACATATATATGAATATGTATGTTACCACGGTTGTTTTTTTCATATCATATACATTATTTCTTAACACCCTGTAGATTAGGGTAGATGGGATAACAAAAAATGAAGTCACCCAAGCAATTTTTGTGGGTATTTTTTTTTAGAGAATTTAGATATTTCAGTATGGCGATATATGCACCAAGAAGGGTGGATTGTCACACAATATCTCATAATAACCTTGTCCTGTGAAACCTGCCTTACATAGCAATTATCTTTATTCAAATCATTTCATTGTCCAAACATTTTCTTTGAAAAGGGATACTCCTGACAATTTTCCACATGTGCAAGTGTCCCTGGCCCTCTAGGAAGAAGGTGAGAACAGATCCATCCCTTTCTTTGAGCTTTCATTTGTGCTACTGTTTTTGAGATGCTAACAAACAGCAGGTGCTTGTTTATGTTACTTCTCATTTCTAACACTCATTGCAGGAAAGAGAAATCCTTTGATGGCCTCCATGTTTGTCAGAGAGCTCAAGAGGGAGATGAAGTCTTCTCCTAGTTGTACTTGTAGGATGATAAATAATTGCAGATGAATTGTTTTGTTCCTTACATTCTCCAAACTAAGTCTGCTGCACAAGCCAGGAGACCGGAGATGGAGGAAGAAAATTTGTGGCTGTTAAACCAAAAAACACTGCTTTGTGTTATGTCCTTATTCTAGAATTATAAGGATTAATCTGCAAATGAAGTAAATTTCTATTAATTACATAGGTGCCTCTCTTTGATTTGCAATTATATTAAATTGATGTTAAAAGCACTTCAGACCATTTGTGAAATGCTAACATTTTGCAGATATTAATAAAATGGTGCTTTACCCATTTTTTTTTCTTAAATGGACCTCGCTCTTTAATAAATCTTCCTTTGTGATATTTTACTTTCAGTTCTAGGATGACAGATTTCTTCTCTCTTCTCCCCTTCAAAGAATGTGAAGCAAACTTAATCTGAAGGCATCATTTTTGTCCATGTGTTACTTATTTTAATATTCAATTTAAATAAATCTAGAGCAACTATAAGTTAGCAGTAGTCACTAGATGGCAGCACTTAGCCCAACCTTGGCTGCTCTTAAAAAATAAACATGGTTGGATCTGGTTACTACTTGAATCACCAGGGCTAGAGGGGGTAGGTTTGAAAACCGAAAAAAAGCCTATCAGAAGAAGGCAGTGACAAACATTTTGGAAATGATGGCAAAAAACATCATAGACGTCTCTCTGTAGCCACCAGAAGTAAAGCATGACTTGAGAATACTTTACTTGAGAATAACTTTTAAAAAAGCAAAAGGCTTTTTTAAAAAAAAAAACCAAAACCAAAAAATCCTTATCTACTCTTAAGATTATTCAGACTCCACAATTACCCAATATTTACGAAAGTGCCACAATTCACTGTCAGATGACATGTTTCACTTTTCCTGTATTTCTAAGATGGCTAGTGCCAGATAACTTTGAGAACAGCTGTTACTCTTTCATCACTGGTGAACTAGATAGACAAGATCTGACTTCTGTGCAGTGCTTTGGATCCAATCTCCAAAAACATATGGAGCATGCAGCTGCTTAAAACAGCAACGGCTTTTCTTGAAAATGGTGGATAGATGCAGGAGCCTGGGAAAATATTCAATTTTAAGACGTTGCAAACAGGCAACTTAGTTATATTAGGTGGCTTTCCAAAGCTGTTGCCCATAGATTTGTTTGCTGAATCAGTCTTGCTTCCAAGTGGAATTATTGATCCTTTTTGGATTTCTGGCTAACTTTATTGCTGGTTTTGGCCAATTAAAGATAACTATATAATTTTAGACAATCCCCCCTTTCCTTTTTCTTTGATTTGAGTCAGATTGAACCTTGATGTGCACCAATTCAATCCTAAATGAAATTACATTTCATGTTTATAATCTGACATTTTGATTAACACGAGCATGAGAAATTGAGGAAGAGGAAGGTTTTATAAATCTCACAATTATAAACCACACCTCTGCAAGGCCTCCAGAAAGAGGTTTTCTCCAATTTCTTATGGGGAATAATGTATAATGTACAAAATATGATGCTGTAGCCCTAGAAAGAATGCAGAGAAGAGCAACAAAGATGATTAGAGGTCTGGAACTAAACCATACGATGAATGGTGAAAGGAACCAGGGGCGACATGATAGTCGTCTTCCAATACCTGAAGGGCAATCAGAGATGAGGAGGTTGACATATTCTCCAAAGCATCTGAAGGACATGGAAGCTCAAAAAAGAAAGATCCAGCATGGAACTAAGGAAGCATTTCCTGACAGAGCAATTAACTCATAGAACAGTTTGTATTCCAGGAGTGGTGGGTGCCCATTACAGGTTTTCAAGAAAAGATTGGACAACCATTTATCTGGGATGGAATAAAGACTCCTGTCTTGGCCAGAGGGATGGACTAAAAGATCTCCAAAGTCCCTTCCAGTTCCACGATTGTATGATTCTGTGAATATAGGGAAAATCGTCTGTGAACACAGTAAATATTGTAAGAAAAAGTGTAGGAAAGCCAGGCGTTACTGCTCTTCATTTCTAAATCTTACAACTATCAGTAAATATTGCATTGGTCAAGAATGGCAAAAAATGTGATAACCTAATAGGTATTCCCACTACCAAGTGGTGAAGGCACAAAACACAGAATTATCTGTAAAATTGAAAGATTTCTTAGAAATACACAAGCAGCTCATCATGCAACTGTTGTTTTCTGAGAAACGATATAACCTCAGAGGAAATTTAAAGTCTATAAACAGCATACATGGTTATGACATGGGCCAGATTTTCTTTCGTTTTGTTTCCTGAAAGATACACGGCCATGGGATTGTTATCTGACTTTTAAGCTTCTCTAAAAGGTGCCACATCTCTTCTGATTTTCTTCAAGTGTACATGATGTTTTTACTATTTATTAGTAACACTTCCTCTGAAACACATTTTCTTTTACGGTATACAACCCCCGTTCTATGTTCTGGATATATGTTGAGTACCTCTGTGATTAGGCTATGAAGCAAAATAGCACTGAATTTAAGTCCCGGCAATTGGATGAACAAATACTTGCCATTTTTACTATAAAATTATAGCTTCCTGAGAACATTCTAGTTCTTTAATCCCAGCCCTCCATCTTCTCCATTGTCTTTCTCTTTTTAGCCTTCTAGTGTAATAATTTCTTTCTAGTCCACCATGCATTCACACCAGATGCCAAAAGTATATGCTTCTTTGTGTTATTTTCCAGTGAAACAGTCAGTTTTTATTTGGACCATGACTTCAGTGACTGATCAAGAGTTCAGTGGATAATTTATTTGTTCCTGGTCCCTTTCTATTTGATAGGTGATATATTGTTTGTTCTTTATTTTCTACTGTAATCACTCTTTATGTAATTTTTCTACAAATACTTGCCATTCTATAATCCAGTTTGTAAAGGGTTTCAATAATCTATCTTCTATTAATCTTAGTATCAGATTCATTCTGTGGCTACTAATATTCTTACCTTACCTGTACATTTTCTGTGATTTCTTGAAAGCATCTATTTTTCTTTTTATTATTGTTATATTTCTTGATTATATATCTTTCTGGTTTTTTTTGCTTGATATTGCTTTATGTCCCTGCTGTCCAAGCCTTTCATCCTTTCCTGATTATAGCTTATTCTGAAAGCTACTTATATACATATAAGCCCATCACAATATTTCATCACATATAAATGCATCCCAATATTCCTTTGCACTATAAAAATGCAGAAAAAGCAAAATGTATTAAACAAAACAGAGATAAAACAAAAGGAAATCTAACCAAGCTTAGTTTATATCAGATCATTTGCTATACCTCTTCAGACCAGTCTGCCCTTTAGGGCAGTCTTGCTTTCGCCAGATCCATACACTGATTCATGCAACGTGTTTTATTCTTTAAGCTCATCTTTCTAGGAATCTTATAAAGTCCATTGAATACTAGAACTGAAGATGACACAGGAATAGAATTTTGTTTTAAAAAAATAAGCAGATCCTCATTGTCTGAATGAAATTAATTTTGATATGTATTTAAAAAGGACAGGATAGAAGAGCTATATGGAATATAATAATATATAATAATTATTAAAATATACAAAAACAAACTGGAAGATTGACTTGGATAACTTTTCTATAAGGAAAAGAATTAAAGGAGGACATTATTTGAAGGGATTAAAAATCAAGATGGTTAAAAGTAAAGGAAGGAATATAAGGTTGGTTTATTTGATCAAGGTTAAAAATATATATATATAGCTCTCTGGTAACGCTAACAGACTTTTGCTGACCAGAACTGAACGATGAGGCTTTAAAAGTTTTGATTATAAATGAGAAGTGAGATGTGGAAAAATACTTTGTGTTATATTTTAAGAAAAGGTTATCTGATACTAAAATTGTTTATACTTATAATGAAGGAGAAAGTTATTTCTTTATATATTCTTTTTTTTACAATATTAATTTAATTTAATTTAATATTTGCATTTGTATACCGCCCTTTCCCTGAGGACTCAGGGCGGTTTACAGGGAATTAAAAATCAAAACATACAAAAGTTAAAACCAATTAAAAAGCATTAAATTCACCCTGTACATTAAAACCCCAGTTAAAATTTTCTCCTCAGCCTGGGCCCGAGAGCTCAAAGAGCCAGGTCTTCAGGCCCCGGCGGAATGATCGGAGGTCGGGAGCAGTCCTCAACTCTACCGGCAGCTGGTTCCAGAGGGCAGGCGCTCCCACTGAGAAGGCCCTATCCCTGGGTGTCACCCGCCGGCAATCTCTCACCGGCGGAACCCTGAGCAGACCCTCCCTGTGAGAGCGCACTGGGCGAAGGGCGTTTGATGCCGGCAGCAGGTATTCCCTCAAATAACCCGGACCCAGGCCATGTAGGGCTTTATAGGTGATAACCAGCACCTTGAATTTCACCCGGAGGGCAACCGGAAGCCAATGCAGCTCGCGGAGTAGAGGTGTTACATGGGAGTATCGGGAAACCCCCATTACAACTCGCGCGGCCGCATTCTGCACCAGTTGAAGCCTCCGAGTGGTCTTCAAGGGCAGCCCCATGTAGAGAGCGTTACAGTAGTCCAAACGGGAGGTCACAAGCGCATGAGTGACTGTGCGTAGGGCGTCTCGGTCCAGATAGGGACGCAACTGGCGCACCAGGCGAACCTGTGCAAAAGCCCCCCTGGTCACGGCTCCTATGTGATCTTCAAAATTGAGCCGTGAATCCAGGAGGACGCCCAAGTTGCGAGCCCTATCAACGGGGGGTAACACCTCACCCCCCATCGTTAAAGGTGGAATAACTTGGTTAACCCGAGACGCCGATATGCACAGCCACTCAGTCTTGGCGGGATTGAGACGAAGCCTGTTTCTCCCCATCCAGACCCGAACCGCCTCCAGGCACCGGGACATCACGGAGAGGGCATCACTGGGTTGGTTCGGGGTGGAAAGAAAAAGTTGGGTATCATCAGCGTACTGGTGATACCCCACCCCAAAACCACGAATGATCTCGCCCAGCGGCTTCATGTAGATGTTGAACAGGAGGGGCGAGAGAACCGACCCCTGAGGGACTCCACAAATGAGAGACCTCGGGGCGGATCTCTGCCCTCCTGTCAACACCGACTGCGAGCGGCCCTGGAGGTAGGAGGAGAACCACCGTAGGACGGTGCCTCCCACTCCCAACCCCCTGAGACGCCGCAGCAGGATACCATGGTCGATGGTATCGAAGGCCGCTGAGAGATCTAATAGGACCAGGACAGAGGAGCAACCCCTGTCCCTAGCCCTCCAGAGATCATTCACCAGCGCGACCAATGCCGTCTCCGTGCTGTGTCCGGGCCTGAAGCCCGATTGGTACGGGTCCAGATAATCAGTTTCCTCCAGGAACAGAGGGAGCTGATGCGCCACCACACTCTCAACAACCTTCGCCAGGAAGCGAAGGTTGGAGACTGGACGATAGTTGTTTAAAACAGCCGGGTCCAAAGCAGGCTTCTTGAGGAGGGGTCTCACCACCGCCTCCTTCAAGGCGGCAGGGAAGACACCCTCCTTCAAAGAAGCAGTTATTACTGCATGGAACCAGCCTCGTGTTCCCTCCCGAGCCGCATAAGCTAGCCAGGAGGGGCACGGATCCAACAAACAGGTGGTGGAGCTCAGTCTCCCCATGATCCTGTCCACATCATCAGGGGAAACAGGGTCGAACTCAGTCCAGATAACGTGCTCAAGACCGCCTGATTCCTCCACATCAGACTCTGCCCAGTCAGAGTCCAAGCCGGTCCGGATCCGAGCGATTTTGTCCGTCAGATGATGACTAAACTCCTCGGCTCGTCCCTGCAAGGGATCCTCCCTCACCTCCTGGTTGAGGAGGGAGCGAGTCACCCTAAACAGGGCGGCCGGGCGATTATCTGCGGACGCGATAAGGGCGGCAAAGTAGTTAGACTTCGCCGTCCTTATCGCCGCAAGATAAGACCTTATGAAGGTTCTTAACTGCAATCGGTCGGATTCGGATCGGCTGGATCTCCAACCGCTCTCTAGACCTCGTCTCCGACGCTTCATCTCCCGGAGCTCCACAGAGAACCATGGGGCCCAACGGGATCTGCGTCGGGTCAGAGGTCGCATGGGTACAACGCAGTCGAGTGCCCTGGTGGCTGCCGTTTCCCAGGCCTCCACCAGGGCATCGACTGGGCTGTGGGTAAGGGTGATAGGTATAGGCCCAAGCGCCCTCTGGAACCGATCTGGGTCCATTAGGCGCCTGGGGCGGAACCACCTGGTCGGCTCCGCCGCCCAGCGGCGGGGGATGGCATGACGGAAAACTAGCCTCAGGAGGTAATGGTCTGACCATGACAGAGGGGTGATGGACGGAGAACCCCCTCCCAGATCATCCAACCACTGTCCAGACAGAAACACCAGGTCAAGAGTGTGACCCCCCTCATGAGTTGGGCCCTCAATAACCTGGGTCAGGCCCATGGCTGTCATGGAAGCCATGAACTCCCGAGCTAACTCCGACGACCCTCCCAGTGATGGCAGGTTGAAGTCACCCAGGACTACGAGCCTGGGGAACTCCACCGCCAACCCTGAGAGGGTGTCGAGCAGCTCGGGCAGGGCTGTTGCCACACAGCTGGGCGCCAGGTATGTAAGCAACAAGCCCAACTGAACCCGAGGACCACACCTCAAGAGGAGGGTCTCACTCCCGGCCATCTGGACAATGGTGGCCTCCCGGGGACACAATGTCTCCCGAATAACCACTGCCACCCCACCACCCCTGCCCTGAGCCCGTGGCTGGTGCAGCACCCGGAAACCCGGCGGGCATAACTCGGTGAGAGGCACCCCTCCCTCCGAGCCCAGCCAAGTTTCCGTGATGCACGCTAGATCCGCACATTCCTCCTCAATCCGATCACGGATGAGGGGAGCTTTATTAACTACGGATCTAGCGTTAAAATAGACCAGCCTGAGCTCAGGGGCCTGATCACCCTCATCCCCGGGTAAGAGGGTGCTAACCGGAGGGTCGGAGCGCGCCACCGCTCGAAGATAGCGGGGGGCGCGATCCCAGATGTTGATATGACCCTCCTCGCAAACACCTGCTGCCATACCCTATCGCCGTGGGGATTCGATACCCCACCCCCACATTCCCAGCGCCAGCAGCCACCTCCCCCAACCCCGTCCCACCAGGACCTCTAACAGGACCAGACTGAGTGCCGGTTACAAGTTCCCTCCCCATCCCCCCCTCCCTCCCCCTCCCTAACCTCCTAAAATAACCGGCTAAAAATCTGATCAGGGGCCTCTTAGCGCGTCTTAACTCGAGGCCCCTATCCAAGCCCAACCACCTCTCGGAGTCCCAAGGCTTGGGCCCGTCATTAAGGGGAGTATGAAAACAGGCGACAGGTCGCGCCCATGAGGCAGGAACCGCCCTAAGGGCATACAAGTCCGCTTCGGAATAACGATGGATCATATAGCACTCAGTTAGTCTCTTGGGGCCGATGTTGAAAATATGGCCAAAGGATTGTTCATTGATGGTACGAAGATGGAAAAAGAACAGGTCCAGTGGGCATATCTCTCAATCTGCAAAGCCATCTCGGCTCTCACCCGAGATGGAGTTCCAAGGGACAACCTCAGCCGTCCTCTCACTCCGGCTGAGGAGTCTAGCTGGAACAGAGAGAGAAAAGGGGAGTCCTAAGCCAGGCCCACCCCAACTGGTCTCCCACACCAGAGAGGAGGTCGCTGACCAGTCCAGAACCGTCCTCCCACCACGGTTCGGTCCCGTCCACACTGGATTATCCATAGGGGGATCTTAGTTCCCATCAGGTATGGAGCTAGCCGTAATGCCTGCCTGTCAACAAAAGAAGTAAGAAACAGGCAGGCCAGGCCTCTGTCAATCCTCACAACGCCAGCCCGCACCGCCAGTCTGGGGGGGGGAGAACAAAACATTCTCTCCCCAATGTCCATCCACCAGTCCAAGCCATCCTTCAACGGCAGAAAGAAGTGATCCCAGCAGTCATGTTGGGTCCTGGAATTCACTAACATGTCCGCCGGGGCCGATGACCAGGCCCACAATCTGCAACCACCATCCGAGAGGAAAAGGAGGCTCCTCGCCACCAAAGAACGGTGTCGGTCAGCAGATGGTCGTAAGAAGGATCTCCATCCGGTGGGGTCGTCGCCGCTGCCCCTCCGACAAGCAGAGGGTATCCACGGCGAACAGGCAGAGGAAAGAAGGCAGGTGAGGCGTCCCGGGCTGCACGGCGCTGTAGAGGTGATTGACGCCATAACAGAGCTCAACAGGTCAGCAGAGATTGTCAGCGCTGCTCATTCAGATCAACAGGCCGCTAGCTCGGGGGGGGGGCTCAGCGTCATGAAAAGTAGCGTCCAGGAGCCGTTTCAAAGATCCCCCAATCCCTAAAGTCGCCTCAATCCGCAAGCAGATAAAAAAACAGGCAGACGTCCCGAGTTTCACAGCGAAGCAGCGCTCAGCGCCATAATAGAGCTCAGCAGTTCGGCAGGCAGTTCTCAGTTCTCAGCGCCGCTCGATTGAATCAACAAGCCGCTATTCCGGAGGGGGGGGGCTCAGCGCTACGAAAAGCAGCGCCCAGCAGCTGTTTTGAAAAACCCCCAATCCCAAAGTCGCCTCGGCCAGCAACAGCATGAAATCAGCTCAGCCAGCAGCAGATGAAAAGAAGCAAGGCAGACATCCAGGATTCACAGTATAGCTGCGCTCGGCGCCATCGTGAGGCCGGCAGATCGGCAGACGGCAGATGTTAAAACGCCGCTAATTCAAATATTCTTTTCTAATTCAATATTCTTTTCTGCGCTTTCTATTTCTTTTCTCTTTTTAGTTGGTATTAGCTTTTATCTTTTAAATAGTAATATTCAGTAAAATTATTGCCAAAAATAAAATTAACACTGAACTATATTTTTTTTCTCTTACTTTTTACGCTTCCATTTTTAAACAATTTTTATTAAAACGCTTATTGTTTTGTTATTTTTGTCTTCCTAATGTTCTTTTACCTGTCAGCCACAGTCTAAAATTTTTGGCCTGTCTACATCTGGCCAAAGCTGGCGTTAATAGGAGTCAATAGTTTTCATAACACAGAAGAGAGGAAAGACAAGGAAAAGAGGAGGCAGTGTATAAACATTCTTTAATTGAACTAACTAATAAACAAAAAACAAACACAGGAATATTTATAATACAAGGAGATGCCCAATTGTAAGTAGTAAAACTCCTATACTTATACAAACCTTTGGAATGAGATTCGTAAGAAGACATTGAGAGCTAATCATTTTTATGGTTTTCCTATATGCTACGAAGAATGTGGCTCCCATAAGGGATCTGGTGCTTTAACGTTTTCCCTATGCAGCTTCTCAAGTTAGTTCTGTAGCTGCCCTTTCTTTAAAAGAACACGAGCTTGTAGATTTAAAGATAACTAGCAATATATCCTCACAACATCTACTGACTGCAAAGTTATTTCTATTCCTGAACAGTTTATCGGAAATAAGACCCCTGAAGGAGACAGCATCAGGCAAGAGGGTGTGAACAGGAAGACTGGATTCCTACAGACTAGTCAGATTGCCCTCAGGTTACATTTAATAGCATACCAGAAAACTATGACCTGTTGGGACATCGTTGCAGAGATATTTTCTTACCATATATTCTCAACACATTCAATAATGGCAGAGCTTCAAATGCGCTGTCTTCACTGGAAAAGTAAAAATCAAAAATTCAGGGAGCTACTCAGAGATGATGCATCTGCCTTGAAAATAGCTTGGGTCCAAATTGTATCGCACAGTCAGTCAAACATCAGGAGTTGATCACAGGAAATGTTTGCTGACATTTTGTATTATGTCATGTTTTATAACTTATGTCATAAAATGTTTTATAAAATTTGCCAAATTTCAATTCCATATGGCTCATGGGTATGGCTCATGGGCTTGGACACATTCTGTAAGTTAGCTGACTTGAAGTATGTTAGTTCAAAAATTATAGCCCTATATTGTGCCATTTTCTCCAATTAAAGGTTACACACAAAGGGCTGTTTTAGTAACACAATAGACAATCCATGACCTGTTTGGTCATTGATTCAGAGATATTTCCTTATCAGATTCCTTAATGCCTTCAACCATAGCAGAACTTCAAATGTACTGCCTTCACTGGAAAAGTTCTTAAAAATTCAGGGAGATATTCAGAGATGATACATCTGCCTTGAAACTAAAACCATGTTGAACTGCATAGTGCAGTCAAACATCAGCACAGGAAATGTTTTATGGCATTTGTAAGGCACCTGAAGTCACTGTGAGTTGGGCGGCTATATACATTTTCTAAGTAAATAAAACATTTTGCATTGTGAAATAACCTATTTTGTAATATTTTTATATCACATTTTATAAAATTTGCCAAACTTCAATTTCCATTTGAGTCACGGGTCCTAGATTTTGGACACATTCTGTAAATTAGTGTATTTGAAGAACCTTGGTTCAAAAAATTGTTGCCCTATCATGTAGCATTTTACCTAGTTAAAGGTTATAGGAACAAGGGTTTTAATAGTATATAATTAGATAATAGGCATTTGAGGAGATCAGAAAAGCCCATCACCCTCTCTTTGAGTCAGCTCTTTTGCTGTGAACTGTATTTTGCTGATCTTTTCGAAGCTGAATGACTGCCAAGAAGAATGGGCCATAAAGTATGTAATATTTCATTCCTACTGTATTATTTTAGATAAAACCCTTCATTCATAGTTTTCCCTGTTCAAGTGTGTCATGGTGAAAGAGTAGGTATTTTGCTGGATTTATTTCTCTGGGACAGGGTTGTCAAACTTGCAACGTCAGGTGACATGTTGCGACTTATCACAGCTTTTTTTCCATTGCCGGCAATGGGATGGGCACGGTTTTGCCGTGACGCATCCGGCCCATGGGCCAGCAGTTTGACACCCCTGCTCTAGGATGCTGCTGCCTCTTTAAACCAAGCTATGCCAGTGACAATCCCCCATCAGGGGCTTGAGCTTCTAAAGGTCTTGAGAGGAAACTGCTTAAATAAACACTGGAGCATAAAGACATATAAGATGCCTTTAGAAGAATAAGAAGCAAGTTTGAGACATTTGGAATCCTGCCAAGATATGAGCAGGTGGACGTAATTAAAAGTGCAGATGAGGCTAGGCAGGCATTATTAGCGCTTTGTGCCACAGCAGAACCAGCAGTCAAGCTAGTCAGTTTCTAATATACAACAGTTTGAATAGGAACTTGACTTGAAAAGAATACCTTTGACACAACTAGTAGCAATTAAAAATTCCTGAGCAAGAAAAAACAAAAAAAACGCTGATCCACTGAACAATGAATCTTCTATAAGAGAAGATCTTACCAGTATTACCAATATCACCAACTCCCATATTGAGATTGTAAAGAATCAGAGAATTCAGAGCTTTAATGATGTGTCCATTGGCAGAGATTTGACTATGTCTTTCCCAGTAGATGTGTCAGAACTCAGATTCAAGTGCTGAAGTTTTGGCAACAGAAATTTGCAAAATTATCACAATAAAGCAGAAGTTTTTAGAATAAAAAGCAGAGGGAGGGAGGGAGAGAGATTGGATCTGCTGATTTCACTGCTAAAGCTGGTTCTTTGGCAGTGCTGCTTCCTGATTTTGAACCACATCTAGAAAGTCACTATCATCCCCTGGTATTAAACACACTACTGCAAAATGAGTTAGTGAAAACAGAGGCAAAGTATACCCAGAATTTGGAGGTTATTAGCACTGTGTTGTAATCTGGAGGAAATAAAAGGTTAATGTTCTAAATGAATGATGAAACTCTCAAGATCTTTCAGAAATTTGCTCAGCTCGAATGGCAAACAAACTGCAGAAATGTCGGATAAAACGGTACAATCAGCTGATAAGAAAATTCAAGTCAATCTTTCCCACACTGAA
This sequence comes from Vipera berus, assembly GCF_964194415.1. Lineage (NCBI taxonomy): Eukaryota > Metazoa > Chordata > Lepidosauria > Squamata > Viperidae > Vipera > Vipera berus. The sequence goes on from NC_138203.1 coordinate 220,814,376, forward strand.
GAGGAAGTATTCCCTTTGTCCATTATAGTAAAGATCAGCAGTGATATTACTGTTAATGTCAGCAGCTTAAGCCGTAAATTTAGGGCAGCTTATGTTGTTTATACATTTCACTCATCTAAAGCCTATTATCAAATCCTATTTGGCCCTAAATCACAATGTAAATCAATTCTCAGGAAAAGAAACAAAGCTTTGCATATTGACCTCAATTATAATTGTGATGATGCGTACTTTGATTTCAGCTCTGTAGATAAGTGGTCTCCAGTTACTTTAGCAGATGTGAACAAATTGATAAGAGTATTTTAAGTCTGGAACAGCCTTGTGTACGGATCTTATATTTTCTGAAGTAATCAAACTGAATTACAACTGGCCGATCTCCTTGCTGGCATCTATTTACATTTATTGATGAAAAAGGCAAATAGCTAAGAATGAGGTTTTAGCAATAGCTCCTTTTTACAAGAAAAACAACAAGGAAGATCCAGTTAAGTAAAGACTTATTAGTCTTTTCAGAGTTACAAGTAAACAATATGCAAAACATCTAAATAACATTTCAGGCCTGACTGGAATGAGAAGAAATTTGAAGAGATAAACAAGCCAGCTTTAGAAAATGTCAGCTGTTTTGTTACTGCACAAGATTTAGAAGAATGTGCACAATTTACAATCCCCTTTATATGTGGCATTCCTGTACTTCAAATTTGCTTTTATTTTATAGATGTAAATATTCTGTGAGATAACAGCATAAATAGCACTGTAGATTACATCACCTTTATTTGTTCTCTAATCTGTACTCTACCTGCTCCTTGATTGCTACTTTTTGATTTGATATCCCTACGGAGAGGGTTATGGCAGAGGTGTATTCTAGCCCCTACCCTGTTTGTTTATTAATTCTATGATCAAACCAGTGAACAGCTCTGATTGTCATGTCCCCAAGTTAAGCAGGCCTCAAGATCAAATGTGTAGGTTTTCATAGCTGATATCTGTTCAGGAGTTTCAGCTTTAGGGTTTAGTGACCTGGGTTCCAGACAGCAGATTTTCTGAAATTTCACTTGCAATTATGGGTGACTTCTTCAGCATGATCTGCTATGCACGGCCTACCCTATATATTTCGTATTTGCTCATGTGAAACTGGGGATAGTGAAGCAGCCCTTTTGTGCGCAGCCCACTCTTTTGCCAAATATTCATACCTTGCAATAAATCACATTCTACCCATTGCCTACTAGCATTTGCCTGTCTTAAAATGTCTCTATCCATTTTCCTTTTTTTTAACTAAACTTTCTATCCAGATTGCCAGTTATCTGGTTATTCTAATTTTCTGTTTATGCCTAACCTGCGAATTCAATTTTCTTTGAAATGCTGGGGCTTCTCTTCATTTGGGTTTTCTTATCCCATTCCTTATCATTTCCCATAGATTATTAGGGTTTTTTTTTCTGAGTGTACTAAATGTATTTCTTCCTCAGTCCTACACATGTAGTCTTTGACTTATAACCACAAACGGACCAGAATTTCCACTGCTAACAAGACGGTTGTTAAATGAGTTGCACACAATTTTATGACCTTTTTTTTTGCATCACACAGTTTTTAAGTGACTTTAAAGTGACAGCCCCAAGTGTCCTTGCTTATCAGAAGCCAGCTGGGAAGGTTGCAAATGATGATCAATGACCCCAGGACCCTGCAACCTTTGTAAATACATCCTGGCTGACGAGCACCTGAATTTTCAGCACGTAGGGATGCTGCAATGATAAATGCGAGGACCAGCTGTAAGTCATTTTTTTCAGTGCATCTGTAAATTCAAATATATAATTATCATAAGTTGAGGACTATCTGTAGTCTGACTATACTTTTTCCAGCTCAACTATACCCATTCCGTATTTTTAAATTAAATTTTCTGACTAGTTTCTGATACTAATAATTCACGGAATGTTCCACTATCTAGACCTGAATTTGGAAGTAGTCTGTCCAACTGGATTGCTTTTCTCCATCTTCTCTTTTTCCTGTTCTGCAATCTTTTTGATTCTGATATTTTTATCCATGTTTTATCCAGGAGGAGTCTGTGTTTATGTTGCTTAAAGCAAGTGTTGTAATAAATAAATCATTCTCTTAGCAAAATATTATTAACTTATGTCCTGAAAACCCGTGTCTATTCAGTCCAAATCTTCTGGCAACGCGAAGTTCTTCCAGTTCTTCCAATTTTGGATTACAATTGGTTATCTTAGTTTCTTGATGTTGTATAATACCAAATCTTTCCATTTGCTAATTAGAAACTCTATCTTCTTCCACTGCATCTGTACTGGATGCAGTATCTCTAAGTTAAAATAAACCATACCAAACCACCACATTATTTTTTAGGTAGTATTAAATTGGTATTCAGTTTCAAGTTTTTCTTAATATATACAGTGTCTCAATTGCATGTGTCCTTGTAAGTTGACCTTTCAATACTAGCACCACCACTTCTTAGCAGTTGAGTACATTGTCACTTCCATACAATTATTATTTTGATTGGTCACAGAGCCAGTGAGATGTTTAGAGCTGCACCCTTGTAATTTTCTTGGCAACAACACAGAACTGATTTGTTATTACCTCTTCCTGGGTTTAAGTTTGGAGTTCTTTCTCTAGGAAGGTTGGCTTACTTCATTTCTACAGAGCTCCACCTCTCGTTATTGTGGATTACTCTTAGCTTTAGTTCTCCTTTTGATGTGATTAGCAAGGAGCTCGTGTTCCCACTGCATCAGTTAGGGTTACTGAAACTACTGAGCTCTCCAATTTGCTAAAGTGGCAATCTCTAGAACACATGGGATGTTGCATGATAGTATATGGAATATTACCATATTTTATATCACAAGTTATTGGTTTTCAATAACTTGGGATACTGTAATTCTTTCCCTCTTTTGGTGGTAAGGGTGGAATTCATGTGAGGATCCTTCATCAATAATGGTGGGGCTTTCCATCACTGTGTCCAATCCAACTATATGGGTCCAAAACAAGTGAGGTGGTGATTGGGGGGGCAATATAGGATTGTATGACCCTGCATTTCCCCTATGAGAGACATGTCAAACCTGCGACGTCACGTGACATCGCACGGCGTATCAGAACTTTTTCCCATTGCCGGCAATGGGATGGGCTTGGTTTCTCCGTGACACTCTGGCCCGCAGGCCGGCAGTTTGACACCCCTACCCTATGACATGTTTTATACTCTAGTACAGGAGCCAAAATAACCAATGTTGTTTTTGCAGCGTCATAGGTTTACCCTATTATAGTACACTGCCCAAATGCCCTTAATGTAGAATATTACAGTCTTTATATCATGAAATTATCAAATACCCTTAATCTTACCTTACAGCTAAATTCTTGACACTTTTATAAACAGGCACATCTGCCCTTGCAATTAGTGGGGAAGAAGAGAGTGGTCGACTGAAGTATACAATACACTAATGTGGGAGGAAGGAAGTTTGGTAGAGGTTAGAATAACTTTATATTCTTCTCTTGCTCTTCCGTTATAATTACTGAGCTTCCCAACCTAACACCTCCAAAACACCTGGAAGGTCCCACATTGGACAATGCTTTTCTTAAAGGGAGTTAATGTTTCCTGTGCTTTTTTGTCTTATTTATTTCATATTGGCCTATTGCAAAGTCACCATTTCCCCAATTTTCTTTTGCAGTTCACTTCTCCAAAAAGTTCATCATATATAAAACGTACATTCAGTACAGTATACACTTTTTCTTGACATGCAATTACTAATGTCTAATATTAATTATAAACCATTGTCTAGCTTCTTCATCTCTTAATTGAGGAAACCCAGCAGGCAATCCTGGGATTGGATTTCTCTTAATTCCTTATTGCCCCAGGGTTGGCTGTCTAATTAAAAAGCAGCTCCTAACTTGTCCAGAAACTGAAATAACAAGATAATCACATTGCTTGTTCTCTGTTAGTTTAAAATCCTGTCCCCATTTCAGAACAAATTATTTTTTTTCCTTTTTTAATCCAGTATTACAACAGAACTTTGATTGGATGCATAAATACAATATGGCTTGTTATCTTCAGGTTTGATAGAAAGACTTTTGGAATATGCTGGTTTTCAGATACTACTTCCTATTTACCATTGAGTTAGGATTTTAAGATGCCTTTTGCACATCTGGAAGAAATGCGTCCACTGTAATCTGAAATTTTTAAATTGCTTCTGCAGAACAAAAACCTTCAACAAGCTGTGACAGAAATCCCTGCGCGCACACCCCCACTCCACCTTTGAGACTTAGCTCTCTATAAATTAAAAATAAGGCCTGACATTTCCATGCAAGCAGGTGGCAAAATGGCCTTCTAGGAAACACTGAGGCTGAACTAACTCATCACCTTTGATCTTTCAGTCATAATACAGATCTCCAATAACTGAATTGCCTAATTAGTGATCTTCAAAATAGATTTATCTGGTAGGATAACCATTATATCTTCTACTTCTTCATAGAAGTAGTGCCGTGTTTGAGGAATCTCTGGGCAGCATACTTTGAAGGGCTTCCAGGAATCAGTCTGCCTCCTCTGTGTTCCCCTTGCAGCTTTTGCTCTCTTCCTCCAATTGTCATCCTTCTTTCCCCTACTGCTGCTGTGTTTCCTCTCTGTAAGCATCCATTCAACACCCTTAACCCCCCCCCCCCCCGCAGGCTACTGCCACCTACTTTGCTTTCTCTATTCATCCACCAGTGATTTAAGAAATGCTGCACCAGCCAACTGGTTACATACTATCCTAAATGTGTGCAGCTTTCAGCTAACTGCAAGCTTCAGTTAGCCAGTACAGGGATTTGTTTTTTTGGGAGGAGACATTTAAGGCCCACCCTAGTCCTTAAGTCCTTAACCTGACCATATAGTTCATCCCTAGTAGCATCACTCTTTGTTTTAGTAACTGACCTGACATATGAAATGCCAATTTCAAAGTAAACCTTTTATTGACTATTGTGGTTATTGAAAGATATAAGTCATGGCTCCCATATCATCTTGACTAAATTTCCTTGGGAAAAATTCATCACCAGAATTTTGAGAAAACAAAAACATTCCAATCGGACAAGACAAAGGTCAAAAATTCCCCTATCCTTCTAAGAGTTCTACCTTTATTCTGTCTTATGTACTTTCATGACAGGCTGAATGCAGTCCTCTTTTGCTAGCACCCATCCAGCCTGCAAATTGCGGTGCAGCTTGGATTGTAGGAAGTTAACCCAAGAGCAGCAGGAGATCCGGGTAGCAAAACGATGGGCCTCCAGGTTGGAAACACTGGTCACAGCAGTATCCTTGGTTTCGTGTTTTTTTAAAAAAAATACATTGGAAGGGTTGAACATGTATATGTGACCCAGGGGGATGGGATAGGGATACCGATCCCCACAGTAATTGGGAATGGCAGCAGATGGATGAGCAGAGGGCCATATCGTAATCTGAGATCGCGCCCCCGCTATCTTCAAGCTGTGGCGCGCTCTGACCCTCTGGCTCTCGCCTGCTGCCCTGGGGAAGAGGGAGGACTGACTCCTGAGCTCAGGCTGATCTATTTTAATGCCAGGTCTGTTGTGAATAAAGCTCCCCTCATCCAGGACTTGATCGAGGAGGAAGACGCAGACCTGGCGTGCATCACGGAAACCTGGTTGGGCCCAGAGGGAGGGGTCCCTCTGACTGATTTATCCCCTCCAGGTTTCCGTGTGCTACATCAACCTCGAGCTCAGGGTAGGGGAGGTGGCGTGGCGGTCGTTATCAGAGAGACCCTCCATCCGCGGGAGGCCACTGCCCCTCAGATAGACGGATGTGAATCCCTCCTCTTAAGATGGGGTCCTGGTGGTCAGTTGGGCCTACTTCTGGTATACCTCTCTCCAAGCTGCACAGCAACGGTTCTACCCAAGCTACCTGACGCCATCTCAGGATTGGCGGTCGAATTTCCAAAACTTATGGTACTGGGAGACTTTAATCTACCATCCCTGGGCAGTGCATCAGAAGTGGCCCGAGAGTTCATGGCCTCCATGACGGCCATGGACCTGACTCAAATTACTCAGGACCCAACTCACGAGGGAGGAAACATGCCTGATCTTATTTTTGTCTCTGGGCAATGGCTAAATGGACTGGGTGGGGTTACTCCAACATCACAACCCCTTTCATGGACAGACCATTACCTCCTGCGGTTGGGCCTCCGTCACGTCACCCCCCGCTGTCAGGAGGCGGAACCTGCCAGGTGGTTCCGTCCCAGGCGCCTGATGGACCCAGATAAATTCCAGATGGCGCTTGGACCGATTCCCACCTCCCTCTTCCACAACCCGGTCGAGTCCTTAGTTAATGCCTGGCAACAGGCTGCTTCGGAGGCTCTCGACCGCGTTGTCCCTTTGCGGCCTCTGACCCGGCGCAAGTCCCGACTCGCCCCTTGGTTCTCCAAGGACCTGCGGGAGATGAAACGCCAGAGAAGGGGCCTAGAGAGCATTTGGAGAACCAGTCGGTCTGAGTCTGACCGAACACAGTTAAGATCCTTTTCTAGATCTTATCTTGTGGCAATGAGGGTGGCAAAGCGCGCCTACTTCACCACCCTCATTGCGTCCGCAGATAACCGCCCGGCCGCCCTATTTAGAGTGGTCCGCTCCCTTTTAAGTCAAGAGACGGGAGAGGACCCCCTACATGGACGGGCTGAGGAATTTAGTAAATATCTGGTGGACAAAATTGCTCAGATTTGGGCTGGTCTGGACTCTGACTGGGCAGTATCTAACGAGAGGAAAACGATGAAGTTGGCCGAGTACATTTGGGAAGAGTTCGATCCTGTGACTCCGGATGAAGTGGACAAGATCATGGGGAAACTAAGTGCCGCCACATGTTTGTTGGACCCGTGTCCCTCCTGGCTTGTCTATGCATCCCGGGAGGTTACACGAGGCTGGCTCCTAGCAGTCATCAATGCCTCACTGAGTGAGGGGTACTTCCCTGCCGCCTTGAAAGAGGCGGTGGTAAGGCCCCTCCTCAAGAAACCGGCACTGGACCCAGCTGTTTTAAACAACTTCCGTCCTGTCTCCAACCTTCGCTTCCTTGCGAAGGTCGTTGAGAGCGTGGTGGCACAACAGCTCCCTTTGAACCTGGAGGAAGCTGAATATCTAGATCCGTACCAATCGGGTTTCAGACCCGGGCACAGCACGGAGACGGCATTGGTCGCTCTGGCGGGCCCGAGATAGAGGTTATTCCTCTGTCCTGGTCCTATTAGATCTATCAGCGGCTTTTGATACCATCGACCATGGTATCTTACTGCGTCGTCTTGAGGGGCTGGGAGTGGGAGGCACCGTTCTGCGGTGGTTCTCCTCCTACCTCTCGGACCGTTCGCAGACGGTGCTGGCAGGAGGGCAGAGGTCAAGTCCTAGGCCTCTTAGTTGTGGAGTGCCTCAGGGATCGGTGCTCTCGCCCCTCCTGTTCAACATCTATATGAAGCCGCTGGGAGAGATCATCCGTGGCTTCGGGGTGAAATATCATCAATATGCTGATGATACCCAGCTATTCATCTCCACCCCGAACCAACCCAGTGATGCCCTCGATGTGATGTCCCGTTGCCTGGAAGCGGTACAGATTTGGATGGGAGAAAACAGGCTTTGACTCAACCCAGCCAAGACTGAGTGGCTGTACATACCGTCATCTCGTTTAGTCCAAGAGGTTCCATCTCTGACTATAGGAGGAGAGATGTTACCTCCCATTGATAGAGCACGCAATCTGGGCGTCCTCCTAGACTCACGACTCAGTTTTGAAGATCATATTGGAGTCGTGGCTAGGGGGGCATTTGCACAGATTCGTCTTATATACCAATTGCGCCCCTTTTTGGACCGAGATGCCCTACGTACAGTCACCCACGCACTCGTCACCTCCCGTATTGATTACTGTAATGCTCTCCACATGGGGCTGCCCTTGAAGACCACCCGGAGGCTTCAGCTGGTGCAGAATGCAGCTGCACGGGTTGTGATGGGAGCACCCCGATACTCCCATATTACACCCCTCCTGCGTGAGCTGCATTGGCTACCAGTTGCCCTCCGGGTGAGATTTAAGGTGCTGGTACTTACCTTTAAAGCCCTACATGGCTTAGGTCCGGGATACTTGCAGGACCAGCTGCTGCCGGGAACAAATTCCCATCGTCCAGTACGCTCACACAGAGAAGGCCTCCTCAGGGTACCGTCAGCTAGGCAATGTCGGCTGGCGACCCCCAGGGGGAGGGCCTTCTCTGTGGGAGCGCCAGCCCTATGGAATCAGCTCCCCCCTGAGCTTCGGATGGCCCAAAACCTCCAATCCTTTCGCCGCGGCCTCAAAACACTCCTGTTCCACCAGGCTGACCTGGACTGACAAGCACTTTAATTAATTTATATTTAGAATTTTTAATTTATTTTTAATTTCTTGAATTTTAATTCATTGCACAGATGATTTCAATTTTATTTTTATCTTGATTTCTGTACTTATTATATGTTTTGTTGTTAGCCGCCCTGAGTCCTTCGGAAGATAGGGCGGGATATAAATCCCATAAATAAATAAATAAATAAAATAAATATACCTAAAAGTGTCATTTTGTTGTGATTCAGGGTCAGCCTGTGGGTTCGGCAGTTGGGTCGGATGACTCAGAGGAGGAGGGGGGTGTTGAAGAGCTTGCTGAGGGGGTTGGAGAGCTTGCTGAGGGGGTTGGAGAGCTTGCTGATGAGAGTCCTCAGCCAGGCCCCTCCCACCTGGTCACGACAGAGACCCAGCTGTGTGAGCCTGACAGCGTGGATGAAGATGACCCACAGCTGGCCCTGTTCAAGGACGCCCGACGCAGGAGGCAGTCAATCAGGAGTAAACAGAGGAAGGCAATGGGGCACCTCAGAAGGAGGCAGAGAGAAGCCACGCCCTGAACTGTATAAAAGGGGAATGGGATGGCTGGTTTGCTGAAGGCAACCGCTTGAATAGCTCCTGTTTCATGGTTCATGTCTTGTTTTGCTCTGTTTTATGTTAATAAATTTGGCAGGCTTAGTTCCAGCCTCTTGCCTTCTTGTAAAGGGGTTGTCCCTGCCTTTTCTGCAGGGCAGGTAGCAGGCTGGTACAGAACACATTTACTCTCTTCTCTAAATTGGAACCGTTAGGAGGAAGAGAAACAAACTATATTTGGATTAAAAGCTTATAAGAAGTATTGTTAACTGGATGATGGAGGCTCAAGGTCAGAGGAAAAAAGCTGGCTAGACAGCTGGCAGGTTAATCAATGAGGCACAGTTTGAAATCATTGCAGCGCTCGATGAGTGATGCTGCCATCTCATAGCTCAACCTACTTTTACACAAATGCTTTGGGGTTAAAAGAAATAAAAGGCATATCAACTCCTGCATAAAAGGCAAATGTGATCAATTGATAATAGCAAGACAATCTGAATGTTATTAATTGAGAAAGTAAGACAATTGGCTTTGGACAGCAGACATATCATTAGCTAGGGACGGGCAATATATGGTCTTACAGGTTGCTCCATTCCAATCCCCATCAACCTTTGGAAGCATGCTCAAAGAGTTTTAGGAATTACAATCCAATGTTTGAGGCTTTCCATACTGCACAGCATGTGTACCTGTGCTGATTACAGCTCCGTCCACCCCTAGATTATCTTGATTGCTTATGTAATAGCTTAACCTGATGGGTTTCAGGTATGTTAGGACTATAACTGCTAGAACAGGGGTGTCCAAACTTTTTTCAAAGAGGGCCAGATTGGATGAAGTGAACACGCTGGAGGGCCGAACATTTTTCCGAACATTCTTTGAACAATTACAATTAAATGCAAATGAATTATTTTATGCCAAGTTAATTGCAAATGGCATACTTTTCATTTTATAACATAAGATCAACTGACAGCTGAGTTTTCACAATGTATTTTAAATAAATTTTAAAAAAAACTTACTGTGTGAGCTGTTACCAGAGAGTCTGACCTTGTCAAACTTACTTTGACAAGGTCAGACTCTCGTAACAGCTCACACACTTCACTTCCACCACTTCACAAATTCTGCTAGGCCAGGGCCCTACCTACCCCTGTCCAGCTCCCCACATCCCAGCCCATAAAATGGCTGTGAAACACAGAATGCGCGCACGTGCACACACACACACACACACACACACACAGACACACCCGCCCTTCCCTGGACGTCGCCTTCGCCCAGGGGAGCCAGAGGGCTTCGAAGCCGGGGCAGCTCCGGCGGCAAAGAAGGCGCGCCCTCGCTACACCGGCACAGACGCCGTGCCAAGCCCGCGGCGGGGGGAGGAGCGTGGTGGTTCGGCCAGACAGGAAAAGGTGCAGGAAGCGGCCTCCGCCTGGTAACGGCGCCCGGGCTCACAACGTGGAGGCGGCGAGCAAGCACGCGCTCAGGGCGAGGCGGCCGCGGTCCGGTGAGGGAAGAGCGCCGAGGGAGTGGCCGGCCGGGCTGCGCTGCTGCTGAGCGAAGCTCGGCCGGGGTGCCCGCTCTGCTCTGCCTGGCGCCAGCTCAGAGACTCCGCCCGCCAGGCCCTTCTCCCGCTCAGCCAGGCCAGGTGCGCACCGTCAGCCTCGCTGCACCGGCACAGACGCTGCGCCAAGCCTGGGGCGGGGGGGGAGGAGCGTGGCGGTTCGGCCAGGCAGGAAAAGGTGCGGGAAGCGACCGCCACCTGGTAACGGCGCCCGGGCTCACAACGTGGAGGCGGTGTAGCGAGGCTGACGGTGCGCGCCTGGCCTGGCTGAGCGGGAGAAGGGCCTGGCGGGCGGAGTCTCTGAGCTGGCACCAGGCAGAGCAGAGCGGGCGCCCCGGCCGAGCTTTGCTCGGCAGCAGCGCAGCCCGGCCGGCCACTCCCTCGGCGCTCTTCCCTCACTGGACCGCGGCCGCCTCGCCCTGAGCATGCGCTTGCTCGCCGCCTCCACGTTGTGAGCCCGGGCGCCGTTACCAGGCGGCGGCCGCTTCCTGCACCTTTTCCTGCCTGGCCGAACCGCCACGCGCTCAGCCAGGCCAGGTGCGCACCGTCAGCCTCGCTGCACCGGCACAGACGCCGCGCCAAGCCCGGGGCAAGGGGAAGGAGCGCGGCGGTTCGGCCAGGCAGCCGGCCCTTCAACCCACTGGAGGAGCGGCAGATCGGCGCGGCCGGAGTCGGGAAAGCCACTAGAAGGGGGAGGGGTCACCTCTCCCCGCCGGGGGGTCGCCCAGCCCGTCCCGGGAGGCTGACATTTCTGCAGCCGAAAAAGTCGTCTCGGATTCCATGGCGGAAGGTCACCCCCGGGACTCCAGCGCCAGGCAGGGCTGAGAGGGGGAGGGGGGGAGAAAGGGAGGGAAGGAGACAGGGAGGAGAAAGGACGAATGGGGGGAGGGAGGGAAGGAGAAAGAGAGAAAGAAGGAAGGAAGGAAGGAAGAAGAGAGAATGGAGGCAGGAGAGAGGAAGAAGAAAGAGAAGAGAGAGAGAGAGAGAGAGAGAGAGAGAGAGAGAGAGAGAGAAAGAAAGAAAGAAAGAAAGAAAGAAAGAAAGAAAGAAAGAAAGAAAGAAAGAAAGAAAGAAAGAAAGAAAGAAAGAAAAAAGAAAGAAATCGGAGGCTTGGACAGACCCCGCTCCAGGGCCGCCGCCACGGAATGCCCAGCCTCGGGGGGGAGTCTTCTGCAGGCGCGCCCTGGCCCCCTCCCCTCCCCTCCCTCCCTCCCGCGGCCCGTCCCCAAGGCGGTGCCCGCGGGTCCCCGGACTCACAGCACACAGAGGGCGAAGGCGCCGGCCACGCTCTCGCTGTCGCGTACCAGGAAGCTGCCGGCCCGCCCGGCCCACGCCAGCAGCTCCTCGGCCGCCGCCCGGCTCAGGTCCTTGTGGTACCAGAGCGGCCAGCCCGGCACCGCCGGAGCCCCCGCGCCCGGGAGCCCCAGCGCCGCCGGAGCCGCCGCCATGGGCAGCCGCGGCGCGCAGGGAAGGTGCTCAGCGGGACGGGCGGGCAGGCCGAGACCCCCGCCGGCCACCCCCACCTCGCCCACAGCGCCGCATGGCCCGACCGGAGACCCCCGGCCGCTCAGGGCATGCCCGGCCCAGCGGCTCCTCCTCTGGGCTGCGCTCCGGCCGGGATGAGGGCGCGATCCGCTCTCCGCGCGCTTCCCCTGCGCACTGGAGCCGCCCCGGGCCCCGAGCAGGCCTGGCGGAGGAGGAGGAGGCGGAGGAAGCCGCGTGGAGCCCCAGAGCCTGGCTGGCGGGGTGGGGGCGGCAGCTGGGCCGGCCTGCGCTTCCTGGGGCGGCCCCTCGGCGGGGGAGGCGGGAGCAGCTCCCAAAGGGGCGGCCCTCAATCAGAAGGGAGGGCCGTGGGAGGGCCGCATTTACATACAGCAGGGAGGGCTGTTGAGGGCCGTATTAAACCGCCCCGCGGGCCGCAAATGGCCCGTGGGCCGGACTTTGGACATGCCTGTGCTAGAAGGATTACCCAGTAAGAACTGACATCACACTAAAGAAAGTTGGGTTAAATGATACAGAAAATAGTCCAAGGTTTGATTTCCACAGGAATTTCAACCAGTAATTGTGCAAAGTGACCTGGAGGAATATTAGCTTTTCAGCAAGCTTGACAGAATTGATCCAAATTGGCTGAAGTAGGAAAAAACAATCTGAACATTCAGATAGCTGCCTTATATCTTAATCTGCATGAGTGGCACAAAGAAACTGTAAAACCAGCAGCCTGTTCTGATTTTACTACTTTACAAGAAGAAAATCAAGAAAATGGTTGGACCACTAATGGGAGAAAATGGTAAGAAGGTGAGAGGGAGAAAGGAAAACTCTGCAGAATTCCGTATCTGCATCTGTCTTTACACAAAAGGCAAAAATAGTCCAACCTATCAAAAGCAGCATCATGTCAGACAGAACAGGAATGCAGATCAAAATAGGCAAGGTAAGTGAATACCTCTCCACTTTAGATGAGTTCAAATCTCTGGGACAAACTTGGGGGTATTGAAGGAGCTGGCAGATATTATCTTGGAACCATTGAGTAAAATCTTTCTGAGCTTCTGGGGCATGGGGAAATTGCAGAGGACTGGAAAAGAGAAAAGAAAAAAGAAAAGTGGTTCAAATCTTCAAAAAGGGGAAAACAGTAGATCCATGAAACTACAGATCAATCAGCTTGACATAAGCACCCAGGAAAATTCTGGAAAAGATAATGAAGCAACAGATTTGTGAGCAGCTAGAAATTAACAAGATGATTACCAGAAGCCTGCATGGATTTGTTAAAAGCAGGTCATGTCACAGAAACCTTGTTGCCTTCTTTGATAAAGTGACTAAATTAGTGGATCAAGGAAATGCTGTGGATATAATAGACTTCAGCAGGACATCTGGTAAAATAGACCACAGCCTACATTTTGGTAAGATAGAACAATGTGGGAATAGACTGCACCACCATCAGATGGATTCTCAATTGGCTGACCATCCACACTAGTGTGTAGTCCTTAAGGGAACTACATCTACACAGAGGGAAGCATGCAGTGGGATACCTCAAGGTTCTGTCTTGAGCCAAGTGCTCTTCAACATCTTCATACATGACCTAGATGAAGAGATTGAAAGGGTACTCATCAAATTCCCAGAAGACACCAAGCTGGACGGAATTGCTAATACTTTGGAAAATAAGCTCAAAATTGAGAAGATCTTGACAGACTTGAGCATTAGGCTTTATCCAAAAAGATGCAATTCAGTGATGAAAAAAGTAAGGTCCTGTACATAAGACAGGAAAAACTAAACGCACAGGATTTAAATGTACAGAACTGACAGTCTAAATGTACAGAACTGGCAGTCCCCGGCTCAAAGTCAGTGGTTGTGAGAGGGATCTAGCTATCCTGGTGGATCACTGCTTAACTGTAAGTCAGCAGTGTGATGCAGCTGCCAAAAAACCCATGGCAACCCTAGGCTGCATCGACAGAGGGAGAGCATCAAGACCAAAGGGAGTAATAGTACTGCTATTTACTGCACTAACAAGACTACACTTGCAACACTGTATCTGTTTCTGGTCACAATACAAAAAAAAAAAAATAAATGTTGAGGCCCTAGAACATGGGTGTCAAACTCACCGCGTCACATGACATGTTGCGACATATCGTGACTTTTTTTGCATTTCCATAGCTGGGGTGAGCGCAGCCTCCGTATGATGCAACCAGCGCACGGGCTGGCAGTTTGACACCCCTGCCCTAGAAGGAGTGCAGAGGAAACAACAAAGATGATCAAGTGTCTGGAGGCTAAATTGTACAATGTACAGCTAAGGCAGGGGTGTCAAACTTGCAACGTCACGTGATGTGTCGCGACGTATCGTGACTTTTTTTGCCATTGCCAGCAATGGGATGGGCGCGGTTTTGCTATGATGCATCCGGCCCACAGGCCGGCAGTTTGACACTCTTGAGCTAAGGGAAACAAGTATAATTAGCCGAAAAAAGGCTTAGAAGGTGACATGTTAGCTGTCTTCCAATACCTAAAGAGGGGGCTCAATTTATTCTCCATAGTACCTGAGGGCACCTGAGGCAGAACAAGAAGCAACAGGTGGAAGCTCATCAGAGGGAGATTCAACCAAGGAGGAATTTCTGACAGAGGATACAATTACTCAATGGAACAGTTTGCCCCCTGAAATTGGGGATGTGAAAGAGTGGACAACCAAGAGTGGACTGTATAAGGACTCCTTGGGCAGGGAGTTGGACTAAAAGCCCTCCAAGGTCCTTTCCAGCCCTCTAATTCTGTTTCCTCGTTTACAGTGGCAGAACCTCTGCCTGGCACAGAGACTGCATTGGAGCAGATGTCCTCTACCACTCCTTATCCAAGGGCTCTGCTACTGATGTCTAAGAAGTCCATCCTCCTGGATTTTTAAACTTGAACTACCAATGTGAAACAATGCTAATAGCATTTTGAACCCCAAGCCCTGTGAAAAACTGACCTTAGGCAGGCTAGAAAAAGGAAATATAACACAGTAACTGCTGATGCCTTTTTGTCTCCAGGCAGGCTGCCAAGCCCAGCTGAACATTACTTAAGATTGTTTAGTAATGCATTTGGAATAGCTGAGGCATCCCCCTGTTGCTATTCTGTTATGGAGGTTGTCTGTAGCCTGATGGTCACAGGAGGCTAAGCGGTCAAAGGAATAAATCAATCAAAGCTTTCTTGTTCCCTGAGTGGCCATGAAATGGATTTTTTTCTCAATTCTGGCTGTGTTCAGATTAATGAGAAACATTCTCTTTCAGTTACATTAATTGCCAATATATATATATAGTCTATATGAAAAGCACCCTCTTATATTTTAACAAGGAATGTTGCTGCATCCAATTGTTGGTCCAGCTTTAATACTGAGTTTACTGTGTTTCTCCCAAAATGTCTTTCCCAATGCCGCCCAGACTTAGAGTCCCTTCTAAGATTGCTTTTTATCAGTCAGTGACAAAGGGTAGGCAATCTGAAAGCCACACCCATCATTGAAATGTGAAAAAGATGCTTCTTCAAAAGGTAAAATTAGACTAGAATGCATCAGTGGAAAAACAGACCTTCTCAAACCAAGATTAAAATAACCTTAAGAGGTATTTGTGAACAGCTATAGTCTGCAAAACCAAACTATGCTAATAAAAAATAAATATAAATTCTAGTGACATGTGGCTCATTACAGTTATGCATTTTAATTTTTTTTTAAATCCTACATATACTTTACCTGAAGAGCACTGTCACAATATGTCTCAAAACTGTTTGGGGTGAAATTTGATTTTAATCGATTGTAAACTGAAGGAGAGGACACTATGTGGATAACATCAGGGCTAGGGAGTTTGGGGTTTGCTGCCTGTTTATAGTAGTTTGCCCTGTCAGTACTGATGGAGGTATGATTTTTGTCTTGGAGAAAAACCAAGGAACTGAAAACCAAGCTTTAGATATCACTTTGTTCCTTAAAATTGAGGGGAGGGGGGGGGTTTATAATGAAAACTTAAAAAGAGTTTTTGCACCCAGCCAGAAATGGATCCTGGCCTCAGTCAATTTTGGAGTGTAGCTTCAACATGCTATACGGTCCCTG
This sequence comes from Vipera berus, assembly GCF_964194415.1. Taxonomy (NCBI): domain Eukaryota; kingdom Metazoa; phylum Chordata; class Lepidosauria; order Squamata; family Viperidae; genus Vipera; species Vipera berus. The sequence goes on from NC_138203.1 coordinate 220,830,345, forward strand.
AACCAAAGGCAAATTGTTAGTGTGGCCTCAATATGCAATGAAGACATTGAACCAAAGGCAAACTGTTAGCAGGAAAGGCTACTGGGGAAAACCATCACATAAACTACTTTCACAATCATTGCAAATTTATTGCATCAAATATGCTTGCCCTTATTACATTAAAGCCCACGCAGCTGCTAGTTGACCACTTTACTCTTTTCATGGGCCATGCTATTTTGGATAAACCTGTATATTTTGTAAACCTATTCACGTGCTTTTCACTCAATATACAATTTCTTAAATGAAGACAAATCCATTTTACATAATTACGGCAAACAAATTCTAAACACCTCCACAATATTTTTATACGCTAATAGTTCCATTTTCAGCTTATTTCTAACGAAAGATAATTTTACAGGCAATGTTTTGCAGTTGGTTGCTGGACTTATTTACTGCCAACTGCCAACTGCAAGCCAAGCACAAAGCTAGAAAGAGAGGTGTTGGAAAGATGCAGCCTGGAAGGAGCAAGGAGAATCCTCAAAGAGAAGCAAGAGGACAGAGCCACGTCTCCCTGGCTTTCTGTCTTGTTACCTGCTATTTTCCTGTGGCTACATGGAAAGGATGTCATAGGCGAGGCAAATCCAAGAGGACACTGCACCATTTACTGCTCTGTGCTCTTGCTGGGAGAGAAAATTTTGGCAGTTAAATCTGATACTTTTAAGCCATTTTCTTCAGTACAAAACTTTGTTAAATTAAAAATTAAATAACTTCTTCAACAGCCCAACTGATTAACAGGTAGGTTATACACCAAAATATACAGTATGTAAGATCAAAAGAACCGTGCTGTCAGAATCCATTTATATCACATTCATAAATGTATGTTTAAAACATTATTCCCCCCCCCATGGATTCTGCCATCTCCCGAGGAAGGAGGAGCGCATGTGGATTCAGCCTGCCTTAGGTTATTTCAAAGACCAAGGAAACCTTTTGAACTGGGAGGATCAAAAGGGAGGGTTAGGGAAGAAGGTACCGTATTTTCCGGCGTATAAGACGACCCCCTACATTTCCTGTTAAATTATAGGGTTTGGGCTATACTCGCAGTATAAGACTACCCCTCTTCCAACGCACACCAAATAAAAATTAAAAAACATCAGATTTGATTTTAATATGGTAATTTTAATTCAAATGCTTATGACATGCAGGTATTTAGTAGGAAAACTGACACTTATAAACATAAGGCTGTTTGTCATCAAACATGTAAACATAAAACAGTGCAAGTGGATTAAACTTTTCCTAATTCACTCTAAAGATTTCCCTGCGCAGACCAAATGGGAGATCCGCTCCAGATTTTCCAGCCAGCCTGCCCAGTTCCTGAGTCAAATGTGTCCTTAGAGCTAAGCAGCTGCTCTGACTGCTGCATTCCCCACCTGCCTTTCAAGTTGGGATAGACTGCAGCTGCTCTTCAACTTCAGAAGGAAAGACACCCAGACCCCAGCCTGTAAAAAATCACAGACTGCAGCTTCTTCTCCAATTGGTCCCGCTTTCCCTGCGCAGACCAAATGGGAGATCCGCTCCAGGTTTTCCAGCCAGCCCTGTCCCTAAAGTTTCAGCACCCGGCATATAAGACAACCCCTGACTTTTGAGAAGATTTTCATGGGTTAAAAAGTCATCTTATATGCCAGAAAATACGGTATCTGGCTTGTGTTTTCTTTTAATTCTGGAGAGGAAGAAGGCAATAACCATAAAGATTCGAAGTTCCTTTTTTCCCCCACGAAAGGGATGACACGAAGTAGAAGGATGGGGGCTGACCAAATGGGGTTGAGGGAAGGGGGGTTGAACCGGGTACCCTTTATAAAATTTCAATTTGTAAAACAATACTAAGTCCTGTCTTGTATTCCCACAACCAAGCATGTCCTAGTAAAGATTCCTTTTGGACTAGAACTAACTCCAAGAGTTTTTGTCTTCCTAAGACGTGGTTTGGGGTGGGTCCTGACACGTGCCTTGTTTTATTTCATGAGAAAGATTACTCTAAAGTTTATTGTGAGACAGCAGAAAGTCCATAAAGGTTACCCAGAAGTAGCAATGTATCTTGTTTTAATTTTAATCAAATAAACCAGCTTTGCTGTTTCTGTATTTGAAAATTACTTTATTTGAAATCTGGGCTTTTCTGAAAAAAGTGAACAATCGTTATGGAAAACTGAGTCACTGAATTATTGCAATATGCTTTCTTCTATGTATTTATCAAGATGCTTGATAGTTGTTTTGATGATAAATTTATAGAGAATTGAGACAGGCAGCTATCACCAATTATGCAAGATGATCTCCTTGTGAGCTGATAGGCTGTTGGTTCTGCATGGCTGCTCATGCTGTATTTCACTGAAGATGTGCTTTGAATAAATTCTATTATGAAAATGATAAGTGCACTAATGGTAAGATTTTTCACTTTAAAGAAGAATTAACCACTTCTTATGGCTCATATGTGTCTACTATCAAGGCCTGAAGCATTCAGTCTGGGTGCAGTACAACATTTAAAACTAAATCTTTTAAGTGTTGTAAGAGGGGGGAAAAATTAAAACATAAATCCTCCTTATGTCATTTAGTATCTAATCTTTTATTTTTCTTTCAAATCCCTCTGGCAAAGAAAATCCTAATTCTTCAAAAATAAGACACCAGCAGAATCCAAAGCTGAAGTGATATTTTAAATCTCATTTCACAGCATATATTGATGGATTTTTATTAAACAGCTTAAGACGATGTTTTTTTCTTAGCACTTTTCTGTTAATTCTATTTATTATGAAATTCAACCAATATAAGAAAGCACTGATGATGATAGAAGAATGACTATGGCTTTCTTTTACAAAATCACAGAGCTGTAGAAGATATTTTATCAGGGCAAGGCCACTGTGCAGTAACTAAGAACTGAACTACAAGAAATTCCTGCAATCTGCAATACTGTAATAACACAGTCTTAATCTAAATAATGCATTTGAATTCCTCTAAATGCTGGGAAATGCTGTAGAATGTTGGGTTTATTATTTACTATTATAATTAGCAACAGCAACTAAAGGTATTGAAAACTCATACCTATGTCATCACTCAAAGTGCTCCCTCATCTGCATCTCTGCTTGCTAAGCAGATTAAAAGCATTCTGAGAAGATATTTTCAGCTATGGGAGTGACTTAGAGGCGTGTTCCTATGTCTTGAAATGTGGTGTAAATAATAGCTTTCTATGCAGAAGACTAGGTGACTTGCAATCATGTCCAGCCCTGTAGTTATTACTGCAAGAGTTTGCCAGAAGCCTACACACCAACTTCCATATATGGTTCTTTCAGCTAGGATTTTTTTCCCTTCAGTATTTTACCTTTCTGTGGTTTGTTATTGCCTTTGTTATTCTAGCAATAATATTTCAATGTTTTATAAAACATGCTAAGCAAGTCAATTATATTCCTAAGATACTTCTCATTCTAGGGGCCTGGAAATCTACCTAGAGATTGTGGGGTAAAGCAGTAGCACAGCCAACTCGATTATCTGGAATATATTGCTGAAATCATGGTATCAAGAGGGGAAGTAACAGAGAAGATCAGACTTTAGAAGAACAGACTGTGGTGAATTCTGAGGGAAGCTAGATCGGATCCAATGGTTCAAATCCTTAAGGAAAACGGTGTGATGGAAGGGCAGGCATTTCTACAAAGAGTTTTTGGAGGTGCAGACACAAAGAACACAAAGTTCTGCTGAAGAAGGAACATGGGGGAAAAATTGAAACAGGCCTGGTGAATGGCATGGAATCCTCTAAAATGCTGAAAAGGGGACATAGAAGGAGGGGGCATATAACCAAACAATAATTCCAGATAACTCAGAAAAGCTAACTATGAATTAGGCAGTATTTTTGTAAAGATTCTTTGGGTAATGTAGCAGTGAAACAAAAGCCCGACAGCGTATTGGCTTCAATGTGAAATGGTGACGGTGAGAAGGCAGAAATACTTAACCCCAGGCTCCATGGTCAGATGGATTACATACTAGAATATTGAAGGAACTAGCAGAGGGAATTGCAGAACTACCCTTAGAATTCATGAGGTATTGATGAAGTCTCAGAACACTGAAGGAGAGCAATTATCACCCCACTTTCATAAAAGGGAAGAAGGAGGACCAAAGAATCTACTGACTTATCACTTTGGTATCTATTCTGGACAAGATCTTCACAGATTGTCATGCAGCATATTGGGTAGGCATGAATATATTATTTATTGCCCTAGAGTTGCAGAAATAGGACCAATATTTTTTTTTTAAAATTCCATTTATATCCCGCCCTTCTCCAAAGACTCAGGGCGGCTTACAAGCTTAGCAGTAGCCTTCATTCTATGTATATGCCTGCTTATTAGGGCTTTCACACACACCCCAAGCGGCATTATTACAAAGTCAGCTTAATTGCCCCCAACAATCTGGGTCCTCATTTTACCTACCTCGGAAGGATGGAAGGCTGAGTCAACCTTGAGCCTGGTGGGACTCGAACCTGCACTAATTGCAGGCAGCTGGTGTTACTTAAGGAGGCATTAGCCCACTGCTCCACCTTAAAACTATAAGGAAGCTAGAGATCAGAAGGAACTTCTTGACAGTACAAGTTTAGTCAATGTAACAAGCTGCCACAAGCTGCCTCTAGTGTGCTCTTCACTAGAGGGGTTCAAACAGACCTGATGGTCATTTCTACAGGATCCTACACTGGATGGGGGAGGGGGTGTTGGACTAGGAGGCCTCTATGATCTTTTCCAACTGTTTGATTCTATAAACAAGTAACAAATTATATTCTTTCCTGTTTTTGTTGCTCTCTTACCCTCATTTCTGTCTGCACCCACCCATTTAAAAACTGTCTTAAACATGATGCACTATGCTGGCTGACTTATGTCTGTGATCTATTGCAATTCTAATTGACTAATTTCAACCAGGAATTTATATCCAAGTACATCTTTCTCACAACTACTTGATAATTATGTTCCCTGAATACTATTACAAATATGCACAATGATTCTGGCATTCTTTCTCTATGGTTGACTGAGAGAACCATCTATTTGGAAAAACTAATTCTTGAGTGTGAGGAAGAGGGCTGATATAAAGAGTAGGCAGGTGATGGGCAGCAGGTTGGCAACTGTAGAATGAGAAAAGAGAGAAACACCTGCTGGAGCCATTTCCAGTGATAAGATATAAAATAACTGATCTGCTATCTAATAAATAGGATGACCACTATGTACTGCACAAAAAGTAGAAAGAAAAAGCATACAGTTGCAAGAAAAAGTACCGTATTTTCTGGCGTATAAGACGACTGGGCGTATAAGACGACCCCCGACTTTTGAGAAGATTTTCATGGGTTAAAAAGTAGTTTTCCCTATGTGGTGCTCCTCAGGTGCATTAGAGTTAACAATGCTCAAAATTGTTCTGGCTGAGAATTTTAATTTTCACACATCTGGAGAATGCCAAGCTAGGGAAAGACTGATTTAACCAAAATGTTTTGATTCTCAGCATCTTAGGCAAAAAGAGACAATGACGCTTTTATCTTAGCTGTTTGGATATACAGAGTCTTGATGTTTAACCTTCATTGTTTGCTTCTGATCTTTCTAAATAAACCCAGCATATTTTTATTTGTGCACAGCTTAGCAAGCCATTAAACTGTGACCTTATTTTTATTTTATAAATGTCCTCAGTAGCGGAATCTTCTAGATATGTCCAGCTCTCTCCAGTTGACTGACATACAAAAAAGATGCATTTCTAGTATGTTGTGAGCTTTAGCACACTTGTAGTTATGAGGCAATGTAGGAATATAGTACTATTGACTTGACTGGCTCATGCAGATTTTATTTGCATATTTGTAACACTTACACTTATTAATGATAACACTCTTTGGTAGTCCCAAAGGTGCTTTTTCCAAAAGGCAACTGGCCTTTCTTGGGTTTTTTTTCCTTTGAAAATGTTTTCACTTCTCATCTAAGCAAGCTTCTTTAGTTGAACTAAGAAGCTTCTTGGATGAGAAGCAAAACGTTTGCACAGAAAAAAAAACCAACCACCAAGAAAGTTGAGTTGCCTTTTGGAAAAAAAACACAACCATGACCTGCATGACTGAGAATCTCCACAGGCATTCTCTTTGGTATGATTGTGCCTGTCTAGACAAAGTGAACAAACGGCTTCTGCCAGACATAAGTAGGAAGTCAGGGCTGCTTCTCAATTAGGTGAAGGTTTATCAAGAGCTTTTGGCCTCGAGATCAGCTTTGCTCTGCCTCGCCTAAACCTCGTCTCCTCTCGCCTTGGCGCCCCCTTCTACTTCAGCCACACACGCTGGCTGTTTCGGCCAGGAGCGACAAGCATTGTGGCCCAACACTTCGGGAAGGCACCAGGTCTGAAAGAAGGCGGTTCTTTCCATAGGTTAGTTAATGAACAGGGCGGCGGAGGAGTGGGGGGGGGAAGAAACGGGCTCAGCCCTGCGCCGCAAGTTTAAGATTCACACACACACCCTCCCCACGGCTGCCTTCTACTTCAGGGTGGAGGGGCGACCCCGGGCTGCTGAAGCCCCAGCGCCAGCTTTCCGCTGTGGTCTGTCGCAATTCCCGAGCTGCGCCTTCCCAGGCGGGTGTTGCTGTAGGTCTGCCGCGGCACCACGCCCTGAAGTCAAACTCCCAGGGTCAGGTGAAGCTTAGCTCTGCACGAACATGGCAGGTCGGCCTCCGCCTGGCTTCCTGCGCTCCCTTGAGCTCTCATGCTCGCGGAGTGCCAGCAGCTCGGCACGCGCTTAATTCCCGCTCCCTTCCAAAAAAAAAAGGGCTGCTGCCCTAGGACGCCGGTAAGCTGGAGCCTCAGCCTTGGTTGGGCTGGTCAGTTTATTTATGAGGAGGCCGTCTTTCACTGTTCTCGAGCGCTGGATTTGTCCGTTTCCACTAACGTCTCCGCTCCTGAGGATTGATTTACTATTTTCCGGCGTATAAGATGACTGGGCGTATAAGACGACCCCTGACTTTTGAGAAGATTTTCATGGGTTAAAAAGTCATCTTATACGCCAGAAAATACGGTACGTGAACCCTTTGGGATTACGTGGAGTTTTGCATAAATTGGCCATAAAATGCGCTCTAAACCTCATGTAAGTCACAACAATAGAAAAACACAGTCTGCTTAAAATAATACTACACAAACATTAGCTGTTGTCATGTTTTAATTGAACATAAGATGGAAACATTCACAGCGCAGGGTGGCAAAAGTATGTGAACCTTTGGACTTAATAACTGGTTGACCCTCCTTTGGCAGCAATAACCTCAACCAAACATTTCCTGTAGTTGCAGATCAGACCTGCACAATGATCTGAAGTAATTTTGGACCACTCCTCTTCACAAAACTGTTTCAGTGTAGCAATATTCTTGGGATGTCTGGTGTGAATCGCTCTCTTAAGGTCATGCCACAGCATTTCAATTGGGTTGAGGTCAGGACTCTGACTGGGCCACTCCAGAAGGCGTATTCTGTTCTGTTGAAGCCATTGTTTTGTTGAATTACTTGTATGCTTTGGGTCATTGTCCTGTTGTGAAACTATTTCCCTGCAGGAGAAATACATTTCATTGCCTGAGATGATGGAATATTTTGGATTACAAATCCTTGATTGATGAACAATTTTTATTATAAAGACCACCTATAAAAAATGAAATGGATGTCACATACTCAACCTGAAATGGTAAAAAACCATCTCTAACACTTGTTCCCAAAGGCTTCAGTAATATGAATGAAGATCACAAAGAAATTCACTCCATGGTAAAATCAATACAAGAGACTATTGCTTTAGCTCGTGATGAGACTAGAAATAACATAAAGGAGATAGAAGAACAATTTTCTAATCTAAATTTACAAACTCAGAATATGACTACAAAGAAGGAACTAGCAACCCAGAAAATAGAAGGAAAACTAGAGGACGCAGATCCAAAGATTGAAGACCTAAAGGAAGAAACCAACCGACAGATTCAGACAACTGAAGAACTAGAAGACAGAGCGATAATATCGGAAATGGAAAAGACATCTTACCAAGCAAGAATTCAGGACATATTCGAGGAAAAGGAAGAACTGCTTGAATGGAAGATAGAGCTATTAGGAGAACTGTAGGGAATTGGAGAAGGGGGGAGGCTGTTTAATGAATATCAATGGGTTCGTTCTTCCAAAAATACTTTAACCAAATGGTCTTTCTTATTCCAAATAATATACAAAAAACAGAGGAAAAATTACTTGATGATTCAAATGCATTGACTTGGAAAGTTAGTTGGCAAAGGAAGAAAGCTAGAGGTTTTGATCCATTAGATGGGATATTATATTATTAACTAGATGTTTAAATATGGTGGAGAATAGATAATTGCTAGAAATAGAAGTACTATTATAACTAGAAAAATAAGATTTGTAACTAGAATTTTAGATTTTGGTATAAGAAGGGAAACAGGAAAACATTAAGACGTTTGAATAAGGGAAGCTTTTGGTTACCCAAATATAACTTACTTTGAAATTATAAACAATAGAGACATTCTGAATATTGATGGGAAATTAAAACTAAAAAAAGCGAAAACAGGATACTGATTGAACATATGGATATTACTTGCAAATGCAATTAAGATATGTTTTGATTAGAAAAGTAATCTAAAACTGATATTACTGATATTATGAGAAAAATGTAACAAAGATGTTGATATACAATTGTATATTTACTAATAACAATAAGAATTGTATTTGCCTAGGGTGGGAAAACAGGTAATACCGGAAGAAGAGAAGAAATATTTGATGGTGCAATATTGGATCTAGATTGAAGAAGTTAATATATACCACTGAATTATTAATGGACCCAGACAACACGTTGTCTATTAAGTACTTGATTGTAAAAATAGAAAATTGATAAAATATTTATATAAAAAAAGATCCGGTTATTCCTCCAGAGATTGAGACAAGGTGTTAATAAAACTCTGATGGGGTGCAAGCATATTGCTATAGTGCTATATTGCTTATGACATTTCTTAGGGGCATGATACTTTTTATGTAATAGATTATGCATTTGTCATGTTTTGTTTACCACACAGTATGCCTTGCTTGATAGGTGGCCATATAAATATGCTAACTAAATAAGAGCAAATTTCCCCTGCTTCAGCTTTTGGACTATTGTCTAGCATAGTTCTGATGGGGAAAAAAACCTTGAAATGCATACATAACATTTCTATCTTATGTAGAAAAGTTGAACAGGAAAAGAAGAATATTTTATAGTTTCCAATGGAAAAAACACATGAAAAATACTAATTATCTTTATGAAAAATACATGTACGGTACTCCATTTTTAAATCGTTTTTACAAGGTGTCAGTAACTGAAATAAACCCATATGGAACAAACAGCATTACCTTCTCAGGCTTTATAAGGCATTCTAATCTACCACATTGAAGCTGCAGCAGACATTTATGCTCAATGAATGCAGAGTGTTCTGTGGTCTCAGGACTATTTACAAAGATTATCCCCATTTCTACTGAAGCTTCAATTATATTAAATTAGGTCACCAAAAGTACACTAGAGCACATTTTCGTTTTGGAGCACATAGCGATCCCCTTTCATCTCATCTGAAAGTTCAAGAGAGTAATTTGTCAAGGTTTACATGTGCCTAGTATAAAAGAAACTCCTGTACTGAACTATTAAAAAAATTATCAGAAGATCCTGAGGCACAATCATATATGGTTAGTTATAAATATTTGACTCTTATTATAACTAGGCTGTACTGAGAAGTAAAATTTATAATTGCATTTTCAGCTTTTTAATGCTGAGATTTTGCATGAGGAAATATCAGAAGTCTATAATTTTATTTTGGAAAAACCAGTTGCTGGGCTGGCTAGGGAGAGATGTAAAGAGACAGGGCACTGGTAGCCCACATGCTTCTCATTTTGCAGGCAGCCTTTCCTATCACAAATAGCTACCAAATACTGTACTTCAGAATCATGCTGATCCCTCAGAGTAAGGGTTCACCAGGCTTTTAATGCTAAGTATGGAAAATTGTTATATTTGTTTAATGTGGCTACAAAAAAAATCATCTTTACTTTAGGCCAGGGGTAGGGACGTGGTGGCTCAGTGGGTTAGGACGCTGAGCTTGTCGATCAGAAGGTCGGCAGTTTGCGGGTCAAATCCCGAGTGCCGCATAACAGAGTGAGCGCCTGTTACTCGTCCCAGCAGTTCGAAAGCACGTAAAAATGCAAGTAGAAAAATAGGGACCACTACGGTGGGAAGGTAACAGCGTTCCATGCGCCTTTGGCATCTAGTCATGCCGGCCACATGACCACGGAGACGTCCTCGGACAAGCGCTGGCTCTTCGGCTTTGAAACGGAGATGAGCATCGGCCCCTAGAGTCGGAAACGACTGCCACGCATGTGCGGGGGAACCTTTACCTTTACCTAGGCAACCTTGGCTCTTTTATGACTCGTGGCTCAGGAATTCTGGGAATTGAAGTCCACGAGTCATAAAAGAGCCAAGGTTGCCTACCCCTGCTTTAGGCAAATTATAGCATACTGTAGCTAACAGGATTCAAATTTTTTGAGAATATGCCACTCCCCTTTCAAAATTACTAGAAAAACTAATAGCTTTTTTGTATAAAATCATGGTTAAAAATACTACTGAAACTTAGCTTGGTTAATTTGCTAACACCAAATAAAAAGTCCAAGTTTTAAAAATGTGAGTTGTCAGAGGTATCTGCCTGAAATTTTTAAAATGTAACATGAATAGTTAACAACAGCCGATCAATGTATTTAAATAATTTCAAATATGCAAAACCAACCAATGATGAAATGTGAATACAATTCAGATTAGACTTTAGACTTTAAAACACATAACTATTCAACTATGTTTATCCACATCTTGATGCAAACAAAATTGTAATGCAAGTTTAGTTTTCAACTACTTATTTTCTTTAATCTTCAGATCTTAGCACAAAGCTGAGGGTTCTGAAAATTATTTTACAGAAACTCTTAATGTTGCTTAACAAAACCAACCACTTATTAGTCAAAAAGACAATTCTTACAAAGACATTGTAACAAAAGACAGATTACTCTCTTGACTGGTCCCTTTGCATCTGCTATTCTTTGTTGTATCAAAATTCCTTAGTGCTATACTTCATATAAATAACTTTTACATTGTAATATTGCACAACCATAGGAACCCAGTTCTCTAGGTATCCTACAGGGCCTTTTTTTCTCTATACAGTTCAGCAAACCAATTAGTATGGTATTTTTATCTCTAACCTGATTTGGAACTAATTACAAATCAGTACAGTTGATTTATGTGCTAAATACTTCAATCAATTTATATTAGGCTAGTATATCTCACAAATAAATGGGAGCTCTTAACTGTAGACATAGTCATGCATTTTAAAAATAACATTTATTCACATAATCAGTTACGTTTATTTAAACTTGATTATAGTCATAGACCAGCATAAGGGATACATGCAACGTAGTATGTAAAGTAAAAGAATATATTCACATGCATGCATGTACACACACACATACAACACAGAGAAGATAGGTGCATAAGCAATATAGAAGGTATACAAGTTATAAAAATGAGAATCTAGAAGGAATTATTTATATATTACGACAAAGTCACTGAACTCCGGGATAAATATAAAAAACAAACTGTTTAATACTAAGCTTTCATTGGTCCTCTGCTGACATCGTCAGAGTGAAAGCCGGTGGCTGGAAGATTTGCTTATGTAGCTGTAACCGGTCTACCCGCCCCTCCCTCAGCCAGTCATATTGTTCCAAATCGTATCGCATCTACTTGTGTTTGTATGAGTCTTGGCGCTTTCCTTCCTTCCGCTCATGTGTGGTTGTTTAGCATTACTGCCGGATCATCCTCTTGAGTTACCCTGTCCTGTAAGTTGTTGCATGGTCACATCTGGTAGCATTCATGCTGCCAAATGCCCTATCCTGTTCTCATTGGTCTGTTGTCTCCTGGAATTCAATGGCTTTGTTGTACTTTTGATATGAATATACCTGGGATTCGAGTTTATATATCTATATCTATACCTATCTCTATCTCTATCTCCCCCTTCATGGATTACTGCCTTGTTGTGGCGAAGGGGCTTGCGTAATTCAATGAAGCTATGAGCTATGCTGTGCAGGGCCACCCAAGACGGACAGGTCATAGCAGAGAGTTCTGACAAAACGTGATCCACTGGAGAAGAAAATGAAGCCCTACAGCACCTTATAGAACTACCACCAAAAAATGATGTCCTTATCATCATGGGGGATTGGAATGCTAAAGTAGGAAGCCAAAAGATAACCGGAATAACAGGCAAGTTTGGCCTTGGATTACAAAATGAAGCAGGGCACAGGCTGATAGAATTTTGTCAAGAGAATACGATGGTCATAGCAAACACTCTTTTTCAACAACCCAAGAGACAGCTCTACACATCACTTAACAAATGTGGCAAGAAAAGTTTTAAATTGGGACAAAATTCACTTAACAAATTTCTCATTTAGCAGCATAAATTTTGGGATCAATTGTGGCTGAAAGTTGAGGACTACCTGTACTTTAGTAAATAATATCAAAGTGATTTACAATGAACTATGATTCCTACCCCTTCATGGATTACTGCCTTGTCGTGGCGAAGGGGCTTGCGTAATTCAATGAAGCTATGAGCTATGCCGTGCAGGGCCACCCAAGACGGAAAGGTCATAGCAGAGAGTTCTGACAAAACGTGATCCACTGGAGAAGGAAATGGCAAACCACTCCAGTATCTTTGCCATGAAAACCCTATGGACAGTACCAAAAGGCAAAACGATATGACGCTGAAAGATGAGCCCCTCAGGTCGGAAGGCGTCCAATATGCTACTGGGGAAGAGCAGAGGGCTAGTACTAGTAGCGCCAGAAAGAATGAAGCGACTGGGCCAAAGCCGAAAGGACGCTCAGCTGTGGATATGTCTGGTGGTGAAAGGAAAGTCCGATGCTGTAAAGATTTTTTCTCCATAGGAACCTGGAATGTAAGATCCATGAATCAAGGAAAGCTGGACGTGGTCAAACAAGAGATGACAAGACTAAACATCGACATCTTAGGTATCAGCGAACTAAAATGGACAGGAATGGGTGAATTTAATTCAGATGACCATCAGGTATACTACTGCGGACAAGAATCCCTCAGAAGAAATGGAGTAGCCTTCATAGTCAATAAAAAAGTAGGAAAAGCAATACTGGGATACAATCCTCAAAATGACAGAATGATCTCAGTTCGAATCCAAGGCAAACCATTCAATATCACAGTAGTCCAAGTCTATGCCCCAACCACCGGTGCTGAAGAGGATGAAATTGACCGGTTCTATGAAGCCCTACAGCACCTTATAGAACTAACACCCAAAAATGATGTCCTTATCGTCATGGGGGATTGGAATGCTAAAGTAGGAAGCCAAAAGATAACTGGAATAACAGGCAAGTTTGGCCTTGGAGTACAAAATGAAGCAGGGCACAGGCTGATAGAATTTTGTCAAGAGAATACGATGGTCATAGCAAACACTCTTTTCCAACAACCCAAGAGACGGCTTTACACATGGACATCACCAGACGGACAACACAGAAATCAGATTGACTATATGCTCTGCAGCCAAAGATGGAGAAGCTCTATACAGTCAGTAAAAACAAGACCAGGAGCTGACTGTGGCTCAGACCATGAGCTTCTCATTGCAAAGTTTAGGCTTAAACTGAAGAAAGTAGGAAAAAGCACTAGGCCAGTCAGGTATGAATTAAATCATATCCCTGTTGAATGTACAGTAGAGGTAACAAATAGATTTAAGGAATTAGATCTGAAAGACAGAGTGCCTGAAGAACTATGGGCAGAGGTTCGCAACATTGTACAACAGGTAGCAACCAAAACCATCCCAAAGAAAAAGAAATGCAAGAAAGCAAAATGGCTGTCTGAGGAAGCTTTGCAAATAGCTAAGGAAAGGAGGGAAGCGAAAGGCAAGGGAGAAAAAGAAAGATACGCCCAATTGAATGCAGAATTCCAGAAAATAGGTAGAAGAGATAAGAGTGCCTTCTTAAATGAACAATGCAAAGAAACAGAAGAAAACAATAGAATAGGGAGGACCAGAGATCTCTTCAAGAAAATTGGAGAGATGAAGGGAACGTTTCATGCAAAAATGGGCATGATAAAGGACCAAAATGGCAGTGACCTAACAGAGGCAGAAGAGATTAAGAAGAGGTGGCAAAATTACACAGAAGAACTATACAAGAATGATAATCACAAAGAGGTGGTCACTGACCTCGAGCCAGACATCTTGGAATGTGAAGTGAAGTGGGCCTTAAAAAAGCTGAGCAACAACAAAGCTAGTGGAGGTGACAGTATTTCAGCTGAGCTGTTCAAAATCTTAAAAGACGATGCAGTAAAAGTGCTACACTCAATTTGCCAGCAAATTTGGAAAACTCAACAGTGTCCACAGGATTGGAAAAGATCAGTTTACATTCCAATTCCAAAGAAAGGCAGTGCCAAAGAATGTTCAAACTACCGCACCATTGCACTCATTTCTCATGCTAGTAAAGTTATGCTTAAAATTCTACAAGCTAGACTCCAGCAGTATGTGGATCGAGAACTACCAGAAGTACAGGCAGGATTTCGAAGAGGCAGAGGAACAAGAGATCAAATTGCCAACATACGCTGGATCATGGAGAAAGCTAGAGAGTTCCAGAAAAACATCTACTTCTGCTTCATTGACTATGCTAAAGCCTTTGATTGTGTGGATCATAACAAACTGTGGCAAGTTCTTAAAGAGATGGGCGTACCAGACCATCTTATTTGTCTCTTGAGAAACCTATATGTGGGCCAAGAAGCAACAGTGAGAACTGGACACGGAACCACTGATTGGTTCAAAATTGGGAAAGGAGTCCGGCAAGGCTGTATACTGTCGCCCTGCCCATTTAACTTATATGCAGAGCACATCATGAGAAAGGCAGGGTTAGAGGAATCAAAAGTTGGAATTAAGATTGCCGGAAGAAATATCAATAACCTGAGATATGCAGATGATACCACTCTAATGGCAGAAAGTGAAGAACTAAAGAGCCTCTTGTTGCGGGTGAAGAAGGAGAGTGCAAAACTTGGCTTGAAACTTAACATTAAGAAAACCAAGATCATGGCATCCAGCCCTCTCAATTCCTGGCAAATAGATAGGGAAGAAATGGAGGTAGTGAGAGATTTTATTTTCCTGGGTTCCAAGATCACTGCAGATGGGGACCGTAGCCAAGAAATTAAAAGACGCTTGCTCCTGGGGAGGAAAGCCATGGCAAATCTAGACAGCACATTAAAAAGCAGAGACATCACCCTGTCAACAAAAGTGCGTATAGTCAAGGCTATGGTCTTCCCAGTTGCAATGTATGGCAGTGAAAGTTGGACCATAAAAAAGGCTGAGCACCAAAGAATTGAGGCCTTTGAACTATGGTGCTGGAGAAGACTCCTGCGAGTCTCTTGGACTGCAAGGCGATCAAACCGGTCAGTCCTAGAGGAGATCAACACCGACTGCTATTTAGAAGGCCAGATTCTGAAGCTAAAACTGAAATACTTTGGCCACCTAATGAGAAGGAAGGACTCACTGGAGAAGAGCCAAATGCTGGGAAAGATTGAGGGCAATAGAAGAAGGGGACGACAGAGAATGAGGTGGCTGGATGGAGTCACTGAAGCAGTAGGCGTGAGCTTAAATGGACTCCAGAAGATGGTAGAGGACAGGAAGGCCTGGAGGAACGTTGTCCATAGGGTCGCGATGAGTCGGACACGACTTCGTAGTTAACAACAACAACAATCTCTATCTATCTATCATCTATCTATCTATCTATCTATCTATCTATCTATCTATCTATCTATCAAATATAAATTGCTAGAATAGAGAACATACATGCAATATAGAAGGTATAATAGTTACAAAAATGAGAATCTGACAGGAGTATTATGGATATATGTGTATATGTATGTATGCATGCATGAATGATATAAAAGGTATACAGTACATAATGGGTTCACAGGAAAGCATTTTGGGTCCTGTTAATTGGTGCCTTATATTAGTTATGTCTGTTTGATGAATGCTTTGGCCTGTTTGTATCCCATCCTAAGTAGAAGATCTGAAAAAAGGTCCATGGAGGGGATTTTGGTTGCCACTGAGTTTCCATGAATATTAGAATTTGCTGCTCATACTGAGGCAAGGCCAAGAGGAAAGAAAGACAATCTGACACAATAGTTGAGCATGACCTCTCACACTCTAGCCTTCCCCTTCATAAAACCCGCCTCTAGGTTACAAGAGGTCATTAGAGACACAATTAAAGACACAATTAAAGGCTGTTCTTAGGAACTTAGATTATATGCACTTTTGCAGTAGGAAACTGAGCAAGGACTTAGAGAAACTGTGCTAATTAGTTTCAAATAATTTAAAGAGTTGCAGATACATAATGGTCACTTGTTACCTTTAGGTAGTTAAGAATGGCAGATGAGCTTCTCTGTGCATTTTCAGCAATGTAGCAGAGTGAATGATTATTCCCAAGCCTTTGAAATAGAAAACCTGCTCTATCCTCTGGTCATCTTGCTCCAGAAATAGTTCTTGGGCCCTTGGGCAAATGAAGTGTTTTTAGTTTGAGTTAGAGATACTCTTTTTTGCAATATTCTGGTATGATTTTGTTCTGTTTTAAGGCCAATATACACTGTTGAAAATGTTGATGAATTATCTGCATGGAGTGGAACAGAAATGTGTCTTCTATCAAGTTTTGGGAAGTGAAAGTCCATGTTGTAGAGATGGCCCATTATGGAGTTAATATAATGTTAAATAGGAGTGGGGACATTGTGCAAAATTGCTTAACACCTTTCTCAATTTCAATAGCCTAGTGCAGAGGTAGGCAGCCTTGGCTTTTTTATGACTCGTGGACTTCAATTCCCAGAATTCCTGAGCCAACATGGCTGGCTCAGGAATTCTGGGAGTTGAAGTCCACGAGTCATAAAAGAGCCAAGGTTGCCTACCCCTGGCCTAGTGGGATGGCTCAGTTCACACACTAGTTGATATGTTCTATCTTGGTTTTCAAATTTAATACAAGACAAAAATAAGTAAAATATATTGGAGGAGGGCAAAGAGATCAGTTCTGTATTAGTGAGAACTATTCTCAGTCCATAAATTAACAAGGCTGTGCTAAAGTGAATATTTTTGTTTCTTTGACAAAATTGATAATCTGTCCCATTCTGACTATTTCTGAACAGTGTAAGAAAAACAATAAAATGCAAAATAAACTAACTCAGTTAAACTAATGTTAATAATTAGTCAACTTAAATGATACTTGAATGTTCATGGTGACAAAAAGCAGTGGCGTTAATGCTTTCTTTTATGGTACATTAACATACAATACTATGTAATGTTTTGTTTCAATCATGGTTAATTAAATAAGGCACAACGGCCTGGTTCCTACATATCTATGAAATATAAAACATGGCTGCAAAATTGCAAAATATAGGGTCAGTCAATGTGCTAAGCCACAAAATATGCACATACAAAACACAAGGTAGAAACTCAACAATTTACACAAAAAATGGCCATTACTTAATCTCAATCTCAGAACATAGCAACTTTCAAAGGAATCTCTGTTGAAATATTGTTTAGGAAACATATTCTTGGAAATATTCTTAAGATATTACTTTGCTTCATTTCGTGTCTCAGTTAAATCAGTTTTGTTCAAGGTCCTGATGGAAAAATCAGGACCTTTTATGCTAATCACAAACTGTTTTTCAGCATGTATGGTTAACACCCACTTTAGAAAAAAAAATACCATTGCCCTGTTTATGGGGATCTTCTCCTCTACATTCTAGGGTTACATTCTACATGCAAATTATGGAATTGCTCAGATGGGAAGGAAGACTTATCCCAGCCTTTCCCAAAAGAGCTTGTTGAATGTATTGGATTCCAATTTTCCAAATTCCAAGTTAGCATAGCAGTTGAACATATTGTTTGGGAACTGTGAGAACTAACACAATTGATGCATATTTTATCGAAAAAGTGGGAAAGGTGTTGTCCTTTTAACTACAAAAGAAAAGTATTTCTTCAAATAATAGGTGATCTAGTAGCTGTCAGATTTCACATCCGACATAGTAATAAATCTCCAGATACTATATCCTACGTTCAGAAATTTGCTATTAGCAGTACATATGACAGGCCTAGATAATTTACTGCGGACCAGACTATTTGCAGAACACTTTTTCAAGTCTAATGAAATATAGGTATCTATGACAGGGTTTAAAATTCTAGGGCTTTTACTCCTGTCTTTTCAAGTCAGTGGAATTTTGATTGTCCCATTTTTGGAGATGAAGATAGGGATCTGTTCCATGTTTATATAATGTTTCTGATAAACCCCATTCTCCTGCAACAGCCAACACAGTGTCTTTTATTGAATGTTCCTTGGCCATCACAGTCACCCATCTTTTCACTTGCTGAATCTTTTTCTAGCTCTTTTTAATAAGTGTAAGCTTTTGCCATCTATTCATTCTGTCAGCACCATGTATAGGGCACTGCTACAAACCAGCCTAAAATTACTTACAATCTCACACCACCTAGCACATTCTCTGGACAATTCATACTAATTTACTATTAAATTAGTAAATTATGTTTTGTTGTTAGCCACCCTGAGTCCTTTGGGAGATAGGGCGGGATATAAATCCCATCAATAAATAAATAAATAAATAAATAAATAAACAAGGAGTGAAGGATTGAAAGAATCATCCTGAAAATAAGGATCACATGACTGTAGCAGCATAGCAGCACTGAAGCAGCTACAACTTTTCAAAATTTCATTCCCTCAATAGTAATGGGTCTCACATTCTGTAAGTTAGCCCATTTGAGGTACGTTGGTTGAAAAAAAAAATTGCCCTACAATGTATAGTTTCATCCCGTTAAATGTTGGACACTAAAGATGTATTAGTACACAGGTAGAATAGAGATGAACTAATTTGTTATATTTTTTGTCTTTCTCATACTAGTGACAGAAAATCCTATCCTCTCATGAAGGAGCATCTTTATTTCTTGCCCCCAATTATTTCCTTGGCAAAAAAAGCTTCAATTTATCAGCTTCAGATTTGGCACAGATAAATTCAGCTCTTGGCCAATTTCAGTTAATCTTCAAAAAGTTAACAGGACTGGATATGGCTAATACTTAGATAGAAAACCACAGAAAATCTGGAAATTTAAACAATAATCCTGGTGGATGACCACTGAAAACAACTTTGTACTATTGCCAAGAAAAGAACATGGGTGTATCTACATACCCAAGTTTATTTCAAGGGAGACTTTACTTTTTTACTCCTCAAAATATGGCCATTTTTGCTACAAATTTTATTGTTCCATGAAAACATTATGCATATATTTTAAATATAAAATTAGATTAATCACTGCTATGATTTTTATGAAAATTAGTGTGCTTTCTCTCTTAATAACATCTTGTTTCTTGGAAATGTTAATATTTAAACATGTTTATAGTAATATAACTTAAACCCTCCTGCCAAAATTCGGCATCAATATTATTATTTCCTATGATACTGCATGTAAAGAAAACACAAACATTCTCATTGCTATGTATTATACTAAGATGATAAAAAACAAGGTTGCATCAAAAGGTACTTAAGTACTTATATTAAATGAGTAGAATGGTATCTTTGACTATTTTTATTTTTTAAAATAAATTTAAATGATTTTAAATTTTAAATTGAAAAAATAATGTTAATTAATCAACACATTTTTTAAAATGAATTTGTCAATATGATGTTTCTTTTTATTTTTAAATTCATCACACATATTAAAATATAATTTTCAAATCCTAATAGTGTGATTTTTATATGCGAGAAAAATGTATTTTATTTACTTCAAAATTCTTACTATTATAATAAATTCAAAAGATAAGCAGCTGATTCTGAAACAGATACAGATTTGTTACCTGGTTCTGTTTAATAACAGAATAGCTTATTTAAATGAACTTATTTTTTCTTCTAGTTAGCTGGCTTTGTATATGTCAGTACCATGGACAGTTCCTTCTTAGTTCTCTTCCTGTCCAAAAAACATCATTTGAAGATAGATCTGTGCCATTTTTTTGTATTTCACTCTTTGTACCACCAAAGATTTACTCCCCTTATTTTTTTATGTATAAGCTAGTGCTATAGATAATGGTTATATCTTTACAGTCACCGCATCCCCCATAATAATGAACTCTTTTCTAAAAATAAGTACCATGGAATATTTAATTTTATAGCAAGAGCTCTGACTAACATGCGAAGCAGGCCTTGTGATAAGTGACAGAATAATGAGAAAGTATTATTATCTGACCTTTTCAGACACTGAAAAATAAAATGCACCTGAGGAATCTTTACAGTAGAACTCAATATTGTTTTTCTAAGTAATATAATTCTGTATTATGCTGATAGTTGTCCTTTGAGACGGTCTGATTCCGTGCAGAATATCAAATTAATTTTCTGTATTCTCTGCTGTGATTTACATACATGGTGCTATACTGAATCAATATGGTAGAAATAGAGCAGCAATGAATATCATGAGCTTTTTGAATTCATGACATGGCATTAAACTCTGGAATTTTCAATCATAAGCAGTGATAGGCAACAATTTCAACAAAACAGAAAAAGTGATTAGAAAAACTGATGGATAAACCTCTCAATTGCAAATATTAATGATGCCTAATTGTAACCTCCAAAATCAGTGAGAAAGGTATTATTCTATCAGTTTCACAAAGGCATTATTTAGCAATTGTACAAATATGCTAGGTAGATTAGGGTCAGCATGATTCTTATGTTCTTAGGAATGCTACCATTGGGCAAAAAGTAATATTTTAATGTTAGAAAACAAAACCTAATACATGTTTCAAAAGACTTTCTGAAATGAAGACTTATTTCTCTTCTTTAAAACATAAGTATTAGAAGGTTTACTTCAAATTAAAGAAGTGTTGCTGCATTGCTATGTTTGTGATAAATATAGAGCATACTGTACGTTTAGTTAGGCATAACCAATATATCATCACTCTCACTATTCGTAACCATTACTGCTTGTGACGAAGAAAGATAATATTAACAGGCAGCGAGTCCACAAAACTGCCAACACTATAACATAAAGACATTCATATTAAAAAAGAAATAAATCCTATTGTATTATCGTGACAACATAAATTTTAATATAACTTCCCAAGTTATTGAAAATTTAGGTTCACTCATAGCAGGAACATGTTTAAGTAAAGGGAAAAGCAACTGGACTGTATTCCAAATGTAAATTATGTTAGGACATCAAAGACTACAGAACTTCAGTGCATAGATTCAGAACAGGTTTCCACAGCAACCTCACTGTGCTCTGCACCCTTCATTCTGCTGCATTACATAAATATAGAACATATATACTGTAGAGAATAAATCAATACATGTATGTATATATATATATATATATATATATATATATATATATATATATATATATATACAGACTATGAAAACTACTGTATAAGTATTACAGCATTCAGAACGGAAAAATAACTATAGTATTTAATAACAATAGAATAATATTTTGTACTATCCATATGTTGTATCCATGTGTGCTAAGGAATATATTTAATGAACATTCAATATGTTAAAATACAATATACAATATTAAAACAGGAGATACTAAAGTGCATTGTATATTTCAGCAATGGGTTAGGGAAGGTTAGGCACATATTCTAGGTATGAACTCATGTCCATGCATTTTCAATTCTAATGCTGTTATAAGACTTACTATTTTTGAAATGTAAACATTACAGAGAACTAACACTTTGAGGCACAACCTTTATGGTATAGTTGCAGTTATTTAATGTTGGGTTTATCTAAATTGGGGAAAAAATGAAAAAACAAGACTGATAAAAGTATTAGTGTGAATATTATTATATTCATTAAGTCATCAGGTTAGTAACAGGATTCAGCTCAACAAGCTGAAATATCTTGACATACATAGATTTAATTCCATGCAAACTGCAAACACAGAAAGCTCATTGTGATGAAAGGTTTCTTGTTTTTGAATAAGGTCACTGATCATTTAATGCTCAAATAATCTAGCAAAATAAGAGCAGTGAAAAAACATAAGGAATAATGTTTGGGAACAATTAGTCATTTTATATTTAATAAAACCTCCCAGTTCTTTATTTTCTTATTTTTAGGCCCTAGAAAATTCAAGATTATCCTATTTCAGATTTCACCATCATGTATAAGAAGTTTGGTGAACAGTAAGATCTTAGATAATTCAATAATAGCTGTGTACTTTTACACAATCTTAAAAATATATTGCAACAAATCCCATTAAACTCCGAAAAGGTTGCTTCTAATAAATATACAAATGCTAAGGCTATAAAGATGCTGTTTTATAGTGAAATTTCTTATCGTTTCATTAATTGTATATAGTTCTTTTTTACTTATAGTAAATGACCTCAGAAGCTATGTGCAAAATATCTGCTGACTGGTTTGAATGATGTCCCTGATTTTTTTCCCTACTGAAAGATAGTTGTATTGTTGTTATATCGTACTAAGCTGGAGATGACAAATTACTAATTGGCTGCAGAGATGAAGGCCCAGGAAAATGCTGAAGATATTATGCCATTTACATCTGACACCCGCACCAAGTCTTTAAAGCAAGATGGTCAATAGTCTTTTATGTAGAGTCTGGGGAAAAAGTGTAATCTTTCCCAATGAAAAAAACCCCACAACCATTTGATACTTCAATAAATTCATTTACATTACATTAACATTGAGAAGCATTTCACAGTCTGTTATGCAGTGGGAGGAAAGCTTCCACACCTACTCTTCCTTGTGAGATCAGAACCATCCTCAAGAGCGAATGCTTCTAGTATCACCAACGTATATTATTCCTACTGTTTGCATAAGCCCTAATGTTACGTCCCTCTCATTTGGCTTTTCAGCCTCATCATATTTTCCCCATTTGTTAGAATTCTTTATATGTCTCCTTCAGTGTGAAAGATTTTATGTTTTTGTTGTTGAAAAACCGGAAAAATGAAATATTATAGCTGAGCTAGTAGAAACACAATCCAATTCTGAAAGTGAACTGCTTGATGCAAGAGCAAGCCAATGATGCTGGCAATGGTGATTTGGTGTCAATATTTAAGATCTATTTGGGAAAAATTATCAGTAATGTTAGCTCTGGCTCTGTTACTATCTATTTGGGGTTGGGAAGATTAAATCCAGGCTGTTCCCAACAACTGCTTAAGTCTAGAGAATCTCTGTATAAGAATAATCAGTGTTTGTAAGAATATCAAGCCAAATAATCATCTAATTATTGCTGCTCAAAATTCAAAGAGTCTAAAACGGATCTGGACATATGACTGTCTATTTGTATCTTGTTGTTAGAAGGCTACAGGATTATGATTTGGCAAAACATGAAGACTGTTTATGAATTGTATTAAAAACCCCTGCATATTATCTCCCACAGTTCAGGTACTGCATCAAAGACACTTGTCATTTATGATAACTTTGCCCAACCTCCAGTAGTAATGAACATAATTCCAGGCCAGCAAGTCTGAGGAGATTTTGTAGTTTTATTGTTGTTATGAGTCACCCAGAGTTCCATGATGGGTTATTTGATTTTTTAAATAAATAAGCAAAGAGCAAGTTTACATTAATGGTATTATCATAATTATTAATTTTACAACTATTACTAATGAAACATCCCATCAGACAAGTGATTTCCATTAAAGATTTTTGGCCTCTATCTTATGTTAAAATACTCCATTTCTATTAAATGTCTGAGATATATGGATCAATAGGAGTAAATAATTTTGATGCTTGTGGAATTATACTTAGAAATAATAATTGAATTGGAAGAACTTTCAGAATTTCAGGGCTGAAATAATACTTACTTACTTTACCTACTTATTAAATTCAATGAGAATTGTTTAGGTAAACATACATAAAATCAAATTTTGTGGAAGACATATTTCAACATAAAAAATCTGTCATTCCACTTTGGATTTTTATTTTATTCTCTTCAGGGTCTAATGCTACCACAACCAGCCATCACTCTTATGCCATCAAACAGCAGTGATCTGCTTCAGTATAAGGAATTTATGGTGTTTTGTAATGTGAAAGTGAGCTGCCTGATGCAAGAGCAAGCCAATGATACTGGCAACTGTAGTACCTTCCCATACCTGCCTTTCTTGCCTTATTGTTAGTTAACAAGATTGCAGTTTATGGAATGTGCAAAAGCATGAGAAATAATTACTTAGGGAATGGCTGGAGGAAGAAATTAGGGAAAAATCAAGATTTCTGATCTTTGCTAACCTTAAAATCTCTTCCAATAGAAAAGGAGGACATGACAAATGATTACTACTGAGTTATTTCCCCCCCCATAACATAAAAGCAGAACATGTATTGAAAATACAGTTAAGACAGTCCCCGCCCCATTTATTTTACATGAAATGAAAACAAATTGTTAGACCATAAGGCTATATTTCTAAGTGCCATAACCCTTGTAATTCATCCATATTTGTAATGTATTCTTTCATAAAAGAAATTTTATGTTGTCACTAACAGAAATCACTTTGTTATTCTTCTACTTCTTTTGTTTACTCTACATTTGGGTACATCACTGTCTTTCAACTTAACACTATCATTGTCACCTTTTTCTGGGTTATGAAATGTCATATATTATTATGATTCAGATACTATTATTTTACTCATGGTACTGTTCATTATTCCAATGGCATTATTTTTCAAATGTTGACACTCCATTACTAAGCCATGCTCAAATTATGAACCAAAAGATATTCCACTATTTACTAGTCATTTCATTAGGATAACATTTTAGAACTCCCATTGCATGTTTTTATATAATATCTAAACCAGTGATTATGTATTTCTGATTATATTTATTATTGTTTTATCAATATATTTGCCTGCCTGGTAGTCCAAATCATACTGTGTTCATGATAATACACCTGTTGTTTATTCTCACAATTATGGACGTTTGGTTCAGAGTCACTTTATTCTAAATGCTATAATTCATTCTAGAACTTTGGATGAATAGTTTCAAAACATTTGCTTCCACTGCTTTGATAGGCTAATCAGCAAGAAAAAAAGAACTATTAAATCCAACTCTGCACAGCAGAAAAATTGAAATTAAAACAATCTTTCATTCAACCTCTGGTTTAATGCATACAATAAAAGGAACCTCACTACTATCTTTGTAATTGATTATCCTATTAAACTGTTCTTATGTTACGAATGTTTTTGAAATATTCAACAAAAAACTAGTTTTCAGTAACGACCATTATTCTATTCTAAAACCATCTCTGTGATGATTGTGAATTTGACTGATCTTCTATGTAACACCTTATTAGCTATCTACAATTGTTAAAATGTACCTAGTCTTTTATTAAGCCTACATATATCTCTCATCACGTCTTCTAGGAACATCCTCAATACTTTTTTTAGTTTTTTAATCCCATCTTTATTGTTTTTATAAATAATTCAAGGCAGTGAATATATCTAATACTCCTTCCTCCTGTTTTCTCCACAAAACCCTCAGAGAGGTCAGTAGAACTGAGAGTCACCCAGCTGCGTCATGCACAAGAGAGGGCTAGAACTCTTAATCTAACCTGGTGGCTTAACCACTAGATCAAACTAGTTTTTTTTTCCTCTGCTCCAATTTCTCTGGATCTTTTATATTTCCTGGATGTGTGGTATATGTTTCTCTATGTTGGCTGAATTTATCATTTAATTTTGTTTTCTGTTCTGAGTCATATAGAACCTAAATCAAATAAAAAAGCAAGCAAGCACAAAAGTAATCAAATAAATATGGTGCCTCAGAACTGGTGACAGTACTCAAAACAGGACAGAATATAGTGAAACTATTATTTTGTACGTATTGGAAATTGTTCTTCTATTGATGCAACCTAAAACTGAATACAGATAGTCCTCAACTTAGAACCACAGTTGAGCCCAACTGCAAGACAGTTGAGTGAGTTTTGCCCCATTTATGACCTTTCTTGCCACAGTTAAATGAATCATGCAGTTGTTAAGTTAGTAACATGGTTCTAAAGTGAATCTGCTCCATTGACTTTCTTTGTCAGACAGTTGCAAAAGGTGATTATATGATCCTGGGACATTGCAACCATCACAAATATGAGCCAGTTGCCAAGCATCCAAATTTTGATCACATGACAATGGGGATGCTGCAACGGTTGGAAGTGTGAAAAATAGTCATTAGCCCCTTTTTTCAGTGCTGTTGTAATTGTGAGCGGTCACTAAATGGATGGTTGTAAGTTGAAGACTATGCCTTTTCAGTAGACATATACTCCATGACCAATTCCAATATTCTTTTTCCCAAATATTATTACAAAAACAGGTATCTTCCATCATGTACCCCTGCATTTCATTCATTTTTCTAAGTATTACTTTGCTTATTACAGCTAAAGCCTTCCTATTCACGGTCTCTCCTATCTTAAGTCTAATGGTTGATGAACCAGCTGCATCTTAAAGTTGGGGGGTGGGTGGGTGGGTGGGAAGTAGGGGAATTGTGGCATTTTCTTCTGATGTTTTCCAAAGGTTACATTAGGGAGTATAGAACGTTTATACCAGGGGTAGGCAACCTCGGCTCTTTTATGACTCATGGACTTCAACTCCCAGAATTCCTGAGCCAGCATAGCTGGCTCAGGAATTCTGGGAGTTGAAGTCCATGAGTCATAAAAGAGCCGAGGTTGCCTACCCCTGGTTTATACGAAGTTTGCCTTCGAACCAATTTTTTTTTATGGCAATAATCACCTTGATTCCACAGAGGCCATTTCTTTTCAGCAGTCACGTTTGATCGGGTTTCCTTCCCAAAACCTATTGATTTCCGAAGGGTTTTGGGATTTAGCGGACCCCGCGAGCTCCAGCTTACCCGCTACCGTAGTTTGGGGTAGGCGAGAAAGGCACATCCAAAGGAAGATTCCCGCAAGGGACATCCCGCAAACTCCCGCTCCTCGCCCACCTCAGCCGTAGGACGCAACCCAAACGCCGACTGAGTTCGCGCGGGAAGGCCGGCCGCGGGGGCTGCCACGCATGCGCCTGGTTGCCAAGCGGGTGGGCGCGGGAGTCCTTCAGCAGCAGCGGGGGAGACAACAACAGTCGTTGTCGCGCCGCCGGCACCGCCGAGGAAGCGTTTCGAGGGGCTGCCGTCGTTCCTTCATCCTCCGTCGCCGCCGGGAAAGGGAGAGAGTCAGGCTGAGGAGCGGCCAGGGCAGGGCAAGGGCTCTCGGGGCGACTGGATTAAGGCGAGGAGCTGTCCTTCCTCGGAGTCGTCCTGCCTCCGAGCCGGCCTGGGGAAGCGCAGTGCTCTTCCTTCCCCAGCGCGGAGGAATCTGCCGAGTCCCTCCGGGGAAAGGCTGCCGCCCGCTTCTGCGCCCACCGTTGCCCTCCCGCTCGCTTGCTGGCCTGCGGAGACGGAGAAGACGACGCCGCCGCCGCCGCCGCCGCCACAGCCGCGCTGCCCTGGGGGCTGTACGGAGCAGCGGCCCCGGGCTCGTCAAGAAAAGCCGCCTCTGCTCGTCAATGAGCATCGCGGCACCGGAGCTCCACTCCGCCAGGGGGGAGCCGGCTTCAGGAGCAGCCCCGGCGGCGGGGGGAGCAGCATGTGGATCCCAACGGAGGAGGAAAAATACGGCGTGGGTAGGTCCCCGGCCTCCTGTCCTGGCCCTGTGGGGCGGGTGGGGGTGAAGGGAGGCTGCGTCGCCTCCCCTCTCAGCAAAACGGCTGGCGGGCGGGCGGGCGGGCGGAGAGGCGGTAAGCGATCCCTGTTGCGCGCGCGCGCTCGCTCGCTCGCTCGCTCGCGCGCTGCCTCTGCCTTGCGCGTCCCTGGCTCTCCCAGGGAGCCCAACTCTGGTTCTTTTGTCAGAAAATGGCGTTTCGGGGGAGGGTGCCGTTTTTTGGAGGGGGGTGGTGGTGGCGGCGGAGATGGGAGGGATGCGGGGCTGCTGCGTGCTGTTGGCTGGCAACAGCGAGCGGCCTCGCTTGGTTTTCGGAAAGGATGGCGAGTGCCGTGTTATCCCTCTTCCCGCTTGCAGCTCAGAGCTTCTCCATCTCCTCCCGGTTGGGCTGCCTTGCTTTCTCGTTGCAAAATGGCACGCGAGAGCCCCTTCCAAATTCTGCACCGATCGTCTAGGGCAGGGGTCGGCAACCTCGGCTCTTTTATGACTCGTGGACTTCAACTCCCAGAATTCCTGAGCCAGCATAGCTGGCTCAGGAATTCTGGGAGTTGAAGTCCACGAGTCATAAAAGAGCCGAGGTTGCCTACCCCTGGTCTAGGGCAGTGCTCTCGAAGTGAAAGATGGACAGTATTTCGCTCGTGCGGAAATCCAGTTAGCCCCTCTCATCCAGTGTTAGGAGTTAGAGAGGATTGATGTTACGTGTAAATAAGTGTCCTTGTGAGCTGATCAAAATGGGCTTCCCAAGTCCGCGTATAAAAACTAACCGGATGAGAAAAATAGAAACCCAAGTCTCATTTTATAACCTACTTATTTATGGTGCGCCTTTTTATTATCAGCGTCTGCGACGATCTTCTTGGGATTAAAAATACGGGGTTGAAGCGTCGGTAGAGGGCGCCAATTATGTACCTGCTCAGTTAATTATTCCAAGAATGGTAACCAAAAGTCAACTTCATTAACTGGCAGTACTCTAAGCAAGGATACTAACGATTTCTCCTCTCCATATGAACATACCTATATGACATAGGAAAAATAATGAATATTGTGTGCCTGTCTTCTCTTTTACATATTTTGACCAGTTTAAAATATTTTAAAATATATTGCTATTTTTGTTTATTTTTTAAAATAGTTAGGCTTGCCTGTTTTTTCCATGTAAAAATTTGAAAGGAGAAAGCTATGTTACTGTCATAAAAGTAACTTTGCAAAGATGAGATTGTATCATAGCTTTGCTATGATGAAGCTGATGATTTCATAAATAAGAGACTGAAACGAAATAGTGCATGCAATCTTAGAATTATTAGAATGTTTTTTTTAAATATTTTATTGATTTTCTGTTATTACATTTCATTAGTGCTTAATGAACAATGTGTTGTCTGGGTTGATTTGTTTTGCTTAGTAATACAAGTTAAGTTCTTACTCCCTATCCCATTTTTACAGCTGTTCATAAAATAAGTTCCATGTTTGAAAATATTCTGTATCTTCTTTTTCTTTGATCCTCAATGTAAGTCTGTCCATTTCAGCACAGTCCAGTATTTTCTTGATTATCTCTTCATCCAATGGTGTTTCTTCATTTGTCCAGTGCTGAGCAAATACAATCCTCACTGCTGTTAATACATGTAATGTTAAATATACATTTTGTTTATCATTTTTTTCTGGAATTATACCTAATTAAAAAAAGTTCAGGTTTAAAGTTTAAAGAATTATTAGACTATTGAACTTTACTCTATTTTTTGTTTCTTTAATATTTAAGACTTCCATATGGAATATGGAATTTTCCATATTGATATTTTCATACTGATCAGTCACTCTGTTTTAACCAATGAACGTTTGTCCATGTTCTGTACAGTTTTTATATTTAACCTTCATTTAAAATAAGAATTTTTAGAAAGCAATAACATGAAGAAGAAAGCAGTGTTTTTAATTCAACAGTTCAACTTTAAAAAGAGGCACCCTGATATTTCTGGAAAACCACCATAGCACAAAGATGTAATATGACAGTATGAAATAAATTATGTAATAACCTATTACAAAAATAGTTATTGGCGGGGTTAAAGCTAAACTGCCAACCCCCCAGCAATACTAATAGTCATGAGAGCTTTAAATTTGCATTGTAGCATAAGGGATTTAAAAATAAGAGTCTATTTCCAATGCTACAAGCAGTCCAAGCAATAAATCAGATTAATCATGATATTATTTGTTTAAATATACAAGCCTTTTTAAATAGTTGAATACTGATTGGGTGAGATGTTCATTGTCTTTCCAGTCACATGTTCCAATGCAAAAATTTCCTTGTTTGCCTTGGAAAGCTAAAATGTTTGTTTTGTTTCTTTTTTCCGATGTTCAAAATATCTTACTGTTGGTTGTTAGCATTATTGTCTTATTGAAATACTTTTCATAGCCCCTTCCCCCCATTTTATTATTGTCTCAAATAGACATTTTAATGTATGTGTGTGTGTGTGTGTTTGTGTGTATGAATTCCAATGACTTTGCTACTCAAATTCCCCTAACTAACTTGAAGAAGCTACTTGGATGGGCAGCTAAATATCTCAAATCAACAACAAACTAAGTTTAGTTGCCATGACTCAACTTCCAGACTTTCTCAGAAATTAACAAAATGTTCTGGCTGAACAGAAACATAACCAAGTAAACTACTGTTTTATTGTGTATTGGGTCTTGAAGGCAATGACCAGACCAGCATGATTCAAAAGCGTTTATTGAACCAGAACAGAATTGACAAAAACTGGCAACATGCCTGCAATTTATACTCTGCCTTAGTCTAAGGCATCAGCCAATCATAACGTTAGCTCACTCCTGCCCAAACTTGAATCCTTTTGAAGTTCCCTTCAAAACAGTTGGAGGTACATTAGTTTTGCAGCACCATAATATTAATACTTAATATATAACAGCCCTCCCACTTAGGATAGTTGCTATTCTTGTTGCATTAAGGCACATAGTCCTTAAGGTAGGCCAGGGGCCTGCAGCTTTGGGCAGATTGCCATAATGTAGTTTGGGCGTCTTGTTTGACTGGACGATTGTCCGCCCCTGGTTGACCTGTGCCATGGTAGCCGTTTAGGAGAGGCGGTTCTATGACCTGGGGTGCCTCTGCTTCTGCGGCCCTTGCAGGTGTGGGCAAATTTGGGACAACATGGTAACCCGGTGTGTCCGAATTCCCCTCAAACTCCTCCCCCAGGATTGGACCGGCCTGCCGACACCGTAACTGGTCAGTGTGGCGTCTGATCACACGACCATTTTCCAGGGCCACCTCGTAGGACAATGGCCCTGTTACCTTAGCCACTTTAGCAGCAACCCAGGGTGTTCCCGGCCCATAGTTCCTGGTCCATACCAGTTCACCCAGCTGTAGGTTCCTGGGAGGCTTTGGTTGAGCTGTTTCTGCTGCTATCCTGTCTGGGTGGAGTCGGTCAAGCTTTGTTGTGAGCTGGTGGCCCCACCTTAGTTCTGCAGGGCTACGACCTGTTGCGGTGCTAGGAGTTGTGCGTTGGCACAGGAGAAAATTTCCGAGGCGGTGATTCTAATCTCCCATTATCATCCGCTTGAGCGATTCCTTGGTGGAGCTCACCATTCATTTGGCCTGGCCGTTGGAAGCTGGGTGGAAGGGAGCAGAAGTTGCGTACCTTATCAAGTTAGCGTTTAGGAATGATTGAATTCAGCTGCCGTGAGTTATCCCCCGTCGGACACAATGACGTCTGGCAGACTGTGTGTGGGGAAGAGCTGGCGTAGCTCTTGGATGACCCTGGCAGTTGTCATTGATGGGAAGGTACCACTTCCAACCACTTGGAATAGCTGCCAACGACAATGAGGAATACCTGTCCTTGGAATGGGCCTGCAAAGTCAATGTGCATGCGAGACCAAGGGGCATGTGTGGTCTCCCAGCGGTGCACGGGTGCTTGGGGCATCTCTGGACCTCACAGCCCCTTACTTGGGTTTCAATGTCTTTGTCCAGGCCTGGCCACCACAAGTAGCTCCTGGCTAGAGCCTTCATCCTCACGATTCCGGGGTGCCCTTCATGTAGGGAATCTGGCTTGAAGACTGGGTGGAACAACGATCCTGCTCCCCCATAGTGGGCTGATAGTTCATCTTTCCTGCACACATAGTGCTGGAACTCTGGGCCTGGCTGGATTTCTGGCCATCCTCTCAACACCCAATTGAGAACGCGGCTGAGCATTTTGTCTGTGGTGGTTTCAGTGGCCACGTCCCCTGCATGTAGGGGTGTTTCAGGTAAGTCCTGGATTGCCAGGATACGCGCTGCCGAAGCCGGGTCTGGATGCGTCTGCGGCAGAGGCAGTCGGCTGAGTGCATCAGCGTGGCCCATTTCCTTCCCCACTTGTGGACTAACCTGTACGAGTAGGTAGCCTGCCTCATGGAAACATTGAAGTACTACCCAGAGACGTTCTGCCAGAACTGCTGCTGATTTCCCTGTGATCAGGTCGTTGTCATAGTACAAGCAGATGCCGGGTATGTTTTCAAGAGTCCGTTCCATGATGCTTTGGAATAACCGGGGGGCTACGCTTACCCCAACCTGCAGGCAGCGGACTCGAAATGCCCCTCTATGTGTGATGATGGTCTGTGCCTCAGAGGTGGCATCGTCAACTGGCAGCTGCTGATATGCCTGTGTGAGGTCTAATTTGGCAAAAATTTGGCCTCCTTGAAGCGAGGCGAGTGTGGCTTACCACCGGAACTGGGTAAGCATGTTGCTGTAGGGCCTTATTTATTGTGCATTTGTAGTCCGCACAGATGCGAATGTCCCCGTTTGGCTTTACTGGGGTCACTATGGGAGTCTCCCACAGGGTACTGTCTACAGGTTGGAGCACTCCCTGCTGCACTAGTTTGTCAAGTTTTGCATCAATCTTTGGCTTTAGTGCGAAAGGCACTCTGCATGGTTTCACTCAGATTGGAGTGACTGCTGGGTCAAGATTGAATGAAATGGGCGCCCCTGTGTATTGTCCCTACTCTGTGCTGAAAACATCAGCATATTGTTGGCATACTGCTGCCAGGTCAGCTGTTTGTGTGTGATGGATGCCCATCACACAGATGCCCAGGGCTTTGAACCAGTGCAGTCCAATGAGGCTGGTGCGCTGTCCAATTACGACCACAATGCTGAGGGGACCCTCAAATTCCTTGAACTTAACTCTAATGGCGGCTTCTCCCCTTACGGAAACATGGCAATTTTGGAAGTCCGTTAATATGAGGCTTGATGGCTTGAGCGGAACTCGCCCTTTGCCTTGCCTGCGAATATAATCAAAAGTCTTGTATGAGATGATTGATAGAGTTGACCCGGTGTCTAGCTCCATGGAGCATGGGACCCCCTGCAGTCTAATTTGGACCTTTAACTTCTCCTTGAGGGGGCGTTGGGCTCCCGTTCATTGGATATTTCGCCTCCCTGAACAAAATCCAACCCTGTTCTGCCCTGGGCCCCAATTACCTTTCTGCTGTGCGGGCGCAGTTCGCATTTCTCGCTGACGACCTCTACAGACTGGCAATGTGCCCTTGCTTTCCAAAGCTGCGGCACATAGCTGTGTGAAATCTGCACTGTGCCCTTTTATACTGTCCCCCACAGCTAGCACAGTTCTGTGGAGACATTGTTTGCTCTGTTGAGAGTTGCCATCTAGGTAGCTCTCTGCTCTCTCTCATCGTCCTCATCAGTCTCCCCCGGTCCCTCAGTGGACTCTTGGTGGATCACTGCGGGGCTGGTTTGTGCTTTTGGTGGCTGGAGAGCCTTCATTGCTCCTCTGGCAGCCTCATTTGCCATGACTTCCTTTAAAGTGTCTTGGAATGTCAGTGTTTCCATGGTGAATAGGGGCTGCTGTAGCTCTCTATTTAACAAGCCACAAACGAATCTGTCTCTGAGGCGGTCTTCCAAATCTGGAAACTCAAAGTGTTGTGAAGCTTGTCGAAGTGCGGCCACAAACTCAGCTGCCGATTCTCCAGACCTCTGCTCTCGTTGCTCGAAAGTATGGCGCCAAGCTATTATGGAGAGTTTTGGCTCAAAATGTTCTTTTAACCTCCTCTTGAGGTCTGTGTATTTCACTGACTCTATGTTTGCCAGTGCTACCAGGTTTTCTGCGATGTCAAATGTCGCTTGCCCGCATGCACAGAGTAGGGTTGCTACCTTCAGGCCATTGTCTCTGACCTGGTTCGCCGTAGGTAATTGTCAACACGGGAGATATAGTAGCTCCACTGCTCCGGATGGGTGATGTCGAACTTGTTGAGCCTTCTGAGTTTAGCCATTCCGGGAGTTCTGTGAGGTCCTGGTTACTGCCTTTGCTACTGCGATAGGAGCTGTGTTGCCTTTTAATCCTGGGGATGGATCCCTCAGGATGTTTGTGCCTCCAGTGTGTCTTACTGGCAGGCAGGGCGGGGACGCGGTCCCACCAGGGCTCTGTGCCTGGTCTGACACCCAGTGACTTCAGTCTGTTAGTTCACATCAGCTCACTAGCTGCAGAATCCCACCTTCGTCGCCATTATTGTATATTAGGTCTTGAAGGCAATGACCAGACTGGCATGATACAAAAGCGTTTATTGAACCAGAACAGAACTGACAAAAACAGGCAACATGCCTGCAATTTATACTCTCCCTCTAGGGCGTCAGCCAATCATAACGTTAGCTTGCTCCCACCCAAACTTGAATCCTTTTGAAGTTCCCTCCAAAACAGTTGGAGGTACATTAGTTTTACAGCACCATAATATTAGTACTTAATATATAACACTTTGTTCAAAATCTCCTTATTATTGTCAAATAATCATTATAAATTATTGGTTTGGAAATTTAGCACTTGGATTTTTTAAATAAAATATAGCTTGGATATTTATGTTTTGTTCATGCCTAATTGGCAATTCCAGCTATCTTTCAGCTCCATTTGCAAACCTGTACAATATTCATCAACATTTGTAAGACTACCTTAACTCTTGGTTTCAGAGAAAAGAGAATACTAAGGAGAAGGAATATTAAGAATTCCAAATAAATGTACTCTTAGCAAAAAATAATCTAACTTCTAAAATCCAAAAGGAAATACAACCTTCAAATAAAATTTCAGCTATAAAATATTCAGTGTTTTCTGAAATTCTTGTGTGGCTGGCTAATTTAGAATTTTCAGAATGGATGCTGAAGCAAAAAGAAATTAGATGCCACGAGGGAAACAAATAGTGTCACATTTATTTAAATTATCCCTTGTAATTCCTTACAGCTTCCAGGGTGAGCTCAGGTGTTAGGGGCAGTCTCCGGAATTCTAATCACAAAAGAATTGCTTTTGCTGATAAGTTTTATGTCTTGTAACCAATCCTCATCACCATCCCCAGAGATGCTTAGTTTAGGCATCAGCTATGAGAAGATTACCTATCAATGAGGATTAAGTGTCTAGCAGGTATTGAATGTTTAACGAAAACTAAAGAGATGAATCATTTAATTGAAGTTAGAACAGAAAGTTTATTATCTCACAACTTGGAAAAGTAAATAGGAAGAGCTAGCTTCTCTAAGCAGCCTGTCTTCCAGGTGTTAATTAAAAAAATAGAGGTCAATAACAGAACACTCACACAGTAGGTCAAGTCACATGGTACTTTTGCAACTCTGTTATTGCTTAAGAATTAAAGTGTAGAAAATGCGTATGTTTAATCTTTTTAAATATTATCCATAGTATTAAAATATTATCTATAGTTAATGTATTTAAAATATGTTAAACTTAGAATATTAATTATTTAACAGCTTTCTGCTAAAACTGTCAAAGGATTGTGTACAGTTAATAACAGCAACAAAAATATAACAATCCTATTCTAAAAATTCTATTAGAATTCTATCCTATTTCTATTAAAATAACCACAGTAATTAAAATACATATGAAAATAATTTGAATATATTAAATAAAATGTGCCTTTAACACATAGCTAAACACTAAAAAATGGAAACCTCTTGTACTTCTGGAGAGAGTGCACTTCAGAATTTGGGCTTGATGAAAAAGTCCTTTCTGATATGCTAATTAATTGGCCATTGGCAATAGAAGTGTCTCTAAGAATGTCTTTCTTGCAAATCCTAATAGTCTGACAAGTTTTGAATGAAAGAGATAGATTTTTAGATTCTAGTGCATTTAGAGCTTTCAAGATTAACATATTTCTCCAGGCTTGTTACTTTACTGTGAAATAATTCAGAATCTGCACAGCTTCTTTCATCTGAGAGCCAAGGAGCTAGTTATATTCATGCAAAGATTAGCCTACCAGTGTTTACTGTTGTTACTGTCAAGCTCTATTTCACATATATTTGCCACTTGCCTTCATTTAAAACTTATGATATGAATTGTAATGGTAATCTAAAAATACTTGGCTAACTAAACTATTGTTTATTAATATAACAATTGTATTTGATCAGAACAAAAAATATCCAATCAGCTTGTTATTTATACAACAGTCAGTATCATAAGTATAAGAGAAGCCACAAATTTTTGAGAAGAGTAACTTTCAATTCCTGTTCTTTAACAATTTTTGTTGATAGTATTATCTTCCATTAATTTGTTTAATGCTGTTATGAGAGAGCTAATAAAATACCTTCCTATTCTATACAATGTGTAGTTATATATGCCTTTATTATATCCCCCATTGGTTTTCTTTTTTACCCTAAAATGAATTCTTTGTCATATACAATAGATGCCATAGGTACATCTTTCCTGATATTTAGATTGATTTAAGTTATATAAAAAAATGAAAAACAAAAATAATATATCCTGTTCAATTCAAATGGAATTTTGTTGTTGTTGTTAGCTGCGAAGTCGTGTCCGACCCATCGCGACCCCATGGACAACGTTCCTCCAGGCGTTCCTATCCTCTATCATCATCTGGAGTCCATTTAAGCTTATGCCTACTGCTTCAGTGACTCCATCCAGCCACCTCATTCTCTGTCGTCCCATTCTTCTCTTGCCCTCAACCTTTCCCAGCATTAAGCTCTTCTCCAGTGAGTCCTTCCTTCTCATTAGGTGGCCAAAGTATTTGAGTTTCAACTTCAGGATCTGGCCTTCTAAAGAGCAGTCAGGGTTGATCTCCTCTAGGCCTGACCATTTTGATCGCCTTGCAGTCCAAGGACTCCAGGAGTCTTCTCCAGCACCATAACAGGAATATGATCAATCCAGTTCCAATATTTTCCATTAAGGTTTTTTTCAGAAAACCTATTTCAGGCTTCAGCATCTTCAGTTTGTAAAAAAAAAAGCCCTTATGCAAAGTTTTGTCTTTATCTAAACCTGCTGATACATTTAAATAATGATTGAACAAAAACATTAAATTATACAGTTTTATACCAGAAGGATCTAACAATAACCTGAATGAGGCTCCAATAAAAGAAAAATGGTATTCAAATATAAACTTATTCTTTCTTTGGTATAATAATTTTATTAAAGATTATATTTTAACAGTCAAATTTAATACAAATTAAAAAGAATAAAAAGATGAAACAAAGAAAGAAAAAAAGGAAAAAATAGAGAAATACAAAATAAAATATAATAAAGAGAAAATAAATGAACAAAGAACTGATTTCCCACCATCGTCACAAGTATAAACAATTTTAGTAAATTATCACTTCCTTTTAAAATACAACAAATGATCTCTTTTTTCCATATTCCATTTCTTATCTATAGACAAATCCATAAAGAATTGTCATTTCAGTCCTGATGTCAAGAAGAAAAGTCCATTTGGGTTATCAGAAATAACAACATATTTATTTTAACTTTTATCAAATAAACCAATTTTATATTTTCCCTTTATATTTAATGATCTTAATCTTTAGTCCATTCAAATAAGACTTAATTTCTTTTTATTTTTCTTTGCCCCTTCTCACAAGATTTTTCAAAATTTTTAATACATTTCTTTTGTAAATACAATATAGGAAAACTATTCAGGCTACTTGTCTACGGAGATTCTCAGTCATCCAGGTCATAGTTGTTCCAAATATGTTTTTTCATGAGGTAACTGGACTTTCTTGTTTTTCTTTGAAGACATTTCACTTCTCATCCAAGAAATTTCTTCAGCTGTGATTGGATGGTGGGGAATAGAAGGATTTATACTCTCTTGCAGAGAGCTGGTCATTTGCATTCTTTTAGAGAGTTGTTGAGGCCACCTGGAGGCTTACCTATGTCGTCATGGTCACCTGAGTAGTGCAAATGGGTGTGGAGCCTTCTGTTGAAAGGACTGTGTTGTAAATTGGAGATAGATGATGTCGTACCCTCCCCCTTTGTTGAAAGAAGGCTCTTCAGTTTTGACATAGATGGTCTCTTTGACCCCTCTTTCAAAAACCAGCGGTTCTCTCTGTCCAAAATGTGGACTTTGCTGTCTTTGAAACAATGGCCTTTGTCTTTTAAATGCAGATGGACTGCCGAATTTTGTCTTGATGGGTTTCTTCTCCTATGTTGTGCCATGCGTTTATGAAGTGGTTGCTTTGTTGCCCAATGTACAGATCTGCATATGGCTCACTGCCAGTTGCCTTGTGAAAAAGCAACTTTGGGATATCCAGGCTACTCTCTTGGTTTGTTAGTTGTATATCCCCTTTAATTATTAAAACACTCTGGTTTCTTTTTATATCTAGCATAAGACATTTTCTATGTCATTTTGGTAGCGGTCTTTTGTAAGTCCATTCAGCTCAGCCTTGATCTTATCAGGTAAAACTTGTTCCTCTTTTATAACTTCTTTTAGATACAGTCTTATTATAGAGGCGGATGTCTCGGTCGATACTATTAATTTCTAAGTCCATTTTTCAAAATATTTTCAAAAATATTCTTCAGTATGTCCAATATTAGAAAATATTGCTTCATTCTGTAACTGTAAATTGAATTCAAGAGTTCTTCCATTATAATTAATTCCAAAATCTAATTTCAAATTTATTTGGATCCTAAGTCCATTTGTAACTTTCCACAGTCAAAAGTTTTAATCACCTTTTTGCTCTTTGTGTTTATGCGTGTGAACATATGTTCTTAAACTATTTAACTTCTGCTAAGGATTGAGGGAAATTCACTCAGTGCTGTCAAACATGTTAATCCAAAGGTACGGTATCTAATAACTGAAAAACAATTAAACAACTTCTGAAAGTGATTAGAAAAGGAAGTTAGAGTCCTTTTAAAAATGCTGAGTGCGATTTGAGCCAGGTGGCTATTCCTTTGTCTCCCAGAGTTCTAAACCAGAGGCTGCTATCTTATGGTCTTCTTGTGAGGAGTAACTGTCTGGAGCACTTGTTTGCAATCTCAAGTCCTCTCCTTTTTTTTTTTAAATTCCATTTATATCCCGCCCTTCTCCGAAGACTCAGGGCGGCTTACAAGCTTAGCAGTAGCCTTCATTCTATGTATATGCCTGCTTATTAGGGCTTTCACACACACCCCAAGCGGCTTTCTGCTAATCTGACTTATACTTCAAAAGTCAAAAAATAATATAAACCTTTTCTCATATAGTATAACAAAATGACAAGCTGAGATAAAACATCCCATAAGCTTTAGGTCAGGGGTCCTCAACCTTGGCAACTTTAAGACTTGTGGACTTCAACTCCCAGAATTCCTCAGCCAGAATTCTGGGAGTTGAAGTCCACAAGTCTTAAAGTTGCCAAGGTTGGAGACCCCTGCTTTAGGCCAATTAAAATACATTTTAACATAATGAAAAAATTAACACTGGTATTTAGAAAATTGAGAGTTATAAAAAATGAAAGCAAGAAGTAAAATAATAAATCACAAAATTATTTTAAAAAATTAACTAACAATAAAAATATGCCTAATTTGTAGGTTTACTCTTCCTCTTTCCTATGCTGAAAATCTAATTGTTTAATTGTTTAATTAAATGCAAGGAACATCCTCTATTTTGCAATTGGACATAAAAAGATAAACAGAAATAGCCCTCTTAATAGAGGCATTTTTTACTGTGAGTAGTGATGAATTCCTTTTGCAAGTTAAATTTCAGTCCTTAAGTTTAAATAATAGGCAAGAATTTCAGGATTGTGAGCCAATTTGGTGTAGTGGCTAAGATATAGTCTAGCAACTAGAAGACTGAGTTCTAGTCTTTCCTTAGGGAATGTCAAACCTCTTCCTAAATTTTGCCAAGAAAACTGCAGGGACTTGCCCAGCCACTCACCAGGAGCCAATACTAATTTGAAGGTATCCCCCTAAAAAAAAAAATAGAAATTACCGTATGAAATTTTCTCATTCTACCTTCCAAAGATTGCAGGATAAAGAAAAAAAATCTTTACCTCTTGATTCAATTTGTCATGATTGAGATTAAATTCTTTGTTTATTATCAAACATAGATGGCAAATCAGGAAGTAGCGTTATTTCCCCTCTACCCAGCATATTCCAGGGATGATACTTGCCTAGAAAGCTGAAGGTTTCTATCCCGTATAGAATTTCTTTCTCTAAAGAAATTCTATCATGACAGGAATCAGTCTACTTGAAATTCTATATTCTACATTCAGTAATTCCATATTATCATCAGAAAATCTTTTAATTTGGCCAATTCTTGGAAATATTTCTCCATGGCAGCCAGTAAAAATCACCCATTAATTAATTTTATTATTTTTTCTTTCAAGCAACTCAATTTTTAATGCCTGTTTTGTAAGAATTATTAATTGCATCGATAATGTGTCCAAAATCAGTACAATACATTGACTCTTTCTATAAAGAGTATATATTAAGCATATCTTTGTGGAAGTATGATAATTCCTGCCTGTCATTGCAGATAGTATATTCCCTATTCTGACTTTGGTGTATGTGTGGGCTGATTGTAGCGCAATATCAGGCAAAAATATTGGGGCGGGGTGGGGGAGAGGAAATGCCAGGTTGTATGCTTTTCCTCCAGTGTTTGAGTCTAAAGAGGAGACAGGCAAAAACTACTTATTCTGGGAGCACTTATCCTGTTGCAAACTTTATATGTATTGGTAGACTGCTTTTAATTTTTTTCCAGTATAAATCCTGCACAATGTGTTGAATGTATTCTTTGTTCTGTAAAGAGAAATAATGGATTATTTCTCACAAAATGAATCAGTACAGTTAGCAATTAGGTTGCATTATGCAATTAAAAAAGCACATTTAAAATGAATGTAATTTAGCTACATATAAAATTGTCAAACATAAGGAATATAATTTTTTCAGCTCTTCTAAAGATAAGCCATTGGAGACATATGATATTTCATAGTATTGTATGCTATGAAACATAACTGGAAGGATATAGTTAAATTATCTATTTTGGTTAGCAATTTTATCAATGCCTGTAATTATATCTGGGGATATAAATAATAATTATGCCATCCTGTGAGCTGATTGAGAGAATATTTATTTAAGATTGAACCACTATATGAGGTGAGGGGGCAATAATTCAAAAGATTTTTAAAAATTGTGCACAAATTCCTGATTTATTTAGAGGTAAACTTTGCTTACCAACTTCCTTTTTCAATGATAGTTGAGAGTTCCAGTGGTGTTGCAAAAATAACTATAACTTATGCCTTTACATATTTTTGACCTTTACAGCGTCCTTCTGTCATGTGATCGCCATTATAGTTACGACGCAATATACTTTATTGATTATTCAATTGACCATATTAAACATAAGCATCAATAAGTACAATACAATAACATGAGATAATATACAGTAAAATGAGATAAAATAGCTATTGTGTGATAAAATAGAATAAAATACAGTGGGTAAGAGTAAAATAAAACAGTATATGGCAAAATAGAAGAAGAAAACTATTAATTAAATCAACTGACTATCGTATACCGGTATATAAAATTGATACAAAAATGCAATTGGATAAAAAGAAAACAAAACTTCATAACAGATTGTCACCCCTACACTTATCTCCAATCTGATCAACGTTGTCCTCTTTCTGTCCTTTTTGAGATGGCCTTTGAAATTAAGAGTTCAGTCTTGATGATATTAGGTTTGTTCCTTGCAATAAATAAGACCCCTGGGTGCACCAATATTTTTTAGTTTTTAAATAAGTGTCTATATAAGCGGCCCTTTCTGGAGAGTACAATTTCAGTAAACAAGAATGTGTCCAGTGTCTTCAAAGGCTGCTGTTCCCCAAATGCACAATCTTAGAACTCTAGTTGGGACTCCATGAAACCTCCCATGTCTTACCACTGAGTCCAGTTGTTCAAATCAAGGTCTAGAACAGGGGTCGGCAACCTGAAAAAGCAAAAGAGCCACTGGGAACCGGTTCCATCACACATAAAAAAAGTGGGAGCCGCGCGCGTGCATCCGCGCACGCGCATGCGCATAAAACAAAATATTTTGTTTTTTGCACATGCGCGTGCGCGGATACACGTGCACGGTTCCACTTTTTTTATGTGGACGCACCTGCACGCCAGCGGCGATGGGTCTCCCTGGTGACGGGTGCTGGGTTGCGGCGCCGCCTTCAGCCTTGGCGCCGCCGGAGCCACCCCCGGGACCTCCAAACTGCCGCCCGTTCGGAGAGGTGCGCGCGCAGCTCTCCAAACCTTTGGAGAGGTGCGCACGCACCTCCGCCCGAACACCCGTTTGGAGACCTGCTGCCGCCGGTTTAGAAAGCTGCCGCGGCCCGTTTACAGAGCTACTGAAGGCGGTAGCTCTGTAAACGGGCCGCGGCAGCTTTCCAAACCGGCACCAGCAGGTCTCCAAACGGGTACCGCCGTTGCCCATTCCGAGGTGCACGCGCAGCTCTCCAAACCTTTGGAGAGGTGCGCACGCACCTCCGCTCGAACACCCGTTTGGAGACCTGCTGCCACAGGTTTAGAAAGCTGCCGCGGCCCGTTTACAGAGCTACTGAAGGCGGTAGCTCTGTAAACGGGCTGCAGCAGCTTTCCAAACCGGCACCACCATGTCTCCAAATGGGTACCGCCGCTGCCCGTTCCGAGGTGCGCGCGCAGCTCTCCAAACCTTTGGAGAGGTGCGCACGCACCTCTGCCCGAACACCCATTTGGAGACCTGCTGCCGCAGGTTTAGAAAGCTGCCGCGGCCCGTTTACAGAGTTACCGCCTTCAGTAGCTCTGTAAACGGGCCGCAGCAGCTTTCCAAACCGGCACCAGCAGGTTTCCAAACGGGTACCGCCGCTGCCCGTTCCGAGGTGCACGCACAGCTCTCCAAACCTTTGGAGAGGTGCGAACGCACCTCCGCCCGTACACCCGTTTGGAGACCTGGTGCTGGTTTAGGAAGCTGCCGCGGCCTGTTTACAGAGCTACTAAAGGCGGTAGCTCTGTAAACGGGCCGCGGCAGCTTTCCAAACCGGCACCAGCAGGTCTCCAAACGGGTACCACCGCTGCCCGTTCCGAGGTGCGCGCGCAGCTCTCCAAACCTTTGGAGAGGTGCGCACGCACCTCTGCCCGAACACCCATTTGGAGACCTGCTGCCGCAGGTTTAGAAAGCTGCCGCGGCCCGTTTACAGAGTTACCGCCTTCAGTAGCTCTGTAAACGGGCCGCAGCAGCTTTCCAAACCGGCACCAGCAGGTTTCCAAACGGGTACCGCCGCTGCCCGTTCCGAGGTGCACGCACAGCTCTCCAAACCTTTGGAGAGGTGTGCACGCACCTCCGCCCATACACCCGTTTGGAGACCTGGTGCTGGTTTAGGAAGCTGCCGCGGCCTGTTTACAGAGCTACTAAAGGCGGTAGCTCTGTAAACGGGCCGCGGCAGCTTTCCAAACCGGCACCAGCAGGTCTCCAAACGGGTACCGCTGCTGCCCGTTCCGAGAGGTGCGTGCGCAGCTCTCCAAACCTTTGGAGTGGTGCGCGCGCACCTCCTCCCGTTCGGAGTGGTGCGCGCGCACCTCCGCCCGTTTGGAGTGGTGTGTGGACACCGGGCGACCGGGAGCCGCAGGAGATGGCTTAAAGAGCCACATGCGGCTCCGGAGCTGCGGGTTGCCGACCTGTGGTCTAGAAAAAGCTCTTTTG
Organism: Vipera berus; assembly: GCF_964194415.1. NCBI lineage: Eukaryota > Metazoa > Chordata > Lepidosauria > Squamata > Viperidae > Vipera > Vipera berus. The sequence continues at coordinate 220,873,954 of NC_138203.1, forward strand.
AAATGTTGATGTATGTAGCTTGTTAAATATTTTTCTAAGTGGAAGACTGATTTGTTTGAGCCTTCAGAGACTTGATGCATTTAAGTACCGCAATATCATCTTGGGCAGTCATATCAATAAATCTTTGTTTGAAAGCTTTAGATTTAATTGGACTGCGAATTGGTTGAAAAAGCTGGGTGGCCTAAGCACAAGGTTTCTTGTTGTGGAATTGCTCTTTGAAGCACATCCTTAGTAGTCTATTTGGGTCCATGAATAGGATGTTCAGTCAGTAATTAAAAACTGTAATTACTAAATGGCTTTGTGTAGGGATTATGCCCAACTCTGCCCTTATTGCTGGGACTGGTGTAAACTTATCCAACCCCAAGATATAATTCAAAAAAGTAGATTGTATCTGTTCCATTAAGGGAGACTTACACATCCCCACAGTTCTGTGCCATATCTGATCACTGGGACTATTTTGCTGTCACATACTTTTATGATTGGAATTAATTATAGTATCACAGTTAATATGCCTCGGAGAGAGGAGAAAGGAAAAAAAAACCACTCTCAAGCAATCTATGTAGGTTAACAGTATGTGAGAAAGGTCTTGGGAGATGGGCCAAAGAGATGCTGCCTAGGGAGTAGTCAAATAAGAAACAGCATAGACCACACCTGCATAGCGGGAAGAGCGAGAGGTTCAGAAGGGAGCTTCCCTAAGTTCCTAGGTTATAAAGTTGTTGGTGAGAGAATTGTACTTTCAGATTTTTGCAAGACTCTATTAACGTAGCCTTACAATAAAGTAGATTTAGTTTATGATGATGTTTCTTATTTGGTCTAACTGACAAGGCTGATATCAGTCTTGCAAGTCTGAAAGTACAATTCTACCACCAACACCTTTACAGCCCAAGAATTTGGGGAGGATCTAAATTAGATGGGCAACTAAATTAGATGGGTGGGTGGGTGGGTGGGTGGGTGGGTGGATGGATGGATGGATAGATAGATAGATAGATAGATAGATAGATAGATAGATAGATAGATAGATTTGTTCCACAAAACTGAAGTCAGGTGAGAAAAAGCTTTTAACTATAAAATAGTTATTCTAATAACATGATAGAATGAAAATGACCCAGGTCAAATAATTGAAACAAGCATACAAGCTCATGCAACATTAAGTAGACTTTCAAATAACAATGTGCTAATATGCAGGGAAAATGTATTAATACCATCAGTTTGTACTAGTATATCTCTTGAATTCCCAATCAGCTCAAAATTTCTGTTGCTAAGCAAGACAGTTGCTAAGTGAATTTTTGCCCCATTTTACGAACTTCCTTGCCACAGTTGTTAAGTGAATCACTACAGTTGTTAAGTTATTAACATGGTTGTTAAGTGAATCTGGCTTCCCCATTGACTTTGCTTGTCAGAAGGTCACAAAAGGGATCACATGACTCTGACACTGCAACCGTTATAAATATGAGTCAGTTGCCAAGTGTCTGAATTTTGATCACTTGACCATGGGGGATGCTGCATCAGTCATAACTGAAAAACAGTCATGTCACTTTTTTCAGTGCTGTTGTAACTTCAACTGGTTGCTAAACGAATGGTTGTAAATAGAGGAGTACCTGAATTTTTAAGATTATTTTCAAGCAGATCTGCATATGATAATGTTATTATCTGGACTGGAGCTGTTTAGACCAACTTCTTCCATGTAAAATGAAGTGGAAACTAAGGATTGGAATATTGAGGAGACTTGACAGAAAATCAAAAATATGCTTCTTAGAGGCAGCAGCCACTGGTAGGTATAGCTGTTAGACATCTGGACAGCATCTGTGCTCCTAAATTTTAGAAAGGTTGTGGAAATGGATTTGTTCAGAAAGGAGATTTGGAGTTGAGAGGATATAGGGATCTGGGATCTAGATGTATGCATCTTGTAATAAATAATTTTAACTATCATTGAGGTGATTTTTGGTTTATGTATTTACATCTTCTTACAACATAACTATAAGGTATAGATCATAATAGAATTTTTCTATTGTCATCTAGTAATATAAATACAATTTGATCTTGCCATGCTTGAACTAACTAAAGTTTAAACTAATCAAATTTATCCCAGTTTGATGAAACACACTACTTACAGATAAAGAAGCTATGCTAAGGGACAAGTAATTGAGGGCTTGCTGGATATGAGTATCTGCCAAATTCTTTTTTTTTTTGAAGCTTTTTCCTGTTGTCTGGAAACTATGTTATAGATTTATGACAGATAAATACAAAATCACAAATTCCTAACAGATTTTCAAAATAAGAGCAGAGGATAAAAATATAAAGTAATATCGAATACATCATGTGGTTTAAAAGCACATAAATTTAATAAACTATTATTATGAACTATAGTTTAACAAAATTCACTGGGTTAAAATTCTTACATTCTTATTTGCTTTCTTTAAATTAGTTTATAATGTTAAATTAGGTTACTGATTGTTTGAGTTTTGATTGTTTTAAACTAATAACGTTACTGATTATTTGTTAATGATTTTTTTTAAAGAGGAACTATATATATATATATAAAACTAATGTCTTATTAAAAAGCATTTTAATTTCTGCTAACTATTTTGTTATTGATATAAAATTCTTTTGGCCTGTTTTAAAAGGGGTGTGGGATTAACATGATTGTATTATAATTAATCAGCATTCAGTTAGGGAGGATGTTATGTTTATATTAATCTTTTTTTAAGACACTTCTTTAATGTCTTGTGTTTTTTCTTTTTCTTTAAATATTTTGGCATTTTGTATTTTAACTATTTTTGAATAAACTAAATATTATAAAAAGCATGTTAATATGAACCTTGTTTCTGTTTTATGAAATCAAATATCAATGTACTGTTCAACATCTAATCTTTTAACATATTGTGTGTCCCTAGTTATATGCAGCTTCCAAGGACATGTACAGCAAGGCTTAGTTCTAGAACTAGGAGAAACTGTTCAGATCTTGGAAAAATGTGAAGGTATGATATATTGAAAATATTTCTTCTGACGTTTATGAACTGCCCCAACTACTTACTTTGCTTTTTCTTTTTATTCAAGTAGTAATAATAATTTGTGATCATAATGGTATCTTGTGGGTGTACTTTTGTAGCCAATGCTACACTAAATACAGTGCAGAATGTAAATTTTATATCCCCTTCCCTTGTTTCTATTCATTTACCACCTTTTGTCTTGTAAAGAGGAGATGAATAAGATAGGAGAAATGAATTTCTGTGATCACTGAGGTTCATTGTTTTTTATTAGGTGTTGGGAAGCCAACCATGTTAGAGCTATCTGTGCATTCCCCAAAAGGAGTGCATTTTATATTTTGCAAACCTATGTTTCAATAAATCATTTGAGAACCATGATTATTCAAATGCTTAGTAAATCTAATCTGACCCACTTTCTATAAGAAAGATTGAAGCGTTATTAGTAATCCTGTCAGAAAGGGGTCAGCATATTTATTAACCATCTGTCTAGAAATATTGGAACCTCATTTTTGGGAGGATAAGGGTGGCTTGTGATGATTTTATCATGATAACCAGGAATATATTTAGATTTCTTAATGAGTTGCATTCTAATACATAGTCCAAATTATTTATTTATTTATTTATTTATTTTATTACATTTCTATACCGCCCTTTCCCGAAGGACTCAGGGCGGTTTACAGGGTAGATTAAAAAAAAAACCGATTACAAAAGTTAAAACAAATTTAAAAAGAAAAAATTGTATGTGCCCCTGTCAAATAAAACCCCCATTAAAATCAGATTTCCTCAGCCTGGGTCAGAGAGCTCGAAGAGCCAGGTCTTCAGGCCCCGGCGGAATGAACGGAGGTCGGGGGCAGTCCTCAGCTCCACTGGCAGCTGGTTCCAAAGGGCAGGTGCCCCCACTGACAAGGCTCTATCTCTGGGTGTTACCCGCCGGCAATCTTTTACCGGAGGGACCCTGAGAAGACCCTGTGGGAGCGCACTGGACGAAGGGAACTTGATGCCGGCAGCAGGTGTTCCCTCAGATATCCCGGACCCAAGCCATTTAGGGCTTTATAGGTCATCACCAGCACCTTGAATCTCACCCGGAGGGCAACTGGAAGCCAATGCAGCTCGCGGAGTAGAGGTGTTACATGGGAGTATCGGGAGACCCCCATCACAACTCGCGCGGCCGCATTCTGCACCAGCTGAAGCCTCCGAGTGGTCTTCAAGGGCAGCCCCATGTAGAGAGCGTTGCAGTAATCTAAATGGGAGGTCACGAGCGCATGAGTGACTGTGCGTAGGGCATCTCGGTCCAGATAGGGTCGCAACTGGCGCACCAGGCGAACCTGGGCAAAAGCCCCCCTGGTCATACCAGTGACTAATTTCAAAACTTTCTTGAAACTATTGCAACTACAGTAAAATTTGTAAAAAATAAAGCTGTCAACATATAACACTACAGATAATCCTCAAGATACGACTGCTATTGAGCCTGCCCATTATGCTCACATGACGTGTCATTAGGTGAAACGTAACAAGCCCACTATCCCTGCTCTCCCCAATGTTTTGCAAGTGGAATGTGGAGTGCTTCCTGGGTGGGGGAGGCCATTGGAGACCTAGTACAGGCACAGGTCCACCTGCCCTCGTCTCCCAAGATCTCCCCCTCCCCCAAGATGTCCCATGCTCCACTTCCAACACCGTAGATTCCAACAAGTTTTTCCCCACTCTCACTGGCTCCTCCCAGGCCTTAGGCCTGATTCCCACCCACCAGGCCAAACAACCTTCTCATTTACCTTTTAAAGGTCTTCCAGAGCTCTGGAATGAATTTTATTTGCATAGCCAAACAGCACGGTTCCGAAAGTGGCCGCCATTTTATCCTTCCACAAAATGGTGGTTGAATTTGGGTCACTGCCATGTGGCCCAAGGATAAACTACTTCACTTTGCTGCCTTAACAAGGCCTGCAGCATTGAGAATCTTTTATAGCACTGGACAGACTACTGTGATGCAGCAAAATGAAGTAGTTTGTCTGGTGGCCGCCATTTTGTCCCCATCAACAAATGGTTGGGACAAATTGGTGGCTGCATTTAGGTTGCTGCTGCACAACCCTGGAGTAAACTGCTTCATTTTGCTGCCTTACAAAGGTCCCAAGACTTTCTGTAGTTCAGATATGATAATTAGGCTCTTGCTATCTCAAGGAGGAAGCTTTATGTAGCATTCAGAAACTTCTGCTTCACTGTGCAGATCTTCCAATCTAAGGAAGCAAAATGAAGCAATTTCTCTATTGGCTGCCATTTTGATATATTCACAAATGTGTGGGACAAAATGGAGGTCACGTTTCTGGGAACACATGGCCTGCCCTCCTTTCATATGAGGTCTGGAGAGTCTCAGAAGGTAAGTGGGATGTGATGGGTGTGTGAGGAGGAGGCCCAAACGCTGCAGGGTTCTGACAGAGTGGGATGGGGAGAGTGGCAGGAGGGAGCTGCAGCGACCCTGTGGTGGGTCATAACAGCAAACAACTGCAAGCCTGTTGCAGCTGTCATAACTTTCAAATGTTATATGTAGCTTTTGGGAGGTGTGTCATAATCTCAAAAGTTCATTAAATGGCCTGTCATACTTTGAGGTTTACCTGTATAACGAAAGGGTTATAATTGTATGTTAGATTATAAATAAAGGGTTAAATATCTATGCTGTATATGACAACTAAGAACATTAAAATAGTGACCTTGAAGTATTTCAAAGTCTTATTATTTTCTTTGCAAGTAGGTAAGTAGCTTTAATATTCCACGTAGTAACTGAGCACTTGTGCTTTTATCCTACAAAGTGATTATGTGCCACTTTGACTCCTAGCAATTACATAGAGAGAAAATTGTAGCTGCGAATTCAGAGTATGAATTTCAAACTAGGTTAGGATTTGGTATTAATGGTGTTTATGCTGTGGCTAGATGGAAATCTTTGGGATATCTAATTGCTGATATTGCCATATAGGAAAGAAAACCAAAGTTGAAAAGATAGAATTACATTAGGAACATGGAATGTAAGAAGTATGACACTCTGAAACACAGTGAAATATGAAATGAAATGGCTATAAATTGACATCTTAGGCATCAGTGAATTGAGATGAATTGGGATTGAACATATTTATTCAGAAGATCATACTGCTTATTACTCAGGACAAAAAAAGGATGGAATGGTGTTGCTTTTACAGTTAGAAATGTTATACAAAAATAATGCTTGGCTACAATGCAATGAATGAATGAATAATATTGATTAGACTTCATGGACAATTATTTAATATGACAGTTATTCAAGTTTGTGCTCCATCTACTGATGCAAAAGGGGCAGTTAACCCCTTTTGCATCAGTAGTTGGAGCACAAACTTGAATTTTATCATCATTATTTATAATCAGGTTTAATTAGAAATTAACAGAAAGTGTAAGTATACAATGCTTGTGATTGGGGACTGAAATGCCAAAGTTGGAAAATTAAAAGAAAAAAACGTAGTTGGATTGTATGGTTTAAGAAACCGAAATGAAGCAGGAGACTGGTTTAAATTTGCCACTCCAATGATTTCTTGATACCTATCTTCAAATAAAATATTTTTATCAATGACTTGGAGTTGGGGAACATTTAACAAGTTTACAAATGATACAGAGCTCAGAAGGATAAAAAATAGTTTAAAATTGAAATGGAAAATTAAAAACATCTGGACAGGCTTGAGCAATGGCCCAAAATGAATAGGATGAATTTAATAGGGAAAATTTCTTATCTGAATTTGATAAGAAAAACAAAAAATAAAATGATCTTGTGGTATAATAACAATAGTATAAAGCCCAGATCATGGAAGGAAATTGTTTTAATCTATTCTCTCCTGATCAAATTCCAGTTTGAATGCTTTGTTTGCTTCTGGGCCTCATATATCAATGGAAAGTGACAAACTGGAGCAATTCAAGGGAAGACTATCAAAAAGATGAGAGTTCTGGAAAATAAATCCTACCAGAAACACAAAGGAGTGTGTTACGTTTGCAAAAGAGATAGCTATGGGGAATATGATAACAGTCTTCAAATTGTTGTACAAGATTGTCGTACAGGAAAGAGAATGCAGAGGGTAGAATCAAAAACACTGAGTTAAAACTATAAGGAAGTATGTTTGGGCTAAATGTCAGAACAAACTTTCTGAGAGTACAATTGTCAGCCAGTGGATCTGGCTGTCATATATTTTCATTGTTGGAGATTTTCAAATCGAGGCTGGATATTATCTGTTACAGGTGCTTAGGTGCTTTAAGAGATACTTCAGAAAGCAGAAACTGCCCCCAAATCTGTGATTCTATAAAATATAGGTGGGAGATGTTTCTATTAATGTTTCTATTTCATTAAAAAAAGAAACTCAGACAACAACACCATGTAGTAAATTGATTTTTTAAATTTCCATTTGATTATTCTGAAAGCAGAATTGTTAGATGATCACTTATCAACATAAAAACTAAAACTCAGAGCTCTAATTAGAGATATTGCCAGAATATCATATGAACCTCTTACAATTAATGAAAATAACAAAATTTGTAAATGTTAAATCTTTTAATAATATATTTTAATATAATTTAATTTATTTTATTTTAGGTTGGTACAGAGGAATTTCAATAAGGAGACCTAGCATAAAGGTATGTTTAGATGCTGCTTTTAACAAAAACTGTATTGAATTTGATGCATACTTTCAAATACACTTACAAAGGCACTGATAAATGTTGACTTGAACTAATGAAACAGTCTCCTGTATTGTCAATAAGTCCAGCAGAATATTTAGTCTTCTGATAAGCTCTCTGTAGAGTTATAATAATAATCTCTTATAAAAGGGCAGTCAATCATGAAAATTGAAATAGTCAATAGTGTCAACCACAAGCCTTAGTCCTAATGGGTGGCACATTCAACATTCATTGCTAATGGTAAATATATTAGCAGTCAGTTTTGGTTATGTTTTTACTAGCATGACAAAGCACAACCAAATGCTGGTTTTACCCAATGCTCTGTACTTTAGTAACTATTTTACAAGCCAAAATATGAAAAATACGTATACCATACAGTACAGGTAAGCCTTGACTTATGACTGTTTAACAACAGTTCAAAAATTACAATGGCCTCAGAAAAATTGACTTAAAACCCAACCTTGAAGTTAAGACTATTGCACTAGCTCACATGATCACAATTTGGGTGCTTGGCAATTGTTTTGCATTTACAATGGTTGCAGTGTCTTTGGTTGCAATTTGCAGCTTTCCGAGGTCCCAGCTTCTGACAAGCTAGATTCATTTAACAGCCACTTCATTCACCTAATGATCAGGGTAAAAATTGTTGTAAAATTAGGTCTTGTCACATGATGATTTATTTACAACTGTATCGCTTAATGACTGAAATTCTGGTCCAAATTGTGGTTGTAAGTCAAGGATTACCTGCAATGATACACATTCAGGATTCAGAAAACTGATAAGACTTGTATGTAATTGAGAATAAATCAATTTCAATCAATCAGATTTTCTAATCTATCAGCATTCACCAAACGATACTTAAGTAGGGTTGTTAAACTGCATTTATAAAAACCTTACAAATGTATCACATTTCATTTTGGGGTAATGCAAAATACAGGAAAACAGAAGTAATGAGACCCCAAAACACAGATACCGTAGATTAACAAAAAAGAAGAAAAGGGATTCTAAAACTAGTTTCACCAAATGGCCTGATAAATACTGAATTCTGCTGCCCATCAATTAATTCCATTTTTCTTGCAGGGAATCTTTCCTGCAAATTACATTCATTTGAAAAAGGCACTTGTCAGTAACAGAGGGTGAGTATGCACTTCTATTATCAAGAAATTAATATATCTGACAAATAGATAGGAATCTTAACATTATTTAATATAGTCTTAATTTAAACTACTTTTGCGTGTAATATTTAATACAGTTGTCTAAAGCTGAAATGCTGATATTCTACAAAACTATATTTGTTCTAGCAAATAATTCCAAGAAAAAAATTACATCCAATTTCTTCTCTAATTTTTTTGCTAAACATAAGGAGCATAGTTAAAAATGTTTTCTTAAGGATCACTGATTAGTCCTTTGTCATAAGAATAAAATGTCAGGCAGGCTGTTTTTCTTTTCAGTTATGTGATATCCCTATGAGACTAAACTAGATAACCCATGTTTTAGAGATATTTCCTTATCAGATTCCTCAATAACAGTGCTTCTAATGTGTTGCCTTCACTGTAAAAGTTAGAAATACATTCAAAGATTATCTGCCTTGAAAATAGCCCATGTCAGTCCAGTCAAATATCAGCATAGGATGTGTTTTATGACATTTTATATGGCATCACAAATTGCTTTATGATAATGTCATTAGACGTTTTATAAAATTTATCAAATTTCAATTCTGTGAGAGTCATGGCTCCTGGATTTTGGATGCATTGTATAAATTAGCCCATTTCAGATATTTTGGCTCAAAAGGTTTTGCCATAGTTTGCACTGTTTCACATGTTTAAAGGCTATAGGAATAAGAGTTTTAATAATATATATAGATTAACCAGAGTATGAATTAATGTTTGTCAGCCCCACTGGGTAGAGCAGACCAGAAAATCAACTTCAAAAGAGTACTGAAATTACTTTTATTGAGATTTACACAGTCCTGTAAATCTGATATTTGGGCTGTTGCAAGATGCTTTAGGGATGCTGTGGCTCAGTGGGTTAGGACGCTGAGCTTGTCGATCAGAAGATCGACAGTTTGGTGGGTCGAATCCCGAGTGCCGCATAACAGAGTGAGCGCCTGTTACTCGTCCCAGCTTCTGCCAACCTAGCAGTTCGAAGGCACGTAAAAATGCAAGTAGAAAAATAGGGACCACTACGGTGGGAAGGTAACAGCGTTCTGTGCGCCTTTGGCGTCTAGTCATGCCGGCCACATGACCAAGGAGATGTCCTCGGACAAACGCTGGCTCTTCAGCTTTGAAACGGAGATGAGCACAGGCCCCTAGAGTTGGAAACGACTAGCACGCATGTGCGGGGGAACCTTTACCTTTACCTAAGATGCTTTACCTGGGGCTACCCTTGAAAAATATTTGGAAACTACAACTAGCCAGAACACAGCCATGCAGACAGGTCTTGGGGCCCTAGGATGGCCCATGCCACACTGCTGTTCGGAAAGCTGCACTGGTTGCCACTTTGCTTCCAGATCCAATTCAAGATGTTAGTTATCATCTTTAAAGTCCTTCATGGCATGGATCCAGCTTATATGAGGAACCACCTTCCCCCACAGGATTGGCAGACTTCTGCAAGTCTGAAAATGCCTCCCCCTCCCTCTTTATCTGCAAGATAACAGGAAAGAGTCAAGTCTGAAACATTTTCTCAAATTACATTTCTGTTTTGGACTCAGATTTCATTTAGTTGATTGTTTCCTTGGTTGTTGCTCTTCTTCTTTTTCTCAAGGTTATTCTTACATCCCATTACACAATTCCAGTAAAAAGATAGAACTAAAATTGTCATAAAATAAAATTTTGTACAATGAAACTATACATATAAGGCAGAAGATTATTTGAGATTGAACATTCCACTATATGAAGTAAGTGTTATGTATTTGGGGATGTTTATTATATACAAATGAATACATAGTTTCAAGGGAAGATGGAAATAAATGATTCCGCAGTCCTTCTTTTTATGATATTTTCACTGGTGTTTATACATTTTACAGGCAGTATGAAACAGTTGTTCCACTTGAAGATTCTGTTATTACTGAAGTTACAGCAACTCTCCAGGAATGGGCTCTGCTCTGGAAGCAGTTATATGTGGTATGTAAGCAAAAGCATGTAGCTCACAAGGGTATAATAGTTATATAGTGTGATTGAAGATGATGATAATAAGTATGGTACTTAGAGACCATCTGACACTTTCAAAGTCTAGTTCCTGAGAATCCAGAAATGGTCCAACCTGAATAGGTCCAGGAATAGCCCATTATGCTTGATTCCCTGAATGGTTTAAGAAAATAAAACAAGATTCTTCCATAAATACATGACCCTATGGTGATTTTTTTATACTGAAAAGGTAACTATTGTTTAAATGATTAGTAATACAGTAAATTATTAAAAATATAGTCCATTGTAACTTTTCATTGTGCCTTATTTTATAATTATAGCTAAGATAGGTCAGTGAGTCTCAACTTTTTACTTAAGGGTGAACATTGTATAGCACACTGTTATTAGAGTAGATTATTTCCAGATTACAGGTAGTCCTCAATTTATAACCACAATTGAGTCACTTGTTAAGTGTCCCATTTTATGATACTTCATGCCACAATAGTTAAGTGAATCACTATAGTTGTTAAGTCAATAACACATTTTTAAGTGAATCTGGCTTCCCCATTGACTTTGCTTGTCAGAAAGTCACAAAAGGTGATCACATGACCTTGGGACACTGCAACCGTCATAAATATGAATCAGTTGCCAAGCATCTGAATTTTGATCATGTGTTAATGGAGATGCTGCAATAGTTGTAAATATGGAAAATGGTCATAAGTCACTTTTTTCAGTGCTGTTGTAACTTTGAATGGTCACTAAATGAACTGTTTTAAGTTGAGGACTACCTGTATAATGTTGTAAACAAAACATAGGAGCAGATAAAAGATGTGCTGAACTTATATTTTCTGAAGCTATGGAAGGCAAAAATGTCTGATAATACCCCAAGCTGGGGTACAGAAAAATATCTTTCCAAATCAAAATAGATCAAATGTACAATATATTATATATTAATAAGTACTTTATGAACACAAATGAAAAAGAGATAAAACCAAAAGTAAATAAGTAACACAGGTAGTCCTTGTTTAGCAACCACAATTAAGACCACCAATTCATATACTTAATGGTATGGCCACTAATTGGAAAATCATGTTACCACAACTTGCTTATGATTTTACTTCAGCTTCCCTTTTTCACCACTTCTCTGGAATGCTCCCCCTATTACAGGGATAATTAGCAAGAAGGTGATTAATATTTGTATTTACTATCAGAGCGTGCACAGTCTTATTGCACAAGATAACCCAGGAGTAAATACAGTAAACAGTGGTCTATAGTAAATGGTGGTTTATCTTACGCTATCTACAATATCATACACCAGGAACAATATACGTACACAAACTAATACAGCAGAATCCAACAAACCAGAGTTACAGCAGGAAACGGAAGAAGAAAGAAGACATCAGCAGAGCCTTTCCTTTATACAAAGGCTCTTAAAGAGACACAGACCCTGCTGAGTCATTCCCATTATTACATCTTACATCTTACATTACATAAGCTGATTAGCTGTTAAATCAATACCTTGACATTTACATTCATCAGAGAGGAAGTGATTACAAGAACGTAAATAGGCACACAATGGAGAATACACATTGAAAGGAATGTGTGAGCAGCAGCTGTTTCCCTAGCCCAGTTCCAACCCTCCAGCTGCTTGGAGGCAAACAAAAGCTGAAGGTGTGAAAGTGATTAAAGTCTTGTCAGTTACAGCAGCAGCTGACTAACGAAAGTCACAGAACTGCGCTATTAACTTGCAGTTAGTATCTTTTGTAAAAACACTGTGCTGTGGAGAAAAGCAGCACAGGAAGAAAATGCTTGTTTAAATAATCTCCACTGTACAAGGGGGGAGTTGGAAAATTGGTCAAGCACAACACACTTACTAATTTCTGTTTTTGTGGTTTGATACACATCATTTTCAATCAATCAATCAGAATAGAGCTGGAAGGGAGACCCTGTACCATTTCAGATAGGTTGTCCATTCTTCTTAAAAATCTCCGGTGATGAAGCACCCACAACTTCTGAAGGCAAGCTGTTCCAATGGTTAATTGTCCTCACTGTTAGGAAGTTTCTCCTTAATTCAGTGAGTTATTTTTGATTTTTATCTTATAATAGTAAAGAAGAAAAAACATTGAATAGTGATAATACAGTGAAAAAGTTGAATATATAACAATCAAATGAATACTATAACATAAAAATGAACAAAAAGAAAAGTTATAAATATCTACAAGTAATTAATTTAAACTTATAGCAACACAATGCTTCATATTTTTATAATGCATAGAATTTTTAAAGAATAGTTATCAAATATATTTTCTAGATCCATTCCTTAAAATCAGGAGAGCAACTTTCTTTCCAATCTTATAAAATTATTCTCTTTCTAGCCCAAGCTGGATAAAGCCAGAGATCTTCATAAGATACCAAATTTTAGGAATATAATTCAACATCACGTTGAGATCCTTAATAATACTTCCCAAAATCACATTATCATAGATATTGATCTGAAAGCAAAAGAAAGTGTAACAGAACAAGATCAAATCATGTGAGATAAAGAATCTTTAAATCACTATTAAAGGCACCTAAATACAGAGAAGATGGAGTAATAGATAGTGTATATGACTAGATCTAACAAAACTAGATCCTTGGTTTACAACCACTTACAAATAAAGTGACAATAAATGGTAATAAATAAGAAACATGTCAGTTTAATGTGAAGCTTGTGAAAAAGGCAATTGAAGAAAACAAAGGGATTAATAGAGCAAAATGCGAGCTTATAAATACAAGAAAGAAGGTTTTGGCACTAAAACTTGAAGATGGCTCTGTGTGTAGAACAAGACAGGAAATATTAGAAATAATTGGAAAATTCTATTCAGAGCTATACAGAGATCAAGATCACTCAAAAGTAACAACACCCGCAAAAGAGGAAATGTCAGATATTCTAGTGGAGGAAGTATCAAGTGCCATAAAATCAATGAAAAATGGCAAAGCTTCAGGAAATGACTGTATTACAGTTGAAATGCTGAAAGCTGGTGGTCACAGTTTACCCCAGATAACTAGCAAAACTACATGAGATGTCTCAGAGAAGAAAAAATACCTGATGCACAGGAAAATGCTGAAGTGATTCTTATGCACAGGAAAGGGGCCCAAGGTGATTTAGAGAACTATCGCCCAATAAGCCTCCTTTCAGTCAACTACAAGGTTTTCACCAAGATAATAACAAAAGGAATATTGAGAACATTAAATGATGCACAGCCAAAGGAGCAGGCAAAGTTCAGAAGTGGCTACAGCACAATGGATCACATCAAGGTTGTTCAACAAGTCATTGAAAGGCACAACAGTACATCATGTCTCAGTTTATGGCTTTTATTGACTACAAAAAGGTGTTTAACTCAGTATTCCAGCAAGCAACAATTAAGGTATTGCTCAACCAAGTCATAGACACTGCTTACATAAACTTACTACAATCAATATATGAAAAAACAATGGCAACAATTTGCCTTAATGATCTTAAAGTGGAAATCAACATAGAACAAGGTGTACGACAAGGCGATACAATATCACCTATCCTTTTCTCAGCCTGCCTTGAAGAAGTATTTTGCAAACTACACTGGGCAAATGATGGAATAAAAATCAATGGTGCCTATTTAAATCACTTAAGATTTACAGATGATGGTGTTCTCTTCTCACAAGACTCAGAAGAGCTACAAAGATTCATGCAAGAGCTGCACAAAGCAGGAGAACCATTTGGCTTAAAAATAAACCTGTAAAAGAGCCAGGTTATGTTTAATAAATTCACCAAAGAAAGAAAAAAATATATATCTGGAGAAGAACTAGATGTAGTAGACCACTAAATATACCTTGGCCAATGGGTCTCAGTGGAAGGTGATATAATAAAGTAAATTGAACGGTGTGTTAAATGTGGTTGGCAGACATTTGGCAAGCTAAGCATAATTTTCAAGAACAACCTCCCTCTATATCTGAAGAGAAAAGTTTGATCAGTGTGTGCTGTCTGCTCTAACATGCCAGTGAAACATAGACCATATCCTTGCAATCAGTACAAAAGCTACGAGAGGCGCAAAGAGCCATGGAAAGATACATGCTCGGCATTACAAGACAAGGTGGAAAGACCTGCACATGGATTAGAGAACAAACAAATGTATACAATATCATCAAGAGAGTAAAGGAATTGAAATGAAAATGGGCTGGTCACGTAGCAAGAAGAACTAATGGCAGGTGGACCTAGGCAAGTCATAGAATGGGTCCCACTTGATAAAAAGCATCCATGAAAGAGATCTAAAACAAGATGGATCAACAATATCAAGTATTGCAGGCCCAATTAGCAAAAGAACGCTCAGGATCATATTGGTTGGAAACAGGTAGAAGAGGTTTTCATTTTGCAGTGGATAGACAATGGCTAAAATGATGATGACGATAAAACAGTAATATTATTTTATGACCAATGCATGCACTTATGGCCAAATTTCTACAACTAACAAATATCCATGCCAGAATGAGAGTAATGCTTTATCTAAATGAGATGGCAGCAACCAATGGTCTTTGCAGCAATTTGCTATGTAACCATTTTGTATGATTTCACTTAACAACCATATTGCTGGAACAAATTGTGATCACTAAATGAAGGCAGATTGTATGTTAAAGTATTGAATTAGTTCTATATTAAGACCTTATAGATACATATTTTAGTTTTTACAAATGGCATTCATGTAATCTCTATTCTGTATATTGTTTTTTATTTATTTATTAGCACTTTTATATTTTTGGTTGTACTTTTAAAAAAGGTGTTAGCAATCTGATTGTGGTGGAATGTAGTCCCCTTCTCCAAGATAAAATTAGTGATGTATACCCTTCCTAACCAATAGCACTTATTCTTCATAGTCCATTGTGATAAATCTTACTTATAGATAGTCCTATACAGATAGTCCTCGACTTATGACTATAATTGGGAATGGAATCTTGGTCTTTGAGTGAAATACTGTAGTTGTTAAGAGAGAAGGCCACTTGACTTCTTCACTCAATGACTGCAATCCTGGCACTTCTCATGTCACAGTTATATGAGGTCCTGACTTATCGACCTGCATGGTCCCGGGGGTTATGATGGCAACCGGCACTGCTGGGATTGCTATTGCTAAATGACACTTTGCAACTGCAGTTCTTGGGGGGGGGGAGTAGAATGTAATGCGAAAAGCTCTGCTCAGTAAATAAAGTTATATTCATCTGCCTCTGCAGTCAATGCTTCACTGAAATTGGTTTGAAGTGCTGCCATACTTCTGAAAATAATTATTTCACAATACATATGTATTCTACAAGTATTCCTTGTGGAGCAACAGTGTCTGTAGTTACAATGGTGATAGAAAGATAACAGTGACCAATCATTGCCTTAATGACCTTCACAGAGCTGTAAAGCAAAGGAAAGCTAAAGCAATATCATAAGCACAATCGTAGTTTTATTTTCAGTTGTGGTTGATAAATGAGGATTACCTATGTATTCAAATCTGAGGTTTAAAATGTAAACTATGCCATTCTTGGTTTTGTCAGGAAATTTTCAGGGTTCTCAATCTTTTTTTCTCCCTTTCTGCTTTTGAAAAAAATAAAATGTTCACAGAAACATAAGATAGATCTGTTCTACAAGCTACGCCATGTGATGAATGAACTGATTGATCTTCGCAGACAATTACTTTCTGGTCATTTGATCCAGGATCAAGTTCGAGAAGTCAAGAGACATCTCACTGTACGATTGGACTGGGGAAATGAGTAAGTATGGTTCTAGTTTTGTTTAAATAAATGTAATGGTGAAATAATAGAATTTGAAAAGAGTCAGAAGCTTCATATATAGCCCACATATTGTCATATTATGGTCTTTTGGGATAAACAGTATTATTCAAAGCACAGAAAAATAATGAGAAGAAGTGAACAAAAGAAAAGACAGGAGTTAAGAGAATAGAAAAACAATTCTTAGTAAATCACATTTACACTGAAATCATTCAAAATATATCTCCATGCTTTCTTTTCACATTCTTGGCTCCTCCATCTCTATACATCATATCTCTTGCTCTTTAAACTTCTCACTTTTTCAGGATCCATCTCATTCATCTGTTAATTTTTCTGACTTTCCCTTTCTCTCAGTATCTTTATTATCTCTCAGTATATTAGTTTGGTGATTCGGGCCTCATTCACATTCTTTATATGACCAAACTATATACAGATAAACTTAACATTAAGAAAACCAAGATCATGGCATCTGACTCTCTCAATTCCTGGCAAATAGATGGGGAAGAAATGGAGGTAGTGACAGATTTTATTTTCCTGGGCTCCAAGATCACCACAGATGGGGACTGCAGCCAAGAAATTAAAAGACGCTTGCTCCTGCGGAGGAAAGCCATGGCAAATCTAGACAGCACACTAAAAAGCAGAGACATCACCCTGCCAACAAAAGTCCATATAGTAAAGGCTGGTCAGTTCAAAATCTGTGTTGCATATTGTAGTGTTGATAAAGTCTTCAGCATTCATTGGACAGTTATACTTTGGATTTTCAGCCTTGTGCAGTGCCATGTTAGAAGTATTCTGTCTCTTTATTATCAGTGCTATATGCGTACGAAGGTGCAGTGCAAATCAAAATAGTTAATGGACGTGCTAGTACTTCATACATGTGCCTGCATAGAGACTTATAAAAAGTGCTTCCTGAATCAAACCTTTTTTCTGTAACACCTCATAGTAAAGGTTGAACTATTATACTTGCTGTGATGTTTTTGATAAAAGTTATCACTGGGTAGTGATAAAGCCAACTACTAAATAATTCTAACCTTAACAATATGATGTTTAGTACAGATTCCCATATGTATAGTAGGATAAATAAACACTACAAGCATAATAATTGATAGGATATGGCATAATTATACTATGAAGGGTGCATGGCTATTTGTACTTTTAATAGAAAGCCAGATTGATATAGAGGATAAAGTGCTGCAAGCCAAGAGACTGGGTTCTAATTTCTAATTTTGCCTCAGGCCCAAGAAGTCAGATAAACATCATCATCATCATCATCATCATCATCATCATCATCATCATCATCATCGATGATGATGTTGGAAGGGACCTTGGAAGTCATCTAGTCCAACCTCTTGCTCAGGCAGGAAACCCTATACCATTTCAGCAAATGGTTGTCCAGTCTCTTCTTAAAAACTTCCAGTGTTGGAGCATTCACCGCTTCTGGAGGCAGATTGTTCCACTGGTTAATTGTTCTGTCAGGAAGTTTCTCCTTAGTTCTAGGTTTCTTCTCTCCTTGACTAGTTTCCATCAGTTGCTTCTTGTCCTTGGGCCAGTGATTCTCTTTAAGCCATAGTAAGAGGCGATGGCAAACCAATTTAGAAAATACTGCCATACAGAAAACTGTATGGGCTTGTCCATATATTTGTCAGGAATCAAGACTGACATGAAGACATCAAAAATAAACTAACAACTAGTTACAGGAGGAGAGTTTAATAGAAATTTAAGCTCAGGGTTCTCTAGTCCAAGTCTAAGTGACATTTCCTCATTATTGTGTTAATTATGAAATAGAGCAATTGATCTCTTTTATTAGAATGTACAGTATTTTAAACAAAGAATAGGAAAATGGGAAGCATCTTTGCTATGCTTTAATTTACAGTAATTGCTGAAATGAATGAAAGCTGTTCTCAAATCTGAATCCATTTAAAGGATCAAAGGATCATCTTGGAGATATTTTTTAAAAAATTGATTCTGGGTTTGTTTGCTTGTTTCTTCATAGGCATTTGGGCTTGGATCTTGTCCCACGGAAGGACTTTGAGATTGTGGATTCTGATCAGATCAGTGTGTCTGATCTATACAAAATGGTAAGACTGTTTATGGAGAAGAAGGATATGTTTAAGAACATTTTGTGTAACCAAAAATTATTTATGTAACTGTGTCAAGTATAGTATATTTAGGACCGGCAAGATTCAGATTCAAATCCTCATTCAAATGGGTGATTTTGGCCAATCAAACTCTCGGATTAACTTAAATTAAAGGATTGTTGTGAGGATAAATTTGCCAATTATGCACTGAAGCTAATACACCATGAAGGCTTATTGAATACTGGAGCCTACAAGAAAGACTAAATAAAGAATAGAAGAGAGACATGTCAAGGCAAAGTATTACATGACCAGCACATTAAAAAAGCAGGGAAAACAGGTAATAATGGGACCTTCCAATGGCTAAGAGTAGGAAAGCTGAAGAAAGAGACAGAAGGCTAATTCTAGTTACATAAAACCAAGTATCAAGAACAAATATCATAAAAAGCCAGAATTCAGTGGACAGCAATAGACAGCAAATGCTATCTGCAAAGAAGCTGAAGAAACAGTGAATCACCTAGTTATCTGCTGCAAGAAGATTGCATAGAATACCTACAAACAATAGAATGACAAAGTAGCAACATTGATGTAAGAAATGTCATTTGCTTATGAGCAAGACTCAGTGGGAATAGACAAAGTAGAAATAGACAAAGTAATAGAAAATGAAAATTGGGATTTCACATTCAAATAGACAAGCACCTGCCACATAACTCCCCTGGCATAACAATTGTTGACAACAAAAACAAAAAGTCTGGATAGTACAGTATTTGGAGAAGAAAAGAGAACAAATGGAAAAAATCGCAAAATATAAAGATTTGGCAAATAGAAGTAAAATGACTGTGACAAAAGAAAGCAAAAATAGTAACAATAATAGCAGCCTTCCTAAAACATCTGGAGCATCACTTGAACACCATCATCATTAACAAAATTTCCCTCAGTTGCAAAAGGCCACTATATATGGAGCAGCTTAATCATAAATAATCATAATAGTAAAGTTGGAAGGAACCTTGGAGGTCATCTAGTCCAACCCTCTGCTTAGGCAGGAAACCCTATACCATTTCAGACAAATGGCTGTCCAGTCTCTTCTTAAAAACTTCCAGTGTTGGAGCATTCACTGCTTCTGGAGGCAGGTTGTTCCACTGGTTAATTGTTCTAACTGTCAGGAAGTTTCTTCTTAGTTCTAGGTTGCTTCTCTCCTTGATTAGTTTCCATCCATTGCTTCTTGTCCTGCCTTCGGGCGCTTTGGAGAATAGCTTCACTTCCTCTTCTTTGTGGCAGCCCCTGAGATATTGGAACACTGCTATCATGTCACCCCTAGTCCTTCTCTTCATTAAACTAGATATACCCAATTCCAGCAGCTGTTCCTTATATGTTTTAGCCTCCAGTCCCCTACTCATCTTTGTTGCTCTTCTCTGTACTCTTTCCAGAGTCTCAACATCTTTTTTACATCGTGGTGACCAAAACTGGATGCAGTATTCCAAGTGTGGCCTTACCAAGGCATTGTAAAGTGGTATTAGTACTTCACGTGATCTTTATTCTATTCCTCTGTTAATGCAGCCTAGCACTGTGTTGACTTTTTTGGCAGCTGCAGCACACTTACATCCTGAAATATCTTCAACACCATCAAATAACAAAATCTCCGTGTGTCTGGTCTTTGGGAAGAACTTGATAGATGGATAAAAATGACAAATCCATCTGACTGTGTGACCAACCATAATATATCTTTACTTAATATAACTGGATGGTTCCTAATTAAAGAAAGAAAGAACTTTAAATGACACTGAAAATTACAAATTACAATTGTTTTTGTTGAGAAATCTACTGTGAAAAATATGCAATTGACCTCATGGGAATGTAGTTGCAGATAAATTGGTACCATAATTCCCAATTCTTTAGTCTGATTTGTCTGGAAAAGAGTGCCTTTGAGTTAATACCAACTCCTGGAAACTGCCTTGACAAGCCCTTGCAGTGTTCTAGGTAAGATTTTGGAGGTGGTTTGCCATTGTCTACTTCCTAAGACTGAGAGAGAGTGATCCAGCTGGCTTTATGTCTAAGCAGGACTAGATCTCCCAGTTTCTAGCCTGTTACTTTAACTCAGTGCTTCCTAAATTTTTCACTTCATTACAGATAGTCCTCAACTTATGACCACAATTGGGACCACTAAGTGATGCGGTTATGAAATGAGTTGCACCTGATTTTACCACCTTTCTTGCCTCATTCATTAAGCAAATTATCACAATCATTAAGCAAATTCAGCTTCCCACATTGACTTTGCTTGTCAGAAGCCCCCTGGGAAGGTTGCAAATTTATTTGTTTACTTTGTTTTATTTATTGTATTTGTTTGCTGCCCATCTTGCCACAAGGCAACTTTGGGCAGCTTAGAACATCAAAACCCGTATGTATGTATGTATGTGTGTGTGTGTGTGTGTATGTATGGATGTATATGTAGGTATAAAATTGCAATAGAAATACAGGTTATAACTAAAAGATGGGGAGGAAATGAGCAGAATGTATAGGAGAGGTGGGAACTGCTATTAGTCGATCAACCACCTCCAGTGTGATTCTCTCCCATTGGGGTTTCCAAGCCAAATGGGAGAGCCAAATCTTCAGGCTGTTGTGGAAGGTCAGGAAAGTGTGAACCAATCTCTCTTCAGAGGGCAAGATGATCCAAAGGGCCCTGGCAGAGAAGGCTTTTTCTCTTGGACCCTGACAGGCAGAATTTCTTGACTGATGGGATCCGCAGCATGCCTCCTCTGCCAGCACAGGTGGGTTAGGCCTGTGTCATAGAATGATTCCTCAAGTAATCTGGACCTATGCCATACAGGGCTTTATAGGTAATGACCAACACCTTGAATTGCATCCAGAAGCAAGCCTCAGTTAGTGCAGCTCATGGGACAGTGGTGTAACATAAGCCATCGTAGGGGTCCCCTCTTTTGAGCAAGAGTCACAAGTCCAGCACATCCTCCAAATTGTGGACTGAGTCTGTCTGAGGTAGTGCCACCCCATTCAGAGCTAAAGATGCCAAAGTCCCAGACCTTCAAGCTCCATGTAGCCAAAGCCATTTGGTTTTGCCAGGGTTCAGCCAAACCAAATGGTGATCACATGAGCCTGGGGAAATGCAAGTGTCATAAATACATACCACTTGCAAAGAATCTGAATTTTGGTCATGTGATTGCAGTGATCATCAGTGTAAGGACCAGTTTGTTTTTCAATGCTGACATGACTTTGAACAGTTATTAAATAAATGGCCGAAAGTAGAAGACTACTTGTACCCAAAGCTGCTTATCAAAAAGTCCTTTTTGTCCAATAGTCAACTTAAAATGTTCCTGTTATGACTGGGTAATGACTTGTGTGTCATTACCCAATTCCATCCCCCCTCCCCCATACTTTTGGGAAACTGACTTAATCATCATAGCTAACTGACGGAATCTGTTCAAGCAAATTAATTACATATTAAAGAGTAAAAGTAATTCTGCTTAATTAAGTAAAGAACCAAAGCAGTGTATTGAGAAAAATAACATTTTCCCTGTCATCTTTACAGCATTTATCCAGTAGGCACAGTGTGCAACAAAGCATATCACAGGTAAGTTGAGTTATAAAAGCATCATCGCTTTCCTAAATATCACATGAATAGTATTTATTTTTATTTATTTATTTTTATTCCATTTATATCCCGCCCTTCTCCGAAGACTCAGGGCGGCTTACAAGCTTAGCAGTAGCCTTCATTCTATGTATATGCCTGCTTATTAGGGCTTTCACACACACACCCCAAGCGGCATTATTACAAAGTCAGCTTAATTGCCCCCAACAATCTGGGTCCTCATTTTACCTACCTCAGAAGGATGGAAGGCTGAGTCAACCTTGAGCCTGGTGGGATGCGAACCTGCACTAATTGCAGGCAGCTGGTGTTACTTAAGGAGGCATTAGCCCACTGCTCCACCAAAGCTTAATACATGTAATGGTATTAAAAGGTATTAAAAGGTATTAAAAGGTTTTGTTTGACAGTGCCAGTGTACAGAAACTAATTTATTTTCTTCTGCAGCAACTTTAATCTTGATCTTTGTTTAGAACTGCTTGCATTAGTTTAAAAAATGGTGTAAAATGTGATATTGATACAGTACACAGGTCTGTGTCCATGAAATGTTTGGGTTGTGTGTATTTTCTCTTTTACCTAACAGACTATATAGAACAGACATGTCAAACTCGCAACATCACGTGATGTCGCGCAACATATTGGACCCTTTTTTGCCATTGCTGGCAATCGGCTGGGCGTGGCTTCCGGATGATGCAGCCGGCCTGTGGGCTGGCAGTTTGACACCCCTGATATAGAATGTATTTAGCACAATACAGCTGAATTTCAAGATATGGCAAAGGTCTGAAACATTAGTGGCAGCATCTGTCACTTCAAAATAACTTCAAAAGAAAGACTGTGTTACTAATGATTTCCATGAGCTTCCTCAATTTTTTTTCTTACTCTACCTTCCCACTTGTATACAAGTATTTAAGTCCGATAATTGTCTACTTAAGTAGAGACAATAACATCACTGTAAATTTCATCAAAAATGGAGCCAACAAGTCTTTGATCAATGAGATGAAAAAAAAGTGTAAAGGAAGGAAGAATAGTACTCATTGCCTCTGTATGGTCCTCATACTTATGGATGTCAGCTGGACAGATATAAACCAACGTAACTGAATATACTTGCAAAACATTTCATCATTATGTATAGGTTACTTGCAACTATATATAGCTAAATGTTATTTATGTTTAAATAACTCACCTATTCTTATCAACATAGGTACTATCTCATTTTCTTTTCAACTGCATTCCACAATTCAGGAAATGGTTAAGATAGTGCTAGGCTGCAGTAACTTAATATGGACCAAAAACCCTGCTTTATTAAGCCGTTTGCTCACATTTATGGAATCTTACATGTGGTTGTGAAAATTAATGTAGAGCAAACAACTGGAATTTTTTTAAGGAAACCTCAAGTGTTAATAAAGAACTTACAAAAGGAAGAAAATGTATAAAATTGCTGATATTTTATTATAAGGGTTTATTGATTTGAGATTGTTACAGTACGTACCCTCACATATTGTTCATAGTTATTTACAAAACAACCCTCCCTCATGCAATAGATAAAATAATAATTTTAAAAAGAGATGGGGGAATGGGTTTACCTCCAGATGTTGTTGAACCACAACACATAGAAACCCATCCAACATAGCCAGTGCAGAGAAATGCTGGGGATAATAGGTTTCATTTAATAATGAAAGACTACTTTTGTATCTAGATTTTCCACATTCCAGATTAATATGTTTAATACTGAACTTTATGTAACCTACTTTGATAGTAAATATTGTAATGTGGTTTTAGTAATAATACCAGGTATGTATCCTCAGGTTTTTTTATCAAACATCCAAATGTATTTTGGTGGCATTGCTTGATCTCCAAATTGTTACAACTAAAAATTAGTGGACATGATGAATATTTATAATGGGTATGTTATTAAATGGAAAACCTAAAGTTTCTAAAAGAAGGGAGAATAAGTCACTTGTTCCATAAATAATTGCATAAATATTGAATACTTGTAAAGAAAATAGAGCTCTTTTTATTTCTTTTTTTCAAATTAGGTGGATACGATGAGGCCACGCCATGGAGAAGTATGCCGTCTGCCAGTACCTCACCATTTCTTTCTCAGTTTAAAGAGTTTCACATACAATACCATTGGAGAAGATGCAGATGTATTCTTTTTTTTATATGATGTTCGAGAAGGGAAGCAGATCAGGTAAATCAGGACAACTTTTTACTTTTTCAGAATATATAGATTAGCAATAGCAATAGCACTTAGACTTATATACTGCTTCACACTTCTTTACAGCCCTTTCTAAGCAGTTTACAGAATCACCATATTGCCCCCAACAATCTGGGTCCTCATTTTACTTTCCTTGGAAGGATGAAAGGCTGGGTCAACCTTGAGCCGGTCAGGATTGAACTGCTGGCAGTTGACAGAATTAGCCTGCAATACTACATTCTAACCACTGAACCAACATAGCTCAGTATTGATACTTTCATCTAGAATCCTCATTTATGCAATATTTATATATTTATTAATATAGTTATTATGAAATACAATTATGAAATATTTCATTATGTAATATGAATATGATGTCAAGGAATTATACTTCTACTGAAGTAGAAAAGTGCTCAATTAATTTGTTAGTGCTCGTTCTTTATTACAGTCACTGAACAGAATTCTACAAGTAAATAAAATAACAGTTTCTGTTTCAAGTATAATAAAACTATAGCTAGATCACCAATCTGATCAAAGTATGTCAAACTTTATCAACAGTATTACAAATTTTATCACATTCAAGGAAAACATACTAGCCCAACAGGTGTCACTGTACATAAAATAAAATAAATATGTTTTGGTACTTCACCAAATAGGGAGTTATGAAACAGATCCCAGTGTCCTTATAGAAATTGCATTATAAAGGAATATGGGCTATAGATTCATTGGGTCCTTCTTATGGCACAATTTTAGCTCTTAAGGAACATTTTAATATTTGCCTTTGGGAACAGAAGTTATATTAATGTTAGTTCTTTTTGGTGTTTAGGAATAGTTATTTGATATAAACATCTTTCTGACTTATCAAATGACTTGAGTACTTCAAAACATATTTCTGTGAATACTTATAAAAGAAATAATATAACAGGGCTATGGTTTCAATGGCCCCTTATCCACAGGGGCACAGTCTCAGCTCATAAGGGACTTTTTTTATATAGGCTCTTCAGAACTGCCAAGGAGAGAGATCTCTAGTGTATTGCTTGGGTGCAGTGAGAGGTCAGTTGTAGCCCTTTATCGAGATAACCTTTTTTGAAATCTTTAGATTTAATTCTTACTAGAATAGAATAAAATAAAGTATTAATTATAGACATATCCTTGTTGCCTTTCAGTGAAAGATTTCTGGTAAGGTTGAACAAGAATGGAGGTGCCAAGAATCCAGAGAAGATTGATCGGATGTGTACACTTTTTACAGTATGTATTGCTCTATGTTCTGTGTTGTCAAGTTAGACTTTTCCTCTCCTTTACCTTTTCAGCCAAGATTAGTTTCAGATACAAACAAAATTTGATTCATGCTGAATTTAGAAATTAATTCATATGTTTCCATCTTTATCACATAGAAGATAAAAGACCAATGTTCTTAATTGTAGTTTGGTTTGAAATTGAACTTCAAGAAGTTTCTAATTTGATGCAGTTGTTTGATAATATATTTAATAGTAGGTGGTGGTAGAGGGATTAGTAGTAATCCTGAGACTTTTGAGTTGCTAACTTACCTAGGATGCCCATCCTAGGATGAGAAGATCTCCTATGCTCATTAATATCCAGTCTGATTTACCTCAGTTTATAGAGTAACCAAGCAAGATCACAGACTCATGTGATAGCTGAATTTGAAATTATTTTTGTAAGTGAGTCATATTCATCACAAGAACCAACAATCTTTAATGAAAGCTTGGGTGAGAGTGGTAAATAATAAACTCTAAAAACCTAAGTTCTATTGTAATAGATTTTCTGTGCTGATTTGTGAAGAAGACATTTAAAAAGAAATATAGGTAGTCCTTATTTAGCGACCATTAAAAGTTATGATGCTCTCCTCAAAAGGTACTTATTACTTAGTTCAAGAGTTCTGATGGCAGCATTCCCCACAGTCACATGACTGCATTTCAGGCACTTTGCAACAGCTTACCTTATGACCGGTTGCAGCATTCTGTGGTCAGCTGATGCAGTTTACAACTTTTTTTTAACCTAAAACTAGCTGAAAAGGCCAATTACTGGCAAAAAACATGCATAGGGAATGCATTGACTCAACAACTATCATGTTTGCTTTATGACTGCTGCAAAAAAGATTGTAAAATTGGATCAGTTACGTGGGTGCCTCAACTTACAACCATCATTCTGTACAATTTAAATTCAAAGATCCATTATGATCATAAGTTGAGGACAACCTGTTCCTGACACGGTCACTTGCGAATGATTAACATTTCTAAATTTATAATACCACAAATTTTATAGAACATTATTGTTTTAAAATACTGAGACGAAATATGAGCCAGCGTCATGCCAGCTGCTGTTTTTTGGTCTTGTCGTGAGGAGCAAGTGTGTGGAGCACTCATAGATGATCTCAGGTCCTCTTGTCTGGAGAGTAATTAGAGTCTTCATTCTGTCCCAGTCATTGGTTCCACTTTAAGTAGCGCAATCTTCAGTTTGCTGTTTCTTCCCTGGAAGTCCAGACTTCCTTTCTAAAATACTTGTGATTATGAGTTTTAGGATTTATACTTTCATTGTAGTTTAATTGTTTATGCTGTCTTATGTCCAAATAATAGCTTTGCAAAGTAAGATGGGTAGCATATAAATTTGATAAATAATAAATAAGCAATATTTATTTATTTATTTATTTTATTTTAATCCCATTTATATCCCGCCCTTCTCCGAAGACTCAGGGCGGCTTACAATCTAAGCACAAATCAATGTGCTTAGCAATAGCCTTCATTCTATGTATATGCCTGCTTATTAGGGCTTTCAGCCCCCCCCCCCCCAGTGGCATTATTACAGCTTATTGCCCCCAACAATCTGGGTCCTCATTTTACCTACCTCGGAAGGATGGAAGGCTGAGTCAACCTTGAGCCTGGTGGGATGCGAACCTGCACTAATTGCAGGCAGCTGGTGTTACTTAAGGAGGCATCAGCCCACTGCTCCACCAAGGCTCCTATAATATGTTCAAAGTATATGAAAATATGTAGGTTGAAAACAGATAGGTATAGGGGCTATCCTTTAGATGTTCTGGAAGAAAAATAAATGTATTTAATAAAATATTAAAACTAATTAATAATGTTCTTCACTATTTTTAGAAGAAATGTTATTTTATATTTAGAAAATTAAGACTGAACTATTTAGTTCTAATATAAATGATTATATGTAGAGTTTCATCTTATTTTAAAAGAGAAATTATTGAAAAACTTCATTTTCCAGAATTTTTTTAAGTTTAGAACAATGAGATAACATTGGAAGAGTGAGGAAGATTCTCAGGGATGACTCACACCCTGGACGGTATCTCTTTACTCTCCTACCATCCGGTAGGAGATACAGGAATATAGCCAGCCGTACCAACAGGCTGAAAAATAGCTTTTATCCGTGGGCTGTTAGGCTTTTAAATGGGACATAATCTTATGCAGAATTGACTTGGGAGGCCGGTGTGTGGTGTAGTTGGTTCACATGGTGTGGTGGGATGGAGGGTTTGTTGTCACTGTGTGTTGGGGGGAGAGAGCACAGGGGGAGGCTCAGCTAATCTCAATGTACACATGTACTTTGACAATAAAGGTTTATTATTATTATTATTATTATTATTATTATTATTAATAATAATAATAATAATAATAATAATAATAATAATAATAATAATAAATTTCTGTATTTTTATTTTCATTTTTCTTTCTTTTCTCCCTAGTCTTCCATATCTTTTTGTGGATTTTGTAAAAAAAAACATGAGGCTGCTTTTCTGAAATGTAACTATAACTTAGAAATGTTGCTAATTTATTTTTTTCTTTTGCATCTTTCCTGTTTATAAGGACCTTGGCAGTAAAGATATGAAGAAAGATTTGTACATAGTTGCCCATGTGATCCGAATAGGTACAGTATTCCTTATTAAAAACATTTACATTTTTTATTTAAACAACAGAATTAACATATGATATGATCTGTTGTGTAAGTTATGGTAGTTTCTCTGTCTGCTGGAGACAGTAACAGAAGATCCCTTACGTTTTAATACTAATTATTAGAGACTTCTCAATTATAAGCATACTCGCTAAATGTTTTAATGGAATGGGAGGATATTGTATATCTATTTCAACATATTGCATGTATTATTTTTATATTATAAATCAATCTGTTAGAAAGGATAATAACATACTTCTGGCAGCGCCTATCTGAATTATGTTTGACCTATTTTGATTTCTTTCAGTCCCTGCCATTTAGAGTTGTGCTGCTTTGAAAAAGACTTGGAAAAAGTGTCTTGGAAATAAAGCAGCTGCACCTTCAGTGTAATTACCAAAAGCAGCCCTACTAGTTTTCAGGTTTGAGTTGAAGACTGAAAAAAACATCCATGTTGCCCAAAACATTTGTGAGCAAATATTTAACCAAAGACTGAGCTGCAATATTTAATGGCGCAAATATCCCATTTTAATTTTGGTATTTAAATATTTTTGCTCCTGAATTAAAAAAAAAACCTATCAAAATTGTTGGGCCATTAGGGATCCACAAGAAATTGATGGGGATCGTAAGATCATAAAAAAAATAATCACTGGATTACATTGCTCTCCCTTCTTCTCTGCAAGGAGTTTGAATAACAGATGGGTGACTGCCTTTCCCCCAGAACTAGTTTTTTTTTAATCTGCATTCTATCTGACTTTTTACCTGCCTAAAAAAAAGTCTAAAAAAACATTTTCTAATAAGCTGTCCTTATTTTCAAAAGGATAGCCAGGATATTAAAAGGGACCATTGCGGTTGACAGTTTGTGAGCAAAGAGAGCTTGAAATCCAGCAGAAAGTTTTAATTTGCTTAACAGCACCAGATTAATGGCTATGTCTTTTCTCCTTATCCCTGTCAAAGATGTTGGACTTTCTTTTCTTGATTTTTGCTTGGTTATTACTTCGTCCTAAATACAGTGAAAAGAGACAGGATGATTTTTAAAAGATTACTAGTATAAGTGCAGCTTGGATGCAGCCTCAAATTCCTTTAGAATGGGACTTGTCTAGAGAAAAAAAACACACATGAGAATTATCTTTGTGCACTGCATTTTAATTTCCAGCAGCTTGAACCTTATGGCAGCTTTCTACTCAAAAATATGTTTTGTGTAAATCTAATTGAAAATAATGGATAGCTAGGAGATTGAATGCAAAAACCAAGCAGGCAGGCAGAAAGAAGATGACTGCTTATGTGGCTTCAGCCAGCCATTCATAATTGAAAAAAATGATATAATTTCATGCTAATTCATAAATGGTACAGTAATTAGTGCATCCATTTTTGTGAAATTCAAATAATTTTAATATAGAATTTGCATAAATTGAAACAAGGACAAGTTTTGTATTACTGTTTATTTTCCAATCACTCGAGTTTCGTCTCATGATCAGGAGTTATGGTATTTTTTTTATTTTTACTGACAGGTTCTGCAACCTAAAGAACCCTCCATTAAACAAAAGAGAAGTGTAGGGATATGGAGATTGCAGAGAAACTGAATAAATTCTCTGCAACTTTCTTTATTGTACAAGATCAAAGACAGATCTGTGAGTCTGTATTTAGTTTATCAGGGAGGAAGTCACAGCAAATTAGGCAATTTGAGAAAACAATCTAGGATATTTTGACAAAGTAAAATATAAAGAATTCTTGTGTCTTGATGACTTGAACTATCAGAGGTAAAATTGCTGATTTCCCTGCAAGAATATATAACTTATCCCTCAAATTCAGTTTAGTGCTAGAGGACTGGAAAGTAGCCAGTGTGATACCAGTGTGATATCTATAATTTTTTAAAGGACAAAAATGATTCTGCCAGCTGATTTTCAAAAAAGGCTTTAGAGAATTCCTCATCAATAATTTTTCAAGTAAACTTAGTAATCATGATGTATGAAGATACACTCTTTATCCATTATAATTGGCTAAAAACAAAAGGTAAAGTGTAGGATAAAATGGTCACTTTTCTTAGAAAATGAAAGTGTAATTCCTTAAAGATCTGTGCTGAGATCAGTGTTTTTCTGGTTTATGGTCAAGTTGTTTTGGAATAAGCAGTAAGCTGGCAGGGTAATTAAATCTAAAATTTATGATAA
Organism: Vipera berus; assembly: GCF_964194415.1. Taxonomy (NCBI): domain Eukaryota; kingdom Metazoa; phylum Chordata; class Lepidosauria; order Squamata; family Viperidae; genus Vipera; species Vipera berus. Next base: position 220,904,474 of record NC_138203.1, read on the forward strand.
ACAGCTCTAGAAAGGGTTTTTTGAAGTACGGTAAAATGATAAATGAAACGGCAAGTACAGTTCAATCGATGCAAGTGTAAAGTGATACACATTGGGTCACTCACATCCAATTTCACATATAGATTTATGTAGTTTGAGCTATTTTACCCAAACTAATAAGGAAGGTGATCTTGGGCTCTCAGCAAATATCTCAATAAAGTCACAATTCAATGTGCACCGACTGAGAAAAAGGCAAATGTCATATTAGAGATTGTCAGGAAAGAGATTAAAAATAAAAGTCAATTTTTTTATCTACTTCCACTAATATATTTTAGCTAGAACTTTTGGGATTTCTTAGCACAGAAAGAAAGGCACCTGAGAAAGATATGATTGAATCATCCATGACCTGGAAAAAAAAGTTTATGACACTGTTCTCCTTTTCTTGAAACACTAGAACCCTCATTAATCCAGTGAAACTGATTGAAACAGATTGAGAAAAAAATTAAAATAATTAATTTATAGAATTTAATATAAAAGATAAAATGATGGCAACTAATATGAATTATTTTAAAATGGACTGGATAAATTCATGAGCTGGCTATTGGCCTCAAGAGTTGTGGGCAACATGCCTCTCAAACAACTTATACGGAACTTGCTGGAAGAGGAAGCATCTGGACTATAAGGGTCTTAGCCTGATTCAGAAGAGCTTTTCTTCTGTTTGTTTTAGGGCGTATGTTGCTAAATGACTCAAGAAAGGGTCCATCTCACCTGTATTACCGGCGTCCGTATGGCTGTGCTGTATTGAGTATCTTGGATGTAATTCCATCAATTTCTGAACTCAAAGAAGAAAAGGATTTTGTTCTCAAAGTTTACACGTAAGTTTATTTAGTTAAAGCATTTAGTTGTTTTTAAATCTGTTATACTCTGCCCAGAGTCACTGTTAGTGTGATAAGTAGCTGTATAAATTGGTTTAATAAATAAGTAAATAATCAGAAATGCCTTAATTTGTTCATGTCAAGTCTAATATTTTTCTGATATGTAAAATACAGGTGCTGTAGTCACAGTTTAGGATGTGTTATTTAAAAATATTACTTAAACGATTAAAATGTATTTTCATCTATGACAAGCCAATATGTGACTAACATATCTGCCTGCAACACTTCAGATCTAAAGTTGGAAGTTGCTTTGGAGAGGTGTATATTCTACACCCGTTAGCATCTTCTTAAAGAGGCTACAACTTTAACTGAAATTATTTGGTAGCCACACTACTACAGGAAAATGTATGTATGGATTAGTTAGTCAGTGATAAGACTGCAGCAAGATGCTTTGGAGTGCCTCCTTAACAAGAACCCATGTGCAATCCAAGATAAAAAGTACAATTGTTTATCAAGGCAATGATTCACTTTTTTCAGAAGAGCAGCATGAAACAGCAAATAATTTGCAGGCAAATTAAGAAATCACTTATGGTGGGAGATAGAGATGAACTGCTTCTAAGTCATATACAAGCTCCAAGAACCATTTTTAGAAGTTCCCAGTGCCCTCCAAATCATCTCACTGGATTTAAATAGCGGAGGGACAACTTTTAAAGTGACTTTGACCTATTGTTCAATTGTTTAATTAATGACTAAATGGGCTGATTGTATCTCCACTACATTTAAGCAGCTATATTCTTCTTGAGTCCTCTAAGGACATTTCCATACTGAGCTGCCAAAAGTCAGCAGGCATATATACAAATAATATATGTGCAATATGTGTGCATGTTTATACATATATAGAGTAGGAACGTTAAAACTTTATGTACATTAAATTTCATCAAGAGCACAAATCACAAAAAATTGTAAAACATTTAGACCTATCCTTGTGAAACATTACCATATTACCACCTGGTCTCAACCAATCCTTATAAGACGGGGGGAAACCCATTCTCAGTTGCAAAAATAAAATAATTGCATGTTATCTCTTAGTCAATCGTTGACTAATACTGATGATGTTACCAGTTTGGGTAATGAAATGTCTGCAAGAAAACAAGCAAGTTCAAAGAGCACCAAGGACCCCTCATTTCAACTCTGAGCTACAAATATTCTCCATTATTGGATATAATTTTCCTTAATTTTCCATCAATTAATCATGGAGTTTTTAACCAATCTACTCCCCAAAGTGCTTTTTCAAAGAAACAGTTGGACTTTCTTTGTTTTTGCTTGAAAACATTTTGCTTCTCATCCAAGAAGCTTGTTCGATTCTGAATGAATGGTGGAGAATGGAAGGATTTATATTCCTTGCAGTCATCTGGTTGTTAAGCACTCTTTCTAAGAGTTGTGGAGGCCACTTGGAGGTTTATTTGTACCCTCAGGGACACCTGGGTAGTGCAAATAGGTGTGAAACCTTCTTGGGACTGCTAAAAGGACTGTGTTGTAGACAGAAGATAGGTGGTGTTGTATCCCTCCCTCTCTGTTGACAGTGAGCTGTTCAGTTTTAATGTAGATGGCCTCTTTGACCCCTCTTTCAAACCAGCGGTCCTCTCTGTCCAGAATGTGGATTTCACTGTCTTCAAAAAAGTGCCTTTGTCTTTAAAATGCAGATGGACTACTGAATCTTGTCCTGTTGGGTTTGTTCTCCTATGTTGTGCCATGTGTTGGTGAAGTCATTGTTTTGTTTCTCCGATGTACAGATTTGCACATGTCTCACTGCATTGTATTGCATATAACAAATTGTTCAGTTTATGTCTGAGTGTGTTATCCTTGGGGTGGATAAGCTTCTGCCATAGTGTATTTTGGGGGTTAAAGTGTGGACGTATATTGTGTTGGCTGAAAATCTTCCTGAGCTTCTCCAATATTCCTGCAATGTATGGAATGACAACGTTGCTTCATTTGTTGTTCTCTTCTTTGTTACGGAGGAACTCTGACTGGGTTTTTCTCTGGATTTGATGAAGGCCCAGTTGGGATCACAAGTTCTGAGAGCCTCCTTGACATGTTTTAGTTCTTTTTCTTTTCCATGTTTGCTGGTAGATAAACTTTCAGCCCAGTGGTGTAGGGTTCTAATAATTCCCATTTTGTGCTCCAGTGGGTGGTGAGAATCAAAATGTAAATACTGATCTGTGTATGGGGGTTTTCTGTAAACTTCTGTAAACTTCAATGTTAAGGCTTCCTTAATGTATACTGCACAATCCAGGAAGGCCAGACTATTTTCCTTAACAGCTTCCTGAGTGAACTGAATGTATCTGTCCACAGAGTTGATGTGTTTGGTGAAGGCTTCCAATTCCTGTGTTTAATCTTGACCCAAGTATCGTTGACATATCTATACCAGTGAGTGGGTGGAATTCCTGTGAAGGAGTTTAGGGCATTGGTTTCTAACCAATCTATTGTTACGTCTTAAAGCAACATTTAGAGAAAAATGAAATATTCTATAATTTATAGTTCTTGTGTAAACTCTATCATACTAATCTCTAGATATAAAATTAACATAGAAATATTTAGGGATGTTCTTTGATCTCTATTGTTTTCATATCCAGCTTATCCTATATGAGGGTATTATGTAACATACTTCTGAAATACCATAACTGATTATAGTGAAAGGATTTATATATCAAAGTTTTCTGGCTTTTGAGGGAAAGGAATTAGCTATTTCTCAAGTAGTTGGTTTAAAAAATGTTGCAAACAGCTATCATAATCCCAGCAGTATTGGCATGGAGGAGTTCAGAAATCAAGTTGCTGATTGACACACAAATCCCTTTGTGTTTTTACACATTTACGCGAGGGCAAGGCTTCATGCAACTGGTACATCAAGCAACCCCTATCCTCTAAAAAGTAAAAATATTAACAAAAGTGAAACGTCATACCCTCTGGAACATCATACCCTCTGATGTGAGATCTGTACTGACCCTCCTGACCTTTTATAAGGCTTGAGTACCTGGTTCCGTCAGTGGATCTGAGGGTATCGCTGTGAAGGTGGTTAGTAGATTGAGAGAAGCCCCTTCTGTGATCTTCATACTCCTTTCTTGCCCCATCTTTTAATCTTTTGAGGGTAATTTTTATTATCACTAAGATAGTTATTATTATTTCGTCTTTTAGAGTTTCTGCTTGTAAGCCACCCAGTGTTGCCTCTAGAGGAAATAGGTAGCACATAAATCCAGTACATACTTAACATACATACATACCAAGGCTCATCAAACATTTATTCCATCTCACAGAAGACAAGTACAGTTATTGTCTTGGCTCAATGCCCAGACAAAAAGCCACATTTTAAAAACTTTCCTGAAGACTAACAAGGTTGGAACTATACAAATCTTAAGGAAAGCACCTTCCTAAAGACAGGTACCTCAGCAGAAAAGGCATACTTCATAGGTCTCTTCAGATAACATTGCCTCAAGGGGAAGCCTGGAGCATGCCCGCTCTGGGAAAGAGCATCAAATGGGCAGAAATAACTGTAGATAAGCAGTCATGTAAATAACCTGGGCCTTTGCCATGAAGGGCTTTGTAACAAACCTTGAATTGTACTTGGAAACCTATAGGGAACTAGCGCGGCATGCCAAGTAGGTTTAGGTTTAGGTTTTATTCAATTTCTATACCGCCCTTCTCCCGAGGGACTCAGGGCGGTTAACAGGGCATATATAAATAAATAACAGTACAAAAATTAAAAAGAGATTAAACCAATGCCCAATTAAAATACAATGACAATAAAATAATAAAAAACCCGTTAAAAAGACCCTCCCCATCAGGCCAGACCAGCTAGTTCAAAGAAGTGGGTCTTCAGCCCGCGGCGGAAGGAGCGGAGGTCCGGTGCCATCCGGAGCTCAACCGGCAGTTGGTTCCATAGTGCTGGAGCACCCACAGAGAAGGCCCTCCCCCTGGGGGCCACCAGTCGGCATTCCCTGACCGGAGGCACCCTGAGGAGGCCCTCTCTGTGGGCACGCACAGGGCGGAGGGGAGTTGACGCCGGCAGCAGGTGGTCCTCGAGGTATCCCGGACCCATGCCATGTAAGGACTTGAAGATCATAACCAAAACCTTGAACCTCACCCGGAAGACAACTGGTAACCAATGCAGCTCGCGGAGCAAAGGTGTAACATGGGAGTACCGGGAAACTCCCAAGACAACTCTCGCGGCTGCATTCTGTACCAGTTGGAGCCTCCGAGTGGTCTTCAAGGGAAGCCCCATGTAGAGAGCATTGCAGTAGTCCAGGCGAGAGGTCACGAGCGCATGAGTGACCGTACACAGGGCATCCCGGTCCAGATAGGGCCGCAACTGGCGCACCAGGCGAACCTGGGCGAAAGCCCCCCTAGTCACTGCCACTATATGATCTTCCAGAGTGAGTCGTGAATCTAGGAGGACTCCCAAGTAGCGAGCCCTATCCACGGGGGGTAAAGACTCACCCCCCATAAGAAGAGATGGAATATTTTGAATGTCCCGGGATGCCGGAATGCACAGCCACTCAGTCTTGTCGGGGTTGAGTTGAAGTCTGTTCCTCCCCATCCAGGCCCGCACCGCCTCCAGGCAACGGGACATCACATCGAGGGCATCACTGGGGTGGTTTGGGGTCGAAATAAAAAGTTGGGTATCATCGGCATATTGATGATACCCAACTCCAAAACCACGAATGATCTCACCCAGCGGTTTCATGTAGATGTTGAACAGGAGAGGCGAGAGGACCGACCCCTGAGGAACTCCACAAGCGAGGGTCCTAGGGGTCGACCTCTGCCCTCCTGCCAACACCGACTGCGAGCGTCCCAGGAGATAGGAGGAGAACCACTGAAGAACTGTGCCTCCCACTCCCAATCCCCTGAGACGCCGCAGCAGGATACCATGGTCGATGGTATCGAAAGCCGCCGAGAGGTCTAATAGGACAAGGACAGAGGAATATCCTCTGTCCCGAGCCCTCCAGAGATCATTCACCAGAGCGACCAATGCCGTCTCCGTGCTATACCCGGGCCTGAAACCCGATTGGAACGGGTCTAGATAATCCGCTTCATCCAGGACCAGGGGAAGCTGATGCGCCACCACACTCTCAACAACCTTCGCAAGAAAGCGAAGGTTGGAGACCGGACGAAAGTTGTTCAAAACAGCTGGGTCCAGGGCAGGCTTCTTGAGGAGAGGTCTCACCACCGCCTCCTTCAAGACGGCGGGGAAATTACCCTCACTCAAGGAAGCAGATATAACTGCCTGGAACCAGCCTCGTGTCCTCTCCCGGGCTGCATAAACCAGCCAAGAAGGGCACGGGTCCAATAAACGTGGTGGAGCTCAGCCTCCCCATAATCCTGTCCACTTCCTCAGGGGTTACAGAATCAAACTCCTCCCAAATAACATCGACAAGACCGCCCGTGTCCTGCTCGTCAGACTCTGCCCAGGTGGAGTCCAGACCGGTCCGAATCCGAGCGATTTTATCCAGCAGATGTTGTCCAAACTCCTCGGCACGACCCTGCAAGGGATCCTCCCTCACCTCCTGATTAAGGAGGGAGCGGGTCACCCTGAACAGGGCGGCCGGGCGATTTTCTGCGGACGCGATGAGGGCAGAGAAGTAATTACACCTCGCCGTCCTCATCGCTGCGAGATAAGACCTAATAAAGGTTCTTAGTCGCAACCGGTCGGATTCGGATCGGCTGGACCTCCAACAGCTCTCTAGGCCCCGTTTCCGACGCTTCATCTCCCGGAGCTCCAAGGAGAACCATGGAGCTCGTTGGGATCTGCACCGGGTCAGGGGCCGCAAGGGTACAACTCGGTCGAGTGCCTCAGTGGCCGTCCTTTCCCAGGCGTCCACTAGGGCATCCGCCGAGTTGTGAGCAACGGAGGCAGGTGGGGACCCCAGCGCCGCCTGGAATCTATCAGGATCCATTAAGCGTCTGTGGCGGTACCATCTAATTGGCTCCGTACCCCCACGGTGGGGGTTGGCAAAACGGAAGACCAGCCACAGGAGGTGATGATCGGTCCATGACAGGGGCATAATAAATGGAGAGCCCCCACCAAGATCATCAAACCACCGTCCAGATAAAAAAACCAGGTCAAGGGTGTGGCCTCCCTCATGAGTTGGTTCAGAAATTACTTGCGTCAGGTCCATGGCTGTCATGGAAGCCATGAACTCCCGAGCTAGCTCAGATGAACCTCCCAGGGATGGTAGGTTGAAGTCACCCAAAACTATAAGTTTGGGGAACTCAATGACCAACCCCGAGAGGATATCGAGCAGCTCGGGCAGGGCTGCCGCTGCGCGACTAGGCGAAAAGTACACCAGCAGCAAGCCCAACTGCGCCCCCGGACCAAATCTCAAGAAGAGAGACTCACACCCGACTATCTGAGGAACGGTGGTCTCCCGCGGATATAAGGTCTCCCTGATAGCTACCGCCACACCCCCACCCCTACCTTGAGCTCGTGGTCGGTGTAGCACCCGGAAACCTGCTGGGCAGAGGTCAACCAAAGGGACCCCACCCTCCGGGCCCATGCCCGGATGCAAGCCAGGTCCGCATGCTCACCCTCAACTAAATCTCTAACAAGGGGAGCTTTGTTAACCACGGACCTGGCATTGGGCTGCATATCCTCGCTCCCGGAACCTCGGGGAAGAAACAAGAGGGTCGGAGCGCCTCACCGCTTGCAAATAGCGGAGACGGCCCCCCTGGTAACGATACGGCCCTCTGTTTATGCACCTGCTGCCATTCCCCAGCGTCGTGGGAATCGACAGTCCCACGACCCGCTCCAGAGCCCCGGAGACAACCACACCCTGCTCTCCCCCCGCGCGACCAGACCCAAACCTGGCCTGAGCCATGGTTGATTGACCACCCCCCATAGCCAAACAACCCCCACCCCGTCCCACCCTTCTCCCTAACCCAATAAAAAATTTTGATAAAAAATTAACCAGGGGCCTCCTATTAAATTTATGTTGAAGGCCCCTGCCCCTGCTCAGCTATCTCTCTGGGTCCCAACAATCGGGCCCTTCATCGAGATTGGAGTTTTTTATAAAGGCGGGTCGCACCCAGGAGAGGGGGGCACCCCTGAGGGCGAACAAGTCTGTGCTGGTGTATTGCCGCATATAGGTCCAACAAGTCCAGGATAGGCAGTCCCATAGTTGGTCATGTCCATAGGAGGATCGAAGGACGGGAATAAATATCTGGATCCACACCCAACTGCACTGCCACTCAGTTGGGTGCCCCCGGAAGCAGGCCACCCCCGCCCTCTCACGACGGGTTGCAACTCTGTTCCTGGGGGTGGTCCAAGATATACTCTGTGTAGGCATACCCCATAGAGCTCCCACCTCTATGGGGCTGCAGATGTAAAACCAAGCCACTCTCCCACCGTGGCTGGTACCCAGAACCGACCAAATCCAAAGGGGAGAGGGGGGGTAGGCAGAGAGTTGGTAGATGTATGTATTCAAGGCAGAAGGGTAGGCAGGCCAAGGTAGTAAAGGTGGTCTGGAAGCGCCATCACCGCCGCTGAAGCGGTCCAAAAGCGGTGCAAGGACCACCTGTCGCCGTTGCTCCATTGAGGTGACCCGCGGTTGTCTTCTCCGCCGCTGAAACGGCCCGAAGACGCCGTCGCCGGCACAAGCGGTCCGAGGCAGCATAAAAAACATCATCGCCGCTGGGATAACTCGCAGTCGCCCTCTCCACCGCCGAAACGGCCCGAGGACGACAACGTCGCCAAAAGTGGCCCGAAGCGGCCTGGGGCAAGATGGAAACGCCACCGCCGGCGAAAGGGGCCAAAAGCCCAGAAAAGGCCGCAGCCAACCACCGGCCTCCGCAAACGGCCCGAATAGGCCCGAAAACGCCGGTGCCGCCGAAGCGGCCCGAAAACAGACCGGATGTCGCCGCTCGGGCCAGAAGGCCCCGGAAATGTCACCGCTAGCTGCTGGTCGCTGAAAACGGCCAGAACACCGCCGCTGCCGTTGCCGTCGCCGCCGAACGAGGGCTGTCACCGCCGCCGAGCGCGGCCCAAAGTATGGGCATTATATGGGCATGTTGTGAAACACTCCTAACTGCCCATGCTGCTGCATTCTGAACCAATTGCAGTTTTTGATTGGTCTTCAAGGGCAGCCCTATATGGCAGTTGTCCAAATGGGAAATGACTAAGACATGAATGTCAATCTTACTAGTTAGACCAGACCAGAAAATTTTGTTTGTTTGTTTTTTTAGTAAGTAAGTATGAAATTTATTTGCGCCCATCTTGTCTCAAATGACTCTGGGCAGCTTACAGCATAAAAACATTAAAAAAACAATTAAAATCAACTGTAGAAGAAGGTTAAAAATGGAATTAGCTATAATAACAGAATCTTCCATTTTAATATACCTCCTTCTCCTTCTTATACTTTAGTTCACTAGAGAAACATTTGCTTCAGCTATTTCCAAATGCGCTGTTCTAAACTTAAAAATGTCACAGCCCCTTTGCATAGGTAGCTTGATATTTTCATCAAGGTTATCCTCCCTATTTTCCACAGCATGTGAAGGGTACAATTGGCACTCAAGAGGCTGTGCAGAGGCTCTTGTAAGCATGGCTGCCACCTGCTCCTCAATTAGGAGCTGTGAGTCCAGAAAGACTTCCAAACTGCAAACTGTTGTGAATGAGAATGCAGCCCCTTCCAGAACCTACAGTTCAGAGGTACCCAAAACTCATTTAGTCTTTGCCATTGACTCAAAGCCTGTTCTTCCCCAGTCAGGCCCACAGACCCTCTCAAACACTGGAAAATATCTTGACAACATCACTTGATTGACCCAGGGTGGTGATTTACAAATGAGTATTGTTAGCATCCCCTTCATGGATTACTGCCTTGTCGTGGCGAAGGGGCTTGCGTAATTCAATGAAGCTATGAGCTATGCCATGCAGGGCCACCCAAGACGGACAGGTCATAGCAGAGAGTTCTGACAAAACGTGATCCACTGGAGGAGGAAATGGCAACCCACTCCAGTATCTTTGCCATGAAAACCCTATGGACAGTACCAAAAGGCAAAACGATATGACGCTGGAAGATGAGCCCCTCAAGTCGGAAGGCGTCCAATATGCTACTGGGGAAGAGCAGAGGGCTAGTACTAGTAGCGCCAGAAAGAATGAAGCGACTGGGCCAAAGCCGAAAGGACGCTCAGCTGTGGATGTGTCTGGTGGTGAGAGGAAAGTCCGATGCTGTAAAGATTTTTTCTCCATAGGAACCTGGAATGTAATATCCATGAATCAAGGAAAACTGGACGTGGTCAAACAAGAGATGACAAGACTGAACATTGACATCTTAGGTATCAGCGAACTAAAATGGACAGGAATGGGTGAATTTAATTCAGATGACCATCAGGTATACTACTGTGGGCAAGAATCCTTCAGAAGAAATGGAGTAGCCTTCATAGTCAATAAAAGAGTAGGAAAAGCAATACTGGGATACAATCCTCAAAATGACAGAATGATCTCAGTTCGAATCCAAGGCAAACCATTCAATATCACAGTAGTCCAAGTCTATGCCCCAACCACCAGTGCTGAAGAGGATGAAATTGACCAGTTCTATGAAGCACTACAGCACCTTATAGAACTAACACCAAAAAATGATGTTCTTATCATCATGGGGGATTGGAATGCTGAAGTAGGAAGCCAAAAGATAACTGGAATAACAGGCAAGTTTGGCCTTGGAGTGCAAAATGAAGCAGGGCACAGGCTGATAGAATTCTGTCAAGAGAATACGATGGTCATAGCAAACACTCTTTTCCAACAACCCAAGAGACGGCTCTACACATGGACATCACCAGATGGTCAACACAGAAATCAGATTGACTATATGCTCTGCAGCCAAAGATGGAGAAGCTCTATACAGTCAGTAAAAACAAGACCAGGAGCTGACTGTGGCTCAGACCATGAGCTTCTCCTTGCAAAGTTTAGACTTAAACTGAAGAAAGTAGGGAAAAGCACTAGGCCACTCAGGTATGAATTAAATCATATCCCTGTTGAATATACAGTAGAGGTGACAAATAGATTTAAGGAATTAGATCTGATAGACAGAGTGCCTGAAGAACTATGGACAGAGGTTCGCGACATTGTACAACAGGTAGCAACCAAAACCATCCCAAAGAAAAAGAAATGCAAGAAAGCAAAATGGCTGTCTGAGGAAGCTTTGCAAATAGCTGAGGAAAGGAGGGAAGCGAAAGGCAAGGGAGAAAAAGAAAGATACACCCAATTGAATGCAGAATTCCAGAGAATAGCTAGAAGAGATAAGAATGCCTTCTTAAATGAACAGTGCAAAGAAATAGAAGAAAACAATAGAATAGGGAGGACCAGAGATCTTTTCAAGAAAATTGGAGAAATGAAGGGAACGTTTAATGCAAAAATGGGCATGATAAAGGACCAAAATGGCAGGGACCTAACAGAGGCAGAAGAGATTAAGAAGAGGTGGCAAAATTACACAGAAGAACTATACAAGAATGAGCTTAACGTCCCTGATAATCACAATGAGGTGGTCACTGACCTCGAGCCAGACATCCTAGAATGTGAAGTGAAGTGGGCCTTAGAAAAGCTGAGCAACAACAAAGCTAGTGGAAGTGACAGTATTCCAGCTGAGCTATTCAAAATCTTAAAAGACAGTGCAGTAAAAGTGCTACACTCAATTTGCCAGCAAATTTGGAAAACTCAACAATGGCCACAGGATTGGAAAAGATCAGTTTACATTCCAATTCCAAAGAAAGGCAGTGCCAAAGAATGTTCAAACTATCGCACCATTGCACTCATTTCTCATGCTAGTAAAGTCATGCTTAAAATCCTACAAGCTAGACTTCAGCAGTATGTGGATCGAGAACTACCAGAAGTGCAGGCAGGACTTCGAAGAGGCAGAGGAACTAGAGATCAAATTGCCAACATACGCTGGATCATGGAGAAAGCTAGGGAGTTCCAGAAAAACATCTACTTCTGCTTCATTGACTATGCTAAAGCCTTTGATTGTGTGGATCATAACAAACTGTGGCAAGTTCTTAAAGAGATGGGAGTACCAGACCATCTTATTTGTCTCTTGAGAAACCTATATGCGGGCCAAGAAGCAACAGTGAGAACTGGACACGGAACCACTGATTGGTTCAAAATTGGGAAAGGAGTCCGGCAAGGCTGTATACTGTCGCCCTGCCTATTTAACTTATATGCAGAGCACATCATGAGAAAGGCAGGGCTAGATGAATCAAAAGCTGGAATTAAGATTGCCGGAAGAAATATCAACAACCTAAGATACGCAGATGATACCACTCTAATGGCAGAAAGTGAAGAAGAACTAAAGAGCCTCTTGTTGCAGGTGAAGAAGGAGAGTGCAAAACTTGGGTTGAAACTTAACATTAAGAAAACCAAGATCATGGCATCTGGCCCTCTCAATTCCTGGCAAATAGATGGGGAAGAAATGGAGGTAGTGACAGATTTTATTTTCCTGGGCTCCAAGATCACTGCAGATGGGGACTGTAGCCAAGAAATTAAAAGACGCTTGCTCCTGGGGAGGAAAGCCATGGCAAATCTAGACAGCACACTAAAAAGCAGAGACATCACCCTGTCAACAAAAGTGCGTATAGTCAAGGCTATGGTCTTCCCAGTTGCAATGTATGGCAGTGAAAGTTGGACCATAAGAAAGGCTGAGCGCCAAAGAATTGAGGCCTTTGAACTGTGGTGCTGGAGAAGACTCCTGCGAGTCCCTTGGACCGCAAGGCGATCAAACCGGTCAGTCCTAGACGAGATCAATCCTGACTGCTCTTTAGAAGGCCAGATCCTGAAGCTAAAACTCAAGTACTTTGGCCACCTAATGAGAAAGAAGGACTCACTGGAGAAGAGCCTAATGCTGGGAAAGATCGAGGGCAATAGAAGAAGGGGACGACAGAGAATGAGGTGGCTGGATGGAGTCACTGAAGCAGTAGGCGTGAGCTTAAATGGACTCCAGAAGATGGTAGAGGACAGGAAGGCCTGGAGGAATGTTGTCCATAGGGTCGCGATGGGTCGGACACGACTTCGCAGCTAACAACAACAACAACAACAATTGTTAGCATAGTGATGTTAGTTAACCGAGTGCTGGCAGGTGATCTATCCAGAAGCTTCATGTAGATGTTAAGCAAAAATTGTGAGAGACTAAAGCCCTGAAACACCCTGCAGAGCAGGCATTTAGAGCTACCCTTTTCTCTCCCCAATGATTGTCTTAGTATCTGAATGGTTCTGCCTACCAGCCAGTGGTCTAAGCTCAGCTGCCATACCCCACCCCTATAATCCAGCCACATCTACACCACTGCTCTGGCTCCTCTGCTCCTATCAAGGTGGGCAGAAGCAAGAAAATATACCATAACTAGTGAGTAAACTAGGGTAGGTTTTTACACCCAATTTCCATTTTTCAATCCAAGGGGGGATAAACAACAACACCCCAGATAACTTCCCCCTTCATCCCCACAGAACTTACTTCAAAGTCCAGTCAGGATAAAGTTCTTAAGTTCAGAATCGTTCTCCAGTCAAACTTTAAGAAGGTGAGACTGTTAAACCTCAAATCTATTGAGAAATGATGAATCCAATCTACATTCTGGCTTCTTTGATGTTCACAAGTGCCATCCAAGATGGCTGCTATCTCCCTGGATATACCTCAGCCTAACTGCAGGATGGTGATTGGTTTTCCTGCAAGATCAGCAGCCGGCTCCTGGTCTTATTGATATTTGACACTAATACTCAGTTGCCCCAACTCTGAAATATTGACGACAGGCATATCAGAGCCGTCAGTCTCATCTTTGCACAGCCAGGAAAACTGGTCATTACAAGTTTGCTACCATTTGTTACCATCGGGAGGAACCTCTTCAAATACACCAGCATCACTATTAGGCTGCTCAGTGGCTGAGTGGCAGTGTTTCTATCTGGAGCCTCTTGCTGCTAAACTGTTGATCAGAGGCTCCATCCCAATCACTGTCCAACTACCATTGCCAGCTCTTCCTCCAGGTCCAGTGAAGACATTACATAGTTGTCCAACAGTTGCTTTGAAGACTTTGAATACTGCTGCAGAGGGTTTCTGGGGAACACCAAAGGGCATACATGCCAACCAAAGAAATACTAGAAAACTTTCCTAATTTTCTACAAGCTTCAATGCAACCACACAGAAGATATAACATATTTTGCTGTAACACCAGTGGTGTGTCTTCAACAACATGTCATTTGTCTTAGCACCATGACAAGAGAGAGAAAGAGGGGGAGAGACATAATGGTATCTAAATTATAAAATTCCATTATTTTTCTGAATTCACATCCAGAGAAAACAATAACTATTTCATTTTCCCTCAAAAGGTTTATATTGAAGCTGCAGTAATAAACTAATAAAATGCCTCCCAAGAAGACCAGAGAGGTGATGCAAGATAAGCTAATTTTACTTTATTGTAAAGCTACATTAACAGATTCTTCTAAATCTTAAAGTACGGTCCTCCCACCATCTCTTTTTACCACCTGATAAATTAGGATGGATCCTTTCTAAGTTTCTTTCTCTGCCCATTTTACAGCTGTAGGCTCCTCCCCCTTTTATCTGATCATTCCATATCTGATCTTTTCCCCTCATTTTTCTAGGGCATTCTCACATCCCAATACAACTGCCTATCTTACATATTTTAAAATAATTCTGTATGAAATTCCATTGGGTAGGTCATCCTATTATAGTTGCGTTATGGTATTACATGCAAATATATAGGGGAATAATTTTGTGTTATCATACTGCAACCTCCACACTCTACCACCATGAATGTCTAGTTTTAATTTTTTTTTATTTTGCTAAGTATATTATTTTTGTACTGTATTGCTTGTACTCATATAATCAGAATATCTGTCACCACTGGGAAATAACTTGCTTCTGTGCTTCCATGTTCAACATGAAATATTATAATTTTTCATTGAAAGCAATCATGTTTATTTAGGTCCATTTCCTTTATTGGGGTGAATCAGAGTGGTAGAAAAGATTATGCAAGCTTTGAAGTTTTCATCAGGCAACTGAATTCTGCATTTCAAAGTCATTTCCAAGGAGATTTTACTTTGCATACAAAATTAATACTGGGTTTGTTGGCAATAGATTATATCTAACATCTTCATGAGAGAAAAAGGCTTTTTAATATATATACCCTTTCTCCCATAGCAAACTCAGAAGATTTTTTGTTCTTTTGGAAAGTGCAGGCAGTTCTCTAGAGAAAGGAATTAATCAAGAAGCTAAGGATTAGAGCCCTCAGCCTTCAATAAAAGGAAACTTTACAAGAAACTGGAAAAAGTCCAAGAAACAAGCAGGGTTCAGGACATAATAGAAAATATTTAACTAGTTTAGCTGAAAAATATTGCCAGGGACAATTTATTTATTTGATTTTATTTTAATTCGATTTATATCCCGCCCTTCTCCGAAGACTCAGGGCGGCTTACAAGCTTAGCAGTATATGATGGCATATACTTAAAATAATATTTTGTCTCTGCTTAGTAATTCCATTTTCAAAATTAAATGGATTCTATAAATTAGGAACAGTCCAACATCATCATGTATTCTGTCCATGTTTCTGTTTGTTATTTTACCACTGGTACTTTCAAGTCACTATCAGATTTGAACAACTCTGCATGTTTATCTTCATTGCCTTTAAATATTTATTTGGCACTGCTTAAACACCAAAAATAATTTTTACTTTTTTTGCTTTAAAAGCATGATTTTACAGTAGTCCTTGTGCCTTATTTAATAACCAAAGTCACAACTGTGTTGAAAAGGTAATTTTATGTCCAGTTCTTGCACTTATGTCTGTTGCATCATCCCCAAGGTTAAATGATCAACATTTGGGTGTTTGCAACTGGTAATTGTGAATGTCACAGCATCTTGTGATCACCATTTATTTGCTTCACAAGAAGAGTCAGTGGAGAAATGGGCAGTACATACTTGGTCACATGATATCTTATTTAATAACTGCAGGTGATTTGTTTAACAACTATGGTGGAAGTGAGGCTGTAAATCTGCCCTGGTCACATGTTGTCTTGTATGATGACCTAATTGTTTAGAGACGGAGTTACCAGTGGCATTTGTGGTTGTTAAGTGTGGACTACATATACTCCACTTTTATAAGATTAGTATATCTCTTAAAAAGAGGAGAGGAAAGAAAAGGCTGATTTTTCTAGTCACAGACCTCAGTCCGGGGAGATGGCACTATAGATTTAATTTTTTCTCATTTTTCCCCTCTTAATTTAACAGCAAATGTGGGCACCCTGTTTTTCTTACATAACATGGCTGCAGGGAGAATGCCATATAAAGCATTCCCTAAAAGGTAGATGGTTGCAAAAAGTGCTACCACACACAAAGCAGGCAATAGAGCGAGGTGTAAAGGAGTTGTCACATTCTGGGAAAGAAACAATAAAATTTTAAACCATGGCAGATGAGGAGGAGGTGGATATTTCAGCTTTATCCCTTAAGTGAAATGTCAGTCTGTCATTAGGTCTGGCAGAAGAGGCATACTTCGGGTTTCATTTACAAAAGAATACCATCTGATGGGACTCAAAAAGAGAGCCTTTTCTGTCACAGCAACCGCCCTCTAGAATGCTGTTCCCACAGATTGGATTGACAGGAGGGTTGAGAACTCTAATCTTTTAGCCTATGGACTCAGTCTTGCTGCAATAACATAACATACCGTTTCCCCCCGAAAGTAAGACCTATCCCCAAAATAAGCCCTAGTTTTGGAGTGAGGCACTTGCTTAAAAATCAAAACAGGGCTTTGGGTGGGTGGGGTGGAGCTGCCTCATGCACCCCGCACCCACTTACCATTGCAGCCAGGCTTCCTGTGAATTGACACCTGCCTCTCCTCACCGGACCATTTCTGCTGCGTCCCCTGGCCTGCATTTCGTTATCAGAGGCCTTCTGGAAAGGCCTCTGACAGCGAAATGCAGGTCGGAGCTCCATTCTCAGCTGCAGAGGCATTTTCTTAGTGGGCCAGCTGGGTGGGGCTGCCGGTGCTGCTGCAGCAAGGTGAGTGGAAAAGACACCCCCCCCCCTCCCGAAATAAGACCTGGTGCCTCTTTGGGAAGCAAATAAAAAAATAAGACCAGGTCTTATTTTCAGGGAAACATGGGTATATAACCCCCCCCACTCACACACACACACTGTATGTCTGTGTGTGTGTTTAAGTTCCTTGTACGGTAGTATTAATTTTTTATTTCAAATGTCATCATCTAATTGATAATTAATAATTTTATTAATAAATAATTAATAAATTCCTTTATAATTTCAACTTTTATTATGATTCATGAATGTTAGGCTCTGATACCATCCTTTTAAATTCTCAAATAGGAATATAAGATATATAAAGTGCACCATTTTCTTAAAATGGTATGATTATATAGACATAGTAGAAATGCAACATCAGGCATTGAGATATATCAAGAAGCTGCTAATGGATTTCAAATATACAATAATGGAATTTTCAATGAAGGCAAAACTTTCCTTATTAAGGTGCATCATCTTAGATATTCACTTAATCTGAGTTATATAAAATTCTATTCTGTAATGCTTCTCATTTAGTTGTAAATAGTTTAATTTCTTCCCTGTGTAATTATGTGCATATTTAATATCATTGACAGTGGCAAATAACATTGACTCTACTTTTCAGGTGCAACAATGAGAATGAATGGTATCAGATCCATGAAAATATAATTCGCAAGTCGAGCACCAAATATACAGCACCCAGTTCAAATTATGGTAATGTTTTATTTTAGCTCTTTTAAAGATACATATTTTCTTTGGGAATGAAAAAATTATACTTGCCACATAGTTCATATTTTAGAGCCTGTGGTCAGTCATGAACAGTCCTCAAGTCGATGTCACATGTTCAGTGAGGAATGTACTGTACCTGCTTATAGGTTGCTTCCTCCGCCCCGCCCCCCAAACGTATTTGCATATTTATCTGGCAAGGAGGGGAATACAGAGAGTATAGCATGGAAGAAAGGATGACGAGAGTGGGAAGTTTGCAGGGGATGCTGCTAACATCCTTGAGAGGAAAAAAAACTTGTCCTTTCTCTCAGGCCATATTTAGATTATTGGGTATGAAGCAAATCAATACCTAACATAAGAGGAGCATGTAAGGTAACTGTGATGCAGAATGGCAAGAATTCTGTTACTATAATAGTATTGTGTGTTGCAAAATAGGACCAGCTTGAAGCACTTGCTTGACACTCATTTTCAGAAGAAAAAGTCTAATAACTACATCGACAATTAACACATCTCTAAAATTGGCTGTGGCACCTGCGTATTGTTAAACAAGATATAACTGCCTGAAAGTAAGAAAGTGTAGATGATCTGGCAGTAACGGGGGATAGTAGAATAGAAGAGAAAAAAATGGAAAAGATCACAGAATATCAAGTTCTTAAAATCGATTTTCATCCTTGTTAAAGTATCAGATCAAAAGCCCTCATGCTTCCAAATTCTTTATGCCATCTATTGTTTAGAGTAATTATATTAATTAAATACAGATGGAGCAATACTATTTTTTGTATACCTTATTTTATATACACTTAAAATCTACTCAGCCAGCCTCCTTGATACTTTGTTGTTCCTGTTACTCTAACAGCAACTTCGGGATTGATTTAGTCCCAGAGTTGTCACCCTTGTACTCTTCTGATGACAGAAAAAGTTTTGCGTTTTAAATCTAGACTTAAAACTTTTCAGTTATGAGCAGTAGCAGATTTTTTTTTATTCTGATTGGACAGTTGTGGCATTTTGACTACTTCAGTAACAGACCTGTTTGACTTTTATATTGAATATAGCTTAATTTTATTCAATTTAATTAGTTATATATTATTTTTAGTTTTTATACAGTAGGTCAGCTTTATTATTTTTATTGTAAAATGACTTCCCTTTTGCTATTCCATTGTTCTCTTATAATTAGCACTGCCTAGGTTTTAAACTATCTACATTGTTGTATATTCTAATTTAATTGATACACCTTTATTTCTATTTGCATAGTTTTATCAGATATAAATACATATATCATATCATATAGTACTATGTATTGTTAATATATTAATATATATCATTATATAATTATTCTTATCAATATAATACTGTTTTTTTGAGAAATGTATTGTTACCACTTGGCTTCTGAGTACAATTCAGGGTGCTAGCTTTTACTTAAACATTTCCTGGTTTAAGACCCTTATATCTGTACACCACTTTTTTCTACTAATATCTTCCCACTTGCGGGAAGTGGCCAATACTGGGCGAAAGTCATTTAGTTTTAATTCTGTTTATTTCAATACTTTTTACACATACTGTGTTTCTATGACCTATTTTATATCTATTTTACTTGCTCAGCATTGAATGTTATGTCTATAATTTGAAGGTGCTTCTGATAAGAATAAAAAAAGATCTTCCCCCTTGATAAAATGGTGTAGGATAGGCTCTTTATGTCCTGTCACTTGGCATTACCATTTGCAGGTGTTGCCATCTCCTCTGAACAAATACACAACTAGAATTGCTTCGTGCTGCTGTTTCCACTGTGTTGAAGAGGACAATCTCTTATATTATTTTATGCTGCCCAGAGAATCTTCAACATAAAAATATAATAATTCCTATTCTCTGATAGTATTGTGTTGTCTTTAACATAATTCTGGTACATTATATTTTTTATTTGTTTCATAGTAAATTGAACTATATGGATCTAATTTTGCTCCATTTTTTCAGGACTTATAATTTCTCTTCAACTTCTCCGTGGAGAAATGGAACAAATTCGAAGAGAATATCCTATTATCTTTAACAGAGGGGTGTCTATTACAAGAAAAGTAGGATTCCCAGATGTGATCATGCCTGGTAAGTGAATGAAAGTTCCATTTATAGCAATTATTGAATGCTGATCTTTATCAATGTAAATAGCGTTATAAAATAAATATTAAATAAAAGATGTAGCTGATTTAATTGTAAATAGTATATTTTACTAAAAATAATTTGACAGAACTAAAGCTTATACAGGAATGTCCTCTTTAGTTTTTTCCCCAATGAAACCCCTTCTTATAACTTATGTAGAATTATAACTCCAATTGTAACTTGATAATGCTTCCTGTTCTACTTATGTTTGAAGTCTGGGGATGAATTTTTAATGCAGCAGGATTTTTTTTCCTGGATGTTACTTTAGATGATTTGAGCATGTTTTAGAAGTCAGTCTTAAATTAGGAATGAATGCATATACAATGGTACGGCTCTTCTTGCTAGCTTGCCACATGCCTGACTTGGTTTTAAGTCTCAGGTATGCATTAGTGTAAGAAAGCTTGTATTAGTAAGGATTATGTTACTCATGAAACCCCTTTTGTAAGCCTTACAGAATTTCAACATGAAGTAATAGTTCTTAATGCTGTATGGAATACTGCTTTCAGAATGAAAATGGTTTCAAAATAATTTTGATCATGTATCAGCTTTTCAGCAAACAAACATTTCCATTGTTTTGATTCCTTATTGAAACATTTCATCTTCTTTAATTACAATTAGCAATTATAAAAGATACTTGTTACATATTTCCAAGTGCATTTTTTGTTCTCCATCAGTATAGAATTTTAGTACAAGGAAGATTTTTAATTAATATAAAGGGCAGTGACAGATAAAATTGAATTGAATTTGTTTATGTTTAGTATTTCATTATTTTGTTGCTTTGTCCCATAATAATTTTATATTAAAGGACAATATAACATTGTGATAGATGTTTTATTCCAAAACATTTGAGTGAGAAATTTTATTAACTTTCTTTTAAGAATGAAACTCCTGGTTTCAATATCAAGCAATATTTTACACTTTTGTATTCTGACATTGGTACATTTCCAAAATGCACGAGATGGCCCATTCTGGTTTTTTTTGAAAAAGAAGTTTTCTGCTTTAATAGGATACTTCATGAATTTTTGAATTTCCATTGTTTCAAAATGAATCATTTTCCAATTTCTAGAACAGTAAAAGAATGATTTAACTGATGGACTCTACTAATTATGTGTATTTGATACACTATGAAATATTGGCAACTGTATTGAATGGAAACATTTGGTTTAATTAAATGTTGAAACCAAGACCTATTTATGTTCCATGGAATGGTCTTCCATGGAATTTTAAATAAAATATAACAAATTGTTTCTTACATTACTATTTATCATGAGGTAATACATGAGTTATGAACATTCATTAAGCGACTATTTGAAGTTATGGGACTTTCACCCGCTTCTTGAACTTCTGGTCGTTGCAGTGCCTCCCTGGTCACATAAACAAACTTGGGGTTTGGTAACTGGCTCACACTTATGACCAGAAGGAGCATCCTTTGGTCATGTGATTATTATTGTCAACCTACTCTGCCAGCTTACCTCAAGTAAAGTCATTGGGGAAGCTGGCAGGGAAAATCATAAGTCACTCGGGTAAGTCTCCTAACCCCACCTTTGTTCACTCACATGCATCTTTCCTTCTCCCTTTGCTGGTTTGGGCCCACCACTGTCCTCCTTCCCTGGGCATCTTTGTGCTTGCACAGACTTATGCACCCTCCAGTGCCCTCGCTCCCTGGTCTTCATGTGCTGGCACTCAGGCACACATCCATCAGCACTCTCCTTCCCTGAGCCTCCCTGTGCTCGCATGTACCCTGTGTCCTATTTTCCGGTCTACCCTGACCTTCTGCCACACTGTAGCACCCATCAACTGATACATGGCCAGGGCCATTCCGGGCCCCTTTGTGGCTCCCTTGATGTTTTATCATGGAAATAAAATTGATGAAGTCTCCTTCAAATTGGGCTTCATTCTTGATGAATTAATCTTTATAGGTTTGGGGGAGGAACAATACAGAAGGAATTTCACATTGCTTTCTTTCAGGATGTTTTTTTTTTACTTCTGACTTAATATATAGTTCGGAATTACCTGGCAGTTTCCTATCCAAGCAGTATCCAACCTTGAGCAGTGCTTAGTTTCTAAACACTCAGCAGGTGGTGCTCCAAGCACTGTTGTTATTAGAAATTATGAGTGAGTCTAATACAGTACTTCAGAAATTTACCCAAGATATCTCTTTGGTTCTTGATTTTTATTTCATGTGTGGACCCATATTACTAATCTATTTATTTGCAAACAAGTGTATATCTCAAAGAACATCTTTTCTCTTTTCCTCAATTATTGTGCGTATTTTGTTTTTAATTTACTCATAAAATGTATTTTAACATTTAACTGTAATGTTTGGTTTTAGCTTTCTTGTCTAAATTTTCTTGGCACTCTGTTTATCTTCCCTTCATTCTCTCCCCTTAATGGCACAGACGTGAAGATAGTTGGGTGTAAGTTGTTGCTTCATTGTGTTCTGACCATTTATTGCTTGCTTTTTTCACATTTTCTACACCATACTTTACCCCATAATTTTCACTGAATGATTGAAATTCATAAATATAATGTAAGTCAGCTATGCTGATGGTGTATGCCAGAAAACACTTCCCATTACCCAATGTATTACACATTCTGACTAAACTAACTCCCTGAGGTGTGTTCAGGCATTCATAGTTTTCTCCTCTTCAAAATATTCATTCCTCTTTCCTATGGGGGTTACTTCTGGAATGGAACAGTTACAAGTGTATATCACAATTCCAGATTTGCATTCTGTCATCACTATATTGTGTTCATCAGTGTTTTTTGCCAGCTGAACAGATACTAGTGAATAAAATTATCTGTCCCTCCAGTGCATCTCAAATTACTCTGAAAAGATGGGAAAAATTAAGTTATGAAATAAGAAACTATAGATTATCTTATTTCCAACTCAATATAGTTATGAGATATCCTTGGAATACCCAGGAGGAAAAGAACAAAAATGGTCAACAAGAAATAACATTATTTTCTATGACAATTTATGAAAAAAAATATTGTTGCCGGGGAGCAGAGTGTGGCAATGGTGCAAAGCCTGTTTCTCTTATTGTCTCATTTTTTATTCATAAACCAAGTTTTAGGTTTTCTATTGATGTTGCTATTGTTGTTTTTATTTTCTGATGATTGTATTCCTCACATCCCTTTTCTATGCACTGTACTACATGGGATCTAAACCTTTCATGGATTGGAATTTGTTTATTGTGAAATTATAATATACATAAAGTTTCTCTAAAGAAAGGAGATTCTTCCAGTTTCAGCCAGGCAGTTCTACATTTATATTTTACTCATTTCTAGAATACAGTCCTAATTAAGTGATATTTTTGAAATGGAACATTAGTTGTCATATATTCTCTTAAAACAGGCTTCAAAATAGTAAATTGATCTACATTAATACATTATTAAAAATTTTATGATATTTTGAAAACTACTTGAGTTTGATAGAAATGCTTTGGCACTATGTACAAACACTTTATTTTCTGTTAATGTGTTATATAATTTGCAGACAACTCCCTTGCGATTTGCAGGGATATATATATATATGTGTGTGTGTGTGTGTGTGTGTGTGTGTGTGTGTGTGTGTGATATGTTAACTCTTAGATTACTTTGCTAGGCCCCAAACATGGGGCAAATCTTTATTTCCTGTTTTCAGCCTTATCTCAAAGGCCATCGAACAGGCTGTAGTCACACCGGACATATCTCTCCCCTTGCAGAAAGCTAACAAAGCGAGAGAGAACCTGTGGCTCAAGAAGTAAAAACACTGCCTAACGTGCAATCAGCTCAGGTTCGAATCTCAGAAGGGTATGACTGACTGATGAAGACTAATGAGTCAGAAATGCATCTCAGCCTCCCTAAATTCTTTGTTAGTAATTTACACACACACACACACACACACACACACACACACACACACACACACATATATATATATATATATATATATATATATATATGAATTTCTATACCGCCCTTCTCCCGAAGGACTCAGGGCGGTGTACAGGGCAATAAAAGCACTACAAAAGTTACAAAAGTTAAAAGTAAATTAAATTAATGAAGCCCTAACAATAAATAATTTTAAAAAACCCAAACCCTTAAACCAGGCCGGCCTGTTCAAATAAATAGGTTTTCAGATCCCGGCGGAAAGAGCGAAGGTCGGGAGCCATCCGGAGCTCAACCGGTAATTGATTCCAAAGGGCTGGCTATGACATGTAATTGGATGTTTCAAATTTAAACGTATAGAAACAAATTTGATTTCGTTAGTGCCATGCTTTCTTTAGAAGTATTTTCAATAATGGAGGAAGACAAAATCACACCCTATTAGGCATCACTTAATAAAGCAGATGGCTTGAGTACCACTAATATAGCATAAGGACAAGAAAGAAGATAAAGTCACAGCCTCTTAGCATCACTTAGGACTCACTTAGCCTACTAGCCTACAGTCTTCTTCACAAAAGGAAGATTGGAAACTGGACTGTAATTGTCCAGAATAGGATGGGCCAATGATGATCTCTTAAGAAGTGGATGTACCACCACCGCCTTCAAGAGCGAGGGATCTTATACTCCTTTAGAAGACCATACCACTGCATGGACCAATCATTTGGTTACCTCCAAGGCCACCTGGACCCCAGAAGGGGCCATTGTCTAACAAACAGATGGTCAAGATGACAGTTTGGAAGACCTTGCAAACAAATTCAGTCGACATAATCTCATAATTCACTTCTTCCTTCCTGCCCAGTTAAAGTCTAAATCTGGATGAATCTGAGTGACTTTATCTTTCAGGTAGCATGAATATTCCTCACTATAGCCTGCAGGTAGTCTAGCCACCTGCCAGCAGAAAATAAGTCACTCTAAACAGATCCACTAGGTGGCATTCAGCCAATGCAACCATGGCACAGAAATAACTTTCATTATCCTTATTGCCTAAATAATGGTTTTACTTATGTTCAGCCAGATTCAATCTTGGATTCTGGTGCTTCATCTCCCAGAGCTCCTCAGAAAACTAAGCTACTTCCCTGAATTGGTATCTAGTTAGCATTCATATAAAAGCAATCTAGTGTAAGGCCTTAGGCATCTAACTGTTCCAGGCTGGGAGCTACTGTGTTTGTGGAGTTGTTGCGGTTTTTAAAAAAGTGTTGTGAGTGTTTTTTAATCTTGTAGTTTGTTACGTTTTTAATGTTTTAAGTATATTTTGGTCTTGTAATCTGCTCAGAGTCTTTTGGAATGGTTGATCATAATAAATATAAATAATAATAATTCCTTTATTATGCAATCCTTTCTTCATATTTGAAACAATACAATTTATTTATTTATTTATTTTATTTATTATATTTTTATACCGCCCTTCTCCCGAAGGACTCAGGGCGGTGTACAGGGCAATAAATACAAAAACAGGATACAAAAGTTAAAAACGATTAAATAAATGCCCA
Organism: Vipera berus; assembly: GCF_964194415.1. NCBI lineage: Eukaryota > Metazoa > Chordata > Lepidosauria > Squamata > Viperidae > Vipera > Vipera berus. The sequence continues at coordinate 220,929,668 of NC_138203.1, forward strand.
AGGTTAAAACAATAATTAAGACGTATTAAAACCCCAACCCTAACCCATCAGACCAGGTCAGATTGCTCAAATAGATACGTTTTTAGATCGCGCCGGAAGGAGCGAAGGTCGGGGGCCGTCCGGAGCTCAACCGGCAAGCGGTTCCATAGGTCTGGCGCGCCCACAGAGAACGCTCTCCCCCTGGGGGCCACCAATTGACATTCTTTGATCGGAGGCACCCTGAGGAGGCCCTCTCTGTGGGAGCGCACTGGACGGAGGGAGGTTGACGCCGGCCGCAGGTGTTGCCGTAGGTAATCCGGACCCATGCCATGTAGGGCTTTGTAAGCCATTACTAACACCTTGAATCTCACCCGGAGGGCAACCGGCAGCCAATGCAGCTCGCGGAGCAAAGGTGTAACATGGGAGTATCGGGAAACCCCCAGCACAACTCGCGCGGCTGCATTCTGCACCAGTTGGAGCCTCCGAGTGGACTTCAAGGTAATGGTAGCTTGTCTACTTTTTGCCCTCCTGTGTTAAATTTTCAGATTATCTGTTTTACCTGGATTGCGTATGCAATCCCACAGTACCTCAGCTAATCATGTTCTGTGTGATGTGCTTTGCTATGTCTAAAATGACTATCCACAAAACAAATGATATGTTGGTTCTGAAACCCTCTTGGTTTGTACAAATATCTCTTTCTAAAACAGCCTTAGGAATTTGACTGAAAGCCAAGTCATACATCAGGTTTCAGATGTCTTCTTAGTGCCAACTATGTCCCCCTATCCTTTGTATGCATCCCATATCTAGAAAATCAACAAAGCAAGGATAGCTGGTAGTCTTGTGAATCTACAAAGCAAGGATTTGGAGGGATAAAAGGTCTTGAAACCTGCCCAGTCTTTCAGTTGTCTTTGGATCCAGACTTGGCAGTTTCCCTCTGGCTGATGTTTGCCAGCCTAGTTGAGAAGGATGTGGGTAAATATGGATGCGTGAGTGTTTGAGTTTGTGTGTGTGTGTATGAGTGTGCAAAGAAAGAGCAAATTTATATTGTAACTGGTAAAGGTTTGCTTACTTTAAATTAATTGGGTCTCCATGTTATTACAAACAACCAGCTGAGCCTCTGTGTTTGGTTGAATATGGCTGTTGACCAGCGCTGTGAGAGTGTGAGTGACCATAAGCCAAACCTGGAGCATGTGTAGTAGCAGCGATGTCCTTTTTGGAGTGTAGTGGCTTCCTTTTTGCAACCCTGCCATGCACCTCATTGTTGTTCAGTGTTTTCCTGACGGTGGTCGCATAAATAGTGCCATTTGCAAATGTAAGACCTTTGATTGAAACACTTGTCTCTAATTCCCCCTTCAAGCAGACTGGTAATCCTAGAGTTCATATACTTATGCTACATACAAATATGCAATTTAGGATCATTTTCCTCAATAAATTAATGAATAAGTATAATGTTTTTGATATATTTGTTTAATTGAGTTCTCATTATCTAGTTTTAGAACTTGTGATATAGGGAATAAGTCATTTTCCAGTTATATTTATGCAGAAATATTGAAAATTCAAAAGGATTCACTAATTTTTAAGTACTTTTAAGAACTATAGTTGCTTGAAAAAGACGGCTGGGTAAACCTGTCCTACAGAGAGGATGGAAGAATGTATGCAGTAAAAGTTAGAGTATTGACTTTATTGTCTACAACTGTTTATAATTAGCTATCAATGTGGAAATAGAACAATCTTGAATGATTTGACCAATTATTTGTTAACTAGATAATTTAAAAGGAATTTGAAAATCTTACCTCATGTCCTCTCCCTCTCCTTTGTCTCATAACTGGTTTCCTATTTTCAGACTCCATAAAGCATTACTAACAGCCATCAAATATAATACACTGATATTAAATGTTCATTTTTATTAACTATTCATTTTACAATTGGAATGAGTTGATATCTTATAAGAATAGTAAACAAAATATCATTGGCTTGTCCAGAAGAATAATTTACTATGTACTCTTTTCTAAAAGCATTTTCTCTCCTTATATGTAGGTGATATACGAAATGATTTGTACCTGACTTTAGAGAAAGGAGACTTTGAGAGAGGTGGAAAAAGTGTTCAAAAGAACATAGAAGTAACTATGTACGTTCTGTATGCAGATGGAGAGATTCTAAAGGTGTAAATATTTACATACTTTATTCAATGTATTTCTTTCATTGTTGGGTTTAAATTCTTTAAAATTTAAAATCTTTTATATGTGGAAGAGTTGAAATTCTTAATCAAATCTTTATTTTAATGATGAACTAAAGCAAAAACTAGACTTTTCAGCTAGAAAAATTGCTTATTTCACTGGTATGTTATGATTTAAGATTCTTTTGCATGATTTAATCTGCTGTATTTTCTATCCCAAAACATCTAGCACCAATTCTGTTTCTTAGATGGACCATTTAATTTATTATTACATCACTTTTCCATCTTTGCACCAAAATGTTTATGGAAACGTAACATAGTTCTCCTCCATTTTACACTGTGGTCAGATTTCAATGAGGATTCCAACTACCAAACAATATTTGCATGTTGAATTCTAATAACCCTCCCAAGAGAATCCATACATTTCAAATAGTATTGCATTGCATAGCGTATTATAAAAACTGTATCTTCTCTTTTCTTATATCCAAAATCCAAAATCACTGAAATATTGTAATAATATTGAAGAATTCACCCTACCCATATTACAGTATAGTATACATAGTCTATTGTCAATTCCTTTTAAGAGAAATTAATCTTGTCTTCACTTTAAGGGCCTTCTACCTAATTATACTAGAATCTATTTACTGTATGAGGTTTTGAGACAATGTTTTATTTTTAAGTTTTTGTATTCACCCATTTTAACCATTTTAGATTATGCTCACATGGTCCTGTTAGAGCAAAGCAATAGATTTTAAACCCAGATAGTCCTTACTTTGACTCAGTCAACTAAATATTTTGGAATATTTTTCTGAGGTTTTCCACATTAGCAACTTGAACCCATAGTCCAGCCTCAGCCTCCAGGGAAATATGTACCAAGTCTGGCCCCAGGTTGTGACAGTCAGGATGTGACTGTGATGCAGTTCCAGCTTGACACCAGGATATCACAGCAACACCCTTACCCATGCCCTTCCTGGCTGGTTTATTCAGCTCGGGAGGAGACACGAGGCTGGTTCCAGGCAGTGATATCTGCTTCTTTGAGTGAGGGTGTCTTTCCCGCCGCTTTGAAGGAAGTGGTGGTGAGACCCCTTCTCAAGAAGCCTGCCCTGGATGCAGCTATTTTGAATAACTATCGTCCGGTCTCCAACCTTCGCTTTTTAGTGAAGGTTGTTGAGAGTGTGGTGGCGCATCAGCTTCTTCTGTTCCTGGAGGAAACTGATTATCTTGACCCATACCAATCGGGTTTCAGGCCCGGGTACAGCACGGAGACGGCATTGGTCGCGCTGATGAATGATCTCTGGCGGGCTCGGGACAGGGGTTGTTCCTCTGTCCTAGTCCTATTAGATCTCTCAGCGGCTTTTGATACCATCGACCATGGTATCCTGCTGCGACGTCTCAGGGGGTTGGGAGTGGGGGGCACTGTTTTACGGTGGTTCTCCTCCTACCTCTTGGGCCGTTCGCAGTCGGTGTTGATGGGAGGGCAGAGGTCCGCCCCGAGGTCTCTCGTTTGTGGAGTTCCTCAGGGGTCGGTCCTCTCTCCCCTCCTGTTCAATATCTATATGAAGCCGCTGGGTGAGATTATTCGTAGTTTTGGGGTGGGGTATCATCAGTACACCGATGATACCCAACTTTTTCTTTCCACCCCAAACCAACTCAGTGATGCCCTCGACGTGATGTCCCGTTGCCTGGAGGCGGTTCAGGTTTGGATGGGGAGAAACAGGCTCCGACTCAGTCCTGCCAAGACTGAGTGGCTGTGTGTACAGGCATCTCGAGTGAATCATTCTATTCCATCTTTAATGATGGGGGGTGAGGTGTTACCTCCCATCGATAGGGCTTGCAACTTGGGTGTCCTCCTGGACTCGCGGCTCAGTTTTGAAGATCATATAGGAGCCGTGACCAGGGGGGCTTTTGCCCATGTTCGCCTGGTGCGCCAGTTGCAGCCCTATCTGGACCGAGATGCCTTGCGCACAGTCACTCATGCGCTCGTGACCTCCCGGTTAGACTACTGCAATGCTCTCTACATGGGGCTGCCCTTGAGGACCACTCGGAGGCTTCAACTGGTGCAGAATGCAGCCGCGCGAGTTGTGATGGGGGCTTCCCGATACTCCCATGTAACACCTCTACTCCGCGAGCTGCATTGGCTTCCGGTTGCCCTCCGGGTGAGATTCAAGGTGCTGGTGATGACCTATAAAGCCCTAAATGGCTTGGGTCCGGGATATCTGAGGGAACACCTGCTGCTGGCATCAAGTTCCCTTCGTCCTGTGAGCTCCCACAGATAGGGCCTTCTTAGGGTGCCGCCGGCAAAGGATTGCCGGCAGGCGACACCCAGGGGGAGGGCCTTCTCTGTGGGCACGCCTACCCTTTGGAACCAGCTACCCGTAGAGCTCAGGACTGCCCCTGATTTTCGTTCGTTCCGCCGGGACCTGAAGACCTGTCTCTTTGAGCTTTCCGGCCAGGACTGAGAATTTTTAATTTTTAACTTATTATAATTGGGTTTTTTAATCAGAGTTATAGGGGTTTTAGATTTTCAATCAAGGATAATTTAATCTATTTTAATTGTTATTAACTTTTGTATTGTAATATTGTTTTAATTGCCTTGTGAACCACCCTGGGTCCTACGGGAGAAGGGTGGTATATAAGTTCAATAAATAATAATAAATAAATAAATAATAATAATAATAATAATAATAATAATAATAATAATAATAATATTGGCTCCTATTATCCCCAAGACACCTCATTCAGTATGTTCTTTTCTCCCTGCCATAACATTCAAACTATATCCTCTTATGCTATTTAAGCAAAGCTAAAAAAAAGTTGGACAAGCTTACTTTTATTGCTTGTTTTAGATACTGTTAAATTAGGTTAGATATTGTTTCTCCTACCTGAAACTCAGCAAATGGTTACCAAATTTAATATCAAAAATTCAGCTATTTATTTATCTGTTTGTTTGTTTGCCGTCCATCTCATATCAAAATGACTCTGAGTGGCTTACAGCATTAAAACATTAAAATCCTAAGAGATAAATATTTCTACAACAATAAAATGGAAATCACAATCAAAATAAAAAGATCAGGAACGGAACAGGATGTACAAGGGGGTGGGGTGGGGGGAGATGGAATTGCTTCTTAATTCATCAACCACATCCAGTGTGATGATGCACCTTTATTGGGGCCCCAAGCCATTTGACAGAACCAGGTCTTCACGGTCTTGCAGGAAGTCAAAAGCGTGGGAGCCAATCTCACCTCAGAGGATAAGATATTCCAAAGGGCAGGAGCCATGGCAGAGAAGGTCCTTCTCCTGGACTCAGTCATAAGGAATTCCTTGTCTGAGCATGCCCCCTAAGCCAGCCAAAATTAAGCCTCTGATATAAGGAAGAGAAAAATGTGGAAAAACTGACTGACATTCCATCAGAACTGAAGAAGCTTCTTGGATGAGAAGCGGAATGTTTTCAAGGAAATAAACTAAGAAAGTCTAGTTGCCTTTTAAAAAGCACTTTTGGGAAATTTCTGCGCATAGGCTTTAGCTATAAGTCAGTTTAATTGAACCTTCACGTGTGGACCTGGTCTTTTGCACCTGACATAAAGCAAAATTATCCTTTACTTAAGATTCCTGGATTACTCTAGTTTTGTGGGGATACCAAATTTTCCACAGAGACTTTTTTTGGAGACAGAAGACCGAATGTGTTCTGTGTCCAGTAGAGGAAGGAGCTGGAGCATGTGACAGACCCTCCCTCCTTCTCTTTCCCTCTCTCCCTCCCTCTCCCTTTCCCATGGGAATGTGAATTCACAGTCTGGCATAAGGGGCTACATGCACAACACAGACTAATTAAAATATACAGAATCCTTGTATTGTTAACATGAGGTTGTTAGTATCTTAGTATCTTGTATCATGTTTACTGTAATATTTTAGTATTCTTACCTTGTACTTTTTTTTCTAGGACTGCATTAGCTTAGGCTCAGGAGAGCCAAATAGAAGTATATATCATTCGTTTGTTCTCTATCATAATAATAGCCCTCGCTGGGGAGAGGTCATCAAGCTCCCAATTCCCATTGACAGATTCCGCGGGTCTCACCTCCGTTTTGAATTCAGACACTGTTCCAGTGAGTATAACTTGTTAATATTTTACATAATTTTTATTAAGGATTATATTAAATAGATAAGACAAACCAAAACCTACCAAAATACAGGTAGCCCTCAACTTATCACCACAGTCGTTGAATGAAGTGGTTGTTAAGCAAGATGCCCAAGTGACTGCTTCACTCAATGACCCAACCCTGGTACCACAGGGAATGGGGGAGTCTTTGGGAGGCCTAGGCCAGCTACAGGGCCCATCAGTGTATAGAAGCCTTCCATGTGCCAGAATGTCTGGCCTCTCTTCCTGTCCCACCATGCCAAAGAGGCCTGGGCCTTAGCCCCACTCTACTACACCCAATAGGCCTTCTCCCTGTCCAGCTTCTGTTATCTTTTCATATCTTTTCCTCTTTTCTAGAAGTTCTTATCATCTTTCAAGGTCCATTTGTAATTTTCATGAAGTAACTCAAGTAAATCTCTTACAATTCAATTTAAAAAGGTTATTCCACAATGTATTTTTAAATTTTTATATGCAGTATTTTTAATTTTTCAATATTTGCTGTATATTATAAGAAATTATAAAAAAAAAAAATTTTAGAAAGCTGGACAGACGTGATGTTCTTTCTTTTCAAAATGGATCGAAGAGAATTCTACCCAGTGACTGTGGCTCTTAAGGTTTTTCAATCTTAAAAAAAACAGTAAGAAAGGTAAAGCTCCAAAGTGAATAAAAAGATGAGGCTTCGTTGAACCTTGAGTCCTGAAAAAGTGCATTTACGGCTGGGAGCATGATGGAATCCGCAACTTCCAGCTGATTGCAGGTGGCTGCAAAAATAACGGCTTCTGCTGTCTGTTTATATAAATCAGCTGTCCAAAGTACTTGTGGGCAATCTCCAGTTCTTTCTTCCAGAGAAAATTTCGACAGTCCTCATCTCACGTCTAGCTGCCTCTGCAAAAATGCAGGCATTGGTTTTCCCCTCACCAGAAGCATCTCCAAGTTTCTATATCTGCAGGAGATCTTATTGTCGTATTTTGCATGTTTTCATTAGATTAGTGCATAGAGCAGGAAATAATTTGAAAATATATGACAGCGTAAATTATTGCACCTATGTCAACCAGCAATAGTCACAGGAACTTACCTAACTTATAGCTGAGCAAGTATAAAATTGGTTGGAAGCAGTGTTTTTTTATTCTTGCAACTTTATGACATGTCAGGTTGTGAATGGCTGGTCCAGAATCACCCACTGAACTGCATGCTTTAGTGAGGATTTGAACTCTGGCTTCTTTAGTCATACATGTGCACTGTGACTACCATTTTCATTTGTGACAGATAACCTAAGGACCTAATCTGTCATTTTAAAAATGTGTGCAAACATTTGATTGGCTTTTGCAGCAAAAGATAAAGGAGAAAAGAAACTCTTTGGCTTTGCATTTACACCATTAATGAGAGATGATGGCACTACCCTATCTGATGATATTCATGAGCTTTATGTTTATAAGGTACTATTCTTCATTTTTTGTGTTCTGATCCTTGCATGTTTATATCCCCTCTTTGACTTATATTTAATGCGAGAAACACATCTGCTTGACTAGGTTGGACCAGAAGACCTCCAAGGCCCCTTCCAATTCTGTTATTCTGTTACATAAAAGTTTGCAGTTTTGGAAATCTAAGAATGCTGATAACTTTTTTTAAATAAACAGTCAAAATATTGCAGTTAATCATGGAAAAGTATCACTAAAATCTTGGTTCCTTTTTTCTTGCTTTATACTATAGTCATCTGAAGCACAATATTAACACAAATTAAAAAAAGGTTCCTTACTCACCATTTTGGGGTGTTCTGTTACTGCTTTTGGATAGACTAGAGTATCACATACAGATTCTGAAAAAAATACTCCATTTAGCAAAGAATGTTACTGTTTTGTGTCGCTAGAACAGATATTTAGAATCCTTGACAGGTAAAATAAATGAAAAGTGTTGCATTTTGGGATCACAGGAATACATTTTAATCCCCGTACTCATTCTGATTCTGATATTTAAAGGAAGCTAATTCTAATGGCAGATACGTGTAACGTTTTGATTCTAAATGATGTAATTAATAAATGAATGTTGTACGCATTTGTAGGCAAAACATATACATGAATAGGATCAGTGCTGCTTTTCAATATAGTCTGATTAGCAATAGTGGCAAATATCTGTAGTTCAGGCGAAGGATGAGGGTGAAGGTTCGTTCTCCAGCTTGTGAGTTGGTTTCCAAACATTTTTTACCAGGCTAGGTAACATCTTCAGCAGAGTTTAGGGGATGCCAATATCAGTTTTTCTTCTGTGGTCAGTAGGCCTTATGAGGGTCAGGTGTGAGTGTGTCAAGTGAGGGTCTTGTGATGGGTCAGATATGAATCATCAGTGAGAGTCTTGGGATGGGGAGGTTACATCAGGTGAGGGTCATTGAGAGGTGAAGTGCTGGTTGAGGCTTGCTTGGGTTAGTTGAGGGTCCATAATGTCCCTCATTGGCTGTGTGGTTGATTTGGATTCTAAGGGGATCGTAGGCTGGTTGTAGGTCAATGTGTCTGTTGATGGAATTGCTTGTGGAATGCCAGGCTTCCATTGGAGCAACACAAAAATCATCGGCCACACTAGCACCTGCCACACTCATGAGTTCATCAAAGCCTGGCACTCCACAAGCAATTCCAGGAACAGACACATTGATGTAACCTCTCCATCATAAGACCCATTATGAGACTCTCACAGCTGACCCATCACAAGACTCATTACAAGACCCTCACTTGGGACACCCACACCTGACCCATCACAAGATCCATTATAGGACCCTCACTTGACACATCCACATCTGACCCATCACAAGACTTGCTGACCACACAGATCCCTTATTAACAGAACACTGACATCCCCTAAACTTCTCTGAAGATGTTACCTAGCCTGATAAGGGTGGGTTCGCATCCCACCAGGCTCAAGGTTGACTCAGCCTTCCATCCTTCCGAGGTAGGTAAAATGAGGACCCAGATTGTTGGGGGCAATTAAGCTGACTTTGTAATAATGCCGCTTGGGGGGTCTGTGAAAGCCCTAATAAGCAGGCATATACATAGAATGAAGGCTACTGCTAAGCTTGTAAGCCGCCCTGAGTCTTCGGAGAAGGGCGGGATATAAATGGAATTAAAATAAAAAATAAAAATAAAAATAATGAAATGTTCGGAAACCAACCCACAAGCTCAGAGAATGAATCTTCACCCTAATCAGATTAATGTAACAATGTATAGAACAAAATAAAAAACTGAATAATTTATTTTCTTGTATTTCCAGTGTGATGAAAACAGCACATTCAATAACCATGCACTTTACTTGGGTCTTCCATGCTGCAAAGAAGATTATAATGGTTGTCCCAACATCCCTTCAAGCTTGATTTTTCAGCGCAGCACCAAAGAGTTTTTTTCAATCACTACTCAGCTGTCTTCTACCAAACTTACCCAGAATGGTACAGCAGTTTTTTATTCCAAGAATTCATAAGACAGATGATACATAGTCTACTTTTCATTAAAGCATAATGGTCTTACCTACTGTATATACATGCTTGAAATGGATTTTCATATGGTGGTTCTGATTGATGTGGTTACTTGCAGCATGTATCTGTACTTGAAAGACTCTGTTTCTATGTGTATGAAACAGTTATGAAACACATTTTCACATTAAAAATACATACTTTGCTGTGATTAACTTCCCAATCACAATTGTAAATAAAATATAATTTATTATTTTAATAGAAAAATTCAAAGAATTGAGTATTTAGTGTACAAATTCATAACAAGTAGCCTTGAAAATTTATTATTTACTCATGAAATGTATATGCTGCCAATATATATCCTATTGCACTCTAGGTGGTTTACAGTATTACAGTATTTCACTTATTTATTTATTTAGTTAGTTAGTTATATTTATATACCGCCCTATTCCCTGAGGACTCAGGGCGGTTTACAGGGAATTAAAAATCCAAAATACAAAAATTAAGAACCAAATTAAAAAATATTAAATTAACCCTGTAGTCAGTTAAAAAGAACCCCAAATTAAAAATTCCTCCTCAGTCTGGGCCCGAGAGCTCGAAGAGCCAGGTCTTCAGGCCCCGGCGGAATGATCGAAGGTCGGGGGCAGTTCTCAGCTCCACCGGCAGCTGGTTCCAGAGGGCAGGCGCTCCCACCGAGAAGGCCCTATCCCTGGGTGTCACCCGCCGGCAGTCTCTTACCGGCGGGACCCTGAGCAGACCCTCCCTGTGGGAGCGCACTGGGCGAAGGGCATTTGATGCCGGCAGCAGGTGTTCCCTCAGATATCCCGGACCCAGGCCATGAATGCAGAAAAATATGAATATGAACTTATGAATGCAGAAAGAAGCTACATTTTCTATGTTCAACCTGTGTCTTCAGGGATTGGTAACAAAGCTCAGGTTTTCATAATAGTTTAATACATTCCAATAGTTTAATGTCTATAAACTTAATGGACATTTGTAAGAAATAAACTGTTTTATTAATTATCTGGCTTGCCTAGATTATAGTTGTTTTATGTAACTGTTGTTTAATAGAGTAACTCAGAAAACAAATTAATGCTTATTTTTTTCTAGTATTAATTTGAAAACAAAATTTTAGTTAGCTTATACATTCTTATTTCCTTATTTCTTTTTGCGAGATAGCTGGTTGTTTCCAATTTACATTGTAAGAGCAGCTATATATACAATAATACTTCTCACCAAAATTTCTACAAATAAACAAGCAAAAACCACATTCTAACTTAATTAAGCAGGTCCTCTAAACATTTGACCAAATTTACCTTCTGCCACTTGAATATTTTACCATTTGGATTCAGGCAGAACAGATAAAGAAGCAATGATTCTTTCCTATTGACCTTGACTCCTGGTGATCACATGGATATGCCCACGTAGTTTTCCTGACAACAAAAATTTATGTGACTGGCAAAAATTTTTTTCCAGTTAGTCTTTCCTGATTTCCCTTCCAAGTATAAATTAGGTCCTGTCCTGTCCTACAGACAGGTTTTTTCCAAGATCAACCAACTTGTCTAGATGCTGCCACCTACTGGAATTACATCAAGCATTTCCAGATAGGACATATTCCTACAATACTTACTAAATTAAAGTTGTTTAGACAGCATTTTAAAATCTGGTTTAGTATGTTATGCCATTATGTTTTAGTTATGCAATATAGAAGACACTGCAGTTTGTTCAATGATCATGACTGTAAAAAATCCATTCTGGTTTATCATTATGAGTGAACATAACTAATGAGTAACAAAATCACATGATTTCATATACAAATAAATAGCTCAGATTATGTGTTTTTGTAGCCTTCAGAAACACCTAATGGTGTTTCCTAGAGTTAAAAAGGAAGCAAATAATTTTTAGTTTGGAAAAATATTAGAAATATAATGATCTGATAGCACATACCTTGAAAGAAGAGAAAAATCCTGCTAAATAACATGTTTTCCTAAGTTATTTTTAGACTTCATGATTATAATTTTTAAAAATATTTTTTAGTATTTTTAAAAATACTAATATAATGTATGATCTTCTGTAATTGAATTCATTTTGGGAAGCAAAATTTCTTATAGATATCCAGCAGCGTTTTTTCTCCCTTATCAAATTAATAGTGAAGTGCACTTTCATTTGAATTAATGTTTCTAGTTCACCTACTGTGAAAACAAGAGAACAATATAAATGAAATTGCAAAGTATTAATCACAGTTGTGTCCAATAGTTTCTCAAATTATTTAACAAATATATTTTATATTTTGTTCATGCCCAGGACTAGATGATCTTCATAAAAATCCACAAAAAGTTGCTATCAATGTATTCAGAGTGTTTTAAATAAGTACTATTATTTATATACTCTGTTGTTGTTAGTTGCGAACTCGTGTCCGACCCATCGCGACCCCATGGATAACGTTCCTCCAGGCTTTCCTGTCCTCTATCATCTTATATTATTTCCTTTCTATTATATACAGTGGACCTGCTTGCTCTTCTGAAATGGAAAGCTTATCCAGATCGTGTAATGGATATTTTAGGTAGACTACGCCAAGTTAGCGGTGAAGAAATTGTTAAGGTATTGAATTTGGTCTAAGCTATTATTAATAAATTAATTACAATAACTCATTGTTTTAGGGGGAAAAAGATTGATTAATATTTGTATTTATCAATAAATAAAATCTCAGTGTGATTACCTTAATCACCAATGTAAGAAGTGATATGTCAAATTCTCTTCATTACTTTATGAACTAAAATGATACGGAGGACCCAGAACTATTTCAAATCTTTTCCTGCCCTATTTTTTTTAAAAAAATAACACTGGTACAGTATATTGTCAGTCCCAGTCCATAAGACGATACTGTGACATCTAGTCCAATACGATTTAATAGAAAGAATCTTGCCAGGCTAAAGCTGTACCCTTTTAACCTAATAGATATACTCTGAGAGATTCTAGGTGTAGCCTCTCTTCCTCCCTCCCCCAGCTAGTTCAGGAGTGCACAGACTTTTATTCTGGGCTGAAATGTACAGTCTCCTCCTGGGGAAACCATGGTATTCTTGCCGAGATCCCTTCCCCACTCCTTTTCCAGGTGCACATTTCATCACATGTATTGAAAATGTGTGATATAGTATTAATAAGGCTAACAAATAATGCTTAGTCTTGACAATCTGCGCATCTGGGGTTACAATGACAAGTAGGATTTTCTGGATTGCTGTTACCAATGCTTTTTTTGTAAAAGAAAAAGGTGCCGGAACTCACACATGTCATACAACCCGCCTTGCCTACCCTATAATTTTCCATCCAAAAAAGGTGCCGGAACTCCGTTCTGAGCCTTCTATGACAAAAAAAGCCCTGGCTGTTACTAAGTGATGTGGTCACATGACATCACCTTTTACACCCCATTGCTTAGTGACAAGAATTTCAGTTCTAACTGCAGTCGTAACTCAAGGATTAAAATTATCAGTTTACACCAAATGGCTGGAAAATTTTCCCCAAAGCCATTTGAACATTTTCCTGCCAGCATTCTTGTCCTCACTTTTACCATCATGTTGTATGCTTGTTCTTGTTGTGGATCCTGTCTATTTATAGATCCTTATTAATTTTTAAAAAATATAAAAATGTGTATATGATTGCCTATATTATATAAATATATACATATACCATAGGTGTTATCAAATACATAAATAATAAACAAGCAAGATCCAACCTCTAATACTTCATTAGTGCCATATGAAAACCCTGTCAAAAATATTAATCTGGATTTTTTGCTTCAGATTTGACTTAATAAAAAGAGCTCATAAAACAAATTGAGGACTAGAAAAAATTAAATTTGCTCAGAATATCTGGTTTTGATTTTCTATATAATATTGTACTTTAGAATTAAAAGAGAATAATAAATGTACTTACAAATAATGTCAGAAAATTATGAAATTGGTTTGCTAGAACTTTCTAAAAAGAGATGTAAAAATCCCTGTGCTTTTCCAGTTCTTACAGGATATTCTGGATACATTGTTTGTGATTCTGGATGATAACACAGAAAAATATGGACTTCTGGTCTTTCAATCTTTGGTAAGCACAAAATATTTCTGACAGGTCAATATTCTGAGGCAAGATGTGAGAGCACTTTCCCCTCAATACTTTACTAAAAATTAAGATACTATTTCCCTTTGCCGCGTTAGTTGCTGAAACTTTTCCAAAACTTTTTTAATCACTTGTGGATACACAACTACCATAGTAAGGTTCTTTACTTAGGCAAGAAAAACCAAATGCACAGGTATAGTATAGGAAGTACCTTGCTCCATAGTAGTAACTGCGAGAGAGATCTTGAGTCCTAGTGGACAATCACTTAAATATGAGCCAGCAGTGTGCTGCAGCTGCCAAAAAAGCCAACACAGTGCTAGGCTGCATTAACAGAGGAATAGAATCAAGATCACGTGAAGTATTAATACCACTTTACAATGCCTTGGTAAGGCCACACTTGGAATACTGCATCCAGTTTTGGTCACCATGATGTAAAAAAGATGTTGAGACTGGAAAGAGTACAGAGAAGAGCAACAAAGATGATTAGGAGACTGGAGACTAAAACATACAAGGAACGGTTGCTGGAATTGAGTATGTCTAATATGTTTCTTTTTTATCTTTCTCTTTTAGGTGTTTATCATAAATCTTTTGCGTGATAGTAAATATTTTCATTTTCGACCTGTAATGGACACTTATATTCAGAAGCACTTTGCAGGAGCTCTGGCATATAAGTAAGTCATCTCTTTTTGGAGGCCAGTTTATTAAGTAAATGTTAATATCAACACAATGATATTTAGAAAAGGATATTCATTTGCTTGGGGTTTTACACATACTAAGTTCTCACAGAGAATAGTTTATGGCAGAGGACTCCAACCTTTTGGGTACCAGGGACCGGTTATGTGGAGAGAGGTTTTTCTGTGGACCGGAGAGGGCATGGTTTTGTATGCTGCCTGCATCCTGTGGATTGGGTTTTGCTTGTTTGTGCAGCCCAGTTGCTGGCATGCCACGGCCCGATACTGGTCCACGGACTGGGGTTTGGGGACCCCTAGTTTATAGAATCAGCATAGCAAAGAGTTAAAAACAGAGCATAATCATAGCCACTGAAAGTCCAGTGATTATAGATCAAAATTGTGCTGCTAAAGCATCATTTGTTTATTTAATTTGTTACATACATGTACACACATATATATACATACATATACATACAGAAACATACATGTATGCATATAAATGTAAGTATAAATATAGATATTGATATATTTCAGAAAAATCTGTCACTTTGAGCTTTTCTCCTGTTGAAATGTCTGTCAATGTGATTTTTTTATTCAGAGAACTCATCCGCTGTTTGAAATGGTATATGGATCGATCAGCTGAACTAGTAAGACAGGATCCTATTCAAGAAGCAATGCGGGTATGTATTCTATGTAAATATTACTCAGTTTAAAAAGAAAATATTTCTTTTCTAAGGGCAAAACTTAATTAGGAATGAAAATTAAATAATATATTATTTAATGAGTTTTTTTCAGAGATTTCCAGCAATATCGATCTTCACTGGTGCTATTTAGAATTAAATGCTTACCTCAAAATATTGATTTAAGAAGGTGAAATTTTGAAGCTTAAAATGGGTTACAAATCAGATTTATTGTTGCTGAGTCAGTAGATTAATTTAAGACTAGGGAAAAACACCGGAATAAAAATGTACTCACTCATCAACAGTGGAACAAGAAGGTTTGCTGAAAGGTGCAATTTCTTTTCAAACATACAGATAACAGTTGGATTCCTCCATGTTATTTCTCACATAAGCTTAATAATCCATTCATAATTAATAATAAGAAAAAATAATATTAATGTCCAAACTTGGAAAACAAATTTAAAAAACTGGATAACCTTTTTGCACTACAGTGCTGTCCAGATCTCATCAAGTTTTTCTTTAAAAAATATTAACCCATTTTGTCTATTTGGTTCATATTTAATATATGTAAATATTAATTACATTATTGCTATTCTCCTACTAAGATAAAAAATACCAAGCCATAATTTGTCAACTAACAATAGATTGTATGGGTTTTTTTTCAAATTCTTGGAACCTGCTATTTTTGCAAATGGCTTTCTTGAAGGAGAATGCTAAATTTTGTTTTTATTTTATTGATTGTTAACTAAATAAATATGTATCTATCCACCACTCAGAGTTGCTTCAAACTCTGAGTTGGGCAGCAAATGAGTTTATTAATAATAGTAATATCCTTCATATAAAAGATAAGAATTTGAATATTAATAATATACTTAATGTATTCCCCTCTGGCTATTTATAAACCCCTTATTCTTTTTTTTCCTAATTCCTCTCCTGTTCTTAAGGCATTGGAATATCTTTTCAAGTTTATTGTTCAGTCTCGGATCCTTTACTCCAGAGCTACTTGTGGAATGGAGGAGGAACAATTCAGAATCAGTATCCAGGAACTTTTCCAGTCCATCAGATTTGTACTCAGTTTGGACAGCAGAAGCTCTGAGACTCTCATCTTTACACAGGTTATAAATCTCTAAAGTTCTATTTGTGTGTTTGTAAATTATAGAATTACTTGTCAATGTACCAAAACTTTTCAAAGGAAAATAACCGATTGACTAGGAAAATGCTAGGAACCCATAATACAATCCTTCTGCATTCCTATCAGTTTTTCAGTTTTCTATTTATTTGTTTCACTGAACTTACATGCTACTTCTGTCATATCTGTCTCTGAGCAGCACAAATAGTAATGAAATTAAAAATTAAAAACATAGCTATATTGCAATATAAATCACCAGATTCCTGGGGAACAACCAGAACCCATATTTACATTTAATCATCAGGTGTAACAAAAATTACCCCACAGCCTGTGTAAGCCAACTGGAACAACTTCACTTTCAGATCTCAAAGGATGGGCAGAGACTACTGGGAGAAGGTGGTTCCTAGATGCCCAGTCCTGAATATAAAGCACTTTTAAGGTGACACTCAACATCTTGAATTGCACCCAGAACAATATTGATAAGCAGTGTAGCTCTCAAAGCAGAGGTGTTCCTTGGATAAATTGTTGGGCGTCCAAAACTTCTTTAGTTGCTTATTGTGAAGCAATTGAAATTTCTGGATGGTTTTCAATGACCATCTCATGCAGAGGACATTGCAATAATTTAACTGAGAGAAATCCAAGGGTTAAGTGACTGGGCAAAGCCTATTAATGCAGGAAAGGCTATAATTGTTGCACAAGATAAAACAGTGTAACAGCCCTTCTTAACCACAGTTGCCATCTGCTCTTAGCTATGGTTAAGCCCCAGATTATGAATTAACACTGAAAGGGAAGTACAACTCCATCCAGAGTCAAAGATGCAATTCTTTGGAATTGGAGGGCTTCTATACTGAAAACTATTTCCCTTTGTTGAGATTGAACCAGACTCTTTTTATTATTCCTATCCAGTTTTATGGCTTCCAAGCTGTGGGATAAAACCCTCAGCCATATCTTCTATTTGTCTGGAGTCAAGATACACAGTTAAATATCATCTACAGTTAAATATCATCTATTGGATGACCATCACCAGTACCTTCATGTAGATGTTAAGTAAGAGAGGAGAAGATGTCAATTTCTGCAGCACATTACAAGAGAGAGCCATAAAGCTTGAACTCTTAACTCCCACTACCACTGTCTGGAACTGCCCATTTAAGAAGAATTACTACGAAGCAGTGCCACCTATTCCTAACCCCTTCAGGTGGTCCAGAAAAATATCACTATCAATGGTATCAAAGCAACTAAGAGAACACACTGAATCAGAAGGATTACACCAATATCCTACTCTTGCTACAGGATGACAGAAAAGTGATCAGTGTGGATTCAGCTTCATGTCTCGGCCTGAATCATTATGAAAAGGGTCCTGATAATCTATCCTCCAGTTTCTGCAACTGTAAACCATAAAAAAACCCTTTTCTGCAGAAGGAAAAATTGGAGACTAGTTTATAGTTATTTAAAGTTACCAGGACAACCTATATTTTACTGAGATGTACCATCCCCTCACAAAGAAACATTCAACACAATTCAATTTTGTAAACATTTTTAATAAGGATTTTACCAGCAAAGTAATAGTTGGCTCAGTATGTTTTATTGAGTAGATGCACCATCTCTTCCCACAGGCACATTCAGCACAATTCAATTTTATAAACATTTTCTGTAAAGATTTTACTAGTAAAATAATGGCTCATTAAAAAGCCCCAAGCATGAGAATTCTGCTAAGATGTTCAATTGTTGTCCAGTAGATAATACAGTATGTATTCCAGGCTTATTAATATGTCTTAAGAATCTTAATATTGTTGCACATTTGTGAAAGAAATAAATCTGAAGAATCTAGTAACAATAATAGTTTGTTCTCTAAAGAAAACAAAATTTTGATAGCAATGTTTTCTAATCATTAACTTTATTTTTTCACCTCTGACACAGTACTTGAAAAAAAATATTCATTCAAAAACTTATTTAATACTTTAATGCATCAAAAGTTTACCTTTTTTTGTTTCCCACTTGCCACTGTGTTGTCCCTTAACCCTAATTGCCCCATAGGCCCCTCAGCCTGAAGGACAGGTGAGCGGAGCTGGGACATGTGCCCCACAAAAATGTGGTGGCATTGCAAGGCCATCATTTAAGTCTGTAAGTAATTATCCCCATATCCTGTAAACATTTAATCATGGGTGTATCTAATGAGTGTTTTTCCTTATCCAGTCCATTTTTCTGCACAAAGATCTGAAATATATTGCACACTTCAATGTTTGCAACTATAAAATGATTTGCAAAGAACTATTCTACTGTTTGCATGAATTACTTTGAATATGAGCACCAGTCATTAGAGAGAAATTATATCAGTTATGGCAAACTTTTGGATTATCTCTGGTAATTCAAAGAATACATATTAATGATAATGATAATAAAAAGTAACAAAAAATCTAATAGAATATTTAATAACTTAAATATTGAGTTTTGGTTTATGTCATATTGTAAACAACTAAATATTCATGTAGAGCCAATAAGAGCCAATAATGAAAATATAATGAATTTTGGTCTTATTTTAATCTCTTTCTGTTATTTTTTTTTCATGGAAATAGCCAAGAGCATCATGTTCTCTCTAATTACAAGTCTTTTGATATCACCACTTCTGATACAACTGTCACTGGAAATAATAGCAGCATTTGCTGCATATTTCCCTGGGATGAAATTGACTTATCTTAAAAATAAAGAAATTAAAATAACAATGGTTGTTTGGTTTGGTATTTAATTATTATCTTTATTTATTTTGTCTATATTTCTTTGGATTGAGAATATTAATTCTAAAATGTTTCAATGGAAGTCACCACCCATCTTTAATTTAATTATACTTTATAAATAAAATAAAACAAAAAGAAATGAATAGCCAGAAGAGGGGAAATAATAAACTGTTTGTTCTGGCTTGCCAAGTGCTGATGGAGGATAGTCCACTCATACTTACAAGCATCCACAATGGGGATACCTACAGACATATTTACATCAGATGTTGTGACATCATTGCATTATTACATTATTTGTGCAATGTTTTCATGAAACATGGACAACCATTTTGGCATAATTGTGGCTTATTGCAAATCCCACTGGTAATACTGTTTACCATAGGGAGATGTGTTACTTGTATCATATGATACCATCTATCAAAAGATTTTCTGAGCGATGTGAAAATGAGTTGCTCACTTTTTCCATCATTAGATTTGGGGCAGGTTGCAGCTAGGAAACAAAAAAGTTAATTCTTATCTTTTTGAATGCCCCAATACTCCCTCCTAGCTATTCACACTGTATTGCAAATGGGCTTCCACTCAAGATAACTTTAGCTAGGATGATAGGGAGGAGAAGGTTCATCTGGATCGGACAGGACTGATAATTTTTTCATCTTCTAATGCAGTGTTTTTCAACCACTGTTCCGCGGCACACTAGTGTGCCGCGAGATGTTGCCTGGTGTGCCGTGGGAAAAATTGAAAAGTAATTATAAAATACTTTCTTTGTGTTTATTTGATTCCTATTCAAGAGAATTACTTTATATATAGTCAATATAGGCACAGAGTTAAATTTTTTAACATTTTCTAATGGTGGAGTGCCTCGTGATTTTTTTCATGAAACAAGTGTGCCTTTGCCCAAAAAAGGTTGAAAAACACTGTTCTAATGTACTCCTGTTCTTCTTCCTTATCACCAATATTGAAATTGAGCTCAGAAGTGCCTTTGATTTGAGACAATAGTTTTCTAAGACTAATTACTGTAAATTATTATAATAGGAATGAAAGAGGGAGGTCACTGTTGGGAAATTAAAATTTACTTCCAAAGCTCTCACCATACTTACCTCTCTTTCTCTAATGCAGTTAAAACAAACTAACATGGCATGTAGTGGGAAGTTTTGAAATAAGTAAGTCACTTGGTTGAGTTGGGTGACTAGAAATTGAATAAATAAAGAGTAAAAATTTAACATGTTATATCTATCTGGGTGGCACTAATATGAAGTTCATATAATTAGATGGATGAAAATATCATTGTCATTTATTTATTTATTTAAATGTATTGATTGCCCATCTTACCACAAGATGCATGCATGCATGTGACACAGAATGTGGGGTGACTTGCTCATTGTTGATTTTGGCTTTGGCACTTGGTGATTTGGCC
This sequence comes from Vipera berus, assembly GCF_964194415.1. NCBI lineage: Eukaryota > Metazoa > Chordata > Lepidosauria > Squamata > Viperidae > Vipera > Vipera berus. The sequence goes on from NC_138203.1 coordinate 220,950,133, forward strand.
CTTCCACTGATGATACACAGTTTATTAATTTTCCAATAAGACAATGTGCTTTTGGGGCTGAAAAAAAATCTTATCCAGCACTAAAATAAGTCTTAATAGAAGAAAGTAAGTTTGCAATATGGTGGAAGCTACTGCTCTAAGAGACAGGAATTAATTTTTGCAGATTCTCCTTACAACAACCCATATTGCTTTAGGGTGTCCTCTCACTTTATAGCAGATCAACAATAGGCTGCAGAAAAAGAGAATAAATAATTGTAAATATGATTGCTATGACTCTAGGGACATCCTGTAAATAAAGATTTACTGATGGCTACTCAAGATTTAAACCATTATTCTATCATATTCTGGAAGCCTTTATCAATTTTATATAAGAACAAATGAACATAAAGCTATTGAACAATGCACATTGTCATATTTTCAAAATCCATTATTTCTATGATTTGCCATAATGGTGCATAATTATTGCTTTCTCTATATAAATTATAATAATTAGTTGAACTGTAAGAGTCAGATTATATACTTCTGTTTCATTCCTTCTTTCTTCAAACTCTTCATATTAGCAGAAAATATTTGAAAGTATGTATGTTTTTTTGAAGAGGGCAGTGTGGTGGCTCAGTGGTTAAGACTCTGGGCTTGTCAGCAGCCCTGGGAAAGCCGGCAGCCCAGGTTTGAGATCTAAGTGTCACGCGATAGGATGATCTCCTGACCTCTTCCCGGCTCCTGCCAACCTAGCAGTTCGAAAGTATGCAAATGTGAATAGATAGATACTACTTCTGTGGGAAGGTAACAGCGCTCTGTGACATCATGCTGGCCACATGACAACAGAAATGTCTTCAGATAGCGCTTGGTCAGTGGCCTTGAAACAGAGATGAGCACTGTCCCGTATAGGCAACAACTAGCAGAATAAAATCTGCAGGGACTTCTTTAGCTTTTATATTGGTTTGAAGATGATCGCAATACTATGGCTTTCTAATTTCATGAAGCATTGTAGTGTCATCTCCTACTTACATATATATTTAAAACAATTTAATGTATGAAGAGGACTATTGAACTTCCCTATCAACTGTGATAGCCACAAAAATATTCTGTTTTTATAAATGTGATCTGAATGCAACTCAGAAGACATGAGCAGTCTGGGGGGGGGTCTTTATTGTGTGCTTCAGTATCTATAAGATGTTGTAGTTTAGGCTTCCTTTGTATTATGAAATCATGTTACAATGCCATAATTTCCAAAATATCTTTCTAATAGAAACATGAAACTTTAAAGAGGGATTTGTTTGGTATCATTACTACAAAAAGAGTTCAAAAAGTCTCATTTCCATTTTTTTTAGGCTGCTCTATTGAATTCTTTCCCTGCAATTTTTGATGAGCTATTGCAGATGTTTACAGTACAGGAAGTAGCAGAGTTTGTGCGAGGAACTCTTGGGAGCATGCCCAGTACAGTGCATATTGGACAGTCTATGGATGTGGTTAAATTGCAATCTATAGCTCGTACAGTAGACAGTCGCTTATTTTCTTTCTCAGGTAACAGTTATAATATTAATCATTATAATACGTCTCTTTGCATACCCGATATGGACAGAATTTGCTTTATGCCACTTTAGGAACATAATATATAAAACTGTTTTAGGTTTCATTTACTACAGGGGTGTCAAACTGCCGTCTTGCCAGTTGGATGTGTGACAAGGAAACCGCACTCACCCCATTGCTGTCAGTGGGGAAAAAGTTCTGATATGTTGCGTGATGTCATGTGACATCACAAGTTTGACATGTCTGATTTACTGTATCCCTAAAATAGCATAAAATAAATTATATTTTGAAAAGTTGATTCATTAGAATTAATGTACAAAAATTATACTGCATAATATTTCTATTCTAACTAGCCACATCTTCCAGAATACTATACTCCCTCTTTTTCTGTTTTCTTTGAACAACTTTGCATATTGTTCCTAAACACTGATTTTGCCTTGAACTGTTTCATCTGCTTTTGCTTTCCCTCTTTTTTATGTACATGGGGAGAAGATTGTCCTATAATTTTTGAATTTCCCTCATTCATTTGTTTTTCAATGGGTATATGAGTTTACTAATAAATAAAGAGATTAGGAAATTAGGAAATGAAGTAAGAAATATTTTTTTAAATGTCAGGGCCCATTCTACACAGAGGACATAGCATTCTCTTTAAATATTATTAAATTTTTTCATGTTTAATTTAAAAAAACAACGGATCCTGAAAACCTTATTTATGTCCATATTAATATTCTTGTATAGCTATAGCACACCAAAGTAAAGCCATGTCTTCGTCATAGTGTTTACACTAATATCTGGTTCTGTACTAGGGTATATACAGTAACCAGTTTTAGAAATACTTGAGATTTAGTTAGGGAACTGATGTCCATATTTTTTAATAAAGTGGTGAAGTCTAAGATACCTTATTCAATTTATTTATTTAAAAAATTCATAAGGGCCTCCCATCTTAAGAACTCAACTCTGGGGGGCTCACTACAGTGAAAAAACAAACAAACAAAAACCCTGACACTTCAGTCATCCCCCTTGGATGCATCCAACAGAACCATCCATATGTTCCTATTTCATCCTATTCTAGCATTTTGGGGAAGGGCCAGCTTTTTATGGCCTTCCAAAAAACTAAAGTAATAGAGGCCTGCTGGATCCAGGGAGAAGTATATTCTACAGGGCAGAGGCTGCTGTGAAAAAGGCATGTTTTCTGGTCCCCTAAGATGACAGCATAAAAGGATGGGACCCGTACCGTGCTTACTGTATCCATCCCAGTGGAGAATGGTCCCTCAGATAGCCTGGTCCCATGCCAAGTAGGACTTTAAAGGGAATTAAGCCAGTGCAGCTTGCACAACAGTAGTGCAATATGAGTTCCAAACACTTCATGTGCTGCTGTATTCTGGACCTGCTTGGTCTTCAAGTGCAGCCCTGTTGCAATAGTCCAACCAGGAAGTCCTCAAGCGACTATGAACAAGGCCTTCCTGTCCAGGAATAGGTGCAATTGGTGCACAAATCTGTACCGTTTCCTTTGAACCTAAGTGAACTGTTAGAATCAAGAAAAGGGACCCTGAAGTTCACAAGCGTGTCTTACTTTCAGAATAATTTTAAAAATAATAAAGACAAAAACAGTGAAAGCATTGTATGAATTCATTTAGGTTAGTAATTAATATATCCACACTAATAAATATCTAAGTATACCTAATATTATTTTGAAGGAGGACATAAATGTGAATTTCAGTGTCATCCGGTATTTTATGGTTCACGTGAGAATATCAACGGTTAGAGATTTCATGTTACTTAGATATTGCCTTTTCCTTCACTTTTGGTAGCCAGTATTTCTGTTGCCTGATGTAATAATATCTCCTATGACGGTTGATAATATTGTAGGTTCATGACTTTTGACAATTTAGCTTCTGTGGGAAGCAATATTAATTAAACAGTGAAGGAAAATAAGGCTGCCAGTAAAGATAATTTGCTCATTTTATTTACTGTACTGTAAGTGCTATGTAACCTTTTGCAACAGTTTGTAAATTAGCTATTCAGAATTAGCATTTCAATGAATAAAAATGGGTTTCCCTTAAAATCTGTTTCATAGAGGCCTCTAATTAAACTGTTGTACGATTTATTAAAAGTCCAATTAATTTTATTGCATCCTTCTTTGTTATTAATGGTAGTTCTTCAGGTTCTCTATATATGCTTGTGAATTAAAATGAGGCAGGCTTCTCATTCCAGTATTTTGAGTTCTCCTGTAAAATAATGTCAAGCCTCTGGTTTCCCATTCCTAGAATCCCGGCGAATCTTATTACCTGTGGTCCTTCATCATATTCATCTTCATCTGAGACAACAAAAAGAGTTGCTTATCTGCTCTGGAATTCTTAGCAGTATCTTCTCTATCATCAAAACTAGCTCCGTGGTAATCTAAGTCTATCATTCTATCTTTCTATCATCTATCTATCTATCTATCTATCTATCTATCTATCTATCTATCTATCTATCTATCTATCTATCTATCTATCATCTGTCTCTGAAGAATTCAAATGATATGTTTTTTGCAACATAGTATAGTTGTGACCTACTTCTCATTAGTATAATGGATTATTGAATGCATGTTTTTTTTACATAAAGGACAGAAAATTGTGCATTAGTTATTGTGCTTAACAAAGTTTTCAAACATTTACTTGAGAGAAGATATATGGCTACTAGCCAGCCTATATAGAATTGTTCTGCATCTTTAGCAGAAAAATAAACATGATTAAAATTCTGTGTAACATATAAAATCCAGACTACTGTATGGTATGTCCTAGGCTCTTAAATAATTTCCTGATTTTTTTCCTAAAATTATTCAATTTATTTTGGATAGATAGTACTGCTGAGCAAACAAATAATAATGACAGCAATAACATTACATTACTAAAATTGTTAATTTGATATATTCCCATCTACCTTCAAAGATGGCTATTTAAGTAGAACCTTTAGCACTGATGTACATGTTTTGAAAATAGGTTTGGACTATAATATCTTAAAGTCAGTATCAAACATACCCAAAGGAAGTTTAACAATATCCCAAAATACTACGTTTGAAAATATTTTAAAAGGGGGAGCTGGGCATAATACTAATCATAGAATTTTGTTTGTGAACAGGACTGAATGCAAAATATTAAAGTAATACAGTAAATCAATTGTCTTTAATCAGGTATTAGATTATTATAAGAACATTTGATCTAGGAGTACAAAATATCAATTATTGTAGATTTAAATAAATATGGTGTTAAAAACAAAGGGGGGGGCTTTATTATGATTTCTGAGGAGAAAATTTGATGTAACTATGACTTCTTGGGATGCTCTATCTGGGACCATAGGACTGCATCATTACGGGTTTTAAAGATAAGAATGACTATTGGGCATTAAGCCTAGAATGAAATGGGTTAAAATACATTTTTATAACCATCCTGACTTAGATAAGTAAGTGAAGACTCAATCATCCAGGCCAAAAGTATCTTAAAAAAGGTGAAATCATGGCAACCTGGTCTAGTTGCCATGATTTCACCTTTTTAGAGATCCTGACTTGGGTAATACATTCTTTTCTTTCCCATTCTCCTTTCTTGTGTTTTGTATCCTTTATTGGAAGTCTGGAAAGCAGGTTCTAGCAAAAACCTAGTGCAACTTTTATAATCTCCTCTAGCAGCCTTTTTATTAGTCGAAAAGTAGATAAAAGCAAACTAAAAACTAGTAATACAGTAATAGAACTAAGTGGCTCTATTTTCAAGTTTTCCCTGTGTTCCCATCAAAACAGTCACTGTCCTCTAGTCCCTCTTGTCTTCTAGACTATAAACCTCATAGACAAATGAATGTACAGGCAGGCCAAAAGCAACTTCAAAAATTTTCATTTCCATCTTATAAGATGTTAACTCTTTGTGTTCTAACTGTTTACTCTAGGAGACAGATGTAATTGAGGAGGTAGAAATGATGGTGGAGAGCCTCCTGGATGTGCTGTTACAAACTCTTCTGACTATTATGAGTAAATCACAATCTCAGGAGGCGGTAAGAGGGCAGCGTTGTCCACAATGCACAGCTGAAATCACTGTTAGTAACTAACCATCAAATTCTATTTCCTGCTTATCTAGCCTGCTCCCTTTCCCTGTCCTCTCATCTCTAGTTTACTACATTTTTCATTCATTCTTTGTTCATTCATTCATTATTTCTTTGTGCTACCAAACTAAAAATAACTGTCCTGAACTCTCAGGGTGAAGCTAAGAACTGTAGCCATGCCGCTGTTAAGTTTATTTAGCCTATTATTCTAGGTTATATTTTTAATTATTTCTAAGGCATTTGCTATAATAATTAGCGGGTGCTTAAGTAAAAAAAATAAATGACTGGAATTTTACACCATATTATTGTTATGAGGTTGGACAGTGTGTTGTGTCAACTTAGCCTCAACTGAAATGAGAAAGGTAGAAAACAGTGCTGTATTGCCTGCTATGATAAATAGGGGGAAAACCCCCTCAAAGCCCTATTTATAGGAATGAATGAATGAACTTTCAGAAAAAAAATATTTTCCACTGCAGAGAGGAAAAGCAAATTCTCATCCTTTAAGCCTCTAATTATTCTGTATTCCATTTTTAATTTGATTTGGTGGCTATTTGTCAGCCCCCGTGGGTGAACTAGACAGTTTACTATCTGGGCTAAATTTACTTTCTTGTAAGGCTATATTAACAACATCTTGCAAGTCCAAACTGCCCACTGCCACTTTTACCTGCTTGCTCCATTATGGCAGGTCTGTTCTAGGATTCTTTCTCTGACTGAGAAAGGGGATTCCTACCTCTTTTGTCTGATTGTTTCCTAGACAGCCTCTCTTACCCTCTTTCCCCAAGATATTCCCACATACCATTACACATCTCTTTACATGAACACTTTCTAAATGGTATGAATTTATTTAAAAAGTACAGTCATGATAAGAAGAATGGAAAAAAAATTATAGCATTTCATTTCATAAATATCGCTCCATTTTCAGTCCCTACAACTTTTTCCTATACCTCCAACTTAATGTTTTTATTTAGACTTGTGAATATGATGGTTCCACTAAAATAATTATTCTCTGAAATTAACAGGGGGAATATGTATCCTGTCTTTTGTCTCTACTTCGTCAGATGTCTGACACTCACTTTCAACATCTACTGGAAAATTTTCAGAGTAAAGATGAGCTAAAGGTATATACATTATAAATGTAGATACATTATAAATGTAGTCTAGTTATATTTCCCATCTGTGCTTTTGTGCTGATGTACATCTTGTAGCTCTGGAATGCTGAGAATGATCTTGGTTACGTAGAAGTCTGTTCTTTCTCTTTTGTCACAGATTCAAAGCCATTCCATATTATTTATTTTATCATACATACTTGATTGGGAACTGAGCCTATTGCACTCAATAGATATGTAAATTGCAGCTGACCCAGATGCATACTGAGGTTGCAAATCCATTAGCAGTTAGATGTTCCTGTGTCACCTGACATGTATATTTTTTTTAAAAAATAATTGAATCATTTAATAGAGTTGAATCTAATTATACTTACTGTATTTAGGCTAGAATCTATTTGATGCAGTACTCATGCTTATGTTACTTTTGTGTTGATATTATTTCACTGATGCTTCATATTTTTGTTCTTTTTTTAATTGTAATTCTGCTATCAGTGAACTCCCCATAGAAAGGTAAACACCCAAAGAATGATTTGAAATACTTTAAAATAAAATATGTATTAAATATTTAATACTTTAAATTAACATATTTATTAAATATGAAGCGATATATAAATAATATTTTTAAAGTTTTCAGTTTAATGTTGACTAAGTAACTAAAAGAATTGTCCTTGACTGTTTTAGTCTTGGCAGATTTCCTATTTGAATACTAATGTAAAGACCCTTAGAGGAAAAACAATACAGACAGGAAGGTGGTAAAAAGTAGAGGCTATACTATGTAGAAGTTCCACCAGCTGATTCTTAAGTTCCCACATGTTTTAATGCTAATTGGCAAGAAGCTATGGCCAAGGTTTCATGTTACTCTCCCATACACTATGTATCATAAGGATTCAGCAATTAGAAATTTGGAGTCTGATATTATTAACTCACTGGAGAAGAGCCTAATGCTGGGAAAGATTGAGGGCAAGAGAAGAAGGGGACGACAGAGAATGAGGTGGCTGGCTGGAGTCACTGAAGCAGTAGGCGTGAGCTTAAATGGACTCCAGAAGATGGTAGAGGACAGGAAGTCCTGGAAGAACATTGTCCATAGGGTCGCGATGGGTCGGACACGACTTTGCAGCTAACAACAATAACAACAAATTATTAATATGCTGGTGACATTGAATTTTCTGATACCATGAGTTTGAGGAGATCTAAGTGTACTCCTAGTCATTAATAGACTGTTTTAAAGAAACAAATTCTAACCTAATCCAGATACAGCACATATGCCCGTTGTTATTAAGATGACAGATCATAAGGCAGTTTGAATTTTATTTTTAAAAAACAAATTACGTTCTCTTTGAAAAAAATGGTTAGCAATCTGGAGGTAGTGGATTTCAAGGGGGCTCTATTATAGAATACTTTTTCTTATCTTTGACTAGTGTGCAGCAGCTATGCCCTGAAGATGATTCTGATAATCTCTAAAATTCTTCTTTATATCTTTTATTTATTTATTTCGAGTCAATTTTGGAAAGTTCCTAGAGTTTTCAAAAATAGTTTGCCCTGGCCTTTTTCTAGGGCTATTGGAGATAAATCTGTAAGTGATTTTACATCCCATTTTGAAACTTACAACTTTTCTTTCCCTTGTTGAAGCTGCATATTTGCTTCAAAACACAGCTAGTAATGTTTTAACATTGTTTTCTTGGTTTTTACTAGGAATTTCTTCTGAAGATTTTCTGTGTGTTTCGAAATCTGATGAAGATGAGTGTCTTTCCTCGAGATTGGATGGTGATGAGATTACTCACTAGCAAGTGAGTGCTGATGCATTTTAAAACAGTTGAATTTTACTAAAATCATGTACATTTTTAAAACATGATGCCTTTTAAATAGTTTCAGCTCATTAAATTTTTAAACACATAGATCATTTTAGATATGTTCCATTTTTATTCTTCATTGAAACATACTGAGAACTGGTTTTTTTTGGCAACCTTATTTAAAATAAATAAAGAAATAAAAACTAATAATTGAAGTAGAAGAAAGAAAGAAGTAAAGAATGAAAAAGAAAGCAAAATAAAAAGTTAAGGTAGATTTCAAAAACCATTTTATTAGACATGCTCTATTGACAGTATGGAATAGATATAAACTTACAATAGTGGCGAATATCCGTAGCTCGGGTGTAGGATGAGGGTGAAGGTTCGTTCTCTGAGCTTTAGGGTTGGTTTTCAAATGTTTCATTACCAGATTAGGTAACATCTTCAGCTGTCTGTGTCGGTGTTCCACTTATATAAGGGCTTCAGGTGTGGGAGTGTCAAGTGAGGATCTTGTGATGGGCCAGGTGTCAGTCATCAGAGAGAGGCTTGTGATGGGGAGGTACTTCAGGTAAAGGTAGTTAGAGGGTATGAATTAGTGGGCCAGGAGTGAGTCATCAGTGGGAGGCTGGTAATGGGTCTTGTGATGGGGAGAGTATATCAGGTCAGGGTCATTGGAAGGTGATTTTCTGGGGGGGGGAAGAGGGTTAGAGCTCACTGCCTTGGAAGAGTGAGGAAAATTCTCAGGGATTACTCACACCCTGGACGGTACCTCTTTACTCTCCTACCATTGGGTAGGAGATATAGGAGTATAGCCAGCCGCACCAACAGGCTGAAGAACAGCTTTTATCCATGGGCTGTTAGGCTTTTGAACGGGAAATAATTTTTATAAACTTTATGCATAATTGACTTGCGAGGCCGGTGTGTTGTGCAATTAGTTCACATGGTGTAATAAGATGGAGGGTTTGTGTCATTGTAAGCTGGGTGGTGGGGGCACGAAGGGAGGCTTAGCCAATCTCAATGTATAAATGGTTGTACTTTGAAATGAAATGAACCTTTATTGTCAAAGTACAACTACAGTATGTGTACATTGAGATTAGCTGAGCCTCCCAACACACAGTGACAACAAACCCTCCATCTTACTACACCATGTGAACCAACTACACCACACACCGGCCTCCCAAGTCAATTCTGCATAAAATTCACAAAAGTTCACAAAATTTATTTCCAAAGCCAGGTACGCTCTCGGCCAATCCGTTCATCTGAATCTCCTGCTGAAAGCTAACCAGCCAATACGGTGATGGTACAGCGCCACCTGGTGGTATTTGCTGAGCTGCTGCTTAAACCCCTTCCCCCTTAAAAGAACAAACAATATATTTAATACAAAACATCATGCAAAATATTTCCTGCAGTTACAATGGTTAATGGCAACCCATGACGTGACTCTAGGCCTGTCCCCCCCTCAAGATTGTACATAGTCTGCGAGATAGGCAGGTGGCCTGTGAGCCCTGGAAGGCCTGTTTTTCCACAGACCCGGCACTTAGCCGAATGGAATCTGCAGGCCGCCCTCACATGGTTCCCTCCACAGCCGGCACACTTGGGACTGGTCGCTCCGCCTCCAGAGGTAGTTTTGGCACCATTCCCTCCGGTGTATTTTTGCAATGGCGTTGGCCGCCAATGGGCCTCTTGGTCTCCGCGCTGTTGGATTTGTCGATTGTCCGGCCTCCGGTATACCACGTCAATTTCAGCTGCTTCGTCTCCGTCTGCTCCACCGTACGCAGCGCTCTCATGGTGGACTGATCCCCCAGAGCTGCTGCTGGGTTGGTGAGTGGTCTGGCCTGAGTCGCTGGCCACCTTGTATGCCAGGACCTCATCCAGAACCTCCTGCAGGCTCATTGTAGGTTTCGCGAGTAATTTCTGTCGCAGCCGCTGCTCGCTTAGACCAAAAACGATCCGGTCGCGAAGCCGCTCTTCTAAATCGTGAAACTTACAGAGACAGGCGGCCTGTCGCATGGCCGCTATAAAGTCGGCTTGTTTAGTTTGGCCGTGAGATCGCTGTAGGAAATGGCTCCGATAGCTGTCGGTGAGCACAACCCGATGGCTATATCATAAACGGCAGGGCTGCTGATGCACAGCAGGGCCGCCGCTTTAAAACGGTCTTCGGTGATCCGGTTGACCAGCAGGTATCCCTCGACCTGACCCAGATGCGATTCCCAGTGTTCGGGATGGCTGACGTCGAATTCGCGGATCTGATTAAGTTTTGCCATGCTGTGTCCGGTCCTGTGAATGCTGCTTCGATAGAAGGGAATCAGAGTAAGAAACTTTTCCTCCGTTCCCTAGTGACTTCAGCTAGTGATTTCAGCTCTGAGTGAAGCAGCATCCCACCTTCGTCACCACTATTGTGTAGTGGGTTCTGGACCGCATGGAAGACAGCAGGCAGATGAGTACAGCAACAGCTCTTTATTGTGGGTAGGACTGTACTGAACAAAGGGGGTTTCCTGTACCCCTTATATACCTTGCCAGGTACGCTCTCGGCCAATCCGTTCATCTGAATCTCCCGCTGAAAGCTAACCAGCCAATACGGTGATGGTACAGCGCTACCTGGTGGTATTTGCTGAGCTGCTGCTTAAACCCCATACATAACATGTATCTCAGTTAAAAAAGGGTATTTCTTTTATGTAAAATTGTAATAGGAATGCTTTTTAAGATAATTATATCTATACTATCAATCTTTAATTTTACTTTAAAATGCTGTTGCAATACTTGATCTCTTGTCTTTTTCCTAACAAAATGGAGTAAAACATCCCTTGGGATATTTCTTATACTTGCAAAAAAAAAAGATTTTTTGTGATATACTTTGTCAATCTCATTCTTGGTTCCTCTCCCTAGTCCAAAAAAAACCTGTCAGTGCCTGAACAAATTTTCTTTGAACATCTTCATCAACAATTTGGATGAGGGGATAGATGGGGAACTCATCAAATTCTCAAGACAGAGAATTAGGGTGTTGTGGATGTATTTTCCATCTTGCTAACCAACATCCTCCATATCTGGGCTGTTTGAGATAGTTACCTATGTGGCAATACTTTGTTGTTATTAGAACAATCACAACCAGTTTATAAAAATGAAAATAAATATCTTGAATAACAGCAACAACAGCCCAGAATATCAACCCAGTATAATTCAATTCAGTTCTTAATAGTAGCTATGAACAAACCAGTAGATGTGGGAGAAATTATTATTTAGAAGTTCAGTGTGTTGTTAGGCTGTCTAAGACATGGAATAATTTTAATTGGATAGATTTTTCAATAATGCATTGGAATTAGAATCTATTTATGTATTAGCTTTCCACAGGGCAAATTTTTAGATTGGAATGTTTGTGGTTACCTTCATGTTCATGATCCAATGAATTAGCAATTTTTTTTAATTGTACATTAACCACTATTTTGTGAATTAATATAAAAGACCATGATTTTCACTAAATTTAGATTGAAATATTCTGTATATTCTGTACAACAGTGCTATAATGTTGTTCCTTTCATTCTTATAGTGTAATAGTTACAACAGTGCAGTATCTGTCTGCAGCACTACATAAGAATTTCACGGAAACAGATTTTGATTTTAAGGTATTCTAAAAATTTATTTATACTATGAAATTGTCAACATTGTATTTGTTTTGCTATTAAATGACAACTCGTAAAGCATTTGCACCAAAGTTCTCCAAGAGTGTCCAGAACTTTAAAATAGAAAAAAAAAGAATGCAGATGTTTCTCATTTAATGACCACTCGTTCAGTGAGTATTCAAATGTATGACAGCACTGAATGAACATATGTATAATTGGTCCTTGTACTTACAGCCATCACAGTATCCCTGTGCTCATATTATCCACATTTGTCATATTCTTGGCCAGCTTCCTACAAGCAAAATGAATGGAAAAGCTAGTAGGAGACTGCAGATTGTGATTATGTTCTCATTTAATTACAACAATTCACTTAACAATGCCTACCAGAAGTGCCAGAATTTTTGTTGCTAAGCAGCACAGAAAATTAATTATGTGTGTCTATTCAGAGAGACATTTTGGTGCAGTGGTTAAGGCATCAGGCTAGAAACCAAGAGATCATGTTGTAGTTCCATCTTGGGCACAATGCTAGCTGGGTGACCTTGGGCTATTCACTTTCTCTTAGCCCTAGGAAATAGACAATGGCAAGACCACTTCTGAAAAACCTTGCAAGAAAACTTGTCCAGGCAGTCTCAGAGAATGGGGACAAAATTGAAAGGAAGGGAAAAAAATTCAGAGGTAAATCTCAGTGAGTTTAGTGAACCAACTCCCAGGTAATGGTGTAAAAAATTGCAATACAAGTTTTTTTACTTTAGAAATTTTGTTTATAAAAATTCAAAAATTCTTGACATCATAGTCTCTGTAGAGTAATATATATGGGATTCCTCACCTCAGATAGCTCTAGTTTTTGCCTTTTGTGTGTGGATTTATATAATTTTTATTATAATAATTCTATAGTTGACTTTCAAAAATTCAGTTATAGAATTATATTATGAAATAGATCTGCCTATGCATTGTTTATTGATGTGTGTGAAAGAAGTGCCCATGTCATATGTACAGCACTTGCATACAGAATGGACCATGAAACTACCATCATTATGTAATGAGGGTATTTATTTGTTATAATCATTTGGCTTGGATGTTTTCTGAGCAGATACGCAGAATATAAATTTATCATCATAATAAGTACATTGTCATTATCTTTATCTCTGATGCTTTTTAGAACAGTCGGTTGACATTTATTAATGGTATAGTAAAGAAGTAAATTGTATATGAATTTTCAGTTAGTTGCTTCATTGTTTTTCTGTTTTGTAGGCCTGGAACTCTTATTTCAGCTTGTCTGTTTTATTTATCAACCAACCCAGCCTGCAGCTAGAAACATTTACTCCAGCTAAGCAGAAAAAGATTCTGGACAAGTAAGAACATATTAACTTAATTTTCATTTTCAGATTTTTGTTTTGAAAGTAAGGTAGTTGGTTTTTCCCTCTGGGTCTGTTTTTATAAGATGTAGTAATGCTGCCAAATATTGTTTTATTTTTAAAATTCCAATATTCCAATTTTTTTCTTTGGATCTGTGTTTATATTTCAGATATGGTGATATGCGTGTGATGATGGCATATGAGCTTTTCAGCATGTGGCAGAATTTGGGTAAGTTAATCTTGAAAGTAAACTGAGTTTTGCTCAGTTTTAAGATTTATTTTTAATATAATAGCACAGTGCTGGACAATCTTTCATCCACTGTTAAAGGAACATTCAGATTATATAGCACATATTGGTACAACTTCATAGAAATAATTTTTATAAAACAGGAGAATCATTTGTCCTTTGGAACTGTACACTATCACTAGATGATAGTTGCTCATGCACATACACATTTCCAGGCATAACTTATTCTATCCTTCTTGGTTTAATTCTTTATGGTAAGCATCTAGCTTGATTCATATCTGACTTGATTCCTTATCTTCAGTTATAGAATATTTTCAATTAGCAGTGAAGGTAAACAAAAAAGAGCGGGAAATGGTATGCAAAGGAAATGGTGTAAATAACTGCTTGTTTTTGTTTTCTTTTGTTATTGTTGTTGTTCAGGGGAACATAAAATTCACTTTATTCCTGGAATGATTGGTCCTTTTCTGGGTGTCACACTTGTCCCACAGCTAGAGGTCCGCAACATTATGATCCCCATTTTTCATGATATGATGGACTGGGAACAGCGAAAAAATGGCAACTTTAAACAGGTAAAATGTCTTTTCAGTTCTTATAATGGTTATTTCTTACTTAAATGTTCATTTACAGAGTAGAAATAATAAGCATTTTGCTCCCAAAGTATTAAGCATATTTCAATGACCTTGGAATACTGCAACCATCATAATTAAATGCTGGCTGCCAAGTACCCATATATGGGGACTCTGTGATGGTCTTAAGTGCAAAGGGTTGGAAGTAAGTCAGTTTTCACCACCAATGTAACTTTGAATAGTTACTAAACAAATGGTTGTAAGTCAGGAACTATGTATAGAATATACAGCCAATTGCAAAGCTTCTTCCCATTTGAGTGAGACTTTTTCCAATCCCATTCTCTATTTTACTGTTTCCCACTCACAAGCTGTTCTGAATTTTGGTTCAACTGTACAGTAAATCCAGATTGTGAGTTGTATTCTTCCTCCTTTCAAGCTCTAATCTTAAAAAGGGAAAAGGATCCCTTGTCTCTTTAATTTTTATTTTTGTTAAGATGAAATAATGGGTTTAAATTTTGTGTATTTTCCGTCTCTGGAAAAAATTAGAAGACAAACCATTCTTCTTTATTATCTCTGTATATCACACAAATATTTATGCATTACAGAAAACAATTGTACTAAAGTTATTTATGGAGGCTTTGATTAATGTAGAATACTCACAGGAGAAAACCTTCATCGAATCATAGGACTGAAGAGATTCAATCCTATGTCCAGAGCAGGAATCCTCATTTTATACAACCCAAAGGACTCTCCAAGGCTTGCTTGAAAACCTCCAGTGACAGAGTACCCACAACTCCAAAAAGCTAAATAGCTACTACTACTGCAAAATAGCTGTAAGTGAAGAATATATTAATTTAGAGTTTGGATCTCCTCTGTAAAGCATCCACCCATTACTTTTTGTCTTACTCTCAGGAGCCATGGCTCCTAGCTTCCCTAGGATGACCCTTTAAGTATTTGAAGACGGCTATCATGTTTCCTTTCAATCTTTTCTTCTTAAAGCTAAACATAGCCTGTTCATTTAAGCTTTCTTCATTGGGTTTAGTTTCCAAGCCCCTTGTCATCTTTGTCACTCTTTGCACTCTTTCTGGGTCCTCATCATCCTTGTATTAAGGCAATCAATATCCCAAATACAGTCTGGCAGATGCAGCATGGAGCAGAATTATCTCTTCTCATGATCTTGACACTATAGTTCTATTAATGTTGCTCAAGAGTGAATTAGCTGTTTTGGCGGCAGCATCACATTACTGGCTGAAGTGGTCTACTAGTCCTACCTGATCCACTTTCTAAGTACTGTATTATTACTAGGCTATTGCTGCCTATCTTGTATCTGTTTTTCCTACCTATCTGTAGAACCTACATTTCTCAACATTGAATTGTTTTTTCTTGGCTATGGCCCAGTGTTCAAAACTGTCAAAATCCTTTGGAACACTGAGTCTGTTTTCTAATGTGTTAGCAATCCCTAGCTTTGCATCATCTGCAATTTTTTTGTACTCCTTCTAGTTCATCATCAAAGTAGTCAAGATCTTCCACAGGATACTTATCTCTCCACGTTGGCATAGAAGTAATCAAGGATCACATGTTGAGGCTGGTTGTTCAGTCAGCTACAAATCCTTCTGCTAGAGCAATGGCTCCCAACCTTTGCTATGCCCTGTGCCCCTAGAACACTTCTGATATATTCTCACACCCTTACAAAAGTTCAAAATAACGGCAATGAATTATGCATATACACTATAATTTTGAAAAGTCAAATTTTCGCAGTCCCTGGAATATTGTCTCACACCCCCGGCTGGGAAGCCCTGTGCTAGAGAGATTATCCATCCCACATTGTTCTATTTTTTCAAGGAAAAGCATATGGTCAATATTATTAAATACCATATTGGAAGTAATTACACTATATTCACAGCATTTTCCTGGTCTACTAAATTAATCACTTCATCAAAAAAATGTACTAAGATTTGTCTGGTGTGACCTAGTTTTGACAAAACCATGCTGGCTACTAATAATCATTTTGTTCTTCTCTAGGTGCCTGCAGAGCCACTGTTTAATTATCTTTTCTAGAATTTCCCACTTACTGATGTCAACTTAACCGATCTGTAGTTTCCTGAATCAATGTTTTCCTTTTTAAGAAAATGGGGGCAACATTTGCTCTTCTACAGTTTTCTGGCATTTCTTCCAGAACAAACTTTCTTTTAATTCTTTAACAATTTTCAAAGATTACAATTAGTGTTCTGAAATTACATGTGCTAATTCCTGCAATAGTTCCAGATCCTTGATTGAAAATTACTCAGGTTTTTTTTCACCAATTCTTTGTCAATTATGACCTTTCTCTTCTTATCCCAACACCCAATGCAGCTTATGACAGTTTGGACCAGTCCTCTTTTCTTTTGCCAAACTACAGATGCAAAATATGAATTAAGCAGTTCAACCTTCTCCCTATTTCACTTCCTTAGTATGATAATGATTGTGACTTGGATATCAACTCATTTTATAGGAGGCCTTCAAGCTGCACATTCTCTAGTGAAAACCAGAATTGTAGCCACACAATTCTTACGATTTTTAGTCTCAGATTCCCAAGTAGCGCTATGCACAAAGCAGAAACTTTGTTTTGTTTTAATCCAAAACAAATTATTGTACTCCAAAGTTTTTTGTTGAACAATCCTGAATTAGCTTTGCTATCATAGAATATTAAAATACCAAACACATTTTCAATGAAAAAATTCAGAAGGATTTTGGAAAATTTTACAGTGATTTTATGGGATAAATGGCAAGGCTGGTTCATGACCCCTTTCTTTTGACTCCCTTTCAGCAACTTCCCATCCAGCATATCATATTGGCCTACCCACTCCGTAGTCATTTTAGGCTGTTTCCTACTGTGCTCTCACAGATATCTCAGGATATCATATTCCACCAGGCTGCCCATCCCAGTCTTCTTAGCAGTTCCTTCTCTGCTTTCTCTGAATCACCACAGCATTATTCCTCTCTTCCTTCTCTTAGCTACACCAAGGTCCCAGATCAACATATCCCACCAGACAGCTTAAGCACAATCTTTCAAGCATTTTGTTTTCCTCCCTCTCCATAGCTACCACTGGTATACTGGCCTCTGCACTTGTTCCTTAATTGCAAGGCTTCCTTATTGCAGTAAGGACAGCCTCCCAACATAGCATATCCCACCAGCCCACTTGTTCCCCAGACTTTCCAGTACTTTCCCTTCCCTCCATTTCCTATCTTCTCTCAGCTGCTGCTGGGAATGTCATTTTTTACTCTACTTATATCCCACATGTACCTTTGCCAGGAACGACTTTCACTATAAGCAACTTTCTCAGTTTTGCTCAAATTTTTGTTCCTGTGCCTTCAAATATCTCTCATCTTCCTAACTCCCAAGATTTTCTTCCTTGCTCCCATTTCATATTATTAATCTGAATAATATTCCTGGAATACAGTATGTGCTAGAGGGATGGGTAGCACATTAGAATCTGCTTCCATTTTTGCTTCTGAACTGTTACGCTTTTTTCTTGATAATGCATTATTAAACCTATTTTTTTTTCAAAAGAAGAAAAAATATTCACAGTAACTATTTCACATGGTTCCTTCCTTTTAACTGGAAGTCAAGCAACAACCTGCTCCTGCCATAGAAGCCATCACCTACAATGCCAGTATTCAGGAAATTGGAAACCCATAATAATGTATAGGGCTGTAGATTTTTTTTTCTCAAGATTTTTTTCCTTCAGTTATTGTTGAGACTTCTTCGGGAAATTCTAGCCAGAAACTTTCAGCATCAGCTGAAAAAAGAGAGCTAGATACTGGAAGCTAGGTAAAAGAAACATTACTTCTCAGCTTCTTTGGAATTTTCTAGTGCTAACTGTGAGGCTTACGTATCACATTACCAGTGATTTCTCAAGAGGTTTCTTTTGAGATGGAAAGCATTTATTTTTCAAAGGATTATACTAAACTCTATAAACATGCGGTGCTGTGGTGACCTTGGCTAGATCAATAGCCTTCTATCCTTATGTTTAGCACAAACTAGCAAGTCTGTCCCAAAGGATACATTTCAAAATGGAAAACCTTTCTTTTAATGAAGGAGTCTTGGTGAATACACATACTTTGATAGTGATGTGTTCAATAGAGTAAAGAAACTAAGAACTACAAGATAGAAGATGAGCTTTTCATTTCAACCACAGCATTCCTATGTATGTCCTGGTTCTAGGTTCCAGATGCCAAAAGAGTTTGGTCAGTCTTCACATCAGAGTCATCTTATTTTTCTACCTGCAGGGCTTGAAGTCTTCTTTTGCCTCCTCAAAATTCAAGAGGGCTCCCCACAGCAAATCAACAGAGTTGTAAGCAATATTTTTTATTATGATGTAGTCCCATCCCAAAAATAAGATTCTCATTCATTTCAATCACAGACTATGGTATTTTGCATATCAGTGACCCATATTATGCCAGGCAAGTACATATCTAAGTGAGCTGATAAGGAAGGCTAACAGGCGTTTCCCTGGATAGTTCAACAGAGGGAAAAAGAGAATAAGGACCAGGATGCTTTGTGTGCTAAGATGTGGGATCTCTTGAATTGTTGAGCATACTGGGGGGTGTCCTGAGAGTTGCTCATTGTGGGTAATGGAGTGAGTGCTTCCTTTTGCTGAGTTAGTAGAATCTGTATGGCTGCCTGATAATGAGTTCACTAAGTAAATGAATAGGAAAAATTAATATGTATCTGAAATAGAAATCCCTAACATTTTTTTCGGTATATAAGTGAACAGTGTAAATTTGGAGCCTGAGAATGAAACAAAAAAGAATAGAGCCTGAGAAAGGAACAAGAAAAAAAGTAAAGAAACATCAAGAAAAAATAAAAGCTTTTCTACTTCTATGCCCTGTGAAGTAAATGTAAAGTTGACTGGACAGAAATCTGCAGCTGCAACCTGAAATGTTAATAGTATATTCGTATTCCTATCTAAAAACACTCTGGGATATATTTAGAGCAGCAGCAATTGCGGCAGCATTTGAAGAAAAAGATTGGAGCATCAAAAGGAAAATTTGCAGCCAATGAAAAAGGATGATGATGTGTTGGTTTGACTAAATGAGGCTCTAGAACAAAAGCGGATAATAGAGTATTCCCCATAAGCAAGCAGACAAGGAGCAAATACAGTGGGTGAGGGTATCAATAAGAAACATAAGACAGGTGATAGAGCTGCAGTTTAGTTTTCTGGCCTTGCAGATGAAAAAACGTGAGCATTCAAGAGTAAAAAGATGCTGCAGAGCAGGAGACAGGATCATGGGTCCTTCTGAAAGGTAGGGAGGATGCAGCTGTACACTGTAAAAAACAAAAAAGAAGATTCATTGCAATTTAATAGTTCATCTTTAAAAGAAACTAAAGCAAATGTATGCTGACCAATGCCTCATGAAGTATGCTATCTAGCAACAGCAAAATGGAAAGATGTAATGGAACAGTTGCCAAAATAATGATCGTCTTTTGCCAGCACATGTGGGAACAAATTATACTTCAAAGAGCAGCTATAACCATATTTCTTTGAAAAACTCAGAAGGAATCTCAAGAAACTGGAAGATCAATTTGTATTTTCATCCTGGTCTGTGGAAGAGAACCAGAAATCTTAGATGTCAACATCTAGCTATATGAATGGTTTACGTTTACGTTTACGTTTTATTAAATTTTTATACCGCCCTTCTCCTGAAGGACTCAGGGCGGTGAACAGGGCATATAATAAAAATACAAAAATACAAAAGTTAAAATAGAATTAAATTAATGCCCAAAATAAAACAATAAAATATACAAATATTTAAAACCCTAAATTAACTCCCCATCAGGCCAGGCCAGCTTGTTCGAATAAGTGGGTCTTTAACCCGCGCCGGAAGGAGCGGAGATCCGGTGCCATCCGGAGCTCAACCGGCAGTTGATTCCACAAAGCCGGGGCGCCCACAGAGAAGGCCCTCCCCCTGGGGGCCACCAGCCGGCATTCTCTGACCGGAGGCACCCTGAGGAGGCCCTCTCTGTGGGAACGCACAGGGCGGAGGGGAGTTGACGCCGGCAGCAGGTGATCCCCGAGGTATTCCGGACCCATGCCATGTAAGGACTTAAAAACCATCACTAAGACCTTGAACCTCACCCGGAAGACAACTGGTAACCAATGCAGCTCGCGGAGCAAAGGTGTAACATGGGAGTACCGGGAAACTCCCAAGACAACTCTCGCGGCCGCATTCTGTACCAGTTGGAGCCTCCGAGTGGTCTTCAAGGGAAGCCCCATGTAGAGAGCATTGCAATAGTCAAGACGAGAGGTCACGAGCGCATGAGTGACCGTACACAAGGCATCCCGGTCTAGATAGGGCTGCAACTGACGCACCAGGCGAACCTGAGCGAAAGCCCCCCTAGTCACGGCTACTATATGATCTTCTAAGGTAAGCCGCGAATCTAGGAGGACTCCCAAGTTGCGCGCCCTATCCACGGGGGGTAAAGACTCACCCCCCATAAAGAGAGATGGAACATTTTGAATGTCCCGGGATGCCGGAATGTACAGCCACTCAGTCTTGTCAGGGTTGAGTTGAAGTCTGTTCCTCCCCATCCAGACCCGAACCGCCTCCAGGCAACGGGACATCACAGCGAGGGCATCACTGGGGTGGTTTGGGGTCGAAATAAAAAGTTGGGTATCATCAGCATATTGATGATACCCAACTCCAAAACCACGAATGATCTCACCCAGCGGTTTCATGTAGATGTTGAACAGGAGAGGCGAGAGAACCGACCCCTGAGGAACTCCACAAACGAGAGACCTAGGGGCCGATCTCTGCCCCCCTGCCAACACCGACTGCGAACGTCCCAGGAGATAGGAGGAGAACCACCGAAGAACCGTGCCTCCCACTCCCAATCCCCTTTAGACGCCGCAGTAGGATACCATGGTCGATGGTATCGAAAGCCGCTGAGAGGTCTAATAGGACTAGGACAGAGGAACATCCCCTATCCCAAGCCCTCCAGAGATCATTCACCAGAGCGACCAATGCCATCTCCGTGCTGTACCCGGGCCTGAAACCCGATTGGTACGGATCCAGATAATCCGCTTCATCCAGGACCAGAGGGAGCTGATGCGCCACCACACTCTCAACAACCTTCGCAAGAAAGCGAAGGTTGGAGACTGGACGAAAGTTGTTCAACACAGCTGGGTCCAAGGCTGGCTTCTTGAGGAGGGGTCTCACCACCGCCTCCTTCAAGACGGTGGGGAAATTACCCTCACTCAAAGAAGCAGATATAATCGCCTGGAACCAGCCTCGTGTCCTCTCCCTAGCTGCATAAACCAGCCAGGAAGGGCACGGGTCCAATAAACATGTGGTGGAGCTCAACCTCCCCATAATCCTGTCCACTTCATCAGGGGTCACAGAATCAAACTCCTCCCAGATAACATTGACAAGACCGCCCGTGTCCTGATCGTCAGACTCTGCCCAGCTGGAGTCCAGACCGGTCCGAATCCGAGCGATTTTATCCGACAGATGCTGACCAAACTCCTCGGCACGACCCTGCAAGGGATCCCCCCTCACCTCCTGATTAAGAAGTGAGCGAGTCACCCTGAACAGGGCGGCCGGGCGATTATCTGCGGACGCGATGAGGGCGGAGAAGTAATTACACCTCGCCGCCCTCATCGCTGCGAGATAAGACCTAATATAGGTTCTTAACCGCAACCGGTCGGATTCGGATCGGCTGGACCTCCAGCAGCTCTCTAGGCCCCGTTTCCGACGCTTCATCTCCCGGAGCTCCGCGGAAAACCATGGAGCTCGTTGGGATCTGCACCGGATAAGGGGCCGCAAGGGTACAACTCGGTCCAGTGCCTCAGTGGCTGCCCTTTCCCAGGCTTCCACTAAGGCATCCGCCGAGTTGTGAGCGACGGAGGCAGGTGGGGATCCCAGCGCTGCCCGGAACCCGTCAGGGTCCATTAAGCGCCTGGGGCGGTACCATCTAATTGGTTCCGCATCCCCACGGCGGGGGGTGGTAAAACGGAAGACCAGCCGCAGGAGGTGATGATCGGTCCATGACAGGGGCATAATAAATGGAGAGCCCCCACCAAGATCATCCAACCATCGTCCAGATAAAAAAACCAGGTCAAGGGTGTGGCCTCCCTCATGAGTTGGTTCAGAAATTACCTGCGTCAGGTCCATGGCCGTCATGGAAGCCATGAACTCCCGAGCTAACTCAGATGACCCTCCCAGGGATGGTAGATTGAAGTCACCCAAAACTAAAAGTTTGGGGAACTCAATCACCAAACCGGAGAGGACATCGAGTAGCTCAGGCAGGGCTGCCGCTGTGTGACTAGGCGAAACGTACACCAGCAGCAAGCCCAACTGCGCCCCCGAACCAAACCTCAAAAAGAGAGACTCACACCCGACTATCTGAGGGACGGTGGTCTCCCGCGGACATAAGGTCTCCCTGATAACTACCGCCACTCCCCCGCCCCTACCTTGAGCTCGAGGCCGGTGTAACGCTCGGAAACCTGGTGGGCAAAGATCAACCAAAGGGACCCCACCCTCCGGACCCAACCAGGTTTCGGTGATACAAGCCAGGTCCGCATGCTCACCCTCCACCAAATCCCGCACAAGGGGAGCCTTGTTAACCACGGACCTGGCATTCAGGTAAACCAGCCGGAGCTCAGGAGGCTGCACATCCTCGCTCCCGGCACCTCGGGGAAGAAACA
Source organism: Vipera berus (assembly GCF_964194415.1). Classification (NCBI taxonomy): domain Eukaryota; kingdom Metazoa; phylum Chordata; class Lepidosauria; order Squamata; family Viperidae; genus Vipera; species Vipera berus. The sequence goes on from NC_138203.1 coordinate 220,973,099, forward strand.
GAGGGTCGGAGCGCCTCACCGCTTGTAGACAGCGGGGACGGCCCTCCCGGTAACGATACGGCCCTCTGTCCATACGCCTGCTGCCATACCCCAGTGTCGTGGGAATCGGTAATCCCACGACCCGCTCCCGAGCCCCAGATGTAACCACACCCCGCTCCCCCCGAACGCAGTCGGACCCAGGCCTGGCCTGCACCACGGTTGTATGGCCACCCCCCATAATCAAACAACCATTACCCCCCGCCCCTCTCCCTAACCCCCTAAAAATTTGACTAAAAATTTAACCAGGGGCCTCCTATTAAATTTATATCGAGAGCCCCTGACCTTACCCGGCCATCTCTCAGGGTCCCAATAATTGGGCCCTTCATTGAGACTGGGAGTGGCAAAGAAGGCGGGACGCACCCAGGAGAGGGGGGCACCCCTGAGGGCGAGCAAGTCCGTGCTGGAGTATCTATACATAAGTCCAACAAGTCCAGATAAGGCAGTCCCGTGATAGAAAAGTCCAGTAGGAGGTTCAAAAGGGAGGGAGTGAAACATTCGGGCCATCACCCAACCTACTGCCACCCGGTTGGGTGCTCCCGGGGGCAGACCCCAACCCGTCCTCTCACGACAGGTCAAAAGTCTGCTCCAGGGGATGGTCCAGAATGTACACCCTGGGTGGGGCATAACCCATAGAGCTCCCACCTCTATGGGGGTGCCGATGTAAAACAAGCCGCTCTTCCACTGCGGCTTGTACCCAGGTCCGTCCCAGTCCAAAGGGGAATAGGGAGGCAGATGGAAAGTTAGTAATTGGTAGTCCACCGGAGCTGCTACGGCCACCGCAGACCAGATGAAAGCACCAACCACCGCCATATCGCTGCCGATGGAACGGGCCAGCAAGCCCCGAAAACGCCGTCGTCGCCATCACCGTCAGAGGCCGGAACGAGGCAAACGAAGCAACAGCACCGCCACCGTCGCCGCGGTCGTCCTCTCCACTGCCCAAGGCAGCCCGAGGACGCCGTCACCGTCGCCGCCTCCGCCGCCGGCAGTGGCCCGAAAAACAGCACAAGGGACATCTCTGCCACCAAGCTGACCAGCGGTCGTCCCCTCCGCCGTCGAAATGGTGCCATATGAATGAAGAGATTTAGTTTCTGGAGCCACAGTCTGATTTATTTAGATAATGGAATTACTGGCATGTGGGCTGTACTTCATACAAACTGATAAACATACATCAATCCTCTTAAATCATTTGAAAGAAAATTTGCAAGAAAGAAAAGCAAATCAGAAAAAAGATGGACTTATGGTGGTCACGGCCTTCATTGTGTATAATACACCAATATATAAGAAATAATGTTCTTGCAGTTACATTCCTGGTACAGAAAGACAAATATAATTTAATACATGTAATGGAGACCTGATGGGATGATATCCATGACTGGAATATGGTAACTAAAAGAGAGAATATGTTCAAAAGGAACAGAAGCAAAAGAAAATCAGGTGTAGATGTGCTGAACGTTAAAAACAAGTATTCTTATTCAAAGAATGGCAATGCTGTAGAGATTATTTCAATTAAAATAAATTGAGGAACAATTCAAGATAGCATTATTTTCTACTGTTTCCCTCCCAACCAGGGGGGAAAAATGCAGACAATATTTTCCAAAGGCAAACTGTCATTAATATCAGGGGAGAAATCATTGTGTTACATGATTTTTTCAGAAAACGCCTGGCTTTTTATTATTATTGTTGTTATTGTTGGCAATATTTTCTTTCAAAGAGCAGACACAGGCACAAGATCAGATATCTTTGATCAGATTTTAATCATTTGGAAATCCTTGTTGAGGAGGTGGAAGTAACAGGAATATTGGGGGAAAGGTTGCCGGGTAATGTTGGAGCTCCAAATTCTTGATTTGAAGGAAATGGAAAACTGAGCATTTGTCTAACATATACCCCAGATTTTAAGAAAATGTATAGTATTTTAATAACTCAGAGCAGTGGCACGTGCAATACCATGACAGGAAATGCTGATGGGAAAAGAAGCTCCAGGAATGAGGGAGTTCTATAGAAGAAGATATTAAAAGCAGTTACAAAAATTCCAGTTAGAAGAAACCAAATGGAAGACAGCCAGAGTAACCAGCATGGCTATGCAGAAAGCTTACTGAATATTTGAAAGTAACAATAGCATATGTAGAAAATGAAAATTGGGAGATCAGAAAAAAAGCATACAGAGTGATAGTCCAAATATGTAGAGATGGAATCAGAAAAGTGAAATCTTAGAATCAGCAAAAGGTTAATGAAGGAATTTAAGAATAACAAAGGACATTATTTCTCAGAATATTAAAAAAATCAAACCAGATTCCAAATAAAGGCATCAACATTCAAACATGTAATAGGCAAGGCTACTCAAATTTGATTTTTGGTTCCATCTTCTCCATCTAAGAAGAATGTGTTGCACCAGGAAATTTCTGAATATCAGGACAAAGGGTCAGGATTGAAAATTAAGACTAATGCCTCTTTACTTTGAATAAGTTTAAATCTCTCTAGGAGATTTGGTGAATTGGTAAAGTACCATATCAATGGAAAAAAGCAAACATTCCTGTCTTTAAATGGGGAAAAGGAATGTCTTGGAAACTAAACACCAGTCTAACATTAGTCCCAAGAAAAGGAGGAGAAGATCAAGGAGTTGCCGATCTGTAAACATGTTGAGAATAATGCTGGAGTTACCAGATATTAGCATGGATTTGTCAAGAACAGATCTTTCCAGACTAATCTTATCTCACTTTTTGATTGGGTCACTTCCTTAGCAGTGCCACAACAATTTATCTTGACTTCAGCAAAGCATTTGACAAAATATGACACACTATCATATACTTTATATGTTTTATATATATATATAAGTCTGGATTAGATGACATGACAGTTAAACTACGTATATAGCTATATAGGAGATACCTGTGGTATTTATAAAAAACATCTTAGAATATTAGTTAATTGCAAATTGAATATGAATCACCAATAAATAGTGGCTACAAGCCAGGCAAATGTAATTTCAGGCTGCACCAAAGTAAATATAATTTCCAAATTACAAGAAATAACCATTCAACTTTATCCTACTTTGATCACTCTCACCTTGGTTACTGTATCTTTTGGGAGGACAACGTACTTAGGAAACTATTTTGTGAAATAAAACCGCCCTGAGTCCTCAGGGAATAGGGCGGTATATAAATGCAAATAAATAAATAAAATAAATAAATAAATCAGAACAGGTACAGAGAAAGGATGATGATCAGAAACCAAGCCCTATAGAGAGAGATTGAAGGTGATGGTCAATTTTAGTCATTGAGAGTATGGGGTGGGGTATGATAGCCATTTTGAAATACCTGAAACAATGTCACATAGAAGGTTAAATTCTGTTCATGCTCATTCCAGAACACAGGACATGAAATAATGCAGGGGTCCCTAACTCCTGGACTGCGGCCCAACAGTGGGCCGTGGCCTATTTGGAACTGGGCCATGCAAGGCGGGCCAGTGTGGCACGCAGCTCCACTTGTGCGAGCGGCACTCCAAAGGCCTCTCTTTTGTGCATGAATGGAGCTGCGCATGTGCTCAGGCCCCCCCACTCGCACAGCCTGGTTTCCCTCTCCCCTTCCAGCTGGGCCGCCAAGCTACCTACTCCCAATGCTCCAAAAGCAGAGTGGTGCGAACAGAGTCTGATGGGACGAGCGTCACCTGCTCAGTTTTGCTGACTTACCGGGGCTTCCTGCGCAGGACCCCCAATCTGGTTTTGGAGCATCAGGCAACCTTGGTGAGTCTGAAGGAGCACAAGACTGCATCCCCCAAAGACTTCTTTTCTCCAAGCCAAAAGCTTTTGCAAATGGATGAAAGACTTTGGGGGAGTGATCTTGCGCTGCTTCAGGCCTTCCGTCCCTTTGCAAAAGCTTTTGGTGCGGAGAAGCCTGAAGGAGCGTGAAACCGCTCCCCAAAGGCTTCTCTTCTCTCTTTTGTGAGTGGAGCTGTGGTAGGTGTGTACGCGCACATGCCAGCCCGTCACTCACATAGCCCGGTACCCCCTCTCCCTCAGCTGAGCCGCCAAGCCACAAAGGTTGGGGATCGCTGGAATAATGGATTTAAATGACAGAAAGTTAATTTCAGTTGAAAGTTTAAAAAGGTGTCCTAATAGTTAAAGCAGTTCAACAGTGGAACCAATTAACCAAAAATGAACTCTTTGATTCTAAGCGTTCATCATCAAACACTCATATGCCACATAACTTAATACATTTTCTCCTCTTGGTATTTTCTGGTAGCAATTCCTTGCCATCTCAAGAAACTGAGATTTCCAGTATGAATAAAGGTGCCATGAAATAATGCATTCCTTCAAGAAATATTTCACAGTTCTGAAGTTAGATGTGGATATCAGATCCTAGATCTAAGGTGCTTACAGTGACACAGCATACTGATGTCAGTGAGTTTGGTTTGTGATTTCAAACCAAACAAAAATGTATTCTTTAAATTCTGTTCACCCTGTTTTCTCTCACTTCCTAGGTTCAGTGTTGGTTTTCAACTGTTAAAATTTTGTACTTTTATTTTTGTACTCTAATTTTTGAGCTTGTCTTTTCCTCTCAAGCTTAAAAATGCAGGACCATTTTTTCCTCCTGCAACCTTCCATAATTGTAACAGATATATGTAAGTGGGATTGTCATATTTTCTAGATCTTCTCTCCAATTTCCTTTGTCATAAATGTAGTTTTCCTATGCAAACATGCAAAGCAGACTGTATATTCACTGTCTGTGATTGCCATGCCAGGCTTGATTTCCAACATTGTTCCAGGTAGTCATATGAACTTATTTTTTCCCCAAAATACATAATTTATATTTATATTATACAAATGAAAATAAAAATAGGAAAATAGGGGAGGAAAAAGAAGGAGGAAAGGAGTGTAGGGTAAAAGGAAAGAAAGAAAAGAAAAAACAGTACTTCAATTTTTGCGTGCAGAAAAATACAAAATAAAGTTGCAACTTCAGCTTTTTACTTCTGCACATTTAGTGAGTACTATCCATTTCTCTAATCAGCAAAACAGAAAGTCAGAATTGCAAATTTTTTTCTCTTCTCAGCACTAAGTGTACAAGAGGTTTTTAATTAAAAACAAAACTAGATGCATTCTCTTCTTTAATTCAAAAAGTTCATTTTTCCATCTCTGTTAGCTCCACCACTTTTTCCATCTGTTCTTCCATTGTAGGAACTGACATATTTTTCCACTTTTGCGCATACAGAATGCTCGCCGCAATCAACATACATAATAACAAAGTTTTAAATTTTTCAAGATCCTTGTCCAATAGTCTCAGAAGAAAAACTTCAGTTTTATATTTGTTTTAAAGCTCTTCTGAATCAAAGCATGAATCTGGCCCCAATATTTTTTCGCTTTATCACAATTCCACCAAAGATAATAAGCACCTTCTTTACAATTATATTTCCAACAGAAATATCTTTGTCAGGCATTAGGTAAAGGTAAAGGTTCCCCCGCACATGCGTGCTAGTCGTTTCCAACTCTAGGGGCTGGTGCTCATCTCCGTTTCAAAGCCGAAGAGCCAGCGCTTGTCCGAGGACGTCTCTGTGGTCATGTGGCCGGCATGACTAGATGCCAAAGGCGCACGGAACGCTGTGTCAGGCATTAGATACCAGCAATATATCATTTTGTAAAAGTTTTCTTTCAGGTTATAATTCAGTACTAATTTGAAACCATTCATCCATATAGGAACTTTTCTCTCCTTTAAAAATGTCTGACCTTCTATCCCAGGACAAGAAAAGAATCGGTATCCTTTCTTAGTTGGTTTGCTCTGATACTCGCAGCACTGAATTATTCTTTGAGTCCATGTCTGCAACAAATGTGATTCAGGTTTCTTGAAAACCTTTCTGAAAGTTCTGCATACCTTTAAAATGGATTTTTTTTGAGTTATGCTTTGTGCATTTTTTGTCTTATTTATTTGTGAGCAGCTTTTTTAAAAAAAATATTCCTGACTTTGAAAACTTTCTCAGTCCCAGGTTATTTTATTGGGATTTCTAGATATCATTCCTCTGTAATATACTGTATTCTTTTAAAAATATTTACATTTGAGAAAATTAACTATGGAACATACCAATTTCCATCCTCTACTTTCAAGTAGCAATGCATACTTGGAACTTGTGCTTTCAAAATCCATGTTGGCACTTACTGAATTTTAGTCTAATTACTTTCTTTTTAGATTTCTGTTTGTTTTTCCATTAAGAAACACTTCTTCACATGAACTGTTTCCACATGTAGTGCTAATTAATTTTGTTTTCTCACTTGCTGATGGTCATACACTTCACTCACTCATACACAAATACTTGTCTACGATCAAACATGCTCTTAAGCTGTGTTCACACTTTGATGTGCTGTGTTCCTTTCAAACCTGATTATGCCTCTTAAACTTTCTTTACATTTCTTGAAAATCAGATGGACTTTAGAGTTTTGTATCCTATCTTTGTCCACAAGACGCTGTTCACAAGTTCATAAAGTTTGCTTATTGATTGTGAAATACCACTGAACTGAAATCGTCTTCCATTAGGGACCAGAATACTAGAATAATGGTGATTTCTCTAGCATTTTTCAATAGAGTCACTCTTTTTAATATGTGAGGACCAGTCATCAAATTTTCATATGCCATAATTATCTAAACCTGTGATAATGGCATTGATCATGATGTTCTGTCTTGTCTTGTCTGCTTTAATTTATATCTGTCCTCCACAAATAAGTTCATTATTCACCCATGTAAGTGATGCACAGAGAACAAGAGAAAAGGTAAGTTGTATATATGTAACTTTGATACTTTAAATAGTAATTTTCTATTCACTCAACTAGTTGCTTCCTTTCTCAGATTCTTGTTATTTTCATATATTTCTATCCACTATATTGATAAACAAACTGAAGAGAATAGGTAGTAGTACTTCTAGAATCATAGAATATAATATTGGGAGGAATTAAGGGGATCATGCATAACAATGTTTAAACTTTTGTGAATCCTATTGAATTGCACATATTTGACCTGAAATGTGATCTGTTCTCCACCCAAGGCCTAAAACTAGTTAAAGAGAATTCAGTTAAACAAATGAGTCAGAAACATTATTTTTGTTAATTGATTTATTGAGGGAAATGATCCAAAGCAAAAAAAAAATTGTTTTTTTGTTTTTCACATTACTGAACTGCCCATCTCCCTCAAAGAGGAACTCTTGAGCAGTGTACAATAAAACATCAAACTATAAAAATAGTAGATAAAAATTAAAATGTTAAAATTAAAGTTTTAGAATTATAAAAGTTTTATAAATTATAAAATGAGGCAAGAATAATTAAACCCTGTTAAAAATAGTTAAAAAAAGCAGAGAAGGGCTCTCATGGCACCAACCAACTCCACAACTGGGTGCTCATTTCGGTTCCCCATGCAAGACTGCAGAGTGTGTTTTAAGTCCATTTTGGAAGGCCAGGAATTCCTCATCTCCAGGGAGAGAATATTCCACAGGACGGGGGTAACAGCAGAGAAGGCACTTTTCCTGAATCCTGCCAATTGGAGTTCTTTAACTGACAGGGTATGTAACATACTTTCCCTGCCTGACCAGGTGGGATGGCTATGTAATGGGCCAGTTCCATAGGTTCCCTGTGCCATGTAGGGCTTTACAAGTCAACATGTGAGCCTCTAAGATTATTAGTTCATTTGAAGGGGACGGTAGAGTCAGCTGTTTCAAACAATGGAATGATAATTAGATTTGAGTATGAAGTTTCCTGCTTTATTTATAGAAAAGAATTCTGGGTATTCACTATCAAAATCTGATCTTTAGAATCCAGGTTTGTAGAAATATGTCATGGTTCAGGCAAAGATTTCTGAGGACTTCCAGAAACCAAGTGGAAAAAGTTAACAAAATGATTTCCAAAATGTTTGGACCCTACCTATCCAATGTGTAGAAAGGGAGGCAATTCAATATCATTTTATCCTCAGGAGTGGTCAGCCAACCAAGATCACACCTAATACAAGGTATGTAATACTCCAGGAGGTTTCAAAGAAGCCTAGCATAACATCTAAGGAACTCAAGGCCTCTTTTGCATTGGTGATGATAAGCATTTGTGCTTATCAACAACAAACTGTAATAGTGTACCTGGCAGGGTTGAAAGGAAAAAGCCAGACTCTCCAAAAAGAACATTGTTGCTCAATTATACAGTAGTTGGCAAAAGACCCTGTGGATAAACAGAAGGCTATTGGAAAAATTAGAAAGGCAAAAGGCAAATACTATAATAGAATGTGCAAATGAGCTTGGGGTGTGAGGATAAGAGATGCTGCCTAGGAAACAATCAAATGAGAGAGGCAGGAATCCCCAGTGGCTTAACAGAGAGAGAAACTTAGGAAGGACTCACCCTAATGGATCAAGCAATTAAAAGTGGTACTAGAAGCTTGTACTTTCAGACTTGCAAGATTGTATTAATACAGCTTTTCAATAAAGTAGATTTAGCTCATCTGGTCATGCTTCCTGCCTGGGTTACCTGGGAGGGATGTCATACAGTCATCAAATCAAATTTTTTAAAAAATGGAATACATGATAATTTGAGGACTAAAAGATGAAAATTTGCTTTTCCTCTTTTCAGTGGAAAAAATTTTTTTTCCTGATAACAATCTTGCAAGTCTCCTACTCTCTTTCAGAAAGAGGAATTTCAACACTGGTCTCTGATTCTCTGATGCACTGAGCATCTGGCAGTCACCTTATATTAGAACGGCAACAACAAGTAGATGTACAGAATGCCATGATACAACAAATTCAGCAAGTGGAGTAGAATTTGCCTCAACCTATGGCAGCACAACAGATAGCAGGTTAACTAATGATTCTGCATTCCCATGGAAGCTTACCAGAGACTTTTTTTTTAATCCCATTTATATCCCGCCCTTCTCCGAAGACTCAGGGCGGCTTACAATCTAAACACAAATCAATGTGCTTAGCAATAGCCTTCATTCTATGTATATGCCTGCTTATTAGGGCTTTCGTCCCGCCCCCCAAGCAGCATTATTACAAAGTCAGCTTATTGCCCCCAACAATCTGGGTCCTCATTTTACCTACCTCGGAAGGATGGAAGGCTGAGTCAACCTTGAGCCTGGTGGGACTCGAACCTGCACTAATTGCAGGCAGCTGGTGTTACTTAAGGAGGCATTAGCCCACTGCTCCACCAAGGCTCTCTTTTGGAGAGAACAGGATCAATTCTGTACTTTTGTTGCTCAGTGTGAAATGTTTATGGCAAGCAGATTACTGGAGTTTCCCATTGATCACACCAAGGTAACTTGGTGCTGAGCTTGCTGAAGGAAATAGCAGCCAAACAGGCGATACTGTTCACTGGGGAACACTCCAATGCAGAACCACTATTAAGATTTCTTCTATACTCAAGAGACATTTTAGGGATACCACACAGAGTATCACAGAGAGCTAACCGATGACCTGAGAGTTGAGCTGATGAGACAAGGCACTCTTATTACTCCGGAAGAGCATTATTACCTCTGCATAATTATAGATGCCCAACTGGAAGAGTGGAAGCAAAGGAGAAATGGGAAGGAAAAAAGAATGTGCAGCCTGTCTTCCCCCATAGCACCCCTCCCAGTGACCTCTTCGGAATCCATAGTGGGAGAACCTACACAAATAAGAGCAGCTAGATGATCCATGACACTGAAAGAGACAATACAATAAGATACAGAAATGTACGGAGCATGAAGCCATCAAATGCCCAGCTCAGTCCCAGATAGTACCTTGCGGCAACTTTGCCAGTCCCTATCCCCAGAGATCTGAAGAGGGGCCATCCATTATTTGAGGAGAGCTCAGGCAGGGACGCGGTGGCTCAGCGGGTTAACACGCTGAGCTTGTTGATCAGATGGTCGGCAGTTTGGTGGGTTGAATCCCGAGTGCCACGTAACAGAGTGAGCGCCTGTTACTCATCCCACCTTCTGCCAACCTAGCAGTTCGAAAGCACGTAAAAATGCAAGTAGAAGAATAGGGACCACTATGGTGGGAAGGTAACAGTGTTCCGTGCACCTTTGGCGTCTAGTCATGCCGGCCACATGACCACGGAGATGTCCTCGGACAAGCGCTGGCTCTTCAGCTTTGAAATGGAGATGAGCACCGGCCCCTAGAGTTGGAAACGACTAGCACGCATGTGCGGGGGAACCTTTACCTTTACAGGCAGATAAGGCAAACATTCTTAATTACTCCTGCTATTATTACTTTAGATTCCAGGCTTTCAGCTCTTGTAAACTATGGGACAACTACTAATTTTATTGATACAGAAACAGTACAGAAACTTAAGTTGCCTACTCAAGGCCTAGAATGTCCAATGATTATTGAAACTATTGATGGGCAAGACAGGTCTTACACGACACAGTTCCTTTGCAACTGACAATCAAAGATTAGACAGAGTATATACCTATAATTATTACAAGCCAGTTCTGTAACTACATAATTATTACATTTTCAAATTAAAACAGCCACCAAGTCAATTTTTAAAGGATGAATAGGCTAAAATTTGTCCATGCTGATGCACAGGATTGCTCAACAATTATCAGAAACATGTAGTTGCAGTTATTACTGCCCAACAGTCCATGCCAGTTAGTGAAAGCAGAGGTTCACCTAATTTTGCCCCACACAAAAATGCAGCTTTGGGTTATTCTCCTCAATAATGAACAAGTATAATATTTTTGACTCATTTGCTTGTGTTTTCTTTAGTTTTAGGACTTAGATGGAGAACAGATCATAGTTTATATAACTTAAATATAAAGTTACCTTGTAAACTTAAATTTTGAATATCTTTTAAATGTTAAATTTAATTTTTAAATATAACCTTAGATGGAAAGTCCACCATTTCACAAGACAATTTATGGTTGAAAATCTAACAGCATTAAGAAATATTTTCTGATGTTCAAGTGAAATTATTTCCTTATGATTTAAATCCATGATTTCTTGCCTAGTCTGCTGGAACAACTCTGAACAATTCTGTTCCTATTTCTACATGACAATTCAGACAATTTCTGAAGGCCACTATTGTGTTTTCACACAATAGTTTATTCTCCAGGCTAAATATGTCCAATGCATCCAACCATTTCCTATCAAGTTGGTTGTTGTCTTCCAGACATGTTTCAGTTTGCCATTTCTTTCTTAAAACCAGATGCCAAGAACTGAAAGCAATTTTCTAAGTGTGATGTGACCAACACAGAATAGGAAGGAACAATTGTTTCTCTGATCTTATACTTTACTTTTGTATAGGATTGCATTTGCTTTTTTCACAGCTGCATCATATGTTTGCTCACATTTAATTTTTGATTTACCAGGACACCTGCTACTCAGTATGGTTCCTTCACCCAAACATTTAATTTATTCTATCCAAATATAGGATTTTTCTCCACCGAAATTTATCTTGATTGTTTTAGCTTGTCAAGGTCTTCCTGAATGTTAATATTATCCTCTAAGATATGTGCTACCCCTGCTACTTTTATATCGACTAACCATATTTTATAACCTTATTTTTTAATTCTCTTTTCTAAGTCATTTATTCAACAGCATAGGGCTTAGAATGGAATTCTGATGTACCAATTTACACTTCCAACTTGATGTTGAGCTATTGACATGTATCTAATAGAGCTATTGACATATATCTAATAGAGCTATTGACACATACCTAATAGATATGATTGTCTACTAATTATAGTATAATCCAGCCCACATTTTGTCTTGTTCTCTACCAGTATATCATTGGAATCTTTACTGAATGCTTTGCTGAAGTTAAGATATACTATCTACCACATTCCCATGATCAGCTAAACTAATTGTTGATCACAGAAAAGTGGATCATGTTAGTTTGGCTATGATATACATTGAATATATGAGAAATGGCAGCTTTCTCCCAAAAATACCACATCTGTGTATAGCCACGGACAGTGGTAGGATTCAAATATGTGAACAACTGGTTCTCTGTGTGGATGCCGCTCCCGGAAGTTCTGCCGAACTCATGCGAACTGGCTGAATCCCACCACTGGCAACAGATCATATCTACACAAATATCGCTGATGATTACTTTGTGCAGTCTGTCTTGTTATAGACTTTTGCAAATATGTAATATGTTTTTTCTTCAAACCTTAGAAATGTTTGGTTTTAAGAACTATATAAAAGCAAAAGTATAACACATTCCAAGCCATGACTAAAGCTGTTACATCTACAGGTTTGTTATAAGAAAAATGAAGTGCAGTACAAATTAAAGTGTAATAAGGAAAGTAGCAGAGTTTTTCTAGCCATCCACCATATCTTATAGGCAAGACATAAATCTTCCCCATGCACTAGAGAAAAACAAGGCTGTCCAACTGAGGGCAACAAAATCTCCTTTTTAAAAATGTTATTATATACACACAATTTGCATTATTGGAAAAGGAATGAAATAAGAGAAATGGCAAAAAAAATCATTGGTAAAGCAATGAAGGATATTGAGGAATGGCGTGCTTGACAGTCTTACAATGCTATTAATGAGTGTCTAGTAAATATCTGTGCAACAAAAACAGCTACTTTTTCTTGTGAATTGTCTATTAATAGAACGCCATATTAGTTCAGGGAAAAATGAGTTTTATTTAATGACCAGTTTCTCAATAGATGCATAATACCTGTGGGATATATGTGGAAGAAAATGTGTGTTTAGAAAAGCCCAGACAAGATTTAACTATGCAACTACACTAATATTTTAAAAAGTCTTGGAATTGCAATTACATAGCTAAGGAATTATTATGAAGACCTAATTATTTTTTGATCAACTTTAATTAGCAAGTAACAGTTTTGGCGAATGGTTTTGCTTTACATTTTAAATAATACACTGATTTTCTAGAAAGTTGTTTATTCTACACTAAATGCATAAATAAGAATGAGTAGTGATATTTGGAAAATGAAAAAAGGCCATTGTATTGGATGTCCAGTCAAAAAAATTGTGACAGTGCTTACTGCTCAGACAAATGAGGTATATTATTTTTCATAAAACCATTGTTTTATGAAATTAGGCTTTGCTCCTTTTGGAGCTCTTTATATTAAATCATTCATAGCACCATAAAAATAATCTTCATGCAGAGTAGGAGAAATATCATGAAATATCATTTTCACATCCTTCTTTTTATTTAGAGTTTACAAACTAAGCTACTCTTACAAATTCTTTTTTTTTATCCAGGTGGAGGCAGAATTGATTGATAAGCTGGACAGTTTGGTATCAGAGGGAAAGGGAGATGAAAATTACAGGGAACTTTTCAGTCTGCTGTAAGTCTTATGTTTAGCATTATTAAAACTTTACATATCTATATAAAAGTGATTGGAAGGATGATCTAAACATAATAACTGTTCTTAGAAATGAATAATACATCACAATGAATGGCTCTCTGGTTTGATTAAAAAGTACAACAAAAACTTCAATATAAAGTAGCATATCCATTTTATTTAATAATTGCAGAAATTTGAATGCCTTCATTTTTTCTGAAGGATGTTTGGATTTCTGTTTTTTTCTTTACTTTCTGTTTTGAGATGCCATTTTACAATTGGAGATATATATCCCTATGTTTTGACAAAATGAGTACGGGAGTAGGGAAGAAGTCTTGCCTGCTGTTTCCCAATAATTATCCTTTCAGTGTCTCAAACTGAATTGAATATCTTCTTGTAATCTTTTATCTTCAACAGGATTTACTAAATTATTTGTGAAATATATGAGCTTCATTAAGATTGCACAAATATAGTTTGGAGTGTCAATGAAAGTACATGACACGAAAAATGAGGTTAGGCAAACAGCTCTGAATTACCATAAGATCTCTGTTGTTATTCATTTTTAAAATAAGCACACCATGAATTCTGAAAAGAAACTGGCATTGTTCCAAAATTAAGACATGAATTAAAGCAGAGGTCCCCAACCTTTTGGCCACCAGGGGCCGGTTATGTGGAGAAAGATTTTTCTGCGGACCGTAGGGAGCATGCCTTTGTGTGCTGCCTGCATCCTGTGGATGGGGCTTTTCTTGTTTGTGTGAACTGGTTGCTAGCATGCCGTGACCCAGTATTGGTCCATGGACCGGGGGTTGGGGACCCCTGAATTAAAGCACTAACTATTAAAATATTCATTATATTGCTTTGACAACCTAAATTCTTTCCTGATCATTCAGAACTTGTCAAAAGACCATACAAAGGAGTTTGTTTTTCAGATGGTTTAAAGTCAATATTAAAATATTAAATTTCAGCAGTGTTTCAATATTAGTGTCATAACTAACACAAACTTAAATGATTAAGATAAAATATGTTATTAATTCTCTGAACCAAATTAATTAAATTGAAGAGTTCACTTCTGAAAGCTCAGATTTTTAAAAATATTTTTACCGAAGCCATCCTTACTTGCAGAAAATGTCAGGTTAGTTTATTCTTGTAGTCATAGCCACTTCATAGCCACTATTTCACAATGTAAATACACAAACAATATATAGATGTTATACAACTTACATTACTGAAAAATAAAATATTATATTGAGTCCTGGTGGTGTAGTGGTTAGAATGTATTACTGCTGGCTACTTCTGCTGACTCCTGGCTGCCAGTAGTTTGGCAGTTCGAATCTCACTGGCTCAAGGTTGACTCAGCCTTTGATCCTTCCAAGGTCAGTAAAATGAGGACCCAGATTGTTGTGGGCAATATGCTGACTCTGTAAACCGCTTACAGGGCTGTAAAGCACTGTGAAGCGATATATAAGTCTAAGTGCTATTGCTATACTAGAAGCACTGAATAGAACTATATTTCCATGCTGTGCTTTCAGTTGCTCCATTGTTAAAAATACTGGATATTATGAAAAAGAACTTTGTATCTTTTTAAGGAGAGAAGACATATAACTTGTAATTTTAGAAAAGAACCAAGCAGAGGAATGTTGAGATTTCTTTTATCTCCCATTAATAATAATGTGTAAAAGAAAACCAGGCTGTCAAAGAACATGGAGGCTGGACACTATTAAAGCTGACAGTAGGCAGAGCATAGAAAAACCTGAAAGAAATGGTGCAAGATCAGAAGATGTGGAAAGACTAGGCCCATAGTTACACCAAGAGTTGGACTCAACTGAATGATAACATCACCACAATACTAATGCTTACTTTCTAATTTGAGCACCAACAGTATCGCTGGGCATGGGGGGGGGGGGCAGAAATCAGCTTGATGAACGCAATCTCATAGTGTGAACCCTGCTTTTTCTCAGCAGTACATTATTTCTACAGTAAAGGAAATATGTGTGTGTATGTCTGCAAATGTATGCAAACTACCCAGAGTAACATTCACAAGTAGCAGTAGTGTAAATGCAATCTCTAGACCAGGCACAATATTTTCTTGGTATGAAATAATAATAGTGTATCATCTTAGTTCAATAATTTCCTTGTCTTTGCTTCATGCAACGTGGATCAGAACCCAGCTGTTTGGGCCTTATCCCAGGTAAGATGATTGTTCAGATTTTGTATGGAAGGGTTTAGGTATTTTAAATGTTCTCAAAACTATTCACAATCAATAATATTTCTGAGTAAGTCTTACTGATTGTTCACTTTCACACAGCCTGCTAGAAAAGATAGAACAAGAAACTTGGAGGGAGACAGGTGTTTCTTTCGTTACATCAGTTACTCGTTTGATGGAGCGTCTCCTTGACTACAGGTAATGCAGTTATTCACAGTTCATGGACCTCTGATACATATGCAAGTAATGTTAGGAGTAACTAATGACATAATATTTTTCCCCAAATATTTTTTTCATGCTTATAACAGTGTATGTACAATGAGTATCATGAGTTGTACACCAGTTTTTTAAGAATTTAATATGTAATCACTTTTTTGTATTTTCAGAATAAATGCCTCTCTAGTATATTATATAAATGATATAAAAGAAAAAGAAAAAAACCCTAGAGAATTAAGACTAAGGAATTTCTTGATGATTTACAGAATCAAGAAGTAAATAAAACTGCTAATCTTGCTAAAGTTACATAGTCAAAGTTGTAGAAATAACTTTATGGATTAATTCTTCAGAACTGCCTATATTGTTTTTAATTCCGTAATGGAAGAAGGTTTTGAAATTTGAACATATCAACTGTTCCTTTTTTTCAGAGACTGTATGAAAGGAGATGAAACAGAGAACAAGAAAATTGGTTGCACTGTTAACTTGATGGTGAGAATCATCCTTTGTGACATGACAAACATTATTTGCCAGGATCAAAAACTCTTTCTTTCAATTCTTGTAATCTCATACTTGTGTCAGTGAAAGCATTTAGCCTCCTTATATTTTGTTGGCCTACAGAAATAAAAAAACCAAGGATGAAAACTTCCTAGAATCCATATGGATCAATATAAAAGGAAAAAGGAATGACATTGCTACAGGCGTATACTACAGGCCACCCAACCAAGCAGAAGAAATAGATAAACTTTTTACTAAACAATTAACAAATGTATATAGGAAATATACCATAATAGTAATGGGAGACTTTAACTACCCTGATATCAACTGGGAGACAAACTCTGTAGCAAGTGGGAAATCAAACAAATTTCTAATCAAACTAGCTGACAACTTTGTCATCCAAAAGGTAGAGGAGGGAACTAGAGGAAAAGCTATACTGGACCTAATTCCTACTAATAGAGAAGAAGTGATAGAGAGTGTTGAAGTTGCTGGAACTTTGGGTCAGAAGTGACCACATCATATTGGAATTCAATATAATGCAAACACAAGCAATAGAAGATAATCCAGCCAGTGTCTTAAACTTCAGAAGAGCTGATTTCAACAAATTCAGAGAAAGTCTAAGAAAAATTCCATGGATGAAAATCCCAAAGGCGAAAACAACTCAAGAAGCGTGGGAAACTCTGGAAAATATGATAATAAAAGCCCAGTACAGCACAATACCACTGAAAAAGAAAAACAAGAAATTTAAGAAGAATCCAGCATGGTTGCACAAAGATCTCTTTGATGAACTAAAAGACAAAAAGGACAAGTACAAAAAATAGAAAGAGGGACACATAACTAAGGCAGTATCAGCAGATACTGTAGTCAGAATCTCCAAAGATGAAGTCAGGAAAGCAAAGGCTCAGAATGAACAAAGATTTGCAAGAGAAGTCAAAGATAATTTTAAAAAAAGTTTCTTTCAACATATAAATAACAAGAAAAAAGTCAAGGAAACAATAGATCTACTTAAGAGAGAAGATGGCAAGGAAGTAACAGGCAGCAGAGAGAAAGCTGAACAGCTTAATTCGTTCCTTGCATCAGTCTTCACGCAAAAAGAAACTATAGCCCAGCCTACCAAAAATAATTGTAAAAGACAGACTAGAAATAAAAATTACAATAAGCAAGAAAATGGTTAGAGAACACTTATCTGATCTTAACAAATATAATTCACCAGGATCTGACAGATTACATCCCAGTGTTCTGAAGAAACTGGCAGATATTATTTCAGAACCATTGTACCATATCTTTCAAAAATCCTGGAATACCAGGGAATTACCTGAGGATTGGAAAAGAGCTGATATGTTCCCATCTTCAAAAAAGGGAAAAAACAGACCCAGGAAACTACAGACCACTCAGCCTAATATCAATACCTGGGAAGATACTGGAAAAGATAATAAAAAAAAACAGATCTGTGAACATCTAGAAACAAATAAAGTTATAACTAAAAGCCAGCATGGGTTTGTTAAACATAATGCCAAGCCAATCTCATTTCATTCTTTAAGAAAGAACTAAATTAGTAGGCCAGCGGAATGCTGTGCACATAGTATACTTAGATTTCATTAAGGCATTTGACAAAGTAGACCACAATCTATTTCTTGGTAAGCTAGAAAAAGGTGGAATAGACCAGATGGATATATAGCTGGCTGGCAAACCGCACTCAATGAGTAGTCCTTAATGTACTATATTCACATAAAGAGAAGTAAGCAGCGGGGTACCACAAGGCTCTGTCTTAGCCCCAGTATTCTTCAATATCTTCATAAATGACTTAGATAAGGGAATAGAAGGAGAACTCATCAAATCTGCAGATGACACTAAGCTAGAAGGAATAGCCAACACCCCAGAAGACAAGCTCAGAATCCAAAAAGATCTTGACAGACTTGAACAAAGGGCCCTATCCAACAAAATAAAATTTAATGTGGAGAAAAACAAGGTTTTATATATAGGCAGGAAAAACCAAAGGTACGAGTACAGATTAGGTTAAACCTGGCTCAAAACAGTAACTGTGAGAGGGACCTTGGAGTCCTAGTGGATGATCACTTAAATAGGAGCCAACAGTGTGCAGCAGCAGCCAAAAAAAGCTAATACAATCCTTGGTTGCATAAACAGAGGCATAGAATGAAAATCATGTGGTATTAGTACCACTTCATAAAGCCTTAGTAAGGCCTCGCCTGGAATACTGCATCCAGTTTGGGTCACTACATTACAAAAAAGATATTGAGACTTTGGAAAATGTGCAAAGAAGAGCAACTAAGATGATTTAAGGGCCTGAAGGTTAAACATGAAGAATGTTTGCAGGACTTGGGTTTAACTAGTCTAGAGAAAAGAAGAACCAGTGGGGACATGATAGTAGTATTCAGTATTTGAGGGTCTGCCATAAAGAAGAGGGAGTCAACATATTTTCCAAAGCACTAGAAGACAAGACAAGAAACAATGGATTGAAACTAATCAAGGAGAAAAGCAACCTGGAATTAAGGAGAAAATTTCTAATAGGACAATTAACCAGTGGAACAGCTTGCTGTCAGAAGTTGAGGGTACTTCCTCACTGGAGACTGGACAGTCTCTTGTCTGAAATAGTATAGGGTCTCCTGCTTGAGCAGGGGGTTGAACTAGAAGACCTCCAAGATCCCTTCCAGCTCTATTCTGATTCAAATGATTCTTTTTATTGTTCCAAACACTGGGGTTTTCTCCAATGACTCCTGCCTTTGTACTATGTGCTCAAAATATCTAAGTTTTAAGTTCATTAGTACTGTCCTGGACAAAACCTAGAGCATCTAGCTATAAGAGGGCACTTGAAAATGAGCTGCTAAGGGAATGTCTGAGGCAGCAGCAAACCTGGAAAGAAGATCAAGCAGAGGAAGTGCCATGCCAAGACAATACCCTGCGTGAGATGTATCACTGATAGATAGCTGAGATGGCTGACATTGAGAAATTCTACCAGTGTCTGAAAGGGGCTGAACTGAAAGACAACACCGAGGGACTGATTATCGCAGTACAAGAACAGGCACTAACACCAGATCCATAAAAACAGGGATTTACCACACTAGACAGGAACCAAGATGCAGACTGAAGAGAGGCCTCAGAGACAGTCCAGCACATAGTGGCATGATGTAAGATGCAGGCAGAAGCATGCACTGAACTAAGTAGCTGGCATTGTGTACCAGAGTGTATGGGCTAGACCTCCAAAGTCCAGATGGGAAGTTCCGTAGAAAGTGTTCTGTACCAGCCTGCTACCGGCCCTGCAGAAAAGGCAGGGACAACCCCTTTTACAAGAAGGCAAGAGGCTGGAATTACGCCTGCCAAATTTATTGCTACAAAAACAAATAGAACAAGACACAAACCAAGAAACAGGAGCTTTTCAAGCGGTTGCCTTCAGCAAACCAGCCCTCCCACGCATTCCCCCTTAAATACAGTTCAGGGCGTGGCTTCCGAGGAGCCCCATTGCCTTCCTCTGTTTACTCCTGATTGACTGCCTCCTGCGTCGGGCGTCCTTGAACAGGGCCAGCTGTGGGTCATCTTTATCCACGCTGTCAGGCTCACACAGCTGGGTCTGCGTCGTGACCAGATGAGAGGGGCCTGGCTGAGGGCTCTCATCAAGCTGTCCAACCCCCCTCAGCAAGCTCTTCAACACCCCCCTCCTCCTCCTCCTCTGAGTCGTCCGACCCAACTGCCGAACCCACAGGCTGACCCTGAATCACAACAGAAAGTTGTGGAGACTTAACAGAGCTAAGATCTTGTGGGACGTCCAAATCCAGATGGACAGGCAGGTATTAACCAGTCAAGAAGATAACATGGTAAAAGACAAGGACCAGAAGACAGTGGTAGTGATAGATGTAGTGGAGCCAAGTGACAGCAGCATCAGGAAAAAGGAATATGAGAAACTGGAGAAGTACCAGGGCTTGAAGGAAGAACTAGAGAGGATGTGGAAAGTAAAGACCAAAGTGGTCCTAGTGGTAGGAGGAGCAGTCAGGGCTGTGAATCTTAAGATGAGAGAGTGGCTCCAGCTGTTCCCAGGAACAATATCAGAGCTCTCTGTCCCAAAGAGCTAAGATACCACATGGAAGACATAAGATTGTATTCCCCATCGAGGTGAGAAGGGATTTTTAAAAAAATATTATATAGTAATTAAGGAATCAGGCTAGAAACTGGAATGCTGTAAGTTCTAATCCTGCCTTGGGCACAAAGCCAGCTGAATGATCTTGGACCATCCACTTTCTCTAAGCCCTAGGAAGGAGGCAGTGACAACCCACTTCTGAAAAACCTTGTCAAGAAAACTAGATGGACTTATCCAGGCACTCTCCAATAGATTAAATGGAAGAAAAAAGAAAGAAGAAAAAATCCCCTAAAATCAATATATATATTAATTTGACATGATTTAAATAAAAATAGAATGGCACCATTTTCAACCTTTAAGTACATTTCTTAAGGAGGACCTGTTAAAGACATAATATTGGGCCATTATTTGTTTTGAGCTGTTACCTGTATTAAGAGATCATTGAATCTACTGAGATCTAATTTGTATTTCAAATAATCCTAATTTGTAAATAAAATATGATGGAATAAACAAAATTAAGATGTAACACAGAAATGTAATACAGTACATTCAAAACTAAAAGCTTCCTGCACTGGAAGGATGAGCATAGAAGAAGGTGGATGTAGAAGAGGATATATTGTTTTCAGTTTCTTCATGGTTTATTTCATGAAACTGAAACATGATTGAGCGCTGTATTTTGAAAAAAATACAAAAGTCTTGAAAATATTTTGATTGATAAATTTTCAGAGATTATTTTTTTGAAATATTTTATTTTTCAGAATTTTTATAAATCTGAAATTAATAAGGAGGAAATGTATATTCGTTATATACACAAGTTATGTGACATGCATCTGCAGGCTGAAAATTACACAGGTAAATATGGAAGAAAGTTATATATTTACAGTGGTCTCTTAAATATGTACATTTTCATATATTTTTTACTGTAACTGTGTAGTTTACACAGTAAATGGTTGTATAAGCATACAGTAAGTAGCATAATTCATATTAAATTATATCAGTGGTCAGTAAAAGTACGTAGCTAGGATCATGGATGTTTTCAAATAGTGACACAATATCGTTGGAAGACATTGCATTTTTGTAAGCAGGTTGCAACTAATTCTCCATTATTTGTTTACATTACCAATGTCTGCATAAATACTTAGATTAGCAATTAGCCATTTGAGGTGCATATAAGCACTAGCTGGAGAGTTACAGCTAATTTATTTTAATTGCATGCATATAGTGTATTTTTTTACTAAATCCACATTATTTTCATTGATATTATCTAAAGTCCAAATAAGAATAATTAATTAACTAAACACTGTGTGGTCTCTCAATTTATTTTTCTTTACTTCAGCATAACTTTTTACTAGCAAAATGCCTTTTTTATCTGATTCATTTAGGATTTTCATAACTTTTTAGTTTGTCTGTTTACATATTTATACAAGTTGAAATGTTTTGATATTATTATGCAGTGTTCATTGCTTATTGGTTTGGCAGAGGCTGCTTTTACATTGCTTTTGTATTGTGAGCTACTACAATGGGAGGACAGGCCTCTTCGGGAATTCCTCCACTATCCATCTCAGACAGAGTGGCAACGTAAAGAAAATCTTTGTCGGAAGATTATCCATTATTTTAATAAAGGCAAGGTCAGCAAATGTTATTAGTAATTGTTTTCAAATTTTATTTGATATTCTTTGCTAAAGATAGAACTAAATGTTTTCTGCAAAATTACTGGAAGATTTATTTACTTGTCAGGAGAATCATAAATTCATTGCATTACACTGTAGGAAGGAGCCATTTAGGCTTTCAAATCTAGTCTGATTGGTACAGGTTTCCAATTTAAGCATGTGTGGAAAGACTTGCTGGAATAAGGGAGAAAGCACCACTTTCATGGTGGAATGCCTAAAATTCAGGCCATCTTAATAATGGATTAGATAGAGGCAAAATCATGTCCCTTAAAAATGGTTAGCAATAAGTGGAAGAAGTGGATGAGCTTTATATTTGTTTTTTGTCCATACATTGGCAAGGTGCCACAAGATAAATAAACTTCTGCAAATGCTGCTTTTAGTAGAAATGTGTTACACAAGATCTTCTGGAGATGGGTCTAATTTTCATCAGAATTTCTCAGCTCTATTACTTTTTTACATTCCAAGATCTGTGCTAATCAGGTTGTACAAATTGTTTCAAAGAACAATTAAATAAATATAGATTTGCATTTCTGCTGAACAGATCTTATACCTGCTTAAAACTCTCCTAGGAAAAGAGTGTTTAATTTAAGAAAGCTTCAAGTTATATTCAGTCAAAGAAACATCTGATTTTCTCTCCTGAAATAAGAAACGTGCTATTACAATCTAAGTTTGAGTCATTGCGTACACAAACAAACACGCACACTATATTCTTTCTTCCCCAGAAGATGGTTAGGGTAATATTTGAGTAAATATTTATATACAATAAGAAACAGAAACACAGAATTTAGATTCATTCTTTCTTTTACGTTTTTGCAGAATTGTCATATTAAACCTACCCTATGCTTTACTGTCTGCTGTTATTCATTGTTAGTATTGTTTTGATAAACATTTTTTGATTTTGCATGGTATCTTTTGTCCAACTCAACTAATCTTTTCTTTGGCTAGAGAACAGAAAACCTAGAGTCTATACCTCTGACTGGCTAACAAATAATAAAGGAGCTCATTAAGAATGATTAAATGTTCACTTATTTTTCTTGTCTCCATTCTTAAGTTTATCATAGGGTTAAGGTTAGGGTTAGGGTTACACTACTAAGGGTTACTTTCTTAATTTTAATTATATATTTTTAATGAATAAAAATCATATTTCATCTCAGTTTTTAATCTTTCTTTTAGAGCTGGGAATTTGGAATCCCGCTATGCAGAGAGTTGGCTACTCAGTATGAAACATTATATGATTATCAAAGTCTCAGCTGGATTCGGGTGAGTGATGTTCAGCTTTTAAAATGGCATTTCCTGCAGGACAAATGCTGTCACAATATTTTGCCAATCAGAAATATACAGACAGTCCTTGGTTAATATCACTTGTTTAGTGATCATTCAAAGTTACAATGGTGTTGAACAAGTGGTGGCTATGACTGGTCCTCATAGTACCAGCCATCCCAGCACCCTCCAGTCATACGATAATGATCTGGGTGCTTGGCAACCAGCTTGCACTTGCAATGGTTGCAGCATCCTACAATCATGTGATTGTGATTTACAACCTTCCCTGTGGGCTTCCCATAAGCAAAGCCAGATGGGAAAACTGCAAGTTGTTCAGATAAGTCTCACCCACTCACATACCTTCCCTCAGTACCTTTGTTCTTGCTGACATGCTGTGCTTCAGCAACCACCTGGATAGCCTCTCTGCTATTTGTGCAACCCTGCACACCCTCCCTGGCTACTTGCGCACTCTCCTGCCTGACAGCAGCTACCCCAAACCCCGCCATACTCATTCTGTATTTCCCTGGCTATCCACAGATCTTGCTTCCTTTCCCACCTGGCAGCGGTCACTTTTTTGCCAATAAATATCAAAATATACATACAAAAGTTAAAAAGAATTAAATAATTATGCCCAATATAAAACAATGATTAAAAAATGTTAAAACCAAATCCAAACCCCAACCCCATCAGACCAGGCCGGATTGTTCAAATAAATAAGGTTTTAGATCGCGTCGGAAGGAGCGAAGGTCGGGGGCCGTCTGGAGCTCAACCGGCAAGCGGTTCCATAGGTCTGGCGCGCCCACAGAGAACGCCCTCCCCCTGGGGGCCACCAATCGACATTCTCTGATCGGAGGCACCCTGAGGAGGCCCACTCTGTGGGAGCGCACTGGGCGGAGGGAAGTTGACGCCGGCAGCAGGTGCTGCTGTAGGTAATCCGGACCCATGCCATGTAGGGCTTTAAAGGTCATCACCAGCACCTTGAATCTCACCCGGAGGGCAACTGGCAGCCAATGCAGCTCGCGGAGCAGAGGTGTAACATGGGAGTATCGGGAGACCCCCAACACTACTCGCGCGGCTGCATTCTGCACCAGCTGAAGCCTCCGAGTGGTCCTCAAGGATCCCTTTATCATTCAGTTTTTTTGACAAAATTCCATATTTTACTAAAATGTATATAGAAATTCAGACATCCAGTCTATATATGGTATAGTCAGTGCTTTTTTTCTAAAAAAAAAAAAAGGTGCCGGAACTCAGAGGTGCTGTCACTGGGAGCAATGCCAGTGTCTTGCTACGGCGTCGCCGCCTGCCTTTACACCCCCACCCCTGTGGCTTGGAGCCACATGCCGCCAGGATTCCCATCCCCACAGCCGCTGTGGGGATTCCCCTCCCCGTAGTTGCCATGCCGCAGCCTGTGCTGAGCCCCCACCCGGAGCTGCTCCAAACCCTGACCCAGAGCTGTGTTCCTCGTGGTAGTGGTCTCCGGCACCAAACAGCCTCCTTCCAACCACATCCAGAAAAATTTGTAACAAACATTGGAATTCTCAAGGCCATGTTTGGTATTTCCCAGCAATCTGTTACTGGAAGGAAAAAGCAATCCCTGCTGCGTTACTGATCCCAGAGAAGCATTTGCATGTATGCAGGTATCCTTAGGGTGCCATAGTTATGGATGAGAAATATTGGTTGCAAAGTTGGCTTTCCTGGATGTAATACAGATATTTTGGACTTATTTTTGTTTCTTTCCAAGTTTGATATTTTTAAAAAGGCATATGCTACTGACTACACTTATGCACATATGTAACATCTTTTGCTAGGATACATGACCACTGCTTGTCCAGAATGTGAAAAGTGAAAGATTGTGACTAAACAAAATTTTAATGTACAGATAATACCACTAGAAATTATTTTAGCCTTTTTAATAAATGTTGTTATTGATGTTAAGCTCACCATGGAAAACATCATATATTGTTATGTATATGCTAGGTTAATTATTTAAAGACTGAAGTGCAACATAACTAGATTCTAAATAATCTATTTTTCAAAACACACAACAGTCCAAGCAGTAAAAGTAAAGTCCAAGTTAAGAATATTTCATTCTTAAGAATTGTTTAATTTAAAGTGGTTTAGTTGTAATAGATGGTTATAGATTCAAAATAGTTTTCAAGAGTGTACAAAAGATACTATTTTTTCTAGCATCAGCTAAATTAGACATATTACATTGAGAAAAATGTTTCTCATTTCTTTCCTGTTACCTTTATTGATTTCATTGCAGAGATGTTAACATAGGAAATAGATTATTTTGTTATCTAATTTTACCTTCCAAAAGACAGAAGCAGAGGAAAAATGTGAGGTTCTTTCTTGTTGGCTTTTTTGAATTAGCTGTTTTAGATTCTAAAAGTTTAGTTCCTAAAGAAGTAATCCTGTAAATAATTTTAATGTCCTCCTCTACTGCAGGCTCTTTTATGACTCAAGGACTTCAACTCCCAGAATTCCTGAGCCAGCACAGCTCAGCTTGGAAACCTCTCCCTTTCCTCTCAGTGTGGCTGGCTCAGGATTTCTGGGAGTTGAAGTCCACGAGTCATAAAAAAGAGCCAAGATTGCCTACTCCTAAAGCCAATAGAGGGAGCTTTTTTTTGGCAAAAAAAGGTGCCAGAATGCCATTCTGAGCATTCTGTGAGAAAAAAAAGCCCTGAGTATAGTTATTCAAATGGAAATAAGTGTGATTAAATTTAACACTATATAACTGAAAATAATTATATTTTCAAATCCTCAAATCAACACTGTTTAACCTTCAGGCTGCTCTTTTTAAAATTAATTGAAGATAAAGGGATGAAAATAAAATTTCTTTTCAAATTTGTACATAGGATTATGCGTTTTTACATTGTTACAAGTCTAAGGCATTGGTTTGGATTTTTATATGAATCTTTGAAAACTTTTCACAACACTTTGTTTAATCAATAGTCTACTCTATATGCTTTATGCTAAAAATTGTTCAGACATTCAATCACTTCTGAATCTTTATGACCTGATGAACTTAATTTTGCCAAAGATTGTCTATTGTTAACTGTTCTTTGAGTTCTTATAACCTTAAGCTTGTAAAAAGAATTATTGTATTCTATAAAAATATTAAAAGTACGTATGCATAGAATCCTCTCTATAAAAAACGGAGTTCTCTGTAAAGTTACCTTGAATATGTGTTTCATAATGGTATGATACTTTAAATGTTTGAAAAACCACCTGTTAATGGTGTCAGATGCCATAGTGTTACTACATAAGGTCTGGGACAACTCGCCACGGGATAACTTGTTGCAGCCAACTCACCACAGGACAACTCGCTGGGGGATAGTTCCACTAAGCATAACTCAAGGTGATAAATATTATCCTCCACTGTTTCTTCAGCATTATTTGTGTTTCTGTCAAGATGGCCAGGGCAAGCTGGCAGCAGTGAGACAGCCATAACGAGATGGCCTCAGTGAGTTGTTCCAGCTGTCAGCATTTTTCTCCTAAAGGTACAGCATTATTTCAGTCCAGTATAATTTTTTCTTTTCTATCTTTAGAAAATGGAAGCTAACTATTATGACAATATAATGGAACAGCAACGGTTGGAACCTGAATTTTTCAGAGTTGGCTTTTATGGAAGAAAATTTCCTTTCTTCCTCCGTGTAAGTGCGTTTAACATTTTCATTACTGTATGAATTAACTGCAATTCATAATGATGATTTGTGTATTCATTGAAGGAATTAAAATTGTTCTGTTTTAAAACATGGATTTATCTAGAAAATTATAAAATTGCTTGATTCATCCAAAATATTGTTGTTTCTGCTAGTTTAGTTATTGTCTCTATTTTCCAAAGTTTAATATTTAATGTAGTTTTGTAGCTGGAAAGTATATGCATTCCTAGTGGCTGTTTCATTATTTATAAATATGATTGAGTTTTTTTCATATAAAATATTGTACATACAATAAATCTTCTAACTGCAGTGATAAGACAGCTAGGTTTGAAATTTCAAAAAGTCATTCTATAGTTTAATAGCATTGCCAAGTAATATTAATTCAAACGAGACTTAGATTCACAGAATCTATTTCAAAAATAGTGACAAGTAAGCCGAGTTGGATTGCTAAACTTTCATACGAACGTCAGTCCATACTGGAGATAAAGTTAGTTAGCGAGAGAGGAACTGTCGAGAAAACTGTTCTGGAGAGTCTGCATGGCCTCGGATTACTATGGGGGAAAGAATCAACAACGGAGGCACCGGCGGTTGACATGGAGGGTGAGAGATCGGCTGCAAAGTCTAGAGGAGCGGGGAGGAAGAAAGGGAATTACTGGAGGTGGAAACAGTGTCGTGCTCAATGTTTTGAGTAGCGAAGGCAGCGTTTCGGGTGACGGGCAGAATGGGGCAGTGGCCATTGCAGCTGGGAAGTTTCCCTCCGTTGCTGGCCATCTTCGGAAGAAGAGGAGGAGTTGTGACCGAAAGAGGAAACATG
Source organism: Vipera berus (assembly GCF_964194415.1). Lineage (NCBI taxonomy): Eukaryota > Metazoa > Chordata > Lepidosauria > Squamata > Viperidae > Vipera > Vipera berus. Next base: position 221,000,802 of record NC_138203.1, read on the forward strand.
GCAAATGCGGACGCCTAACATCTAGGCTAAAAGTTAGACCTTACAGAGCATCACTTCCATCTATTTTGTTTGCAAATGCTTGTTCCTTAGAGCCGAAAATAGATTACTTGAGGCTAGATTTAACATCACACTGGGAGGTGAGAAACTGCTGTCTCCTCATTGCAACAGAAACTTGGTTAAAGCCCTCTGTCCCAGATAGTGCTGTTAGCTTGATGGGATTTTCAACATTTTGGCTGGACCGGAGTTTTGCTGTTAGTGGCAAATCCTGGGGAGGGGGTGTCTGTTTTTCTGTTTTTATATAAATGACAGATAGTGTAATAATGCCAAGCTGGTTTCAACTCTGTGCTCCCCTGATGAGGAGCTTCTGACCATCAAATGCAGACCCTTCTATCTGCTTAGAGAATGTTCTGTTATCATTATCACAGCTGTATATATCCCCCCTGATGCAAACAGAGAAGAGGCCCTGAATGTTCTCTATCATACCATCAGTGACTTACAAACTACTCACTCTGGGGCTGCATTTATTGTAGTGGGGGACTTTAATCAAGTTGATCTGAAAGCTACTCTGCCACATTTCCATCAATATGTGGACTTTGCAACCAGAGGGGAGAATACACTGGATCTTGCTTATTCCAACGTCAAGAATGCATTCAAAGCTATCCCTCGCCCTCACCTGGGCCCCTCTGATAATCTCAGTGTTGCTTATTCCAACACATAAACCTTTATTAGTCAGAGTGAAACCTACAGTAAAGCAGAGGGATAGAAGCATTATAAGACTGCTTTGAATGCACAGATTGGGGCATGTTTAAAGAAGCAGCTACTCATAACCAACGTATAAATGTTGAGGAATATGCCACCACAGTGTCTGCATATATCCAAAAGTGCATAGAGGAAGTCTGTGTCCTTAAAAGCATTGTTGTGAAGCAAACAGTCCGGTTGCACTGACATCCATCATTATGAAATGCTTTGAGAAACTGATAAAGGACATTATTGTATCTAGTCTCCTGCCAGCATTTGACCTGCTTCAGTTTGCTTACCGACCAAATCACTCTACGGAGGATGCTATTTCTTCCGTTCTCCATCTAAACTTGAAGCACTTAGAGGAATGAAACACTCATGTGCATTTGGTGTTTGTCGACTTCAGTTTGGCATTTAACACAATCATTCCCTAGCATCTAGTACACAAACTGGGCCTTTTAGGCTTAAACACTCCTTTGTGCAACTGGATTCTTGATTTTCTTACTAACAGGCCCTAATATGTGCGAGCTGGAACAAATATTTCTAACACCATTTTCTTGAACACAGGTTCTCCTCAGGGCTGTGTCCTAAGTCCACTGCTGTTCACCCTGTTGACCCATGATTGTTGTGCTAGGTTTGCCACCAGCCATATTGTGAAGTTTGCAGATGATACAACAGTAGGGGGCCTTATTCATGATGACAGTTAGGGTGCTTACCGCAAGGAGGTTGAGGGTTTGGTGAACTGGTGTAAGGAAAACAGCCTAGTTTTAAATACTGGAAAAACCAAAGAGATCATTGTCGATTTCAGAAATGGTAGGCACAACCACACTCCTCTGTGCATTAATGGTTCACTGTGGAGATGGTTACCAGCATCAAATTCCTGGGTGTGCAGTTAACAAGTAGGCTGGCTTGGTCGCTTAACAGCAAGACACTGGTGAAGTAGGCACAGCAGTGTCTATATTTTCTCCGTAGCATGAGAAAAGCACATCTTCTTTCCCCTGTCCTTACCACTTTCTACAGAGGGATGATCGAGAGCATCCTGTCATACAGCATCACAGTCTGGTGTAGAAGCATCATTGCTTCAGACAGGAAGGCGGTGCAGAGAGTGTTCAGGATGGCTGAAAAGATTATTGACAGTTCCCTCTCTTCCATCCAGGACATAGCACATAAGATTGTCTGGGACATTACACATCCTCTTCACGACCTGTTTTCCTTGTTACCTTCTGGGAGGAGACTTTGTGGTATCTGAAGCAAAACATCCAGATTCAGTCACAGTTTTGCTCCATACAGTATTAACCTTGTGAACTCTAAAGCTTCCTCCTTCAGTTATGTATTCAAGATGGACAGTGATTAATATTTATATGTTACTTATATGTAAGGGTGTAGATTTATACATACGTTGTATATAGTATGTTTAAATGTGTGTTGTGTATGTGTACACTTTGAGAGCAAGCAACTAAATTTCATTTTTAATGTGTGCCATTGTGCCCACAGTAAAAAATGACAATAAAGGTTATCTAAACTAATCTAAAAAGAATACAATCAGTTTGAAAGAACTATTTAGGATATGAATTCTAACTTCCCACCCCCCACTCAGTATAGGAATCCAAGATGAAGAATCCCAGACAAATGAATGTCTAGCTTCTAGTTGAACAGATCCAGTGAAAGCCCACTACCTCTCTGGTTAATTGGTACCTGATCAAATTGCTCTTACAGGTATGAAGTTTTTCGTAATATTAATTGGGAATTAATTCCTAAAATTAATTGCCTTATTTTAAACATTCTGTACCCTTATGTCCTGCATTCTGGAAGAAGAAGAAACAGATTTTGAAGTTGTGTAAGATTGTCAGGCTTCACCCAGAGTGATATTCAAACTTGAAGGCTAGCAAGCAGTTTCAAGGATGCAGCTGTTAGATAAATAAGTTTATTACACATATTAGAAAGGTTGTAATTAAATAAAATTAAATTACATGTCAAGCTGTGGAATGTGCTCAGAATTTCAGAACATCTCATTTTCCTTACGACAAACTTATATAAAGGTCAGGAAGCCACAGAATAAGAGAAGATGGTAAAGCAGGAGCCAGGTTAGTAAAGGAGTACAACAAGGCTGCATACTCTCTTCTTTATTCAATCTATATGTTGATTATATATGAAGGGAAGCTAGATTGGAAGCATGGTTTTAAAATAGGAGGAAGAAACATTAATAATCTGTGCTATGCTGATGATAATATCCTAAAAACTGAAAATGCAAATGATCTCCAAGCCCTAATACTACAACTAAAAAGCACAGTGAAAAAAGGGACTAAAATTAAATATTAGAAAGACCAAATTAATGACAACAGGCAATACAACCAGCCTTAGAATTTATTCTAATGGTTATGCAGACAAAAAGAAAAAATACAAAGTGTAGAAAAGGAAAAAAGAAGCATATAAAAGAAAGAATAGAGAAGAAAGAAAAATATGACTATAACCAAAGAAAAAAAATAAAGAAGCAAATCTTGTCATTCAGTCCTAGTCAGCAAGTTTATTAAGCATTATCAGAAATAACAACTTCTGTTTTAATCTTGATCAAATAAATCAACTTTATATTTATTCCCTTTACATTTAACAATCTTGATCTTTTATTTCTTCAAATAATATCCTAGAACTTAAATTTCTTTTTCTTTTTTTCCTTCTCACCAACTCTTTCAAAACTTAACAGATGTCCTTTGTAAATCTAATATTTTAAAATTATCCAAATCGTTTCATGTTAGTTGTTTATATGTCCTTTTTTAATTAATAAGATGTCAGCCAGTTTCATTTGTAAATTTAATATTTTATCTTTTTCCAGATCATGCTTATAGTCCATCATTTTAAAAATCCACATTCAGTTCTACTTCGGTTTTCTCTGATAGAACTTATTCCTCTTCCATAACATCATGTTATGGAATTTGTCTATGATTGACATTTTTAAAATTAATTTATGACACTATTGTTCACATATATCCTTCAGTACATTCAGTGTTATAAGGTATTTGGCTCCATTCTGTATTAACAAATCAAATAGATTTTCTTCTCCTTTAATTGTAATCTTTACTTCCTTTTAGCTCCTTCTAGTGTCCAGCCTTCAAAATCCCATACTATCATGTTTGGTTTTTTTAGAATTCAAAACATAGGCCATTTTCCCACAGGGATGATTTATTCAATTAATTTCAAAAACCTATTTAAAGTCCATCTAGATGGGAAATTAATTATCTCAAGGGGCCACATGAGAAACTGTGACTGTTGTGGAGGATCAATCCAATAGTGAAAGTAGTAGGCACACATGCAGACACATATGTAAGTTGATGAAAAAATAGTCTGCTTCAAAATAAAAGCAACGCAGTTGTATTGCATGGATGGTGTACCCTTATTTACATTTGAGTTGTACTTTCCAGTTGACCTCACACAGGTTGGACAAGGACAGCAAAAGGGCTGGATGTGGGTTGGGGCCATAAAATGCCCAGGTCTGATCTAGACCCTTACATCTTTCCTAAAATAATACTCTAATTATTTTTTTCTATTTGTTTGCCCAAATTGTGAAATCTTTAAAGCTCCAATTAAAATTTCTTGAAAGATTGAAGGAATCCCAGTCAATGCTATCAAATTTGCTGCTCCTAAGATTCTTAATATTTTAAAACAGTAAAAAAAAGTAATTCCAAAGGTGATTAGGAAATGAGGCTCAGCCAAACTTTATGTCCACATAGGCTGCATTACAGTTGTGGGCATAGATGGGATCTCTCCACTTATCACCCAAAATTCTTGGTGGTTTACTCATGAAGAGCAAGCAGCTGTCCAGAGTATATATGGTCAATCCCTCAATCTCTCTCCAGAGAGAGCAAATCTCCAGAGAGATTCCATCCTAATTAATTAATCAATCCATTCCCCACCAATTTCAGCTTTAATGCCATATCCACAGCTTCAGGGATGTCTAGATTCCCATATCCTCACTGAATAGCCTAATAATCAGCTTTAGAATCGACAGTGAAGATGGTGAAATGGTCAATAGCTTTTAGGATCAACTATCAACAGTAAAGGAACAAGAAATACGCTGCATACTAGCACTTGTTAGAACAGCCATGAAGACCTAGGAAACAATATTCAAATGCCTTGATGTGTACCATCAAAGATCAGAATCATGCAAGCCATGGTATTCCCTGATACACACCATGGAAACAAAAGTTGAACTTTGAAGAAGCAAGATAGGGAGAGTATTGATGTTTTTGAATTTTGGTGTTGGAAAAGACTGCTGAGAATATTGTGGTTAGTCCAGAAAACAAACTGATGGATCATTGAACAAATCAAATCAAATTTTTCATTCAAGATATAAGTAATTAGGCTCAAATTACTCTACTTCAGACACATTATGTGAAGACTTGGGTCTCTGTAAAAGGATCTAATGCTGGAAAAAGCAGAAGAAAAGAGAAGATGACCAGCAGCAAGGTGGATGGACTGTTATAAAGGTGCACATTTGGGAGACCTGAAAGAACAAATTAAGCATAGATCATCTTGGGGGGGAAATCTGTATGGTTGCTGAGAGTCAGGAACGGCTTGATGACACATAATCAATTCAATTAATATATATTGTCACAAGAATTAAATCTTGACTTATTTTCTGCTGACCCAGAATGCAGGATACAGAATAATGATTTTAAATTCCAAGATTTTTGTTGAATATTAGAAAAAAAATGCTAACTGTAACAGCAGATAGATTATGGGACTATTTATCTAGAAGATGGTGAGTTCACTTTTACTGGAAGTCTTCAAGCAGAGCCTGGACAGACATTTGTCAAGGATGTTTTTGATTCCTGTGTTAAACTGTAGTTTGCATTGGATGGCCTAAGCCAGGGGTAGACAACCTTGGCTCTTTTATGACTCATGGACTTCAACTCCCAGAATTCCTGAGCCAGGCATGCTGGCTGAGGAATTCTGGGAGTTGAAGTCCACGAGTCATAAAAGAGCCAAAGTTGCCTACCCCTGGCCTAAGCATTCCCTCCAACTACATAATTTTATTGTTCTATAATATCTTCAGCCTTCTTGTACTGGAGGAGGGTTCCAGTATCATTTGTGAGCTGATAGCCCTAATGACAACCGTGGGGGTGTCAAACGTAATAGTGGTCACAACACATGTGGGAAGACATAAGCTAGAGATTTGAAGAAGATGAAATGTGATCTGAAAATAACACTGATATCTTTCTTTTGCCATAATCAAACCAGTTCCTTATTAAACTGAGGGTCATGGATACCTGAACTTTGCATGTGGAACAGGCCTTTCAAAAGTCACTTTGGTACTTTCCTGACAATTTGGTGGGCAGTTCTGTTTTATGCCCTCTGAATTTCTGGAATTCAGACATTGAAAAGATGCTGGATATGATTGGGCCTGTTTGACCATTTCATAATCATATCCACTGAGATAAAGTGACTAAAAACATACATAGAGCAACAGTAATGGAAAACCAGATGTGGATATGACCAAAATTCTCATTACATGTTGGCCAAATTCATGCTCTTCCTAATTCCTTTAGGTGGCTAGTGGGTGTGAGTGGTTGGATCCAGGAGATCAGCCAGTCTTGCTTTGAGGGAAGACATAGTGACACAGCTTTGAATGAGGAGGTGGTCACATTCTGACGTTTTTCCTGAACAAATTTTGTTTTGTCTCCAACCTTCTCTTTTTATGGAAGATTGTTTGGAACAATGTGGGAAATCACCTATAGAGGATCCTAAAGGAAATGTTTATTTGGATCTGTACCAGTTGGAATTCAGGCCCAGTCATGGGACAAAAATGTTACTGGTGACGGAAGATAACTCTCACTAAGACCTACAGTAAATAGTGAATGTTGTCCATTTCAGTCTTATCAGACTCTGCAGTGTTGGATACTAGCAACTGTATTAAATAAATTTGGATTGCTGACAAAGAATTAAAGGGAGACTGATATAGCTATTTCAAGCTTCTTTACTCTCATCAGTCAGCCACACCCTTCTGAGATTCGAACCTGGGCTGCTTTGCATGTTAGGCAGTTGTTTTAACCTCTAGGCCACAGGCTCTTTCTCACTTTCTCAGCTGCATTAGGGAAGAAAGAGACGAGGGGAGGAGATATGTCTTGAGTGTTTTGAGCACTTCCTTGATCCAAATATGGGTGAAATCTTTTGCCTGTATCAGCCCAAACTAGGACCATCCATAGGCAGCAGTCGCAACTGCAACAATTCTTTGTATTAAATAAATTTGGATTGCTAACAAAGAATTAAAGGGAGACTGATATAGCTATTTCAAGCTTCTTTGCTCTCATCAGTCAGTCACACCCTTCTGAGATTCGCCCATATTTGGGTTGACGAGGTGCTCAAAACACTCAAGACATACTATCAACTGTCTGGATTATCAGCAAAGATTGGACATTGCACTATATAATGGTGATTCTCTCCTATATGAACAGGGGGCTTCACAGGGTTCACTGCTCTCCCCAGGAATTATTTATCATGCACATGAAAGGCACTATCAGTGATCACTATCAGTGGACTACAGTAAAGTGTCATCAGAACAATTAAGCAATGAAACAGTTTATTTGACTTCGGTCCTAGGCTCAAGGTTTGGGTAGCCATTTGTCTGCGATGCTGTGATTCCTATCCAGGACAAGGACATGGACTGGATGATTTCAAGGTCCTTTCCAACCCTATGATACTATGATTCTATGAGTATGCTAATGATATTCATTTATACATTACTATCCTAGATTGTAGAAAGCTTGAATTAGGGCTTGGAAGCTGTTAAAAACTAGATGGAGTGAAATAAGCTCAGACAAAATATTACCCGGGTTGAGATGTATTAATAAATATTCAGGGAATTTTGAAACATTAGTCCTTGCAGTTATCTTGGATGGAATTATTCTCCCTCTAAAAAAGTTGACTAATGATCTGGTGTCCTTTGTTTAGCCTTTGCCCAATTGTAGCAGATTTGCCAGTTATGTCACTATCTATATTAAGATCCTCTGGTAGTGGTAACTCATGTCTTAACCATGATGCAGTTGGATTACTGTGAAATATCTCACATGGAGCTGCCTTCCAAGTTGACTCGAAAGATGCAATTGTGCAAAATCTAGCAGTCTGGCACTGCAGAATACACAAATTTAAAGTTGGTCATGGTTGTTAGTGAGTTTCAAGGTGCTAATTGTCACTTATATGATGTAGCACTGGAATACATCCCATACTAGCCTGCTAAAGTTGAATCCACCTATCTGATCTGAACATCTAAAGAGGTTCTACTAAGAATTCTGTGCAGGCACTATATAAAGTGTCCACTATGAATGACATTGCACAGCTTCTCACTACAGGTAGTCCTTAGTTACGACCATTCACTTAGCGACAGTTCAAAGTTATGACACACACACACACCCAAAAATACTTATGATCCGGTCCTGCAGTTACGTATGTTGTAGCACCACAGTGATCATTATCCCTTACAACCTGCTGCAACAGGCCCCCTGTCTATTTCCCCTCCAGTCCTGCCCACTCGGTCCCCACAGGCACTAGGCCTGCTTTGCTAGCCCATGGGGTTCCATGTGCTTCTCCCCACCCTGTCACCGATCACTCACCTTTCGAAGATCTCCAGACCTCAAGATGTCGGGGTAGGAAAGGAGAACAGACTGGGCCACGTTGCAAAAAAGTGGCCTTTTTCTCAAGAGCCTGGCAAAGCTGTTTTCCTTAGATTTCTTTTTCTTACACATGCTTCCATTCTCTTTAGAAACGCCTTTTTGCTCAGAGGAAGCTCTTTCTATTTTCCTCTTTGGAAATGCCTCTGTCTCTGCAGACCTCACAATAGATCTCGTGTTCTTACATATGATTTCGTCCTCCCCACAAAAATGCTTTTCTAAAGAGGGTGGAAGCCTGCAGGGGTGCAATAGATCTCATGACCATGCAGGCCTCTGTCCTCCGTGCAAAAAGGCTTTTCCAGAGAGGATGGAAGCATGTGTAAAAATGCAAGATTGAAGGAAAACAACTTCGCCAAGGTCTGAAGAAAGGACACATTAAGGAGAGCAGGGATGGGGGCTCATTCATTTAATGTGATTCACTTAACATTATGACAATAATGGGCAGGCTCTATTACAGTCGTAACTTAACAACTACCTGTGCTAGAACCATACTCTGAAACATGCCTCCTCTGGAGGTATGGTTTGCCCCTTCCTTCTTTCCACTTTGTAAAATTGTTTGAACTGTCTTATTCCACTGTCTTTTAGTCTGGTTGATAAATAAAAATGAGGAGGCTAAGGGAACAATTCAGTGATATTTTAATTTCATGTTACTTTCTTCTCCTTTCAGAATAAAGAGTATGTTTGCCGAGGCCATGACTATGAGAGATTAGAGACCTTCCAACAAAGAATGCTTAGTGAATTTCCACAAGCCATTGCAATGCAACATCCAAATCACCCAGATGACAGCATATTGCAGTGTGATGCCCAGTGTATCCTTGATTAATATTTTTAGAATTAAGTTACCAAGATTTCACAATTGGAACACATTATAGTAATTTTAATATTTTTCATTGCCCTCTTACAGACAGTTAAAACTTTAACTGCAATGGGGGTTTGGGGGGGTTGCTTAAAAATAGAATATAGCATGCACTGTCAGATTTGTGAAAGGGAGCTTTGATATTCACTATCATACATGTTAATTTTTCCTAACTTCATAAAATTATATTCTGTAATTTCCTGACAAGATCTTTGTTTTTACTTCTACAGTATTTCTATTCTAATATCCCCCTCAAAACATTTTTTAAAAAGTGTGTTGCTTATTTCCTTTTCCCCTGTGAAGTGAAATCAAGAAATGTAAGTTGAGATGCCTAACTTTTTAAAAGAATGAGAATGCCCAAATAAACATGTTCCCAGAGTGCCATATTAGTGTTTTGCAGAAAAAGCAACAGAATTTTATAGCACCTTAAATATTAATACATTTATTATTGCAAAGTATCTGTTGTAGGAGTTTACAGTGTCATTTATTATCTTTATGATATACATAATAAATTGCACTGTGAAATCAATAGCAAATCAGATGCAATAAAACTTTTATGATAATCATTTCTGTATACTGTTTAAATAGGAAAAAGATATTGTTTACTTCATTTGTCAGTACTGTAGTAGCTATCATTTGTTGTTGATATTCCTAGATTCCAGCTGTTTGATAAAGCTCAACCATAATGTATTTTAAAGTCTAAGTTGTAACCCAAATTTAGAATATATTAATTACCATATCTAATAGGGTTCCTCCATGTATAATTATCTATATATGGGGCAGAGGGAAATTTTCATACATTCACTGACAACAGCATACTGTTAAAAATAAGTTGAGGATGCATATGACTTTCTTGCTGAACCTTTAAAAACTAGCACTTTATTTTATTTTAAATTTCTGAGAGGCCTTGATTGTGAATTTATTGGATAGTGTTGTTGTTAAGAAGCAAAATTTGGTAAATAAATTTAATAAATTGAAATGAAAACTAAATGTGACCTTAGACTTCGATGAAACAAAAAGAATTGATGGTAATATTTGCCCTTAAACCTGGGCACTTTTAAAATAAAAACTTAATTAAATTGCCTGAGAATTAGAATTGAATTTTCAGCAATAGTAAAATCCAAAGTAACATAATAAATTGCTCTAGTATAAGAAAAAAAAACACTGGCAAGAAAAAAACTATAGGAATTTTGATGGAAATAAAAATTGTTTTAGTGCTGTCTACTCGAAGTAAAAAAATAACTTGCTGTAAAGAGATAGAGGAAGAATTTCAGTTTTTAATTCCAGATCACTAAAAGTTCAAACTAGAAATTAAATATTCATGAACAATCTAAAGTAGGCATAAATGGCTGAAATATCATAATTATACATCTTGTACAGAGAAATAAAAACAGGAAACTTACATAGCACAGCGAAATAAACACCAAAGTTTTAATGCAAATTCTAATATAAAGTTCTATTACAAATCCTTTTGCAAACTTGAAATGAATATATATGTTCAGATGTCCGAATAAAAATGGATTAAATCCTGTGATAACGTTGATTTAAACTGTGGTTTCCTTATGAAAAAATAGTGAAAAAAGGAAAATGAGTATTTGTTTTATTAGGGCTAAATTTAAAGCAAATTAGGGCTCAGAAGAGCTTTTAAGAACACGACAGAAATGGAAAATTATTGAACAAGGTACAATGAGTATCATTTTAAAAAATGTTCATCCAATAGTATTTTATAACAGATCAAGATGCAAGTAGAAATGGGAAGGAAATAATACTGAAAGTACCCGTCATCTCACTTTCAATTATTTCATTTGGAGGAACAGGTTAGAACTACATGATGTTAGCAAGTTTATGTCATAGGATGCCATAGTTGCTAAAATTGCACAGATTCACATTGTAGTTTCTATCCTGCATGAGTTTCCGGGGTGTGTGTATGGTTTAAAAAGTATTAAAAATAATAAAGAACTGTAATATTACTATGCAATGTGTAAGGCTAATCTGTATTCTTTTGTATTGTATGTAGTTTTTTCCTTTGACTGGACTCTTATTACAGACTTGCAAATCTATGCGGTGACTCCAATTCCTGACAATATTGATGTACTACATATGGATCGTGTCCCTGATCGTATAAAGAGCTTTTATCGAGTTAACAACATCAGGAAATTCCGCTATGATAGGCCTTTTCACAAGGGCCCCAAAGACAAGGAAAATGAATTTAAGGTTCTAATTCTTCCTAATATATTAACATTTTTATGCAAAATATATTGAACTTTTAGACATATGTAAGAGCTCATAGCATTATTGCTATCCTCAAAGCAAGTGTTAAACAATTTTAATGTTGAGAAAAATAATAGCAACTAAAATCTTTGAATATTTGATTGCAGCTTTATGATATAAAAGTAGATCTTGTAAAGCAGCTCAACTGGTGCAAAAGTAACCCTTGTTGAGCTCTATAAGACATAATTCTGTTTAGGCATGCACAGCACTGTGCAATAACAGATTGATTAATCTGACTGAGGGAGCTAATGGAACTCTCTAGTTTCTAGAGGATGCTTCAGAAGCCAAGGCCTGAACTTCCCGCTGAAATAGGAAAGTTGCAGTGCCCGTGAACAAAATTGCATTTGAATGTCTTCTCCCAATTTGTAGACTTGGAGGACAGAGGGAGGTTGTTGCTTTTTTGAGGAGTTCCATGAAATGAAACAAATAATAATAATTAAAAAAAACTAGTGTACTACTGGAGCAAAACAAAAAGCAGAATATGACCAAGCATGGATAAGAGCCCATATCAAGGTCTACACCATAGTGATGACAGTGGCAAAATATTGATATTTCTTCACTCTCCTATTGTATCCACAAACTGCTGCTCAGCAGCTCTTTCCAAAGTGACAAAAATCCCACTGGGTAAGAAGAAGCAGGAAGATCATATAAGAAGCCACTGTGAAAATCCTTTTAGGCATCTGAAGGACATAGTTGTTCAGATTCACTTGGAGCTTGATGCCAGCTGAGCAGCTTCAGAGGAATTTAGTGAGTCCTTGGGTGTTATCTGAGTTATCTGAGATGAGTTTGATCCTGTGTGTGATCTGATCCTTTGCAACCCAACTACCTTTGGTCTGGACCTCTGCCCCTTCTACAGTAGTTGGTAAAAACTGCCAAGGAGATTATAGAAAGCTCAGTCAGGGAGATGGTAAAATGCATCCTTGAAAGAAGGTATATTATTGCATACTTTGAAAGAGGTGATGATGCACCCTCTCCTTAAGAAATCATTGCTTGGCCCAATTTTACTTGGTTAGACTACAACAGATTATCTGGATCTGTTTCAGCCCAGTTTCTGCCTAGTTTCAGCCCAGTTTCTGCCTAGTTTCAGCACAATTAAAAACTAATCTGGCAGAACTGAGATAAGAGTAATGCAACCATCCTTCTTTGTCTCCCAGCAGCTTTCAATAGTACTGTACGTATGCTTCTGAACCATCTCTGAAGTTTATGAGTGGGGGGAAAACATTATATCATGGCAATTGCTAAAATGATGTTTTCAGTCAGGATCACAGGGGATCAAGACCCATCATCTGCAAATTTCTGACACTTTCCAGTAAAATTACATCCTTAATTCTAAATAGAATTGTACTTCCCTGAGCAGAATTACTTCGCAATTTTGAGGGTTGAACTAGTGGATCCTGCTTTAGGAGCTAGGGGTAGTTAAGGTTAAAAAGAATTTGCTTTCATCTAGTCTGCCAATTGCTACTTTTCCTGGAATGACAGGAATGACTTCCTGTCTATTGGACTATTATATTAAGTTCTACATGGGGCTTCCCTTGAAGAACATTCAAAAGCTGCAGATGGTCCAGAATGCAGCAGCTTGAGAAACGATGGATGCACTTGAAACATACCTATAACTTCTGAATTGCATTCAGAAGCCAACTGGCAACTAGTGCAGCTGATTGCCAGTTGCCTTTTGAATGCAATTCAAAGTGTGGTTCTCACCTTCATGGTTCAGAGCCTGTTATCTGCAGGACTGTTTTCTCCCTGTAATGTTTGCCTACACAATAAGATCACTCATTCACTCAATTAAATACTTTTCACCTTTGGGGACCTTATAAATATACTTTTTCAGTCACTTCCCCTTCTCTGGAATAGTTCCTTCCCATCATGTGTAATTGCCCCCTTCTTGACCCACCTTTAGTGAAAACCTGATTATTCTACCAAGCTTTGTTTTTCTTTGTAGAGCTTGTGGATTGAACGTACCACTCTAACCCTGACTCACAGTTTACCTGGAATCTCTCGGTGGTTTGAAGTGGAAAAACGAGAATTGGTAATCTATTATTTTTGTAAGTTAAGGTATAAAGTAAAGAGAAAGAGTGGTTAATTTTTTATCTAATGGATAAAATAAAATGTTAAATGTGCTTGTAACAAATGAGTGTTTCACATAATTAAGACTAATTTAATAAAAGGTCTCCCCGGAGAGGAGTGTTCCACTGAATATGTCTCCACGAAAATGGAACTGACAACCATAACAAGACCAGAGAACCATGGAACTTCAAGATAAAGAAAGGACAAAAACCTGTCCATACATGCTCAGGATGGCTGCTTCCTGCAAGGAAACTGCAACTGTTGGGAAACGGGAATTGTCCTCTTGCTTGCAATTGCAATTGGTGCCTTTTAAAGGAAAGTGAGGTGTGCTAACCTCACTTTCTAACTACTCTGTAAATTGCTCATTATAATGCTTGAAAATACCATGTGAATTTAAAGAATTTGAAGTAAAGAGTAAAAAGTTAAATAAAATATTGATCTTTAAAAGTTACAAACAGATTAAGAGTTCAGATAAATTTGGAATACAGAAACTTTTACAATAAGATTTTGAATTAATAAAGAACAACTTCTCACTAGAGATACTGTATATCTCTTTCGGGTTTTGCAAGACATAAAGATAACTTATTTTATGATTTTAAAAACTGGACAGTAGATGGGACTAAACATTCTAGGCAGAAGGACAAAACACAAGCCTATTTTTGGTGTTAATTAACTAAGACCTATAAAATGATGCAAAACTTTATAACATTGAAACTATTAAAGAAGACTTTTGAAGAATGGACCCCCAAATTAGCAGCCATAATATCAACAGTATCAGCCATGATATCTACCTCTATGGATAGATTATGTCCAAAAGATGTTATTAAAGAAATGACTGATGTGGAACAAATTTTATCTGACTGACAGGGATGATACTGAAAGTGGATTTACAAGGAAGGACTTGGAAAAGGATGTCTCATTGGCTATACAAAAGAAACTGATCATTGTTTTAAAAATGAGAAGGAAAATACAAATGGTAAACCAAGTGACCTGAATAATTTTTTCTTACTGGATTTGCAAAAATGACGTATTAAAACTTGAAGAACTGTAATGTGATGGGATAAGAAATCAAATCCTACAACAATATTTGTCTGAACTGAAGACTATTAGAAGAAAAAGAAAGGAATATAAAGTTAGCTTATTTGAATAAGGTTAAAACAAGATGTGTTATTACTTCTGGGCTTTCTGCTGACACCCAGACTGATGATATTTTATGAATGTGCCTATAGATAAGAGACGGGATATAATGTGAAGAGATAATTTTTATAATATTAGAAGGGATGAAGAGGCACTACATTTATTTATACTTATGATGAAGGTATATGATAATGATATATGATAATATTGATACATGCTTGTATGTCTTATAGGTTGAAGTAAGCCCACTAGAAAATGCCATTCAAGTAGTAGAGAACAAAAATCAGGAGCTAAGGACACTGATAAGCCAGTATCAACACAAACAAATGCATGGGAACATTAACCTACTCAGTATGTGCCTGAATGGAGTTATTGACGCTGCTGTGAATGGTGGCATAGCCCGTTATCAGGAGGTAAATTCAGACTTCTCTGATTATTGTTACTTTCAGCAGCTTTTCACAATACAGTTGTATTTCATTGTTGTCTTTAACAATATATAAGAATGTTTAATTATATAAGAAACTGTTAATTTTTCATAATTATAACACAATGCTTAGCTTTATGTCAGTATTCTAGTCTAAACAACAGTAGCTATTTTATTTTGGGTCATTCTACCTTCTGTATATAAGTAAATTGTTATAGCATCATATTTTATTGTTTGTATAAATATGAAATTCATTGAAAAGATAAAAGTTTGTAATTATAATAATTACAAATAATAAATGCTCCTTAGAAATTGCTGTGTTAATAAAATAATCAAAGTCATTATCTTGATAATGTTGGATATATGTCTAAAGAGAAGGATAGTGACAATTGCTGAGGAATTCATTACTTTTCAACAACTAAGCTGTTAAGTAATGTTGATCTTAGTTAAAATGTAAATTAGTAAAATTATTTCTGGATTATCTGCATGCAGAAAATCCACAAAACACTTTTATATTGATGATCGCTTATTTCTCATCTACTGTTCAGTGGAAATAAACAATGAAATAAATGAGAGTTTCAGGATTTTGTGAAGAAATATGTTGGTAGTATTACTGTTGAAATTTAAAATAAATTTGGTCTACTAAAAATTGCTTAGCACTATCCTAGAGCAAATTTCCTTTGCCACTGATTTATATGTGTTGGCTTTTGAATTTACAAAATCCAAGAATGGGGAAAATATAGGCTGCATAAAATGGGAGGAGAAGGTGACAAAATATTTAAAATGGATTCCATAGTCATGTATAAAAAATAAAGCTACCAAAGTACAACTTATAATTTTTCTTCTCCAGGCATTTTTTGATAGGGATTATATCTCCTCTCATCCTGGAGATGCAGAAAAAATCACACAGTTGAAAGAACTGATGCATGAACAGGTATTCTTATCTTTTTTAAATAAAAATAAATAATACTGTAATAAAATTTGTTTCTTTTAATATTATCTACAGTAATGCAAAATAACATGGAATTATTTAAACTATATAAAATACTGAAGACCAGAACGTTACACTACATATATATTTGGTTTATGCTCATCTTCTAAAACAACTATAGGATTTAATGACAAAACAAAAAAAATGTAGAAATGTAGAATTTGATGTCCACCTTTATAACATTATGTACCAGATGTATAAAACAAATACAGATACTTGAAAATAACTGAAAACTAAGAAAGTGGGGACAATGCAAATCTAAAAAATGCTGTTTGCTAACCTGTATTAGCCACTTGGATCTTCAGTAGTGTAAATAGAAGTGCACATACTTGTAGAACAAATCTTTTTAAAAAGATTATGATCTCAAACTCACATTTCCTTTTCAGATAAAAAAATGCCAGTGTGCTAGGTTGTTTCAATTTATCAAATACCTTTCATATGTATCTGCATTTTTATCTTTCCAATTAAAACTGTTATCATTTCATAGTCTTAACATTGCTACTAGAAAGTTTGTTTCAAAATAGTTACCAGGGAAGTAAATCAATTATTGCTTAGATATCATTTACAATTCTTACTAGTAAAATCTGGAAATCATATCTAGCAATCATGAATTATAATTTTAATAGCTACAATGTTTAAATATTTTTAGTAAGCTTGCAATATTGAAAACATTATACTGTAGTCTCATTGAAACTGAATATTAAGTTGTGATTTTAATTTTAATAGGTACATATCCTAGGAATAGGTCTGGCAGTACATGAGAAGTTTGTACATCCTGAGATGCGTCCACTCCATAAGAAATTAATTGACCAATTTCAAATGATGCGATCTAGTTTGTACCATGTAAGTTCATAACAGTATTTTTGACCTTATCCAATATGTCTTATAAAATAGAATAAATATAAATTTGTACTTTTAAACTTTGAGACAGAATTTTTAGTAACACTTGAGATGTATGATGTTAACAGAAATACATTTTGGATACCACTCGTGTCTAGTTACCCATTGGACCTTAACTTTTTCCTCAATTAGATATTATTCCAGTGAATTATTTTACATGGTCTTGATTGTTTCATTATCCATATATAGTCAATACTTGCAAGTGACAATACATGAAAGAACTGTTTGGCTGATAGTAAATGAGCTGATAAACATATTTTAGTTTTCATTACATGTATAAAACAAAAAATCGAATTATATTAATCATTTTGTTTTTTGTTTCACTGAAATTCAGCATTGAGATAAGATTCTGTGATAAGATGGGCAGCCAATAAATTTTATAAATAAATAAATAGAGCTTTTCCACTAAACACACATTGTTAATGTAGTGCCTTTGTGATATTATTACCTTCACGTTGTGGTTCCATGCCAAGAAATAATCCAGTTTAAACAAAACATTATTAATGCTATTCTAAGATACAGAATTTCCATACTTTTTGTCTCTACCATTGATCTTCTTGTTATGTTTTAGAAGTGAATATTGTCACCATGACTCAATTTTTCAATTTCTTCATCTTTGCTTATTTTATTTGTATTATCTTCTAAACATGTAGAACTGGTGGACAGACCATATTGGTTGTATCCAGTTTTATAAACAATATTTATAGTCTTCCGTATCCATTCACAACTAGCATTTAATGCCCTTTATAGGAGTTACCCACTCTGGAAAAATTGAGTCCAGCCTGCTCAGGAACAAGCACACCACGCAGCAGTATGCTTGTATCACACAGTCCAATGAGTCCAGAGAACATCAAAGTAATGCATCGCCACAGGTATTATTTTAAACACGTTCTATTTTAGAAGAGTCTTTCTGTATCTGCATTTTCAAGTAACATCTGAAATTGTATAATTAATATACCTGCTACGTGTAACTAAAAAGTCTCATTAACAAAACTTTTGGAGTATTCAAAATTATAATAAATAAAAGGCCAGACTTTTAAATTTACTTTATTATTGTGGGATTAAATTTCCTATAAGATTGTTTTTGTTGTCTGAACATTTATTATTTCTTACTATTTATGTAGTAACCTGACATTAACAGGTAATAAAATGATAAGATCATAATGATTATCAACCAGATCTAATAGAAAAATAATTTTTCAGTTATTAATATCTGAAAATTGATGTTATCGAAGACCAAGATAATTGTGTAGGCTGAATGATTGCAAGTTACACATTAATGATGAAAATACAAAGAAGAAAATGATTTAGTGCATCTTAGAATATTTATTAAAGACAGGAAAATGGATGGAGAAATTTTAAAATGTGCAAATGTAAGTAGAAAAATAGTGCTAGATGTCAGGAATGAATGAATGTTTGTTAAAAAAAAACCCAACTCAACCAAAATGGCTGTGTATAAAACCATGATTCATTCAGAACTGAAAGTCTGCGTGTGTCAAGAAAAACATATGCTGAAATGGAAGTGGATTACTTAAGTGTGTGTGATCAACCCAGAACAGAGTCATAAATTAATGGGTGCTGTCGGATAAATTTGAATTACAAAAGCAATCAGTATGAAAGAAATACTCAGCTTTTTTGATCATAGTGATAAAATGAATGAAGACTGAATTGCAAAAATAATATACAAACAAGGAATTAATATTTTTGAGAGGAAGTAGAAAGAGGGTTAGATGGAATTAATGAGAACTTGGAAAAGAGAGATTATTAGTTTAAAAAAGAAAAGACAATATCTGGATAGAATACAGTAACTACTTTTTTCTTCATCTTCTGCTGTTTATTCCAAAAGAGAATAGTATGATGAAAATATTTATATCGCTAGTTTTAACTATTTCCATTTGGGAACGTGTGTGTGTGTGTTTGTATTAATTTGCTAATGTTTTCCATGCAGAAATAAAAAATGCTTGTCTGTACATGTTACGAACAGACCTGTATAAGAATTCAAAGTTCTGCATGTTTCAGCATGAAATTTTCTTCATTAAAAAAGCTTAAGAAAATATTTGTTAATAGCAGTTTTGTATTTTTTTTGTAGCCCTTTGAATATGCTGGGTACGGTCCGACACTCGTCATCTTCCCTTTCTTCCCATACATCAAGTGAAACAGGAAATATGGTTATATTAACAGACAGTTCTGCTGGAGAAAACGCAGAGGATGTGTACCACATGCAGGTATCATGCAAATATACTAGAAACACATTGCAAGCAGTATATATAATTCATGACTATTTTACAGAAAACTATAGATTACATACAATGTGCTTGTAGAAGTTACTACTGTAGCATAATAGGTAATAGACTGAGCTACAAACTGAGAAATCTCAATTAACACCTTGTCTTATGCCATTAACTTGCCTATGAGGCCTTAGGCAAAATATCTTTCTTCGGAGCCACAGTTCTCCAAAGGATTCTATCCAAGGCACGGGTGTCCAACTCGCCACGTCACGTGACGTGTCACGACATATCGCAACTCTTTTTGCATTGCTGGCAATAGGGTGGGTGCTGCTTCGGTATGATGAAACCGCCCTGCGGGCTGGCAGTTTAACACCCCTGATCTAAGGGCTCCATGGTACCAGTCTTGATGAGAAAGACATTATATTCCGTTATTTGTCCTTTGTGAGATCCTTCCAGGTTTCTGCACCTGCTGAGGTAAAATGAATATTCCAGAGCTACCAAAAGCTTCTTTCTGCTGTTCCTTTTGCATTTTTATTGCTTCTCTAGAGTCGTGGATGGATAAACTTCTTATACCTGGTTACTCTGTTTGAAGAATTTGAAAATTTTATACTGGCCCAAATAGTGCAGTCCTATATGCCTGAGTGTACAAATAATAACTTGAAGTATAAAGTTAAAGGAATGTAGATTTCTTTTACATTGCATGGAAAGCGCTAGTGGGTATATTTTGCAATATTGGATATGAATTGTATTAATTATGCAAGATAAAGGTGCTATGAAGCAAATTGTGAGCCACCGAAGGATATGACAAATAAGATGGGTGGCATTATAAGTATTTAAAATAAATAATCTATTTTCCCCCGAGTCCTTCATCTTGTTAATGTTGTCATATACATCACAGGCTCCTTAATAATAAATATTTGAACTTACTTATCAGGGTTGTTTTTGCTTATTCCCAGGCCAGTCCTTCCACCTCAAGCTTGAGCTCTACCCATTCTGCGCCATCTCAAATGATCAACTCTGCACCTGCTAGTGCAAGAGGTATGAATGAGGCATTTAAGATAAAGTAATGCAAAGTCCTACAAATGGCTGAGATAATTGCTTTTTATTTATTTATTAAATTTATATAACAGGGCATCTCACAGAAAGTGACTTTCAACTGCAGTACCATATTCTGCCTAGATTTCCTGGACACTATAGGATATTTTGGGGTTCTGTTCTTAGAACAGTACAAAGGGATATCCAGGAGATTTCAATGTTATATCTTTCTGACATCAGATCACTGTTTTGCCTCCAAAAGCTATGGGTGCTCCACAGTGGTGGGATTCAGATATGTGAACAACCAGTTCTCTGTGTGGATGCCTCTTCTGGAAGTCCATTTTGGGCCTGGGCAACAAAAAATTAGATACCGGTTCTGCCGAAATGGTGCGAACCGGCTGAATCCCAATACTGGTGCTCCAACACTAGAAGTTTTTAAGAAGAGATTGGACAACCATTTTTCTTAAATGGTATAGGGTTTCCTGCCTGAGCAGGGGGTTGGACTAGAAGACATTCAAAGTCCCTCCAATAATAGTTATTCTATTATTCTGAAGTATAGAAATAAAATTGGGAGTATGTCTGAGATAATCCCAGACTGATTGTGCTATGTTTATCAGCCTTGCAGTTTAATTCTACCCAAACAAAAGCAATTAGAGAGGGGATTGGGAGATATAAAAAAACTCTTCTCACTATTGTATTGTGAATAAGCCTTCAAAGCTTTAGATAGATAGAAAGAAACAAAGAGGACCTTCCCAATAATTGATATAATACTTAGAAAAGAAAAAAAATGTTGAAATATGCACTGTACAAAAAGAGATCACAGATAGTTCTTGGCTTACAACAAAGCACTCATTAAGTGAGTTTTGCCTCACTTTATGACCTTTTTGCCATAGTTGTTAAGTGAATCATGTGTTTGTTAAGTGAATCTGGCTTCCCACATTGTCTTTGTTAGACGCTGTCTGGGAAGGTTACAAATGGCAATCACATGATCTCGGGACAGTTCAACTATCATAAATACATGTCATTGTCAAGTGTCCAAATTTTGATCACGTGACTATGGGTAAGCTGCAATGGTTGTAAATATGGAAACCGGTCATAAGTCACTTTTTTCCGTGCCATCTTATTCTGTAAAGTCTCATGGCTTTGGTTCCCAAAAGTTTACCCCAAGGTACTAACATGCCCAGTGTGGTGTCCCTTGGCATTCAACATGCTCTGTGTTCTACCTGACTTAGATTGAAAATAATCTTTAATATAAAACTTTAGACAATGTAATGCTACAAAGCGAAATGGTAGCCTCCAAAATCATTCTAATTTTCCAGGGTTCCCAGGACCCTTATGCTTTCTTCAAATATAAATATATCTGGAGGTTTTAGCTGAGGGTTTTTGTTTTTTTTTTGGAAATGGGCACAGAAAAAAGGAGCAAAATATGTATGGGTGATAGGAAGCATCCTATGAGAGATGTTATAGGAGTAGCATGTAGATTTCTGACAAAATGTAGTTAGTTATACCTCTTATGATAGCCATTTTGCAGAAGTCTTCTATTCCCAGAAACTGTTTTGCAAGACTATCCATAACAGGGGTCCCCAGCCCCAGGCTGGTACTGGGCCATGGCCCATTTGGAACTGGGCCACACAAGTAGTGGGCGAGCAAACAAGTGTGCGCAGCTCCACTTGTGCGAGCAGTGGACAAGCGTGCAAAGCTCCATTTGCATGAGCTGCACATGTACACACTCACCCGCTGCTCTTGCAGAACCATACCCCCTCCCCCTCTCTGCCACTGCCGCTGCTGGTCTGCAGAGCCAGAAAGTTGGGCACTGCTGATCAACAACTTTGGTCTCAAAATTATAAAAGCTTCTACCAGTCCTAAAAATGTTTGTTGCTCCTGGTCTACAGTACACCCCTTTTGATCTTTTACCGTTAAGTAAATTGTCAGAAAAAGATGAGTCTTCTAAATATAGGGGCAGTAAATAGTTGGTATACATTAACTAAAGGAGCTAAACATGAATTTCTTGCACTGAGATAATATTTTGGGATAGATATATGTAAACTGTATAATATATAATCAGAAAGTAACAGTTTCTTTGTTTTTACATCACTTCTGAGTAACATTCCCCACTTTTTAAAAAAGTAATTGCTTTTTATTTTCCAGAGGAAGTATATTGACAAATCATGCCATTAAAAATAATTTTGTTTTCTTTTCATCATGTACCAGATGTAACAATTCCTTTTATATTGGACTGAACATTACATATAAATGGATGCAAAAGTATTTAACATTAGTAAGATGATATAATAATAATGGGGATAAATAAATATGTAACCTCATACTTGTAAACTAATTGTATCAATCTATACATTTTGCAGTATGCATTTTGCAGAAAAATACTATTGTAACTGCTGGTAACATATTGGATTTGTATATGCTGAATTTTTCAAAAAGCTTTCCTACTGTTTGATTCTAGAGAGACCAGACAATCTGTTTAATGGAGAGCTAATAAATAAATCAGCATTTCCCTCAAAAAGAATTAAAAAGCAAACAAAATGATCACTTTTTATTCTTTTAGCTTCATATAGAAAGAAATGTTTATGTACTTCAGTATATGTTTATGACATATACTGAAATGTTATCATTTATTTTTAAACAGTGTCCCCAGAGTAACTGATAAACAATTTGAAATTCTAGAAAATAGTAAAATAGAAAAATTAAAATCATTTTGATGCTTCATTAATAATGTATTTTTATGAAACCACCATGGAGGATGATATTGTTTAGCAAACCATATTGATCCTGGTGCAAAAATAGCAAGGTTTTCGTTCGTTCATTTGTGCTTTTTTATTTTAATGATTTTATACGTCAAATAAGCACTGGCACTAAAGCAAGGTACAATTCATGTTTCAAATGCCTAGCTTTGCCAATCTACCTCAGTTCTTTTATATTTATTTATATTCTTTTTAATTTAGTGCTGAAGGGTGCTGGATTGACAACTCTGGAGGCTGAAGCCCTCTATTTATCCACAGAACAGATACAGCCTGGGCGGCAGCAGTGCAAGCTTTCCCACACTGCCCCCACCAATGTGCCTCATCTCTGTCCTGGAGGGACCACCTCTAGAGGTGAGAAGAGAGATTGGTCTCCATGGCTCTTTCAGTCCTTGGCCTTTCTGTTAAGACTGCTAGCTTGTGGTAGCATACCCCGTTCAGTCAGAAAATGTGCCACATTCATCAGCAGGTTTCACTGTATCTATTCAGTGTCGATAGATTCCACCATGATTTCAGAAATTGTTACTGAGCCTTGACTAACTGAATAGAGATATCGAGGATCATTGTTGGCCTAAACGATATGTCAGTCACTACACTTTTCCAACAATTTCTTAATTTCCAGCAAAATATTGAGTATTTTGATTGGCCCTTTCATAAGCCAGCATGACATGAAATTCAAATTAAAAGAATACTTTTCTTCCTTGCATATTATTCTATTTCATGAAGTAAATATTAGTGAATAAAAAAAATGTGTCAAGCTGTTTCATTTGCAGTTTACAAAAATCTCAAAGTACTATTGAAAGTAGTACTGTCTAGCAAAATGCTGGTATATTCTAAATTCATACCACTGTGAAATAAAAAGTATCCTGTATTAATCCATTTTCTATAGTTATATTCTGTTCTTAGAGTAGTAAAACATGATGCATAAAGCAACTTTAAGAAGCTTTGCTTCACAGATTAATTTATTGGCATTCTAAAGTATAACTCAAAATGCTATTTACTAACAGTGTAAGAAGTCATATAATCTTTTCCCTCACAAATGCTAGTTATGAATTTCTAATCTAGTACATACCCTTCTTTCAGAATTGAACTTAGAGCACAGATAAAACTTCCATAAGGATTCTACAAGCACTAGCTATTCTTGGATGACAATACTGAGATAAAATTTCTAGTATATATCTGTAATTAGCAACTAATTAGCAACTGATGTAATATCAATGATATTAAATAAACATTCATATATTTGTTTTATAAATCTAAATACAAAAAAACTGAAGTCCTTACTCCTTCACATGCTACATAATAGGGTGCCATATTTATTGTTAATAAGATCATGACTGCACTAACATGAATTTATTGAAAAGGAGGAGCAGTGACCTTCTGTAATGATTCGTCCTGTGGACTAATGCTAGAGAAGCACTGTTTGCCATGGCCTCATATTTTATATATAAGATTTCATCTGAAGTTAAAATAGGAACGTTTCATGCAAAGATACATTAATTCTGTTTGAAAGCAATATTTAAATGTAGTTAATATATTTTCAAAATGGCTCCCTGCTATGGTCATAGTGGGAACAATCTGGTAATTCATGCTATTTTATCGGACTTTTCTTTCCTCCGCCTAAGCAGCAAATCACATTTATAAATAATTACATAAATAATCAGAATTATATAGTAGAAGATTAATATTAGACTTGTATTTAAAAGAACGTTAAGAAATTTAGTAAATATGAACCTATCAATACATATTTGTTGTATATAACAAAGTTATTTAGGAATAAGGAATACCAGTTGTACAAAATGAGAGATAATGAATTGTGAGATTTTGAGTTCACAGTGAAAATGTATGCCACAAATTTAGCTTTATGTTAGCTATATAGAGACTTACGAGTCTTAAGTTTTATGTGCATCTAGAAAATGGAACAAATGCTTTAGAACAAATGTTTCAAAATATCTTTTAAATATTTTTCATCTCATTTCTTCGCTCAGAAACACAGGATGGTATTCAGTTCATATAATTCGTTTTCCTCTTATAATAATTATAAGAGACGGGGTCTAGAGTGCTGTTGGAGATCCAGCCGGTCTGAACCTGACCGATTGCGGCTAAGAGCCTTTACGAGGTCTTATCTCACTGCAATGAGGACGGCGAAGTCTAATTACTTTGCTGCCCTCATCGCGTCCGCAGATAATCGCCCGGCTGCCCTGGTTCGGGTTACTCGCTCCCTCCTTCATCGGGAGAAGAGGGAGGAGCCCTTGCAGGGGCAGGCCGAGGAGTTTAGTCGTCATCTTATGGATAAAATTGCTCAGATTCGGGCCAGCTTGGACTCTGACTGGACAGAGTCTGACGGGGAGGAATCGAGCGGTCTTGAGAGTGTTATCTGGACTGAGTTTGATCCTATGACCCCCGATGAGGTGGACAGGATCATGAGGAGGCTGAGCTCTACCACCTGTTTATTGGACCCGTGCCCCTCCTGGCTGGTTTATGCAGCCCGGGAGGAGACACGAGGCTGGTTCCAGGCAGTAATAACTGCTTCTTTGAGGGAGGGTGTTTTCCCTGCCGCCTTGAAAGAGGCAGTGGTGAGGCCCCTCCTCAAGAAGCCTGCCCTGGACCCGGCGATTTTGAATATTGTCCTGTCTCCAACCTTCGCTTTTTGGCGAAGGTTGTTGAGAGTGTGGTAGCGCATCAGCTCCCTCTATTCCTGGAGGAAACTGATTATCTTGACCCGTACCAATCGGGTTTCAGGCCCGGGCATAGCACGGAGACAGCATTGGTCGTGCTGGTGAATGATCTCTGGCGGGCTTGGGTTGTTCCTCTGTCCTAGTCCTATTAGACCTCTCAGCGGCTTTTGATACCATTGACCATGGTATCCTATTGCGGCGTCTCAGGGGGCTGGGAGTGGGGGGCGCTGTTTTATGGTGGTTCTCCTACCTCTTGGGCCGCTCACAGTCGGTGTTGACGGGAGGACAGAGGTCCACCCCGAGATCTCTCATTTGTAGAGCCCCTCAGGGGTCGGTCCTCTCTCCCCTCCTGTTCAACATCTACATGAAGCTGCTGGGTGAGCTCATTCGTGGTTTCGTGGTGGGGTATCACCAGTACGCTGATGATACCCAACTTTTTCTTTCCACCCCTAACCAACCCATTGATGCCCTCGCCGTGATGTCCCGTTGCCTAGAGGCGGTCCGGGTTTGGATGGGGAGAAACAGGCTTCGTCTCAATCCTGCCAAGACTGAGTGGCTGTTCATACCGTCATCTCGGGCTGACCAGTTTTCTCCATCATTAACAATAGGGGATGAGGTGTTACCCCCTGTTGATAGGGCTCGCAACTTGGGCGTCCTCCTGGATTCACAACTCAGTTTTGAAGATCATATAGGAGCCGTGACCAGGGGGGCTTTTGCCCAGATTTGCCTGGTGAGCCAGTTGTGGCCCTATCTGGATCGAGATGCCCTACACACAGTCACTCATGCACTTGTGACTTCCCGTTTAGACTACTGCAATGCCCTCTACATGGGGCTGCCCTTGAGGACCACTCGGAGGCTTCAACTGGTGCAGAATTCAGCCGCGCAAGTTGTGATGTGACTTCCCAAAATGATAAATGTATGTGACATACATACACCTGAATAAAAGTAATGATTTTATTAGGGTTGGTTGAAAAGATGCATATTTCTTTCTGCTGTTAGCAAAGTAATCCACTCAGATGTTGCTGTGCATACTGCAAATAAGGAGGGCATTTAATACAGCAGTTGATCCAATGAAATCAAACATTTTAAGTTGCTTGTATCTGAATTGGCTGAATTATATATTACTTCTACTGAAGCTGTCTGAGGATTATTTTGTTTGCAGAATTGTGGACAGGCTGTAGTAATGGCAGTTCCTATCTTACCATATTTGCATGTAGAAGGCACATTGTAATACAGTTTTGTACTCTTTAAAGATTTATGTGTAGCGTCTCTCTCTCTCTCTCTCTCTCTCTCACACACACACACACGTACACACAAGTACACACATGTACACACACTTATGTCTGTATGTAATGATTATATGTAAATTAAATGCATGAATGGCCACGTTTTGTGTACGTGACTGTCGCTGAGAGACTA
Organism: Vipera berus; assembly: GCF_964194415.1. Taxonomy (NCBI): domain Eukaryota; kingdom Metazoa; phylum Chordata; class Lepidosauria; order Squamata; family Viperidae; genus Vipera; species Vipera berus. The sequence continues at coordinate 221,027,963 of NC_138203.1, forward strand.
TTAATACTATCTTTTAGTAGAGGCATTTCATGTTCTCATAGTCATTTATTCTTTTCAAATGTTGTCAGCTGTAGATCAGAATCATGCTATATTTTTGGCCATCAGCTGTCATTCAATTTCAATATATGTAGTAAATACCATTTCAAGCTTTACTGCAATATGAATGTACCACATATTCATGCATTCCTATGTGCAGGATTATATGTTGATATGTTCATAATACCCAACAAAACTCCAATGCCACAGCACTAAGAATATTTTTTATATTTTATTGGAAGGGTGATCCCAAAAGAGGCAGGATATGCAAAATCAAATTTAATTTAAAAAATAAATGTTTATTTATTTTTCACATTTTTGAACTACCCGCCTTGCTCAGAGATATTGACAATCAAACCACGCTGATTGTTTATAAACCCTGAGTGTTTAATTCAAAACTTCAAGAAGAAAATATTCTAATTATATAGTAAATCACATCATTTCCTTATCAATCGTAGCCTCTCTTAAAGCTAGGATCACTTCTTTCAGATACTTGTCCAGTGGCATTAACAAAATTATCCAGATATCCCATTTCCAGCTGCCAATTTTATTGTACAACAATTAGATTATTAATTATAGATTATAGATTATTATTTTTCTATACAACATCTTTATCAAAGACATCTGTTGTAAAGATTTGATGTTATTTTTGTACTGAATATTGGTATTTAATTGATGAGAAAACTGCTCATCAATTAAACTGACAGAGTCAAACATATTGATTGAAAGATGCCTCTGATATCTTTGTTTATGGATCAAACAACTATCCGATTCCTGTGTGCATACCATTGTATTTACAACTTTAAATGATTGAACCTTTTTTCCCATTTAAATGTGAGTGTGCTGCTCTTTTGCAGTATGTCAGCCTAAAAGTAATACAGGAAGTAGGTATTTTGTATGATCAGAGATGCATATATTTATGAAGCATCCATCCAGTATATCTCTGAGCTATCTGCAAACATCTGATAACAAGGAACTTAGATATTCTATTTGCTGTTATTTTTAAAAAGATGCCAATACCTTTGTTTTCCCTAGTAAGAGAATATATCTAAACCTTGTCCAAATGGTTAGGATTTACAAAGTTCTGTTACTTACAATATTACTTTTTACATGTTCTTTTACTTTGAAAATGGTCCTCTTTTTTGATTCAGTAGTTTCCGAATTAGTGCACAGGAAAAAAATTAGCAAAATAGACAGAGAGATAACAAGAATAAAGTGCAAAGTAATAATAATAATAATAATAATAATAATAATAATAATAATAATAATAATAATAATAATAATAATAATAATAATAATAATAATAATAATAATAAAAACATACTTCCAAACCTAACAACAAAAAAGTAAAATAAATTGTGTATAAAAAAGGAAAAAATAACCCAAATATCAAATAAATTTAACATTAAGCTGATAGAATCCACCCCTGCTGCTTACTGAGGAAGAAGAAAAACTGATAAATTTTCCTCCCGTTTACAAAATGAGTCTACAAATAGTTATAAACTCTCCTATCCCTATTTAACAAGAATAATATATTAAATAAACAAATATTCCAGGTGAGAGACTCCCCGCTAACCACCAATTCCAATACCAAAAGCTGCACAACTACATTTTACAGATTAGGTTAAGGCAGTAACTGTCTTAGAGCCATGTGCTTTTTGAAATTTATGATATCTGTATCTGCATTTGGGAAACAATATGAGAAATATTGGATAAAGAGGAGGAACCCGTGACATTCAGTGGGCCTTTATACAATTTTTCATGTTCAAGAAAGTTCACTATTTTATTCATATATGCATCAAACTTATCTTTGATGTGCATATGAGTAGGATGAGCAAAATATGTTTACTTAAGTTAATATTGTGAGTGATTGTGGGTTCAGACCATTTGTGTCATATGTGCTTTGTGAATTAAGTATTTGCTATGTATATTTGAACATGAGAAAAACTGCAACTCTAATGCTTTCCCCTGTATTACTAATTAATTTATTACTACAATCCACATACTATGTTTATTTTTTTATAATTTTTTAATTAATATTTATTAATTATTTACAATAAGAATGACAACAGAATAATACATAGGGGAAGGGACAAGGGGTTTAAAGACACAAACCATATAATCACATAACACAAACCATGGAAGACAAACAAAACAGACCAAGAGTTATATCTACTCTCCTATTAACAAAAAATATATCATCCCAGCTAAACTTTCCAATACATAGAATATCCTTATCATTAAAAGAAAAACAAAACTACCATTGGTCATATCTTGTCAACCTTGTAAGCCTAATAAATTACACAGGTCAATTAAGTGGGCGATCTCATCACTCGTCTCCTAAATTGAACCTTCTTTTAAGCCATACAAAACATTTGTTCCAACTTATATTATATAGTGATTCACGTTTATCTTTTAAAATGTATGTTAACCTGTCCATCTCGGCACAACAGAGAATCTTGTTTATTATAAAATGGTCAGGGGGTATATCTGGGACCCAGGACATATACTATGTTTCTATTGATGTGAAAGCCAGATCAGCTTTAGACAGATCCGTTGGAAGGGCTCCAACATTCCGAGTTCTGGAAAATTTACCAAGTGGCAGTCATAGCCCTTGTAGCAAGTGTACTTATTCAGTTCATTATCATTGTTGATATAAACCTAAGCATAAATTAGAGACAATATAAATATCTAAAAAAAATTCAGAAAATTTAATCATTTGGGAGATTGGTGAGCAATGTAACCATTTTCCCCAAATTAAATTTTCAAAAGCTATACACGTCAACATACATTTTGAAGAGTAGAAAAACTGCAATTTTCCAACAAACTTCTATCAAAGTGGAAAATCTAAAAATTAGTCTCTTACAGTGCTTTCATATATTGCCAACCCTCTGGAATAGTTTTGAAAATATGCAAATTGATAAAGCCCATAGACGTTATTGGGCTTCTATGCTTGTGGATGCTGTTCTGCCAGTTTAAAGATAGAATTGGCTATAATAGTGTTTTAATATTTTCAGATTAATTTTTAACTGCTTAATTTTTTGGAGGGGGAAAAATAAATTTGTTTTGAACTTATAGCCCTAACTTTATACCCGTGTGTGTGTGTGTGTGTGTGTGTGTGTGTGTATGAAAAATAGTCAAACAACGGGATAATATATATATATAAAAAAACCAACAACTGTTTAATAAACTTAGCTTTCGTCGGCTAACTGCTGACGTCATCTGAGTGGAATGCTAGAGGTTCAAAAGCCTGCCTATAAGACCAACTGCTTCTTTTGGTCTACCCAAAAAAATCAGGCTAGGGTTTATTTTCTGGGTGGGTCTTATTTTAGGGGAAACACAGTATTGTTTGAGTGAGATGTACTGTATAAAATATATGCCAAAGCTGAACATGTAGTATTCCTTCCTGTTCAGTCAAATATGTTAATATTTTTAAAATGAAATTATATAAATGTAGAAAGGTAACTAATAACATAAGCAGTGCCTTGCTGAATTGGACCTTTGGCCCATCTCAACCAGCTATCTGTTCTCAGAGTGGCCAACCAAGTGCACAAGTATCTGGTACATCTAGTTTCCCAGGCAGACGGTCTTTTTTAGACAGTCACACTGCCACTGAAGCTAATGCTGGCAGATGTACCAGAAAGATTTTTATTTCAGTAAAAATGGAGTTATAGAATTCATTGACTTATTAACCCGGCTGCTCTAACCTGATGGTTCTTCAAGCCACCCAAACCCCCTTTGATAAGCTGATGAAAAATGATGGCATAATTCTCTGCCATTTTGTGATGTAGGGTATATTACATTTATTAAATAACTTTCAAATTCCTTTAAAAATCCCACTCTTATCTCCTTGTCTGTTGTAGTTTCATTCGGTTGGTCACTTTCTGCCAATGTCATCTTTGTTCACCACAAGATTCCTCATTATCATAATTCCTCATTATCCTCCCATAATTACCCACTCTCTCATTGCCATCTTATATTTGGAATGTTGTAAATGTTTGTGAGTTATACATCTCCGGAAGATGAAAGAACTGGATGAAAGAGAACCTTTTGTGTTTTGTCATGTGTACGTGATTGCTCTGACTCGTTTACAGGCTCTCCCTCTCTACCAGATAAATACCGTCATCATCGAGAATTAATGATGCTACTACCAGCACACCGGGATCGGCCTAGCAGTGCTATGTATCCTACAGCTATCATGGAAAATGGACAGGTAAAGTATGTGTGCGTGTGTGTCTTTGTATGTATATGCATGCATACCCATGTACCTGCATATATGTGTGTATCTTTGTGAGTTAGATTATACCAGCTCTGACACAATTAGCTTAAAAACATTTTCCTATATGTGGGGAGTTGTCTTAAAAATTACCTACAGGAAATTAGATACTTTCCTGATTTGGGCAAAGGATACGGTTAGTATATATTTTGCTAAAAGCCAGTCACTGGTTTCACTCTTCCATGCTATTGGAAGTGTTTCTGGAAGGTGCCACAAGTGTCCTCACTGCCATCCTTGCTACAGCTACAACTCTGACCGGATCAATAATAGTGGGAGAGAAATCAGCCAGCAGTGCCATCACCCCTTCCTTATTTTTGTCGCATCATGGAGTCACTTGACAGGAAAGCACAGCCACTCTTCAAATCAACCTGGAAGAATAGGAAGTCTTCCTTGCCAGGCACTGTGGTTGTAGGGGAGGGAAATGCAGGGTCTAGAGACATATACGTCTAGAGAGAGAGAAAAAGGTTCTTTTTCTGCTGCAAATGAAGGTACTCTCGTCTCCAAAAAGGGATATGCTTGAGATTTTCTCTGTTCCTTCATGTCATAATTACTCTTGCACCCAATTATCTGTCTTCAGCTGTTTTCTTTTATTCAGCATCTTACTAAAGGATTTAATTCTACATTCCATTATCTATCAGCAAAGGTATATTGTCACTTACTGCTTGTAATTTAAGTATAAATGTATTATACTATCACATGCATGCTGATAGTATACACTCTTCAAGACATATAGGGCTTTATGAGTTAAAACCATTGCTTTAAACTACTTCTGGAAAACCATTGGCTACCAATTCAGGACCTGTAACAAGGTATAATTTATTTATCAAATTAATATGCCTACCCATCTCACACAAAATGATTTTGGATGATGTACAATAAAACTATTAAAGTCAAACATAAAAACCAGTTAAAATTATTAAATAATTAACATAAGTATAAAAACAATATTTCAAGAGAGTTAATTAAGATGTTATACATCAGGGGTGTCAAACTCAATTTCATTGAGGGCCGCATCAGCATTGCGGTTGCCCTTAGGGGGCCGGCTGGGTGTGGCCAGGGTGGGCGTGGCCTACTGGGTGGGCATGGCCAGCTCTACATCATTTGCGTCAAGGGTGCCTATGGGGGCCTGGGCAGGAGTGGGACAGATCTGAGGGTCTCTGGCAGAAGGAGATGGGACCAGGGAAGTGCCAAGGCATGGTCCACCAGAGGAGCCTCACTGTTCCTCTCAGGCCATGCGGGGGAGGGGGGCTGGATGGTGGCATGGAGGTCAAATGCCTAGCCCAGCCATCAAGCACCCACGGCACTAAGCCCAGCCCTACTTCCCCAAGGGGGTGCCCAGCTGCATTTACCTCCTCCTCAAGGCTGCTGTTGCTGCTGCTGTGCTTGCTCTCCTTAGCCAGGTTGCTCATTATGGGTACGAGGGCAAAATCAAGAGGGAGGCCCATTCCCTCTCCATGTGAGGAGACCTGGCTTTGTATCCAAAGCTTCCTTAGCAATAGGATGGGAGACACCCCACGATAGGCCAGGAGGAGGGGGCAAGGGGATGGTGAAAGGGCAGCAGGGCAGGACTAAGGTAGGACTTCCCTCAGACCTTCCCTCTCCTTCCTTCCTTCCAAAGAACAGAGTGGTGGGAAAATATTTGAGATGAGGGAGGGAGAAAAACAGGCAAGAAACACAGCTCGGGAAGTGTCATCCTCCGTGAGGAATGAAGAAATGCACCATTGCCTGGAAATGGCCAGCACATGGCCCTCGCCTACTTCACATATCCAGCTTGGTGGGCTCTATGGGAGGGGATGCCATGTTACCTGCGCAATGCTGCCCAGCCCCTAGCCTGCCTGGTTTTGGCAGGTAGCAGAGTGCTCTACTCACAGTGCCGAGAGGATGAACCGGGTGGCATGAATCTGAAGAGAAGCACAATGCTCCCCAACCCCTAGCCTGCCCAAAGTAGGCAGGGCCATCTGCTGGCCACTTCCAGGTGTTGGTGCATTTCTTCATTCCTCACAAAGGGTGATACCTCCCCAGCATGCGCCGAGGGGGCAGTGCCGACACAGCACGGGCCGGTTCCTCGCTGTTTCCAGATGGCCTTGTGGAGCTAAGACTGAATGTATTTCAGCATAGATGACCACCACGAAATTGTACATTGGCTCCTGGCCAACCTGGGTCGGGGCCAAGACAGCGGGGGCCGTTCTCTTAACTGTTTCCAGGATGGCTTCACGAGCCACATGAAACCACTTCGCGGGCCGCATCCGGCCCCTGGGCCTTGTGTTTGACATGTCTGTTATACATGGTTCAACTAACTGCTGCCAGGGGATTCCCCAGGCCTGATGGGAAAACTATATTTTGTGTGCTTTCCAAAAGGCTGTAAGGTATTGAGGGGAGGAATGTTACAGAGGGTAAGTGCCATAGTAGAAAGGGCTCAATTCCGGGAACCCATCAAATGGAATTCCTTAGCAAATGGGACCTGCAGCAGGCCTCTTGATGAAGCTCCTTGATAGAAGTTAGTAACTGGTCCTCAGATAATCTGGCCCCATGTCACATAGAGCTTTAAAGGTCAAATACACTATCTTGAACTATACCAAAAGCAAACTGGCAACCAGTGCAGCTCATGGAGAGAAGTATAATGTGAATCCTTCTCGGAACATCCATTACTGCCCATATTACTCCATTTTGCACCAGCTGAAGCTTCCAGATACTTTTCAGGAGCAGCCCCATTTAGAGCATGTTACACTAGTCCATTCAGGAGATGAGGAGGGCATGAGTGACTGTGAGTAGAGCTTCACAATCCAGGAACAGGTACAGTAGGCGCACAATATGAATTTGTGCACATGACACCTAGTGCCAGTTACTACATGGGTGTTGCATATTGAACCAACTGGTTTTCTTCGAGTCTTTAAAGGCAGCTCCATGTAGAATACATTGTAGTAATCTAATTGGCTTGCAATGAGAGTACAAGCGAGTGTCTGTCACAAAGTCTTCTCTCCAAAAAGAGCTACTGCTGGTGCACGAGCCAATGTTTGGCTGAGGTTCACATCACCATATCCTCCATTGCCCCCCCCAGTTGAAGCTAGAAATCAAGGAAGGTCTCAAATCATGAACCTGCTCCCATGGGGGCAGTGTCATTTCTTTGAGATATAACACTGAAAAAGAACACACCTCTGTCTTGCTTGGCTTCAATTTCAGCCTTAATGAATAAATTGGTATGATGTGATATAGCCAGGAAATCACTAGCATTATTTGGATTAACTGGCTGCCTTATCTTCAAGGCTTCAGACACAGGATTTCTGTTCTGTCACCATAGGAATTTCTAAGATAATGCATTTGCTATTTAACCATTTGAGACCTGAACATGATATGCAAATGAGATCTTTCATTGCAAAAAGGATATTTGATTAATTAATCCTATGATTCTGCATTTGTTATATGGAATATTTTTTTTCAATAGTCTTGAATTGCATTTTATCTTTCCTAGCATCCAAATTTCCAGAGAGCCTTATTCCAGCAGGTAATTGGGCCGTGCAAACCCTGCAGTGATCCTAATCTATCTGTTGCTGAAAAAGGTATTGTCTACTCTATTTTATATATGTTTTATACATTCAGTTACTGTTTTTCCTTTGTAAGCTTGATATTAATAGTATTTCATTTTATCTGATACAAAATAATCTTATCACCAATCTGTTAAGTTTATATATCATACTTTTTATCCAGATAATATCTCCAGAAAACAATTGTTAAGGAAATAATTTCTGAAGCATCACTAATGCATACAAACAAAAATATATTCAAATTGGAATTTTCAAAATAAATAAATAGTCATGTGACGTCGCGAGTTTGACAGGTCTGATCTATACTAAAATACAATAAATGGCCAAGTTGGGCAGTGAGCAAATGATTAGATGTGACTGCACTCTTTTTGCAGTTGCATTGTGATGTGCCACACAAATACGTAGGGAAGAATGTTCGTATTGCCATATCACAACACATGCTTTATCTGTCAGATTTTGCTGGAATCTTGGTTTCCTGCAGATGTACCATTTAATTCTCCACTGTAAATAGCAGTTAAAATCAGTTGTCCAACAGCAAACAAGAGATTTTCAAATGAACTATGAAACAGAAATGGCATCTGATGGTATAAGACATTGTGCTGAGGCTGAGAAAGAAAGAAGAGTATCTCTGAATCCAAAAAAATAGCAAATGGGGGATTTCATCAAGGGTTTGTCAAGTAAATAGACTTAGTCCACCATGAAAACATTTTTTGGAAACAAATTTTTTTGAAGATTCTTCTTACCAAAGCCACTAATAAATGAGGACTGGAGGGGTCTAACTTAAATTCTCAAGATTCTGTACTCTAATCTCTAATTTTGCTCTCTTAATCATGTTCTTCAGTTAAGAGACTTGCTAAATAGGGATTGAGACTATTGAACTATGGAATCTGGCCCCAGAGCACAACATAGAGTTTAAAGAAAAATGCACATTAAAAGAATTGTCTCAAATTACTTTTGAGTTCAAACATATTGCCTTTAGATTAAAAAAATGGCTTGAAAGTGTGGCAAAAAGCAGCTTAGCTCATGATAGGAGCAGAAAACCTGCTAAAATAGAAAGCAACTATATTTGGATTTTTAAAAATGGACTTGTGAAAAAATGGTTGTGAAAATGGACTAGGTTCTAAGGCTGCAAATTGTCATCTTTTTCAACTGTAGTACTCTCCTTCAAGTGACAAAGTGCTGATATATAAGACTTTGGCTAATGTGCTGTATCAGATTCGCCTAAGATTGTGCTGGTTGTTTAGCAGTCAAAGAAGCAATTCTTCAGACATGATCAATGAAAAATCTTGTGGATAGTTATTAAAACAAGTTTTTTAGAAAGGATCTAATTTGGAATGTAATTACAGATCAGTATAAACTGTATTTGATGAAATACTCTTTGTTTAGTGTCATGATTATTGAGAATGTTTTGAAAAACAGTTTGAAGCTATGAAAAACATCTTTATCTTGGTCATCGCGGCACAGTAACAGGCTCTGTTGTGCATATTGTTGCTTCTTTTCCTAATTTTTTGCTTTTTTTAAATCTTGCTTTTCAAAGCAAACAACTTACTATATATATATATATATATATATATATATATATATATATATATATATATATATATATATATATATATATATATATATATATATATATATATATATATATATATTACTAGTTTTCAGAGTTGTTCTGTTCTTTCAGTTAAAAAAATCCATTATTTCCTATCATCTACCCTATCTGATAGAAAAATATATGTAACAGCACGGAGCCAGTCCCAAAATACTCCAGAGACTGAAGGAAATAAAAATGTCAGCCTTCAATACTGTCAAGTCCCAATAAAACTTGTATTTCACTATTATCCAAATTCAATCTGTTTCCATCCTTCAGCTGTTTCAGCAGCACCGAGCAGCTGGAGCCTGGACAGCGGAACCAGGGAGGCCCGGCCATTCCTGTCTGCTCATGTTGGGAGCATCCTGGTCCCACCAGTGCCTCCCCGAAGTTTGACCCATGGTAAGGAAATGGTCAGGGGGTCTGCACCAGAACCCCTTCAATGATGCCCAGACAAAATCATGTGAAGGCCAACACAGACATCTTTGTGACTTCTCTAAAAAGAAAGGGAATTCTTGGAAGAAAATATTTTCCTGGTTCTCTTTGGCTGACAATTACCTAAACCTTGAAAACTTCAGAAGGGCTGTGAATGTGCTTTGGGACTGGACTTGGATTTTTGAATGATGTAAGGTAGCCTGGTGTCTTGCTGTAGGTTTTAATGTATAAATATATATTGAGCTCAAGCTATTTTTGAAAACAAATATGACTTAGGAGATTTTTATCATCCTTCCAAGGACAATCAAGTACCAAAAAGTAATTGAGATTTCAGATGTGGATTGCTAATGAGCCTATTTTCTTGCCACGGGAGCCTTGATACAATATCAGCTGTTGGTAAAATTCCGCTGCCTTTACCTTTTATTTTCCATTTTATGTTTATTAAAAACATTAGACTGTATTTACATAAAAAGACTGATTTCTGAAATTGGGTATTGAACTGTCAGGATTAACATTTGCTTTAACCAGTATTGCACAAATTAAGACGTATGAATAGATCAGTGATTCTGCCCTATCTGACTTCCCTTATAAGGTCACTATTTACTGCACTTTGATGCCTTCCACCATCATCTTAATGACGCTCCCCCAGCGCTGCCTGCACGAACATTGCGCAAGGTAAATGTTTTGTCACATTTCAGAACCTTCTATCCAGTCAGTTACAGTTCTTTTGGCATATAAAATAAATACTTTATTGATAACCATTCTCTGTCATATTATATCACCCTAGTATTGCTTAGGTTATACCCAGTTTTTGGAGAGATTAAAAGCAAAAATCAGTATCCCTAAGAGAAACATATAAACTGCAAGCTATCATATAAGGGTCTCCTGGTTTATTTGAGAATAAGATGCTAAAAAGTGAAACACATCCCCAGGATGTTCAAAAGAAAAATAAAATATTCCTATTTATTCTTTTATATAAGCTGTTCACCTTGAACAAGCTCATATAAATAGTAGTCTAAATTATGTCCAATTTTTGCTTTTGCTTCCAGACTAATGTGAGAGGATGAGTCCAAAGTTTCCTCCTAGCTTAATACTAGGGAAGGAAAAGGAATCTTTGCTGCTGAGCTGTGCTGTCAAAATCAAGGAGGCGATACACAGTATATTCTAAACTTAGCTGAACATCTAAGATACCACTGACAAAATAAGCCTTTTCTTAGCACATATTTTCATTTCCAGTTATTTGAACATATTGATTCAAAAAGAGATATTTAACTAGGTCTTTAGAAAGAAAATAGTCTGCTTATTATCTCTATTTTGTTTTCCAGAATTTGTTTATTTCCCAAAAATTCCATCTTGACTTGCAAAAATAGAAATAAAAAAGTTTACTCTTTGTTCTACCTTAAATCTTTGATTTCATCCTTAATTCTTTGATCCCTAATTCTGTGAACACATGGTTTGTCTCAGATTTGTTTTGCTAAATCCTTCTTTCTATTAGAACTCTGAACAGTCTGCATTCCCATTAATCTATTATTTATTTAATTATTTTTAAAACTCTTCAGTAAATATTCTAATCAAATTTAACTGACCCCTTTATCCATTTTAAACTTCCTTCTTAAATGCATCTATCTAGATGATAGTTAGAATCATCTTTATGTTGCCTATGAAAAAATGGGAAAAATGTTTGTGCCATTTTTGCCATCTTTCATAAATTTAAATGCTTATGTACAGTAGTGGCCAAAATTGTGGAAACCTTTTGGGAAAAGTAGGGGTACAGTAGAAATGGCATCTTTGGTTAAGTTTCCACCAATTTTTGTTCTAATTTCTTTATAACTGACTGTAGCCTTGTTCACTTAATAATACTATTTACGTACATCACTTTCTGGGCAAACAGTCAACTCTTTGCACTATTACTTTAATTTTATTACGTTTTACAAGCTCACTAAATGAAAGAACACAAAAAAATGCAAAGCACCTCCCAAACCTAGTCATTTGAAATTTTCCATACTTGAACAAAAGCCAAATCTTCTATTTTGTATGCAAATAGCATCCAGTTCACCAAGAAATAAAATTATCAGCAAATTACCTTTAAAAACAAAAAGCAGTCTTCCCCAGAAATTGTACATATTTAACTAAAATTCATTTGCTTCATGCATGCTGTTTTGGACATTTTGCTTGGCCCAGTTTGTTTAGCTGTAGATATTGTGCTTTTTACTCAGTATTACCCCATACAAATGCTCATTTTTTGTGATTTTTTTTTCAGTTCAGGAATATATATATATATATATATATATATATATATATATATATATATATATATATATATATATATATATATATATGTATGTATATATATATATCACAAACAGGTGTAGCATTTTAGAAGCTTAGAGGAGGTGAGATATGTTCCTTTTTAATTGACATGAAAAACAAGAATATCACTAAAATGAGCTGAAAATAGGAATAATATTCTTTTATCTAGAGCAAACATAAAGTATTCACCATGGAAATACATGAAACTCTTTGTATGTTCTAATATATGTGTCTGTCTGTCTGTCTGTCTGTCTGTCTGTCTCTTTTGCTTTGCTTTTCCATTTAAATAGTCTCCTCTTCACCCGATACCTGCATCCCCCACCAGTCCCCAGTCTGGCCTGGATGGAAGCAATTCCACTCTTTCTGGTAGCGCTAGCAGTGGCGTTTCCTCACTAAGTGAAAGCAATTTTGGCCATTCGTCTGAGCCCCCTCCTCGAACAGACACCATGGATTCTGTCCCTAGCCAGACGTGGAACACTGATGAAGACTTAGAGACGCCCTATCTCCCTGTCAGGTACAGTCTCTCAGAACCGGATGTTTTAGAAACTCTCAAAACCCAGCCCTGCCGAAGCCACTCCGCTCCATCTGGAGTCATTCCTCAGGACACTATGGACCCTCCAGCTCTGCCCCCTAAACCATATCATTCCCGTCACCCAAACATGGATAAAGAAGAGGGAATGATTCTGGAAGAGGATGAAAAATATCGAGCACTGCATCGCAAAATTGCCCAACCAGCTACTTGTGCAAAAGAGGAGCAAGCAAGGGTGGCATGGGAACATGGCATCAGCGAGCAGTAGGCAGAATTTTCAGAGTATAGTTTGTATGATCATTCCAGGTTTTAGAACCAGAACAGTGTGTGAAAAAGTAGAGAAGAAGTTGGTGTTTTTTTTCTACTGCTGTGAGATTGACTGGAATCAGAGACTGAGCCAGCATGTAAAAAAAAAACCTGCTGCTTTCCTTTTTATTTAATTTTATACTTTCCAAGTTTTTAGTGGTTTGGGATTTGTTCTTTTTCCCACACTGGATGCTACATTCCTTCTACAGTTTCAGACAACAGAAGAATTGAATGACGCACAGGGAAGTGGCATGGGATTTTTACAAGCTTTTGGTTTGAAGATGTGCACAAATTGAAGCAGTTGCACTAGGAATGTGTTTATTTGTTGTGTTAAATAGATTTGGGGATTCCATGAAATGTCAAGCCAGAAGGTGCAGTTTAAAGTTTGAGGTACAGTGAATTCTGCTTTTGAAGATACTGGATCTTTCAGGCTTCGGGCATATGAACTCTTTTGTGGTGATCTCCCTGCACTGCCTCAGGAATGCTGAAGCAATCTGACTTACGTTCGCTTGCTATTGCCTATTTTAAATATTTTCTAGTTTGCTAGACTTTTTATTTCATTTTTTTTTCTCATTCATTATGGTGTATTCAAACAAGCCGTAGCCCATTTTTGGCCAGCTGTGCCTAAAGAAGCTTTTGGCCCCAGCATTCTTTTATTCTTAAAAAATGGTGTTGCCAAAAGCCAATTCAGGATTGGAGAAGGAATAACTGACTCAGCAGCTGGGAATCTAGTCTAGAATAAAATAAAAGGAAGAACTGAGTGCATACTTGATCTTTGCCTCAAACGTCTTGTGTTAAGTTCCCCAAAGACGTTCATGTCACACACAAAAAAACACACCCCAACCCTGTTCCAGTGGGTTAAAGTATAGGTATTAAAATCGTGACTGATTGAAAGGCATTGACATACAGAGGAAGGAGCTACTTAATTTGTATTCAAGAACTAGTTCTACCAATTAATTTAACTTGTTGCCATTGTACATTATCACCAAAGGAACCATGATACATGGTGCCATATATTATGCAGTAGTTGATAGCGTAACTAAAGTTGGAAAAGTGTCAGAAAATGTATGAAAGGAATACACACATTAAGCAATATGGAAAACTTATAATGCAAAATAGTTTTATATTGATAATTGAAGAATTTTAATCAATGCTTCATTTTCTTATAATTCATTCCAGGTTCTTAAAATGGAAAATATAAATGGAAAAGCTTTAAGGTCTAGATTTGTTTTTGTTTTTTGCCCAGTCCTTGGAAGGGTAAACATTCCATTTATTTTTACATTTTTCACAAGCACATTGTGAAAAATTTATAAGTTCATGGCTGTTCCACAAAATTATGAATCACTTAATATTGTAGGAAAATGGATCCTATTCACTACAATGGATTTACTCAGTGTTTCTCCTACAAAGGCAAATAATTAAAATGTCTATCCATTAATAGAACATGCAACACTCGTAGAATGGATTCTCCTTCTTGTGCCCTTAATACTCTCAAGATGTACTCCAGGGGTCTTCTTTGAAGCAGACTTTAGGAGTATAAAAGCAAAAAATAATGGGCAATGTATGAGTCAAACTCTGCTCATGGAAATGTAAATAGAATCTAAGGAAAAAAATCAAATTTAAAATCTTGATTTCTTTAATTAGTGAATCATTATTCGTAGGAAAAAAGGGGAAAAAAATTAAAGACCAAGGGTACGATGTGCAACAGCTTCCTGTGGCCGAAATTGCTTTTCATGGAAGTGCAGGTAGTCCTTGACTTACAACTGTTTGTTTAACAACCACCTGAAATTATGACAGTGCTGAAAAAACTGACTTATAATTGGTCTCTGCACTTAAGAACCATTGTAGCATCCCCAGGATCATGTGATTAAAATTGGGAGATTGGCACTTGGCATGTATTTGCAATGGTTGCAGCATCCTAGGGTCACATGTTCGTGATTTGTGACCTTCCCAGAGATTCCCCATGTGCAAAATCAATGGGGGAAGCTGTTTTTACTTAATAAACGTAGCAAAAAAAGATAGTAAAATCAGGTGCGACTCATTTAATGATCGCATCACCTTCAAATGGAAGTTCCTCTCCCAATTGTGCTCAAAAGTCAGGTTGTTCAGTTACTTTCTTCAGTGTCTCTTGTGTGCACAAGAAACATTAAATTCTTAAGTGAAATAACATGAAAAGTTGATTTTGTTTACAGTCATTTCTTAACTTGGTCCCATTAGCAGCATTTTCCCATTGGTGCCCCCAAAAGCATATCTACAAAAGCACAGTAGAAAACCTAAGTTTCAAATTTTAGAACATCAAACATCCAGGCATCCTAAATTTCACACATTCAAAACTCCAACAGGATACTTGAAGTATGTAATCTTTTTGAAGTTTGAGAGAGCGGCAGCACACTCCCAAGTATGTTTAAATAAAATATTTGTTTAAATTCATTGAATCTCGTTCTATAATAAGTGGTGGTTAGAGGATTGAATTCTGGATGTTAACTATATTTTTTCTTTTTATTTAATTCTGAATTTTTTAACAGGTCATATAATATTTATTTAATAAATTTATATAGCTGACCTACTAATGGCTCTCTAGGTGGTAAGAAAAGATAAAGTATAACACACAAGTCAGTCAAGACCACTGAAAAACACTTTGCCAACACCTCCCCCAGACAGAAACCAGGATCCATCGATATTGTGGCCTGTGTGCCTAAAGGAGAAGCCAGGTTTTCACAGACTTGTAGAAGCAAAAAAGATTGAACTATTTCAAAGTTCAGAGGGAGATTATTCCCTAAGGGAGGTGCCGAGAAGGCACACTTCCTAGGATCTACCAAGTGACTGTTTCACTGAGAGGATTTGGAACATGCCCATCTTGATGTATTTAGTGGAACAAGCAGAAACAAATGGGAGTAGCGGTACTGCAAGTAACCTGGCTCCATGGCTCGTAGATAAGGTGACAACCAGTATCTTGAATTGCACTTGGAAGTCTACTGGGAACCAGTGAAGTTTACATAGCAGCAGTGTTAGATGAGCATATTGTATTGTATCCAGAACTGAACAGGCCACTGTCTAATTGGGAGGTTGAGAGCCAATTTGATGTAGTGATTAAGGAATCAGGCTAAAAACCAGGAGACTGAGTTCTAATCCTGCATTGGGCACAAAGCCAACTGGATGACCTTGGCCCACTCATTTTCTCTCAGCCTTGGAAAGAGGCAATTACAAACCATTACTGGAACTTGGCAGGATAACTTCAGAAACTTGTCCAGGAAATCTCCAAGACCTGAATATGATTGACCAGAAGGAAGGAAAATTGGGAGGTTATTAGGGCACTGCCTCCCAATCTAGGAACTGGCACAACTGATACATAAGATGTCTCTATTCAGAGACCTTTTTTCCACAACTGCTATCTGTTCCTCAATCAGAAGTTGAGGACTACCAGACTACCAACTCTGTGGGAATGTCACCCCATACGATATTAAGAATGGAAGATCACTAGATTCAGGGAGCTTTAAAAGCCAAAGGTAGTCAATCTCATCAGTTGAGAAAAAGCCTGTTCTTCTCCACCACTCTCCCAGCATCCAGGTACTGGCAGACTACCTCAGTAGTATCAATTGGATGGCCCGGTGCAGAGAATTATAACTGAGTATCATCAACATACTGATAATACTTGATTCAGTGCCAACAGATGACCTCACCCAGAGGTTTCATGTAGATGTTAAATAGGGTTTCAAAGACCAAGTGCATTCATATTACCATAATCACCAGGTTCTGTGGAGAAGGCCCATTTTGATTCATTAATAAGGATTTTCAGGATCCATTATTTTTCAGTTTCTTTTATGATGTTGGTGCGTGTCCACGCAGGTTTGTGATAGCCTTTTAAAGGAAGCATTGTGTATATATCTGTGCAAAATATAAAATCAGATTTCCAGTATATTTTAAAAGATTAATGTGAAATTAAGCATTGTATAATTTGGAACTGAAAGATCACAAAATACAGTTAGTCCTCAACTTACGACTAAAATTGAGCCAAAATTTTCTGTTGCTAAGTTAAACATTTGTTAAGTGAGTTTTGCCCCTTTTTACGATTTTTCTTGTCGCAGTTGTTAAGTGAATCACTGCAGTTACTAAATTAAGTAACATGATTGTTAAGTGAAACTGGTTTCCCCATTGACTTTGCTTTCAGAAGGTCACATGACTCCGGAACATTGCAATTGTCATAAATATGAACCAGTTACCAAGCATCTGAATTTCGATCACGTGACCATGGGAATGCTGTGATGGTCATGTGAAAAAGACACTTTTTTCAGTGATGTAACTTTGGTCACTAAATGAACTGTTGTAAGTCGAGGACTATCTGTATGTGGATAGAAGTCAGGCTCTTTATTAGATACCGTATGCTATATTGCTAAAGTTACTTATTAATTTTTCAGATCACCAAATAAGCACTATTGCATGGAATCTATGTGTTAAAGTGGCTTTCTGTAAAAAAGCATCTTTTTTCTTGGACACAGGTAGCTAATGGAAAATAATCTTTTTTATATTTTTGGACACAAAAATATCACAATCCTGCTGCCTTGAAAAAGGTATAAGTGCTCCAAAATATAATATGTTGCCTGGAAGAGAAACTTCAAAGACAATGGTGGTTGGAAAATGGGATGAATTCATTCCATCATGTATTAGTAATAGAGAATATAGTTAAATTTTGTTATTATAGGAAAAAAATCCTTCCCCAGGAAATGTCCCCATAATAATTTTGACTCCCCATCCCACCCTCGTCCTCATTTTATTGTCAATGGGGACTAAATAATTTTCTATATGAGGAATAATGAGACTGCAGGAACTTTACAAAGGGAGTATAATTTGCTTAATTTTCTCTGCATTATGTTTATGTAGATATCTCACATGAATGCTTTGTAGTTGTACAGAAAATTGAGCAAAAAATGTATAGATTGTGATGTCTGGTACTCTGCCCTGTAAATGTGTTTTTTAACCTATGCCAATCTTATTTAAACACACACACACACATTAAGCCAATTCTCTTTTTGTGTATTCTTGTTCAGAAAACCTGTATTAATTGTAAGGAAAACAAACTAAAGGAAAAAAATGTACCAGAGTCCTAAAGATATTTGGTTGTATATATTGTGATAGCATGTTTCCAGAATCAACAGATAAGTGATGTGAATTTTAGGTGTAAATATCTGATGTTTTGTTTTGGAATTTTTCTTTCCCCACTCAACTGCTGTGATGTGGAATTAAAGATTAATACTGATATTAAAAAGCATTGAGCAAAATATATTTTCTGAGTTAGTGATGAAATATTTATTTAGATGGCCAAGTATATCATACCAGACTCTGTACAGGTAGTTCCCAAGTTACGAATGCAATGGAGCCTGCCAATTACATTTGTAACCATAGGATTCATTAGAGTAAATCATGTGAAATGAACGTGAAAACTTTACTAATTGAATGCGTGGGTCGTTAAGTACACAGGGTATCTCAGGGTGGGGAAGGCCATGGGGGGCCTGGTGATGGAACAGGCCACCTTCTTAAGACCACCCAAGGCCTTTCCCGACCCACTGAGATGCCTCATGCTCCACACAGTTTGTCTTCACCCCCCCCCCCCCACAGGCACTGGCCTGTGGAGACTCATCTTGTGAAGATCTAGCAAGCTGTCTCTTCTCCGGCCTCTCTGCTGCAGTTTGTGTCTGCTCCCGATGCTCCAAAAGCAGAACGGGACAAATGTGTCCTGCTTGGCTTCTGGAGCAGCGGAACAGCCACGTTGTCTCCCCCAAAGGCTTCCAGTCGTAGCACAAAAAGTGTTTGCATGCCAACAAGAGGCTTTGAAATTGCGTTGCCTCAAAGCATCCCATTGGCTTGCAAACATTTTGCATGGAGACTGGAAATTTCTAAACACCATGATCACGTGGGACCTCAGGCACCCATCCACTTCTGCAGAGAATGGCAGCCTGAAGTCCCACAAGATCACAGCGCCCAGAAGCTTCTATTCTCCACGCAAAATGTTTGCAAGCCAATGCGACACTTTGAGGCAATGCAATTTTGCTGCTCCCAAGTAGAAATCAAAATTTCTTTTTATTTCAGTATTTAATACTTCCTCTCTTCCTCTTTGTATCTGCTATCTCTTGCTTAAACTGGTTTGCCATGCGGCCGCCATGGACAGCTGGGAGACTTGCTGTCTCTCCCCCGTCCAGTTTCGCATTGCTGAGGGGCCCTGAGAAGGGCCGAAAGTTGCCCCGAAGAGGTGACCAGCAAGGAGGGGTGATCATGGGAGAGCCACAACTCTCCCGTTAGACTTGGCAATCCCTCCAAACCGGCAGGCAAAAGGACCGGCCATTAGGGCTTGTCCCTAGGGCCTAGGCTGTGAACAGCCAAAGTCACATTTTCCACCAGGCAACTCTTAAAGCAGCGGGGAAGAGACTGGGTGAGATCTACCTCTTTTACACCCTAATTATTTTCTGTACCTCCTTAAGCTGCTAAGCATTTTCCCCCCTTTGGTGAGGGAAGGAGGATTTTAGCCCTCCCTCCAGAAAGAGCTGCAACCAACCACCCAGGGGAGTTTAAAACGTTGAAAAAGTAACTGAATCCCAATTGGAATTTTATTTCTCAAAGCTTGTGGACTGAAAGACTTTTTACTTTTTATTTTTCATTATCTACTTCTGTTGAAAATCTGGGTTTTTCCTTATAAAAAAAGAATTAAAACTGAAAAAATTAAAATAACTTTGGGACTCAAAGGGAAAGTTTAAAAGGTAGAGGCAACACCGTGTGGTCAAATTTAGTATTTTAATCTGTTATTCTTCAGGGGCCTGGCTGACAGCCCAGGGAAATAGATAAGACACATAACCTTGAAAATTTGGAAACAACAGCTGTGAAAGGCTCTGTGTTCCTTACCCAGAAATTTTTTTCTTTCTTTTGGATTTCCTAAGTATAAAGCCTTTAGTCTAAAATACTAATATGGAAGAAGACCAGGAACAAAATTTCCTTATGGATGAAGATCAACAAATTCTATGTTGAAAACAATAATTCAAACTCTTATCACAGCCAATGAAAAACTAAGAGGCTATGGGAAGGAACAAGAAGACAGCCCAGATATGAAAGCCCAGATTTTGACCACAACTAAGAATCATCTATACAAAATACAATAGAAAAAAATGAAACAAATATTGACATTTGAAAATCCAGAAAAGACACTGACAACTTGGAAAAAGGAAAAGGTTTCCTATACAAATCAGAAGGAATTGGAGGATCTAGAAAATGAGAAGATAAACAATTCAGAACAATCACGTCGATATGGAAGACACGACCCACCAGATCTACAAGTCCTCTCAAAAAAATGGTGACTGGATGGTTTCGCCAACATCAATTAATATATATAACATTACAAGGAGATTGGTTTGATGACCCAAAAACAAGGACATGGAAGATGATTTGGCAAAGGAAAAAAAGCTAGAATAAGACTGAAGAAGAATGGAGTTTCGACCATCTTATTGAAATCTAAAACAGAATATACTTAAATAGATAAGATGTGCATGTTAAACACAAGACATTGTTATGAACTGAGATAAAGAAAAGTTTTTTGTCATTAAAACTTAGCAGTATAAATACTAATAGCTAAATTTTAATATTGATTTGTGCATAAAGGTCATGTAAAGATGAATAGGATGTAGATAAGCTAAAAATTATTGATGAAAGTAATAAACAGGTCCATATGGAACATCAGAAACTGGAATGGATGATTCTCAACCATACCTCATTGATGCAAAGATCTTAAGGGAGCAAGCAGGTTTTAGACCTGGGCGGTCATGTTGTGGCCAAATCCTAAATCTTACAAAACATATTGAGAGTGGTTTCAAAAGAAAGTTAATTACTGGAGTGACTTTCATTGACTTAACTACAGCACGTTACATTGTTAACCATAGAATATTGTTATGCAAGTTAAATAATATCATCGGAGATAATAAGCTTACCAGACCTGAAGATTTTTATGTGATACTAAATGATAAGAACAGTAGATGGAGGATAGAGAAGAAAGGGCTGCCACAAGAAAGTGTATTGTCTCCCATATTGTATAACATATATATGAATGATCAACCAGTCCCTGACAACACATTCATCTATGCAGACAATACAGCAGTGGCTACACAAGGATCAATTTTTGAAAAGGTAGCTGGGAAACTTACAGTAGCACTTGAAGAATAAGGATGATATTACACTAGTAAAGGTAAAGGTTCCCCCACACATGCGTGCTAGTCGTTTCCAACTCTAGGGGCCGGTGCTCATCTCCATTTCAAAGCCAAAGAGCCAGCGTTTGTCCGAGGACGTCTCCGTGGTCATGTGGCCGGCATGACTAGATGCCAAAGGCACACGGAACACTGTTACCTTCCCACTGTAGTGGTCCCTATTTTTCTACTTGCATTTTTTATGTGCTTTCGAACTGCTAGGTTGGCAGAAGCTGGGACGAGTAACAGGCGCTCACTCTGTTATGCGGCACTCGGGATTCGACCTGCCAAACTGCCGACCTGATCGACAAGCTCAGCGTCCTAACCCACTGAGCCACCGCGTCCCTTGATATTACACTATCCACTACTATATTTAAAGCCCTACCCAAACAAGACCCAAATATGTGCTTTCCACCTCCGAAATCGAGATGCAAGGGAAGAGTTGGATGTTATGTGGCAAGGGAACCAACTACAACACTGTCCAACACTGAACTATCTTGGTGTGACTCTTGATAGGACATTCTTTTTTAAACATTAAAACTAAAGTCAACTAGAGGAACAATATAATTAGGAAACTGATAAAACTACACATGGGGAGCTCAACCATCTACATTGTGCACATCAGCTTTGGCCTTGACCATCTCTGCAGCACAATATGCTACTCCAGTGTGGGGCACATCTGCACATGCGAAACAAGTTGATGATGATGATGTCACAATTAATGAAGCAGTACGCTCAGTGACAGGTTGTCTCAAATCTACACCAACTGAGAAAATATATCCTCTCACTGGTATTGCTTCACCTAAGATCAGGAGAGAAGTAGCAGTAGATGCCGAGAGAACTAAGCAAGACAATGATCAACACCTCCTGAATGGACATATGCCCCAAGCCCCACCGACTTATCTAAGAACAATTTTATGGTAACAACATTCTTGAGGGTATGCAAGAACAAAAGCAAATTGAAAGATGGAGGAAGGAGACCATCAAACAAGGAATAACTTTAAAGCTGGCCCACATTAAAAACAAAATTCTGTTGCCTGCTCTCAAAAGAAAGTATATATCTACCCATACACAACACACATATATACATTACACACACACACACACACACACCTACGCCCATACATATAAATATTAATCACTGTCCATTTTGAACACATAGCAGAAAAAGGAAACTTGAGAGTTCACAAGGTTGATACTATATGGAACAAAACTGTGACTGAATCCAGATGTTCTGCTTCGGACACCACGAAGCCTCCTCCCAGAAGATAACAAGGAAAACAGGTCATGAAGAGGTCCTGCAGACCTTGCTCAAGCATCACTTACATGCTAGATCCTGGATAGAAGGACTAGAGCCCAGTCCATCTGCTGGCATGTCAGCTACTACCAGAAACGTACCAATAATGACTTATTTTTGGCCAATGACAAAGCAAAGAAGGTGGCTTTATTCTGGCAGTTCAAAGTTTGATCTAGACACGGAAGAAGGTACTTTATATATATTACTTTAAACACTTTTTAATATTTAATATTCAGGAATATTAGAGATTAACATTTCAGTTCATTCCCAAACCCATTTATAAACACTAAAATTCAGGTTACAACTCAAGTGTTAAGGTGCTTTACATATAAAAAATTGCATAGTTAGGTAAGCAGCAGGGTATATTACAAATTCCCATTAAGTAAGTCAGCTTAGAAGGGCCTTTTCCGTGGTGTCTTCATGGAGATAAGACTGGGCTCCTCCTTTACTCTTCCAAAAAGCTCCGAAGACATGGTTTTGCCAGGGCCTGGGGATCCCCAGGCTGATATGGAGCCAATCAAGTAGTTACTATGATTGTTCTTGCTAGAGGAATGGGGAGATATTTTTATATTTTGAGTTTTATTCCTGTAAGCTGCCTGCAGTCACCTTGAGTTGGGTGGCCATATAAATTTCATGAATTCATAAATAAGTAGTGCAATATTGTATACATGTGATCTAGTTTTTTACCAATGCATAAATCTCAAAAGAGATTTTATACTGAAGTTTTAAGTCACCTCCCCTTTCCTGGAGTACAATTTCCTAATTGCTTTCAGCACCTGAATATATATATATTCCTGGTCGACTCTGAAATATATAGATTTTCATGTCAGACATAATTTTTATCTTACTTTAGTTCCACAACATTCCCATCATAAAGCTGTCATGTTTACGAGAGTTGTCTTATTTTCAGATTTATATTCCTAGAGGCAGTTGCAAATCCCCTACTCTTTATCTCCAACTACCTAATTTTAGCCTCCCCAAATAATTAGTATTTGTAATGATGCGGGTCATATCTAAACTGATTCATAAGATTCCTCGCTTTGAAGAGCCTCCTCTGGTGGACGCTTCTCGATCTGTAATTAAAGAGGTCCCCATCCCAAAAGTCAAGAACGTGTTTTTTTTGGTGTGTCTTTTTATTTCACAAATGGAGGCAAATATAGGTGTCCCGTCATAATGTTACAGGATCCAATCTGGGTCGGTCACCGGGACCTCAGAGGTTTAGTCTTCCGAGTTTTCGGACTCATGCTGGACCAGCCCATCCTCAGGGTATGTCTCTCACCAGACGTTCCCCGAGGATGGGCTCCAGCTTGAGTCCGAAAGCTCGGAAGATTAAACCTCTGGTCCCGGTGACCGACCCAAATTGGATCTTTTCATTTCAGATGCCAGACCAGAAGCGGACGGCACTCAGCCTATGCCGGTAAGATTCACCCCCGGTGGCCTACTTTCCTGACTCCGAGCTTCCTTGCACCTATATCCCCTTGACCAGGGGTCTTCACACTTGGCCCTTTTATGACTTGTGGACTTCAACTCCCAGAATTCCTCAGCCAGCGTGCCTGGCTGAGGAATTCTGGGAGTTGAAGTCCACAAGTCATAAAAGGGCCAAGTTTGAAGACCCCTGCCCTTGACAGTAAAGAGCCTTCCCGTGCTGGACTCTGACCCGTGTCACGGGACTTTTGCCAGGCGGCCCATTTGCAAAGGGGCTGCTTGGCGAGAGCGGTAGCGGCCGTTCCTTCACGCGATTGAAGGAAGCCGTCGGCGGACGGTTCTGACTCTGGTTCGCCGTCCGGGGCTGCAACCCCGGAGGGGGCGAGAGCTCGAGAGGAAGAGGATTCAGAGCTCCGCGTTGGCTTTGCGGAGTTGACCCCTACGGGAACTCGTCGCCACGTGCGAGAACGCCGCCCCGGACGTTCGCCGGGTGAGATTCCCGAGCCCTTCGCTCGCCGCGACAACCTTCCGCACCGCCAGGCATTCCGCCATTGGTTACGGCTAGCGCAGGGGTAGGCAACCTCGGCTCTTTTATGACTCATGGACTTCAACTCCCAGAATTCCTGAGCCAGCTTGGCTGGCTCAGGAATTCTGGGAGTTGAAGTCCATGAGTCATAAAAGAGCCGAGGTTGCCTACCCCTGGGCTAGCGGCACACGGGCGCCTCTCGTCTTCCTTCCGAAAAGCTCGTCCAATCGGCGGCTGCCAACTCGCCCGTCCTGAAAACGCCTAGGCCAACCAAGAGAAGCAGCGTGGAGGCTCGTTATAGAATGGTCCAACGAAACCCTCTAATGTAGAGCGAAAGAGGGGAAAGCAGCCAATGAGCTTCCGAGTGGGCGGCAAGTGCGTCGTCAAGGTGCCGGCTGCGAAGGGGCTTAGTGTGAGCCGAGCGAGCGTTCGAGGCGGGCTCGGGGAAGGAGGATGCGGGCGGCTAACGGGCTCTGGGCGGCGCTGGCCTTGATTCTGCTCCCCGGAGACAGCCAAGCTCTGCGAGAGGGAGACTGCGAAGGTGAGGTTGGCTTCGCCGAGCGAGGGAGGGTCTGGCGAGGCGGGCAAGAGCCAGCCGTGGAGGTCTCGGGGATGCCGGGGCTGCGCTGGCTGTAGCGGGAAGGGCAGAGGCGAGCCAAGAGCGCCTCACAGCCTACCGGCAGGGGTCTTCGAACTCGGCCCTTTTATGACTCACGGACTTCAACTCCCAGAATTCCTCAGCTGGGCATGCTGGCTGAAGAATTCTGGGAGTTGAAGTCCACGAGTCATAAAAGGGCCGAGTTGGAAGACCCCTGCCGGTCTACCGGCTTCCGCTCCCACCGGAGCGAGGGGTGGCAGAGCCTTCCCGCCTCCCGCAGGCTTCGTCTGCCATCGCCGGGAGTGAGGTGAGCTACCTCGCGGGATTGTTGGGGAGCTTCGACGCTGCCAGAGTAGAAATCTGGAGAGGCTTGGAGTCCCCTCTCCTCTCCCGTGGCCTCCTGAAGTCCCTTCGCAAAGTGGAAAGTGCCGCGATTTAGGGGTGTGTGTGGACCGTTACCAGTCCAAGGATCCA
Organism: Vipera berus; assembly: GCF_964194415.1. Taxonomy (NCBI): domain Eukaryota; kingdom Metazoa; phylum Chordata; class Lepidosauria; order Squamata; family Viperidae; genus Vipera; species Vipera berus. Next base: position 221,053,527 of record NC_138203.1, read on the forward strand.
GAAAGCCCTGGGTGGGATGGGGCGGGCGGGCTGCTATCAGGACTAGGACGGGAGGGAGGGAGGTTCGGCTTTCTGGAAAAGCGGGTTGACGGCGTTGAAACGAAATCTTTTCTTAGGCAGTATTTCTCTGAGCCGTAAAGTGTTTGATTTCGCACCTGGTAGTAAAGAGAAATCAGCGCAACTTACTTTCCGCTAACGGCTAATTCGTGAGTTTGGGATTTAAGGCGACTAGGATGTGTAGGGAGATGCAACTGCTGTGTCAATCACTATAGTGCAGGGGTCTTCAAACTTGGCCCTTTTATGACTTGTGGACTTCAACTCCCAGAATTCCTCAGCCAGCAAAGCTGGCTGAGGAATTCTGGGAGTTGAAGTCCACAAGTCATAAAAGGGCCAAGTTTGAAGACCCCTGCTATAGTGCAAGCGACACACGTTGATCTTCTTTCTTCTCCTTTGTAAGTGATTACTATTTTGAAGAGTGTTTCCTATTTTATTTTATTTTTTTTTTTTTTGTATTTCGAACACCATTGTGTAGGACTAGAAACCGGGAAAGCCAGGTTCAGGTCCGCTCTTAACTTTCGAAGCTTCGTGATTGATTTGGGGCTACTCACACGCTCGGAGCCGAACTGGTTCAAATAAATTAAATCCGATGTGATAGGACCGTGTTTCCTGCTTCTCTGTTATCTGGCATTTCCTGCATGAACAGCAGGTTGATTAGTTATTTAATTTACACTAACTTTGTTCCATAATCAAACCTGAATCAAAATTAGTCACAGTATTTTCAGTAGTATATGTAAGCGTTACAAAAATAACTACGTTTCATTAACTGCTGAATGTGTTATATCTACACTGATACTGAAGTAAATCAGAACATATTTGGGATTTCTGGCAATGGTTTCTAGCTAGGAAAGTGTATCAGGGTTTCCTTAACACCTTTTCCATTTCAGAAACTAGCACCTCTTGGTTGCTTTCTCAGCAAAGAGAAAAGTAAGAATTTGTTCAGCCAGTATCTTTTACGGGCTTTGCTATGGGCACATAAAACTATCTAGATTCTAGAACAATTAAAGAAATGTGTATTCGTTCTTATAACCACCCTGCATGCTATGAAGCAAAATGTGGTGTCACATATCTAGAACAATTAAAGAAACGTGTATTCGTTCTTATAACCACCCTGCATGCTATGAAACAAAATGTGGTGTCACATATCACTTCTCTTTGAAAGAACACACATTTTTCTCGCTTTTGCTTCTGGAAAGTTTAACAATCTGGAAGTGGAAGATGCTGAGAGGAATATTTTATTTTTCTCTAAAAAGACTCCTATCTTTATATCTTGGGAAAATGAGCACTGTTCTTCATTTGGTTTCTTTACTTTTATTAAATTTGTATACCGCCCTTCTCCCGGAGGACTCAGGGCGGTGAACAGGGCATATATAAATAACAATACAAAAATTAAAAAGGAATTAAACAAGCGCCCGGTTAAAAAATACAATAATAAAAAACCCATTAAAAACCCTAACGTTCCCCATCAGGCCAGACCAGCTAGTTCAAATAAGTGGGTCTTCAGACCGCGCCGGAAGGAGCGAAGGTCCGATGCCATCCGGAGCTCAACCGGCAGTTGGTTCCATAGCGCCGGAGCGCCCACAGAGAAGGCCCTCCCCCTGAGGGCCACCAGTCGACATTCCCTGACCGGAGGCACCCTGAGGAGGCCCTCTCTGTGGGAACGCACAGGGCGGAGGGGAGTTGACGCCGGCAGCAGGTGGTCCTCGAGGTACCCCGGACCCATGCCATGTAAGGACTTGAAGATCATAACCAAAACCTTGAATCTCACCCGGAAGACAACTGGTAACCAATGTAGCTCGCGGAGCAAAGGTGTAACATGGGAGTACCGGGAAACTCCCAAGACAACTCTCGCGGCCGCATTCTGTACCAGTTGGAGCCTCCGAGTGGTCTTCAAGGGAAGCCCCATGTAAAGAGCATTGCAGTAGTCCAGGCGAGAGGTCACGAGCGCATGAGTGACCGTACACAGGGCATCCCGGTCCAGATAGGGCCGCAACTGGCGCACCAGGCGAACCTGGGCGAAAGCCCCCCTAGTCACGGCTACTATATGGTCTTCCAGAGTAAGCGTCTAGGAGGACCCCCAAGTTGCGAGCCCTATCCACGGGGGGTAAGGACTCACCCCCCATAAGAAGAGATGGAATATTTTGAATGTCCCGGGATGCCGGAATGCACAGCCACTCAGTCTTGTCAGGGTTGAGCTGAAGTCTGTTCCTCCCCATCCAGGCCCGAACCGCCTCCAGGCAACGGGACATCACATCGAGGGCATCACTGGGGTGGTTTGGGGTCGAAATGAAAAGTTGGGTATCATCGGCATATTGATGATACCCAACTCCAAAACCATGAATGATCTCACCCAGCGGTTTCATGTAGATGTTGAACAGGAGAGGCGAGAGGACCGACCCCTGAGGAACTCCACAAACGAGAGTCCTAGGGGTCGACCTCTGCCCCCCTGCCAACACCGACTGCGAGCGTCCCAGGAGATAGGAGGAGAACCACTGAAGAACTGTGCCTCCCACTCCCAATCCAGTATTTTAGTATCCAAATACAAATTAAAAGTGAGTACTTTGATTATATAAACAGAAATTCTGAGGCTTAAAAACAATGTCATAAACTTAACAAAGTTGCAATGAACAAAGCATTTTTCTTTTATCCACTGGATAGCACTGTATGCATCATTCCTCATTCTATTGAAAGAAACGTTATTTTATTTATTTATTTATTTATTTATTTATTTATTAGTTTTTATAAACCGCCCTTCTCCCCTTGCAGGCAGCTTCTTCATTATTCCTAGTATGGCCTTGATGATGGGAGACCTGTGTGAGACCTCATGAAAACTGGAGCAATTCTGATATGGAGTCTTCCTATCTAGCCTAGAGACCTCCAACCAGAGGGAAGGAGAGCAGCTTCAAAATTGGTGCATGCGCACGCACGGGGCCATGCACACTGGTGCGGCACTAGCAACCCCGTTTGTGCACTCGGCATGTGCTGGCACCCTGTGCATGTGCAAATGGCCCCGGCAGCTAGAGGCCCGTTCACGCATGCGCAAACAGTCTGCGCAAACCACCTGGGGAGGCAAGGCAGCACATGCACAAATGGGCTGCGGACACCCGCCCCGCGCTAGCAACCCCGTTTGCACCTGTGTGCATGCACAAACAGGGCCGTGGGCACTAGCGCGAGTGGGGTGTGTGCGCACCCACACGTGTGTGAACTGGCCAGCTGTTTCCACGCCCCACTGGCCAAGAGCCCACAGCCCGGTCCCGGGCCGCAGGCCATAGGTTGGGGAGACCTGATCTAGCCCATCTTGTATTGTGATAGTGGTGCAGAAATAAGTAGTGCTGTACTAACTGCCATAGTACCAATGTGAGCCGATAAAGAGATCTGTGAGATTTAGTAACATCTCCTGAATGCCAAAGCACAATTATGCCTTCAGATAATCTCATCATATTTTAAAATCCTGCTACAAATGTCATTGCAATGGTTATTGAACCCACATGACCACAACTTAAATGTTTTCATGGTAGATTCTTAAAACAATTAAACCTGAAAGTCAAAGAAATATTAGAAGGATGTGTTTTTCTTTTTTGAAAAAGAAACAAGGCTTACAGAGGAGCAAATCACATATTAAGATAGTTGATGTTGTAGACTAAGGATGGAGTGCTGCAGGAATTTCTATTTCTAAAGCACTTGCTAATTCAACTACTTTGTATTACATTATCTCACTTCTTTTTGCTATATGTGTTACCTGAATATGTCTCTTCTTTTCCCCCGGTAAGCTTATTTTCTGCATTAATGTTCTTTTTTCATGTAGTATTCTTTTTCATTGTTATTTAAACCCCTTGAATTCTTAAAAATTATAATAGTCTTTTTTTTCTTCACAGTGTGTGTGTCATTTCTGGGAACTTTCTATCGGGCTCTACAAGAGAAGAATGTTGAATTCACATCAAACAGTGTTGAAAAAGAACTTTTGAAATTCTGCAAAGAGGCAAAAGGCAAAGAAAACCGTTTTGTAAGCATTAATAAAATTTGGCTTTCAGTCACTTATCAATTAGCCATATATTAAGCATTGGAAAGCTGGTGGAAAGATTTAAATTGCTTAAAAGACAAAATATAGTTGAGCAAGTATGGTACTGAGAGCCAAAGGGGAAAATGTATTTGAATTATTTATAGTAGAAGTTTCATACAAACAGCATGTTTTCTAAGATTAACATTTTTAATTTTAAAAATCCAACTCTAATTCTCTAAGCCAAAAGCACTGCTCAGAAGAGAGTTTCCTATTCATTGAAATACCATTAATAATCAGTCCGGCCAGATTACACTGATCCTGAACCCAGGCATTGCAATACAGACGGTCCCACTAACAGCATATATAACATGGTATCTCTTGCAGACTGAGGGGCTAGAATCTGTGATCATGAGAGAGACTCTTATCTACTCCTAGATCATTTTAGGCTTTAGTTAGCACTTTGAATTAAGCTATGTAACAAATTGGGAAATAGCAAATTCAACAGGAACTAGGTGATATGAGAAAAAGAAATCAACTCTAGAAAATATTTTGTAAAGCATGCAGCGGGTAGTGATCAATTTTATCTATTTAGAATATGTGATTGTACTTTATCTAGAAAAGAAGTTGAGCTGGCACACCCACCAAAACAATGAAAAACTTTCCTGAGAAAAATTATTACTGGGTTCTTACTAGCAATGTTTTCAGGAGTATTCTTGGAGTAGCTGATTTGGAATGACTTCATTTATTTTGAGAGAACTGGCTATTACGAGTAATGCTCACACCCCTTTTCATTTTACAACATCAGAATTCTGAATTCTCTATATTATTATTATTAAAAACAAAGGATTGATTACATTCAGATGTTTTTATTTACTTTAGCCACCAAAACAAGGCTTGTTAACATGAAAGAAAGAATGCAGAATTCCCACATTGCACATAATCTTAAACTAGCCATAGGTGGGATCATCCCAGTTTTCTTTTTCATCTTAGCTTCAAAAAATGTTAGTATTTCTTTTAAATGGTTAACAGTGGTAATAAGTAACTAAATAAAATTAAGTAACAATGTGTAACTATAATATTTTATAATAAAAGAAGTGTCTTCCTAGTTTTAATTGCTTTCAGTAAGAAAAAGAACCACACAGTGCTGAAGTGTTCAGAAAACAAAGGCTGAAATTACTTTGAGTTTTATCTATGCTTTTGATAAATTTTATAGATGCTCAAAAGAAGCAGGTTCCTTTTTTTAAAAAAAATGTCCTGATTTCTTTCTCATTGTTTCCCTTCTAGTGTTATTACATTGGAGCAACCAGCGATGCAGCCACCAAAATAACTAATGAGGTATCAAAACCTCTCAGTCATCATATCCCTGTTGAGAAGATTTGTGAGAAACTGAAAAAGAAAGATAGTCAGATCTGTGAACTGAAATATGGTGAGTACAGATAAATGTTGGCTATTAAATTAATGATAACATAAGAGAAATGCTGAGTTGCACTAAAAACCCTCCAATTACAACATTTTCTTTCAACAGTTAAGATTCATAGAATAAAAGGATAATTCACTATATTTGTAAATCCCAGTAGTTAGTCACAACTAGATGGATATAGCTGAAGTTGAAAAAATTAAGTAGGATTGAACTTGCTTAATATTTGGAAAACCACAATAACTCCTAGGCCTGTAGGACAAACTGTGAAGCTGAGAAATCATCCCCAAAGGCTGCAGTGCTAATCACTTCCATACTGTTGTCAAACAAGCCATAACATCATCTGGAGTTTAACTCGATTCAAGGGAAACTGTACCTGTACACTTATGTACTACTTGTTATTCACAACAAAGAGTCCAAATGCAGACAAGCACAGAGCAGTATTAGTTATACTAATGTGGCAATAGTGCCACAGAAATGTTCAAAACGTGGTGATTTGTAGACAGTATAGATTTTTTATCCTTTGTAAATTTGTTTCCTCCTTGAGCTATAATATTTTGTGGTAATGAATTCTGTGAAGAATATCTATTTTTCTCTCAGTATTCCAGTATTTTGCTTTATTGGATCACTTTTGAAGTGACTGCACTGTCAGAGAAGGAAAAAGTTCTAGTTTAAACATTGAAAGTATTGCAGGATAAAAATAATAAAAAAATTACTGAGAACAAGCCTCATTGAATAAAATATATTCCAAGTAATAGAACAATTCTATGTTTATCAGCTAAGATATATACTTCTTTTATTACCAAACCAATTGGTAATGTTTGGAAATAATAGTAATAATATGAACGAGTCTGGGCAGCTTATAACAGTAAAAACAACAATCCATTAAAAGCAAACTAAAACAGTATACAAACATGTAAAACCATCAATAATAATTCCAAAACAAAAATAGTTATGATCGGTAGCGGAACCATCCTTACATAAGCTCAACAAGCCACCATTGCCAGACCTCCAAGCACAGCAGTAGACTTCAGGGCCTTCCTAAAAGCCAGGTTGCTTGGACCAATCTGAGTTCCAGAGGAATGATGTTCCATAAGGTGGGCTCCATGGCAGAAAGTGCTTTCTTCCTGGTTCCAGGGAGATGACACTGTTTTGTAGATAGGACCCATAAAATGCCTCTCTTGCTGGTCCTGGTGGGATGGCGGATATAATCAGGCAGTGACAGACTTTTCGTTAGCGCAGCCCCCGTGCCATGTAGGCCTTGATAGATCAGTACCACCACCTTGAATTGGACCCAGAAACCTACTGGCAACCCATGCAGCTTGTAGAACAGAGATATGTGTGCTAATTTAGGAGCCCATATAAACTGCCTGTGCTGCCACATTCTGTATCAGCTGCAGGTTTAGATGCTCTTCAAGAGCATTTCTTTATTTTTTTTTTATGATACTGCTGTAGAAATCTACTGAAAACGATCATAACAAATTATTTTGTTCCCAACTCTGGTAAAGGTAGTCCTTGCCTTATGATTACAACTGAGCCCAAAATTTCTGTTGTTAAGTGAGATAGTTAAGTGCATTTGTTAAGTTAGTAATAGTTAAGTGAATCTAGCTTTCCCATTGACTTTGCTTGTCAGAAAGTCACAAAAGTTTATCACATGACCCTGGAACACTGCAGCCGTCATAAATATGAACCAATTGCCAAGCATCCAAATTTTGATCACATGACTATGGGAATGCTGCAACTGTAAGTGTGAAAAGCAGTCATAAGTCACTTTTCAGAGCCATTGTAAGTCAAACGGTCACTAAATGAATTGTTGTAAATTGAGGGCTACCTGTATAGATTTGACTTATAAAAAGTTGACCTGAAGTAATCTTTTGTGTTTTTTTAAAAAGTCCATATATTTAGCCAGTACAAGCTGAGCATAGTAACAATAACAGTATTCTTTTATAATCTCCAGTAAGTGTATCTTTTTTATTCAATAAAGATACAAAAAAAGGAGGAAATAGTGGTCAAATTTGAGGAATAACTTAGTTCATCATAAACTATGTAAGATCAACTGCTGAATAATCAGAGATTAATCATCTAACACATGGACTGTTGATGCATCATGTAGTAATACACACTCCTCTTTTCACAGATAAACAGATTGACCTGAGTACTGTGGACCTGAAGAAACTGAGAGTCAAAGAATTGAAAAAAATTCTAGATGACTGGGGTGAAACATGCAAGGGCTGTGCAGAAAAATCAGATTTCATTCGTAAAATCAATGAACTGATGCCTAAATATGCACCAAAAGCAGCCAGTTCGCGGACAGACCTCTGACCACCATAGTGACCTCTATCAATTAGCAAGATACACAAACTACGTTAACCTTTTTCTTCCCCAGAAATCTGTTTTTTGTAACTTATTTAACTGGGTTTCAAGTGTCAAATTGAAAGGATTCTTGCAATGCTGGTTCAGATGCCTGGTCTAAATTGTTTCAGATTTATTATAAGACTTTGACATACATATGGGATTTTTAAATAAAAGTTATGAAACCTAGTGTCAGTTGAACTAAAAGAATTGGCATTAGTTTAGTGTCACGACTGAATATTGCACTTTTCCAGCACTACCTAACAATGGTTTGAAGATGACCTATGAGACAGTATAGCATGCATTTGCTGTTATTACTGTCTTTCTACAGTCCATTCCTTAAAATGCTGAACACTTTTATTGCATATCCAAATTAAATGTTTTAAGTGCTAGTCTTGCACATCTTTCACAGGAGTTAATTTCTCTGAATAAGAAAGGCATTCATTCTGTCTTTGCTTCCACTTTCAGTACAGATGACAATCCTTTATTCAACTACAAATATGCAGTGGCAGAAGGGGAAGATATACTGATGTACACTTTTTAAAAAACAGGATGAGTTCTACTTTCATATGCTGCACATAATATAAACTGTTAAAGCAACTTGTGATGTGTTGGCTCTTAGTTCTGGGCGCGGGCATTTCAGATGATATCAATATAAGCTTTTTCTGCTCAGAGTGGAATTAAATTCGCACGATTCATTTTTGAGAAAAACTTCACTGTAAACAAGAATTGCTTCATTTTTGACCAATGTAAATGTGAAAGCACTGAGGTGTTACAAAAAACAAGACAACTCTTCAGAATTAATAGGGAAGTCCCTCGGGGATTTAAATCTATACAGGAGTCATTTGAACAGATTTCGCAGGGAGCAGCTATTGGGACAGAATGTTTTGCAGAATGTTACGTCACCAGAAATTAAACATGGGGACAATGGAGGAAAGCACCCCTACAGGAAAAACTGCTTTTAACTAATACTTTGAAATAATAAACATTGGTGGTTACCCTGAGGAAAAGGTCTTTATTGGGTCTTAAATAATTTTGGAATTTATGAAATGAGATGTAATGTTATACCTACATACAATGTAGCTGAATATGAAAAATATACACAAATTGTTACAAACCCTATTATAAGAAATTAAATGAATGGGCATGGCAGAAAGACTAAAAAGACATATTTCCTTGGACTGTCCTATTAAAGAGGTGAAGTTTTAACAGATGTAAAAAGAAAAGCACTTTTGAAAAAAGTTCGTTATTGTTTTCATAAAACAGGATAGTAATTCCCTTTTAATAGGCTTTAAACTGCAGCTGCAAACTATTCCGAGTAATTCAGTGCATCTTCGCAAGTATCAGTTGTTTAGAAAAAAAACCGGGAAGTGGAATTCTGTTGGATCAGTTTAATAACTTGACCTCAATTCATCTTGCTTTTAAAAAGCCTTAATACAACTTTTACTGTGTGATTTCGTCTATTCTGGTGACCCGAGGACTGTGTGCCTCCATGTTAGCGATTCTCTCGAAAGGCATCTAACGAGCCCGGCGCCTGTGGCTTTTTTATTGTAGTTTGACGCTAAACAGGAGCGTGCAAAGTGTTAAAGTCTGCGCCCTACAGCGTAGGGCAGGGGTCTTCAAACTTGGCCCTTTTGTGACTTGTGGACTTCAACTCCCAGAATTCCTCAGCCAGCATGGCTGGCTGAGGAATTCTGGGAGTTGAAGTCCACAAGTCACAAAAGGGCCAAGTTTGAAGACCCCTGGCGTAGGGTGTCCTCGGAGTCTTGACCCGATGCTCCGAGCCCTCGTACTCCTCGGTCGGTCGCTCTCCGGCTCCGTTCCCTGGTCCGCTGGCGGCACAGGGAGGGGCGGAAAGAAGGACCGGCCGCCGCGGAAAGCGAGGGCGCCGCTCTCCGGGCGATAAAGGAGCAGCGGCCGAGGCCCCGACCCGCGCCGCCCACTACCGCGGCCCTCACGCTGACGGGCCGAGGCGCGGGGTGATGACGTCGCAGAGGCGCACGGCGCGGCAACTGGGCAGAGCCGCCTTCGCTCGTTCCCTTTTGTCCAAGATGGCAGCTGCCGCCGGAGGCGCCTCTTGAATCGCGGGCCCCGAAGCCATGAAGCGGGCGACCGAGCGGGATTCCAGCCCGGGCGGGTCCGGGGGGACGCGTGGCGCCTCCTCCACGAAAAGGCCTCGAGAGCGCGAGAGCAGCACCAGCGGCGGCGGGGGAGGCGGTAGCAGCAGCAGCAGCAGCCGGCGGGGCCCGCACCGGAGTTCGGGCGCCTCCTCCTCGTCATCCGCTCCCACCTCCGCCTCGTCGCGCAGCAGTCGGGAGAAGCCTGCCGCTGGCGGTTCCAGCTCGCGGAGCCATCGTGGGGAGGAGCGGCCGGGAGGCGGAGGCGATTCGAACCACCGCGCAGCCTCCTCCAGCGCCAGGAACAGCAGCAGCCAAACCGCCGCCGCGGCCCCTGCCGTCCCGCCTGCCCCCTCCTCCTCCTCCTCCTCCTCGTCTTCTCGGGCCCTGGGGCTCCTCAAGGCCAAAGTGCCCCCTGCAGCGGTGGTTGCCCCTTCCTTGCTTCTGGCTGGGCCTCCACCGGTGGCAGCTCCGTCGCTCCTCTTGGCACCCGGCCTTGGCTTGCCGGCCGGGGTGGGTCTGGCAGGTGAGCCCCCTGGCTCCAGCGACTACAAGACTCTGCTTGTGAGTGGCCTGGGCCCAACCTTACCTGACCAGCTGCTGGAGGATGGCCTCTTCCGCCAGTTCCAGAGATTTGCTAGTGGCGGGGCCAGTGACATTAGTGTCAAACTCTCCCACACTCCTGAACTTGGTCGTGTGGCATACGTTAACTTCAGGCACCCAGCAGATGCCCGCGATGCTCGAAGGCATGCCAGAGCCCGGCAGCTTCTCCTTTATGATCGGCCTCTGAAGGTGGAGCCTGTGTACCTGCGAGGGGGCCGCCGTAGCCGTACTCCTCCACCTACCCCCTCTCCTGAACCCTTGGCATTTCTCCCTCCTATCCATGGTGTTTATCCATATAAACAGAGATCGCTGTCTCCTGTTGCCAGCCCTTTGCTGAGAGAGCCTAGACCTCGACACGCTCAAGCTGCAGCAGCAGCGTTTGCCTTGGAAGCTGTTGCCTTGGGACTTTCTCGAGAAAGGGAGAGGGTGCTGGATTACTATGGGCTATATGATGAACGGGGCCGTCCTTACAGCTATCCGTTAGTGGCTGAGGAGGATTTAATGCCGGAAGATGACCAGAGAGCTACCCGTAATCTCTTCATTGGCAATCTAGATCACAATGTTTCTGAGGTGGAACTCAGGCGTGCCTTTGAAAAATATGGTATCATTGAGGAAGTGGTGATCAAGAGGCCTGCACGGGGTCAAGGTGGCGCTTATGCCTTCCTCAAATTCCAAAACCTAGATATGGCACATCGGGCCAAGGTTGCCATGTCTGGGAGGGTTGTTGGCAGAAACCCTATCAAAATTGGCTATGGGAAAGCCAACCCAACTACCCGACTTTGGGTTGGCGGCCTTGGTCCAAGTACTTCCCTAGCTGCTCTTGCTAGGGAGTTTGATCGTTTTGGTAGCATTAGGACTATTGACTATGTAAAGGGGGACAGTTTTGCTTATATTCAGTATGAGAGTTTGGATGCTGCTCAAGCTGCCTGTGCACAAATGAGAGGCTTCCCTTTGGGTGGTCCAGACAGAAGACTTAGAGTGGATTTTGCTAAAGCTGAGGAGGCCCGCTATCCTCAGCAGTACCAACCTGCACCGCTTCCTGTACACTATGAATTGCTCCCTGAAGGCTACAGCAGACACAGGAATCTGGAGCAAGACTTGAGGGTGAGGGATAGGACTCCTCCTCATCTCCTTTACTCAGACAGGGAAAGAAGCTTTCTAGAGGCTGATTGGGCCAGCTCTGTCAAAAATGCAGAGCGCAGAAATAATTTGGAGGCATACAGTCGTTCAGCACGCAGCCGGAGTGGAGAACGTTGGGGCAGCGATAGCGATCGCAGTGTTCTCAAGCCCTGGGAGGAAAGGCGTAAACGCCGTAGCCTTTCCAATGACCGTGGGAGGACTACTCATTCGCCCTATGAGGAGAGAGGCAGGACAAAGGCCGCTGGGCCAGGAGCAGATCGCAGCCCAGATCGGGTGCGGAAGGAGAATCACACTACAGAATCTACCACAGAGAAAGAACAAAACAACTCGCTGCAGAATAATCGACATGCATTAGAGGAGAAACCTCACCGTGAAACAACTGATCCTCCTCAGCCTAAAAAAAGAGACAGTGAACGCAATCACCGAACTGGTGAGTCTGAATCAAAGGCTCACGAAGAGTCCAAATTGGAGACAAAGAAGTTAAAAACGTTATCTGATTATGCCCATACCCTGCAGCTTGCTTGGAATGGGCTACTTGTCCTTAAAAACAGCTGCTTCCCAACATCTATGCACATCCTTGAAGGAGACTTGGGAGTCATCAATGGGCTTCTGAAAGACCATTTGTCTGGTGGAAAGCTAACACAGCTTAAGATTGCTCAGAGACTTCGGTTGGATCAACCCAAACTGGATGAAGTAACTCGACGTATCAAGCAAGGAAGCCCTAATGGCTATGCTGTGTTACTAGCCACTCAGGCTGCTCAAGGAGCAAGTGCTGAAGGGACCTTCCCGGTGGCGGAGCCTGGCTTACAAAGACGGCTTCTCAGGAACCTGGTCTCTTACTTGAAACAAAAACAGGCTGCAGGAGTCATCAGCCTTCCCGTGGGAGGGGCAAAGGGCAGGGACAGCACAGGCATGCTTTACGCTTTCCCCCCTTGTGAATTTTCTCAGCAGTACCTCCAGTCCGCACTAAGAACATTGGGAAAGTTAGAAGAAGAACATATGGTGATAGTGATAGTCAAAGACACTGCCTAGTGTTTACTCTGTATTCATTTATCCCCTTGGTCTGATTCTGTGTTTCTTTGTGTCTCACGCTGCCTGGTTGCTTTTAAGGCCAATTATTTTGAGCGAGGCCCTAGAGAGTCCTCCCACCAAATTCTACAATTGTATTAGTTTCTAATATTTTTAATACCCATTTTAATGAATCCCATTTTGTTTGTTTTACTGCGTGACGCTGTCTGCCGTTTTCTTATTTTTAAAAAAATATATGGAAAGTTGTCAGTAAAGCCTTGTTCGCTGATGGATTTTTTTTAATTTTGTGCAGTGTCCTGGTTTCTGTAGTCTGCCAATGGCTGGCTCTGCGTTCTAGAATATTACAGCTAATGACTTTACCAAATTCAGTTCTTCCACTCTACTGCTATTTAACACTATTATGCCAGTTTTGTGCGCTCTTTATTTCTTCAATAACTGAAGCCTGGTTGCTTCTTTCCTCAGCGGTAGGTAGGTAGTGCTTTTTTTAAAAAAAAAAACAAAAAAACGACAAGTCCATATATCCTTCAGACCAACCTTTTCCTGGTGGATGAAAGCTTTTAAGGTGGTCTTAGCCAAAGAACAGCTGTGTAAAACTTAAATGCTTCAGTTAATTCTCGGAAACTCTTGGTGCAATAAAAAATATGAGGCACCTTGGGTTGTTTTTTTTTCTTCCTCTTTATTGTGTTGATTGTTGGATTGATTATAATATTGCAAACTCAAAGCTGTTCTTAAATATCCTGTCTAGTAATAATTATGGGCTTCTCAGGAAGACAAATAACCAGGCACTTGAGTAGGACCTGATAACAACATCCACGTGATTGTGTTGTTCAGCTCCTTCATCAGTTAATACAGCAAAAATAAAAGACAAAACTTGACAAATTGCCTGCTTATAGTGTTTGTACTACCTTATATGAATACTATCAAATTCTAAACCATCCCTTTTTATATCTAAGGGGGTTAGGCAAATGTATGTGCTACTTGGATGTATTCTGAGCATTCTTATCACAATTGTACAAATGCAGGATCTAGTTTGTCTATACCCTTCACCGTAGACAATTATGTTGTACGTAATGCATATACACCTATTTTATCTTAGACTTGGAATTGTAATTGCAAATGAATTCACATAACTATTGCTGGAATATACTACTTTTGTGAAGTAGCCCCGTGAGGACTGTCATGTATATTCTTTTTAAAAAGCATGTAATGAGATCTTCCCCCTTCTACAGCCAGGTTAGCTCCCTTGTGTCTAACTTATGCAATTAATAAATAGCTGTAAACCCAGTTACTTTCCAGAATTCACTGTTGCAGTTCACTTCTCAAGAAATTTGAAACTTTTGCAAAAGAATGGGAAGGTAGATGGAAGAAAGGTTTGTAGATGGGTAAGCAGATCCATGAATCACAGAGTAGCATATGCAATCTGTTCCCACGCTTTCCTTTCCCAATGCATTTCAGGATTGCTTTCAATAATATAAGAATGTCATGATTTGGCTCAGGAAGAGCATTTTCACACCTCAAAATCTTAAGCTTCTATTCAAATGGCTAGTTTGGAACTGAGATCAGACTCCTTCAAACTAGATGTGCTAAGACTACAAAACATTTGGTTGAAAATTCTCTTGAGTTGTAATTTATAACATTAGATTGAAAAAAGACAGATTTGTCTAATGTAAACATTGTTCTAAATTTTTTTGGTATTGTCTATGTCATAGCATTTGTGTCTAAATTGCTAATTCTTTAAAATGTGCAAACACGTGTTATGAGAATATATATCAACATGCAATTTTACAGTGGTGATATTCCTGAATATTTCAAGTACTACAGTAATTTATTACATAGAAGTTGCTAAATGGGGTTGAGGGTAATCTATTTTATGTTGCTGTAAACAGGATACTCACTCCATTAGCATGAGCAAATCACTCCTATCAATGAGCAAATAATTTTAATGAAAGGTCTCTTGTCTCACAACCATTGAAAATCATAAAAGGTGTTGCAAATAGACTTTAAAGAAAAGTTTTTTAATCAATTCTGAAAAAAATGGTATCTAAAAACTATGCAAATTATATTTTAACCTAAAGTGGTAGTAACTGTTTTCTGCTATTTCCAAATATTTACATGTATATTTTGTATATTATGTTGTGAGCCACCCAGAGTTGGGCAGCCATACAAATAATAGTAATAATAATTATCATGAGGTAAATTTTTAAACCCATATTTTTATTTTTTAAAATCTACATAAAATGAAGTGTCTATTCATATACTTGGGCTTCTATGCTTCAATCCCTGTACTATTGATATGAAACTGTATGAGCAATTATTTAACAAACCTGAGACTACCTGATCCTGGGACATAAGCTAAGTAGAAAATAAAGAGGCATTGGGCTAAAAACTGGGGAAACTTACCGGTAAGTGCTCCTTAGGCACAAGGTCAACCTGGTGACCTTGGGCCTGTCAGTCAGGCATTGGCAAAAGCAGGTGAGAAAAACCTTGCTAAGAAAAGTACAGGGACTTTAGTCCAGTTACCAGGAATCAGCAATGACTAGAAGCCACAAAGGGAACTAAATAGGAATGAAGATGTACAATAATCCATCTCAATTTTGTAAAGTATTCCACAATTTTGTTTACCTCAAACTGGCATTTTTACTACCATACATCTACATTTATTTCATTTGAGACCCTAGATTGTAAATCTGCTCTAATTAGGTCAAAGTTGAACAAAGTGGTTAGGCTGTGAACAAATATTTTTAAAATACAAGCAGCTCTAAGAAATTTTTGCTCTGCTTTTAGGAGTGGGGTGGTGGTGTTTGTCTTAATTGCAAATATTTTGTTGGATTTAGCATACAATAATATCTGCAGCTTTGTCATCCAACCTATATTTTCATTTTTACAAAACTGACCATTTATTTGCAACTTGTAATTAAGATTCTTTTATGAGCAAACACTAAATGATTAAGGAACATTTTTTTATTTTTATTTTTTTAATTCCATTTATATCCCGCGCTTCTCCGAAGACTCAGGGCGGCTTACAAACTTAGCAGTAGCCTTCATTCTATGTATATGCCTGCTTATTAGGGCTTTCACACACACCCCAAGCGGCATTATTACAAAGTCAGCTTACCGGTAATTGCCCCCAACAATCTGGGTCCTCATTTTACCTACCTCGGAAGGATGGAAGGCTGAGTCAACCTTGAGCCTGGTGGGACTCGAACCTGCACTAATTGCATGCTAGTACAACACCACAAATCATTCTATTAATTCTTCCTAACTAACAAATTGCATTTCTTGTTTACCATATGGTGGTGTAGTGGCTTATATAAAGCAACATTTTATATGATTTAGTCTAATCACATTGTTTATATTTTTCTTTGGCAAGTTTAGGAAGGTTTGGATCAGTTATATAACAGATGAGCAATTTGCCTATATCTTAATTTGTTAAACCAAACATGATTATCATCTAAGCTAATTTGAACACTTCATTGACTAATGATGTATATTAATACAACTCATATTTATCAGCTGTTAAGAAAGGAACTGGAAGGGCACCACTCTTTTGACCAAAGAAAAAAAAATTAAGGCAGTCAGCTAAAATGCATTTTGCTGGAACAAGCGAGGTTAAGTCCATGTCTGGCTGAGAAAAAGCCAGCAAGCTTTCCAACCCTAGTACTAGTCAATTGAATAAATGTGTTCATAATGCAAGTTTAAACAGAATCAGTTAAGAATTTCATTTATTAAAAGAAAAGGTTTTGGAACAAGCTAGAAGAAATGTGCTATTCGTAGGTTAAGCCTCAGTACATACTAAATTCAAAGTTTTTAATTCAAAAAGGCTGGAACAATATCTAAAAATGAGCTGTAAGTTCTGCTCAGTTTTGGCTTCTTACCTTCAAAGTGGAAGATAAATATCTACACTACAGAACTACTGCAAAAGTTTTTAAAGATGTTATAAGGTAAGTGCATCAGAAACTGGATGCAAGAAGCCAACAGCTCCAACCTCTATAGATCTTTATGTATTTGCATCATCTTCTAATTTTAGATGTAACTGTAGAGAAAAGATGGAAGGAAAGAAGGACTCAAACCTCTGCAAGAGGTGCTTTTTTCAGGAGGCGACTGGACTTTATTTTTCTTCGAAGACGTTTTGCTTCTCATCCAAGAAGCTTCTTCAACAGACAGCTAGTCATTTGCAGTCTTGAAGAGAGTCATTGAAGCCATTTGCACTACCCAGGTGACCCTGAGGCCACAGGTAAACCTCCAAATGGCTTCAATGATTCTCAGTGCAAATGACCAGCTGTCTACTAGGAATATAAATCCTTCCATTCCCCACCATTAGTCAGAGCTGAAGAAGCTTCTTGGATGAGAAGCGAAATATCTCAAGAAAAACAAGAAAGTCCAGTTGCCTCCTGAAAAAGGTACCTTTGGGACTTCTCTTTCAGTTTCGAGCCCTTCCTTCCCTCCCCTTCCTTCTTTCCATGACCTGGATGACTGAGAATTTATTTATTTATTTATTGAACTTATATACCATAGATCTATTTCCATAGATATCTGGAAGAGAAGAGTTCACTTTTTCTGTTTCCAAATTATCTTGGCATTGGCCGTACGCAACTGATCAGAATTCTCCCATAATTCCACTGAACATGATTCTCTGTCCTGGCAAGAGTTCACTGTGTGATCCTTCGTTAAAAATGTCAACAGTCCGGAAAGCACAACTCTTGAATGTTTCTCAAAGATTATGCGTGCAGCGTTGTACTTCAGTTACCTTCCTGTGAATGTGGCAGCATTTATCTGAACAACCCATATTTTATATTTTCAGTAACTTGCCTTATCTTCACTTGGAACAAGATGACAATAGATGTGATAGGAGCTCAGAGCTATGAACAGACAGGACTTGAATCTTATTTTTATTTTTTTTTAATAAATACAATTTACATTAAAGAAAAAGGATTTCAATTTGTAATTTTCACAGAGGGCAGAAGGATACAGGGAGAGAGAATTAAAAATGCCAATGACAAAAAGAAGGGAGGGGTGGCATAGGTGGGGGGAGGCCTACAAGCCAGAGTCCATCATCTCCAGCAATGGCAGGTTCTTAACGAGACCAAAGTCGACCTTCAGCCCTCCACCAAGGCTCCTGCAGCAAGGCCCTCACAGGGCTTTAGACAGGACAAGAGGCACAGGACCAAAGAAAAAAGAAAAAGACCTTTTCACAGCAGGTAGCAACAACTCCATTAAAAAATCATGTTCAAAATAAAAATCACTCGTCCACAGTTTCACAATCCATGATTCATCTTTTTTCCCCACTCTTCAGTAAAAATGCCCTTTGTTATTTTTAAATGTATTTTTTTAATCTCCCAGAAGTCCATCTGGGTAATTAAATTTAAGAAGGATACAAAGTCATACCTTCTTTATAATACCTGCCTGGTTTTTTTTGTTTTTGTTTTTTTGTAATCCTTTTTTTTTTTTGCTTGTTTGTCTTATATAAAACTACTTCTGTTCTTTAGGAAAGAACTTTATACAAAGAAAATATACTGTGAAATATCTTCAGAAGTCTTCCTGGAGAAGTCATGTCTTGGCCTAAAAATAATCACCCCCTCCCCCCACCCCCACCCCAAAAAAGGCAGAGAAAATAAAGGCCAAACCCAAAAGGTCTCTGTAGAAAGACTCTGGGCCCATCCCGAGCCCATGTCTGTCCACTGCAAAACTGGAAGGACTTGGATTTCTGCCAAGTAGAAGAAGCTGAGAGTTGCCTGGTGTTCGCCTCTTGATTGGCTCTCTTGGCTTCCCGAGTCAGGAGCTTCTCCGCTGCCAAAGTCCCAGAGGAAGACTGCACCTCATTCATTCAGAGACAGGATTATGTCGTCTTCCAGATCCAAGTTATCTGAGCTGTCGGCTACAAAGGCGACCAATTAGTTGTTAAAAATACTCAATTACTAAGGCTTGATAAAGCAAGAGAACCTCGTCCACATGAAATACTGTAATTTAAATAGCTTTCTTGTTTTTTCTTGGAGATAAAGGAAAATTGGTTTACATTTGAAAAGAATGAAGACATTAACAACATATTTTATGCTCTTCCCCCAATCTGTTGCCATCCTAGAATATCCAACCAGGGCAGCCCTGTTTTATACTATGGTTCTGTTGGAAGCTCTAGAAATGTCCTATTTATAGGACAGAATCAGTTGCAAGATGAAGGATTTGGCACTATTATTTTGTTTTGATAATCGTTAATTAATCGTTATGGTTTGCCTTCAGGGAGCAGGATGCTCCAAAGTGCCATTTTTGATTCATGAAAATACAACGCTACTTTCAAAAGCTATACCAACAAATCTCATTTCAGGCAGTATTTGGTGATCCATCCAGAGGTTTTATATGAAGGATGGAAAAGCTTTCAAGACAAAATCCTGTATGTGCAGCTCTCAGAGTGGAAGAGGCTAGGAAAATCCCCAGCAACATCCCTCTTAAAACTTTTTTTTTTCAATCCAACAACAAAAAGCTCGTATAAAATGGAACATTTACCCAAGAAATTCCCAGGCCAACTTAAAGCAATTAAAAGCTACGTCGTATCTGACAGGGAATTGCTGAGGGTTTTTTCCTCCTCTCGCACACCTCAAAATATACATTTGATTCTTTTTCCCCTTTGACAATTTATCTAATCGCATCATTTCATTCATGCCTGCCTTTAATTTCATTTCCTCCTCTAACGCCTGTTCTTTACATTGTTACCTCTTTAGTAATTATTATGGTCACAATTAGTGTTAATACTGATTTATGGTCAATGACCAAAGAAAAAACATGAATACAAAATAACTCAATAAACAAAATGAGAGATTAACATATTATGCAGGAGTTACAGGAACTTTAAAAAAAGATTAATCTTTCACCCGAGGCATAGCTAACCAGACCATTCATTTCAAACTTTGCACTTTCTGAAAGAAAGCACAACTGAACAAAGCTTATCAACTTTCAAGGAGATTTTTATAGCTTGATCAGCTGGTAGAAAGCACAGACCTTGCACTTCAGGTCAACCCACAATTTCCCAAGGAGGGAAATACTCACTTAAGAGTGTGGAATGTACACAAGGAGCAACAGAGCAAAGATGGGTGAAACGGTCTCAGGGGTCCCCAGGCACAGGTTGAGGCATTCCAAATACAGGTAAAAGGTAAAGGTAAAGGTTCCCCTGCACATGCGTGCTAGTCGTTTCCGACTCTAGGGGCCGGTGCTCATCTCCGTTTCAAAGCCGAACAGCAAGCGCTTGTCCGAGGATGTCTCCGTGGTCATGTGGCCAGCATGACTAGACGCCAAAGGTGCACGGAACGCTGTTACCTTCCCACCGGAGTGGTCTCTATTTTTCTACTTGCATTTTTACGTGCTTTCGAACTGCTAGGTTGGCAGAAGCTGGGACGAGTAACAGGTGCTCACTCTGCTACGCGGCACTCGGGATTTGACCCACCAAACTGCCGACCTTCTGATCGACAAGCTCAGTGTCCTAACCCACTGAGCCACCGCGTCCCTTCCAAATACAGGGTGTTACTGAATTTCCCCTTCAACACCTTCAGAGGTAACACACGCTGTCGTACATATCCTTTCATGCAAAATTACATGGAAGAGCAAATAGGCTGAAACCCCGACTCTATCCTTGGCAGGTTCAAATCAAAAACTGTCTATCGGATGTTTAACATAGTTTAACATAGTTTACTCTAGTCCGGAATTAAGCTGCCAAGGACACACCTGCCACTGCTTGCTGAAGACTCTTTAATAATACATTGCCACCTTTGGCCAACCTGGAGATTTACCCCTGGTAAACCTGAACCTATACCTAAAAGCGGTTCAGTCTAGATGAGATGAAATAAGCCCTGATTAAATCCTCCAAATGTGAATTGCTCTTCATCAACAAATACTGTGGCATTTTGGTGGAGCCCATTTTGTATAGTGGTTAAGATACCAGGCTAGAAACCAGGAGCGCGGAAGTTCTAGTTCTGCCTTAGGCAGGAAAGCCTGCTGGGTGACCTGGGGCCAGTCACTCTCTCAGTCCAACTCACCTCACAGGGTTGTTGTTGTGAGGAAAGTAGGAGGAGGAAGGAGTGCACTAGGTACATTTGTCATCTTGAATTATTTATAAAAAATAATAAAGGTGGGATATTTTTTTAAAAGCTGGTAATATTGGTTCTAACAGAAGGGGATGCAATTCAAAGTGCTGGTGATTATCCACAAAGCCTTGCCTGACGCAACACTAGCTTATCTTAGGCCCTGCTTTGCTAAGATTGATTCTGAACATCTTGAGAAGGCCTGCTGAGCGTCCCTCTTCTGCAGCAAGCATGTGGGACAAGGATTAGCCAGCATCGATCCCCACGTTCTGGAATGTGCTTCCCTGGTAGAACACAAACCATGCGCCCTCCTTGCCTTCAACAAAAAGTTCAGTTTTTTTAAATTTTATTATCCTTTTGGCTCTAGTTGATCGAATCACATCAAAGAGATAAATTTCAAACACTCATTCTGTTATTTATGGTATTGCCATAATTTGCTTGCTATTTTTGATGTTTCCTACCTTATTGTGACATCCTAGTTCACCGCTGGAGCGGTCTGCAAAGCACATAAAATCAAAATTACTTCTAGAAGATTTGTGCATACTTACTATCACCAAGGATCAGCTCGACTTCCTCGTCTGCATCAGAGTCGTCATCCTCTCCATCTCCCTCCTCAAGTAGGTTGGCCACTTCCTCATCATCGGAAGGGGAGAAGTCATTTTCTCCATCCTCGCCCGCATTCTCATTGTTCTCTTCCTCCTCCAGATCAGCCTCCAGCAACTGATCAGTGTCCAGCTCATCTAGGTCATCAGTATCATCTTCATCTTCATCATCATCTTCTTCCTGTTCCTCCTCCTCCTGAAAAGACATGACAGAAGCCCCGTTAGAATGATAAAACCCGAAGAGGTAACAAGCAAGCCAGCAGAGATAATTCCATGTCACTTTCCTAGCATGACGTTTACAGAGTTTAGAAAAGTCCCTCTCCGGCTTCCATCAAATGCAGTCTGGTGGTAGTTGTCATGGTAATAATTATTTTACTTACAATGCACATTTTTTAAAAAATAAAGAAGTGTCTAAACTATGACAGCAATGATAGATCAAAACTCCTATCTATATCAACCAACTAAAACATTGCTGAATATCCTGATAATTGATATGGGACTTGGTTTACACCCATCACTATGTCACAATGAAGGGGGAAGTAAGAAATAAATCACTTTTTTTAAAAAAAAGTATTTTAAACAGCTTTTAAAAAATGATAATCTTCATCCAGGAGTTTAGATTCTGACTACTGAACATCAGGTCCATCAAAACTCATAATTAATTTAATTTATCTTTGATTCAAAGTTTAATAAACTTAATTTACAACCTGCCCACTATCACTAGGTCCCTTCAGCTCTATTGTTCCTGAACCATTGGGCATCTTTACTTTGGTTAAACAATCTACTAGTATGTGACTTTGGTTATAAATTAGCATAAGAGATATTACAGACATTATAATCCATTCCATCAGGAGAATTCCAAGTTAGAAAAATTACAGAACAACAGAATAACAGTGTTGGAAGGGACCTCAGAGGTCATCTAGTCCAACCCCCTTGCTCAGGCAGGAAACGCTATACCATTTTAGACAAATGGCTGTCCAGTCTCTTCTTAAAAACTTCCAGTGTTGGAGCATTCACAACTTCTGGAGGCAGTTTGTTTCACTGATTAATTGTTCTGACTGTCAGGAAATTTCTCCTTAGTTCTAGGTTGCTTCTCTCCTTGACTAGTTTCCATCCATTGCTTCTTGTCCTGCCTTCAGGCGCTTTGGAGAATAGCTTGACTCCCTCTTCTTTGTGGCAACCCCTGAGATATTGGAACACTGCTATCATGTCCCCCCTCATCTTTCTCTTCATTAAACTAGACATACACAATTCCAGCAACCGTTCCTTATACAGGTGAAACTCGAAAAATTAGAATATCGTGTAAAAGTTCATTTATTTCAGTAATGCAACTTAAAAGGGGAAACTAATATATGAGATAGACTCATTACATGCAAAGCAAGATAGTTCAAGCCGTGATTTGTCATAATTGTGATGATTATGGCGTACAGCTCATGAAAACCCCAAATCCACAATCTCAGTAAATTAGAATATTGTGAAAAGGTGCAATATTCTAGGCTCAAAGTGTCCCACTCTAATCAGCTAATTAAGCCACAACACCTGCAAAGGGTTCCTGAGCCTTTAAATGGTCTCTCAGTCTGGTTCAGTAGGAATCACAATCATGGGGAAGACTGCTGACCTGACAGTTGTGCAGAAAACCATCACTGACACCCTCCATAAGGAGGAAAAGCCTCAAAAGGTAATTGCAAAAGAAGTTGGATGTTCCCAAAGTGCTGTATCAAAGCACATTAATAGAAAGTTATGTGGAAGGGAAAAGTGTGGAAGAAAAAGGTGCACAAGCAGCAGGGATGACCGCAGCCTGGAGAGGATTGTCAGGAAAAGGCCATTCAAAAGTGTTGGGGACTTTCACAAGGAGTGGACTGAGGCTGGAGTCAGTGCATCAAGAGCCACCACACACAGACGGATCCTGGACATGGGCTTCAAATGTCGTATTCCTCTTGTCAAGCCACTCCTGAACAACAAACAATGTCAGAAGCGTCTTACCTGGGCTAAAGAAAAACAGACCTGGTCTGTTGCTCAGTGGTCCAAAGTCCTCTTTTCTAATGAGAGCAACTTTTGCATCTCATTTGGAAACCAAGGACCCAGAGTCTGGAGGAAGAATGGAGAGGCACATACTGCAAGATGCTTGAAGTCCAGTGTGAAGTTTCCACAGTCTGTGTTGATTTGGGGAGCCATGTCATCTGCTGGTGTTGGTCCACTGTGCTTCATTAAGTCCAGGGTCAATGCAACCGTCTACCAGGAGATTTTGGAGCACTTCATGCTTCCTTTCGCAGACGAGCTTTATGGGGATGCTGACTTCATTTTCCAGCAGGACTTGGCACCTGCCCACACTGCCAAAAGCACCAAAACCTGGTTCAATGATCGTGGGATTACTGTGCTTGATTGGCCAGCAAACTCGCCTGACCTGAACCCCATAGAGAATCTATGGGGCATTGCCGAGAGAAAGATGAGAGACATGAGACCGAACAATGCAGAAGAGCTGAAGGCCGCTATTGAAGCATCCTGGTCTTCCATAACACCTCAGCAGTGCCACAGGCTGATAGCTTCCATGCCACGCCGCATTGAGGCAGTAATTGCTGCAAAAGGGGTCCAAACCAAGTACTGAGCACATATGCATGCTTATACTTTTTAGAGATCCGATATTGTTCTATGTACACTCCTTGTTTTATTGATTGCATGTAATATTCTAATTTTCTGAGATTGTGGATTTGGGGTTTTCATGAGCTGTACGCCATAATCATCACAATTATGACAAATCACGGCTTGAACTATCTTGCTTTGCATGTAAAGAGTCTATCTCATATATTAGTTTCCCCTTTTAAGTTGCATTACTGAAATAAATGAACTTTTGCACGATATTCTAATTTTTCGAGTTTCACCTGTATGTTTCAGCTTCCAGCCCCCTAACTACTCAAAGATATTCCCATACTTTACATTCAAAGTAAAAGGTTCTTACTGACCCTTCCTCCAATGATTCAACAATCAAATTCTACTATTTTCTAAAACAGTATAAACTGTAAACTGTAAAAGACAATATGTCAATTAGTGTAATAATAGCATTATTTCTCAACAAGACAATCACTCCTTTTTAAAGAAGGAATCATTTCACTTTATTCATTAGCATACATCTTTTCACCCTGCATTGATATATCAAGATGAGTGGGATTTATTTATTTATTTATTTATTGATGGGATTTATATCCCGCCCTATCTCCCGAAGGACTCAGGGCGGCTAACAACAAAACATATAATAAGTACAGAAATCAAGATAAAAATAAAATTAAAAACATCTGTGCAATAAATTAAAATTAAAAACTAAAAAATAAATTAAAAATTCTAAATATAATTAATTAAAATGCCTGTCAGTCCAGGTCAGCCTGGTGGAAAAAGGAGTGTTTTGAGGCCGCGGCGAAAGGATTGGAGATTTTGGGCCATCCGAAGCTCAGGGGCGAGCTGATTCCATAGGGCTGGCGCTCCCACAGAGAAGGCCCTCTCCCTGGGGGTCGCCAGCCGACATTGCCTAGCTGACGGTACCCTGAGGAGGCCTTCTCTGTGTGAGCGTACTGGACGATGGGAATTTGTTCCCGGCAGCAGATGGTCCTGCAAGTATCCCGGGCCAAAACATGTCATACTTAAAATGCAATTCAGTTATGAAAATGGCTAAGCTATACATAATTATGTTAATTCATTAAAATTTATTAACAACATAGTCAAACCGCACAGGTCTTCAATGTAAACCTATTAATATATCCTGTGCAGAAATAGTGGCATTTATGATAAAAGCCACCTCAATTAATTGGCCAAATATTTTTCAAAATGCTGTGTATTTGCATTGCTGTAGTTTGCTTTCTTACAACGAAGCACAAAATGGAATGCCCCAATGCAATCTTAGCATACTTCTAATAAAAGTAAACTATTCAGACTGGCAATATAATCTAGTGATACACATTAGC
This sequence comes from Vipera berus, assembly GCF_964194415.1. NCBI lineage: Eukaryota > Metazoa > Chordata > Lepidosauria > Squamata > Viperidae > Vipera > Vipera berus. The sequence continues at coordinate 221,078,863 of NC_138203.1, forward strand.
GGGAACATATCTTTTCTTATTTCTCGAGAGTGATCTCTTCCTGATCCATCAGTCATCTCCACTGATAAATTAAATGAAGAAAAAGCAATTTTTAATCTATAGGCAACGAATAAAACTATGTTGTTACACAGTAGATCTTTTGTCCACAGCTAACCATATTTCCAGTTTCACACACCACCACCAGAACTGCACATGCATTCAGGTAAAAGCTTCAGCTGTAGATAATCTAAACATATTTCACAGTTTTATGGTTCTGTGAAGAGGGAAACCTGCAAGCTCACATCAAGATCACTGAAGAGAGAAGGTTTAACTTCGCCCAGGTTTGCCTGGTGCACCAGTTGCGGCCCTATCTGGACCGGGATGCCTTGCATACGGTCACTCATGCGCTCGTGACCTCTCATTTAGACTAATGCAATGCTCTCTACATGGGGCTGCCCTTGAGGACCACTCGGAGGCTTCAGCTGGTGCAGAATGCAGCCGCACGAGTTGTGTTGGGGGTCTCCCGATACTCCCATGTTACACCTCTGCTCCGTGAGCTGCATTGGCTTCCAGTTGCCCTCCGGGTGAGATTCAAGGTGCTGGTGATGACCTATAAAGCCCTACATGGCATGGGTCCGGATTACCTACGGGAGCACCTGCTGCCGGCGTCAACTTCCCTTTGTCCAGTGCGCTCCCACAGAGAGGGCCTCCTCAGGGTGCCACCGGTCAGAGAATGTTGACTGGTGACCCCCCCAGGGGGAGGGCGTTCTCTGTGGGCGCGCCAGACCTTTGGAACCGCTTACCGGTTGAGCTCCGGATGGCTCCCGACCTTCGCTCTTTCCGCCGTGATCTGAAAACTTATTTATTCGAACAAGCCGGCCTGGTCTGATGGGTTTGGTGTTTTAATATTGATTTTAATTATCTATTGCATTGGGCATAATTATTTAATTTTCTTTTAACTTTTGTACCTTGTATTTTCGATATTTATTGCCCTGTACACCGCCCTGAGTCCTTCGGGAGAAGGGCGGTATATAAATCAAATAAATAAATATAAATATAAATATAAATATAAATATAAATATAAATATAAATGAAGTTGCAAGTTTTTGTTCCTATTAGCAGTTGGTGAGCCCTACCAAAGGCCAAGGAGATTCCCATAGGGGCCAGAGTAGCCCATTCTTCAATGTACACATTTCATGCTATATCTAAATAATGGAAGCTTATTGCTAAACTGTATAAAACGAACTTGGCTTCACTTTTGACATGCTGATGATACTTTGCAACTAATAAACATGCTCTTTGAGGAATGTCCAAGCCTCGGAGTTCTGCTTTATTTGTCTCTGACTGTTGGAACCTTGACACAGCCACTGTCAATTAGACTTTCATTAAAGCCCCTTTAGTTTTAAATTCCTCATTAGACCTGGGAAACTGATCTTCATATTAGTATAGACTTTTTCAGAGGGAGAAACTGGCAGCTCAAAATATTTATATATGGGAAAATACATACATCCATAGCAATAGCAATAGCACTTAGACTTATATACCACTCCATAGTGCTTTATAGCATGCTCCAAGCGTTTCAAGAGTCAGCACATTGTCCCCAACAATCTGGGTCCTCATTTTACTGACCTTGGAAGGATGGATGGCTGAGTCAACCTTGGGCTGCTCGGAATTGAACTGCTGGCAGTTGGAAGAATTAGCCTGCAATACTGCATTCTAACCACTGCACCACCATGACTCATGGTAAATACAGTACATACTATCTCACCCATTATGGGCATGCAGTCTCCCGATTTTTAAAAGAGATCATGAATTCAAAACTAGCCATTAATTACTTTATATAAAAAGTATCTAAACATTCAGTATTTAAGAAAAAAATCAGAAGGCTGTAATCCCTATTACTAATGATAAAAGCTTTTTAAAAAAGTTTGCAGATTCATTACAGCAGTTCTTGACTCACAGCCACAATTGGGACTTAACTTCTGTTGCTAAGCAATGCTGTCATTAAATAAGTCATGATTTTACAACCTTTTTGCTGTGATCATTAAGTGAATCACTTTGGTCATTAAGTGAATCATGATATGTTTAAGCAAATCCAGTTTCTCCTATTGACTTTGGTTGTTAGAAGCCCCCTAGGGTGGTCACAAATAGTAAAACGTGACTCTGGGACACTGCAATCAATGTAAACATATGCCAGTTGCCATGGGGACATTACGATGGTCATAAATGCGAGGGCTGGCCAATATCACTTTTTTCAGCACCATCATAACTTTGAATAGTCACTAAAAATGATAGTAAGTTGAGGACTATTTGCATGTATTTGAAATGGCAGTCCTTTTTTAAAATCCAGGAAAGAATGATACAACTGGTTCTTTATGTTTTGATTTAGCACTGAAAAAATCCCCAAATCCCAATTGCTATAGCAACATCTACAACTGCTATAATATCTATATATTAAAAAGTATGCACTTTTCTTTCCTCTAACCAAGTCTTAAATTATTAAAGATATATTCCATTTTATAAGCACTATTTTAGACAATTATTCTTACTCTATAAAACATATTTCACTAATGAAATCTTTAAAAAATGCAGTATTTTTATATCCAAGAAAATTCATTTCTGACCCAATTTTCTACCAAAAAGTAATACCTGCTTTGATGAAATTCACCAATATTATCCTGATTTGAAATTTGTTGCATGTTGTCTAAATAATCACGTATTTTTATGTTATGTTATCCAAAATGAAGTCCAATAAAAAACTTTGGTTTGATTGAGTCCCTAATATCAATTATCTTTTCTCCTGCTGTTACTTTTTTTTTTTAACTTTCTCACATATAGGACTTTTATTTTTAGGAAGAACTCCTTGAATGTGGGAACCTTTTAAGATATTACACAGAAACAAATCCAGATTTGCCAATTGGTGTACAACATAGAGTTGCAACTAAACCATGTTAAATATATATATGGAGCACAAACTTTTGACAATAACTATTAACCATGAAATTATTAACTATTAAATACTACATGGGAAATATTAAGTCATATTATTTTCATATCTAAACTCTGCTTTTAAATATTTTATGGTAGAGTATTCTACCATATAAAAATGGCTACTTCAATCTAACCCTATTTTGGTGTTACTACAAAGAAATTTCTTTCTTTCTTTTAACTAGTTATTATATCTAAAATTGAAGACAAACCAAACATTAGTTTGTGTAACTAGTGCAACAACAGTATTAAAGGAGTCAGGAGAGTGCCAAAGTATAATTAACTGAACACAGAAGCAAAACATTTCCAAGCAACTGCTTCTGGCTGCAATAGTTTTATGGACCTAAGAACATAGGTAACAATAAATGAAACTTGTTTGTTTACAGGGTTTATTTTTCCCTTTTTCTTTAGGAGGTCTTAGCACTCCCTATTTTCCTCCATAATATAACACTGTGAAATAAGGTGGGTCGAAAGAAAGTCATTAGCAAAAGAGCTTCTGTTGCTACATGATTTTCTGTGGTACAGCAGAATGAAGATCTTTCTGCTCCAAAACTCAAACTGCTATTCCACATCGTGTCCAAATCCTGCCACCGTCTGTAACTATCTCTAAATAAAATTCAACTTTCTCTAGTTTCTTGTTTTATGTTAACCTCTAGTAAACAAATTATCTTTCCCTGAAAATATATTCTTTCTGTTTAAAAAAGTAAAGGTAAAGGATCCCCCGCACATGCGTGCTAGTCGTTTCCGACTCTAGGGGCCGGTGCTCATCTCCGTTTCAAAGCCTATTTCCAACTTAAATGCTGTTTACTGTTTCTGAATACAAATTTTATTCAAAAATATTGTTCTGAATATGTAAGTGTAAAAAAATAACATTCTTTTAGCTCCATTTATGAATATTTCCATTTCCAAATATTTATTGCCTACCTTAAATTTGAGGTAATGTATTCTTCCATCTAAATAGCACAGAGATCTTGTATAAGATACAATTGCTTATACCTTTAGGGCTTGGCCTCTAAATGCATTCAAACTCCTCACGGTTCATCCAAATATAATACAGACCTGGCTGTACTTATCAGCGCACAGAAAGCAAGATTCTTAACCATAGGCTTAGGATTCTTAACGTAGATCCAGAAAACATGAACAGACAGAATATATGTAACACAGCAAACACTTTTTAACAGATGCAAAACTGGAGTGAAGAGGTAAAACACTGTTATTGCCATTGTACAATTTAGCCACTAAAACAGTAACTCAGCACCTACAAGTACAAATGTTGCATCTTACATTTGTCCTGTTTGGATTCCATAAGTAACATTCAGTGTCTTCATACAGTGTGAGATTAGAGAATAACATGATCCATGTTAGAATACAAGCTTTGCCTGCAATATATATTGGGGTAAAAAGGAATTTGGTAACAGAAAAGACCCCGTGAACAGCCCATGGAGAGCCACACTACCAGTGAGTATAGAATACACTGAGCTGGACCAACAAACAATCCCATTAATATAAAGTACCGTCCAATTTTTGTGAGCAAGACAAACAATGTTTGCTCTAAGGCCAAGCTTTTATCAGTAAAAGAAATCAAAGGAATTTCAAATAAATATCACTCTCTATTTATCGTGATTTAGAAATCCCAGTATTTAAGGGGAAATTAAACATTTATCAGAAAAGTTAGGCTGTCTAAATGTTGGAGATGTGGTAGTTTGGATGCTACCTATTTTCACATGTGGTGGACTTGTAGAAATATAAAAGCTTTTTGGATTAAAATTTGGTGGAACATTCAAAAGATTTTTAAGAGAAAGATAAAGTTCTCTCCGCAATTGTTTTTATTGGGTATTGTTGTAGATTGTGATGTTAAAGAAACTAACTTGATGTTGAATATGATAACAGCAGCACGGTTACTGGTGGGGCAATATTGGAAGAAGGATAGTTGCCCACTATAGAAGAATGGGTGTTTAAAGTTTCGAATCTTGCAGAAATGTCTAAGATTTCTGCTTACTTGAAAGATCATTCACAGGAAAGATATATTTCAGTTTGGAGGAGATGGATAGATTATATTTAGAATAAATATGGGACTAAAAAGTTCCATTTAGCTTATGAGTAGATTTTAGAGGGATATTGTTATTGATTTTAGTTTTAGTATTTTGTATGTATTTTTGTTAAAGGGGAGTTAAAGCACATTATGAACTTGGTTAATTTTATATTATGTATAATTTTTATTTAGAATATGATTATTATAACTATAATCCTGTATTTAGCTCTGGGAAGTGGGGGGGGGAAGTGGGCGGGTTTGGGGTGGGGGGGATTTGGGGATATATTGTAAAATCTTGTTTTTGTAAAACTCTTTAATAAAAAAAACATTTATCAGAAAAGACAGTTCTTTGTTTTACTAGTTCAGCAACCCTTTGGAGTTCAATGGTGACGAACAAGAAGTGGCAGTTATAACAGGGCCTCACACTTACAAATGTCCTCATACAAACGTGGGTTATGTCCCCACGGTCATGTGATTGCCGTTTGGGACCTTTCCTACAAGCAGAGTCAACGGGGAAGCCAGCAGGTTGCCGCCAATGGTGACCACAAGACACCTTAATTTAATGATTGTGGTTATTTGCATAATGACAGCAATCAGAAGTACCAGAATTTCCATCAATAAGCAGCACAGTCTTGCGACGTTACTTAGCAACAGAAATTCTGTTCCCAATTGTCATTGTTAACTAGCTGTATTGAGTATACTGCTGTATTTTATTTTTTTGTGACATGGTAAATTTGTATAGCCCTGCATAGAGTACTTAAAAGAGCTCCAGAGAGCTAGTTCTTCAAGACTATTATTTGAGCTTGAAAGTTAACTGTGATTTGCCATATTCCCTAATGATTAAAATAACTGATAAGATTGGCTGGAATACTAAGAGGAATGCATCCAAAATATTGCAAATATTTTGGATGCATTATGGAAAAGCAGTATTTTTTTTTTTGAGAAACATAATCCACTAACAGTTAATAAGTAATTCATATCCATAATCAAACAGGCTGGAGAACAAGATGTCTAATGAAATTTCATCACGTTATGCCTTCCGCAATGTACCACCAGTTTTCATAATAAGTAGCATTAACAGCCTTTAATGCTGCACACTGAAAATTATTATGAGCTAGAACAACTGTTTCAAACAAATAAAGCATGTGTGTTACATAATTTTTTTTTCTATCAAAAGGGAACTTTGATTCCTTTACATTTACGTGATTTCTCAAACATTTGCATTCCAAAGTGATTTTCCTTTCTGCAGTTTTAGTTGCCTTTTTATTCGAGCACATTAAAAAGGCCTAAATATTTACAACAAAGATATGCAACTAATCAACTTTTTTACATTAACAATCATGCTGCCATGACCATGCTGCACTAAGGCTAGAGGAGACAGCCTGACTTTTTGTTCCTGATCATTTTTACCAGAGGTCCACAAAATATTTGTGGTGCTGCAAAGGAAGAACTGGATGGAGAAGATGTTTCATACAAGCACCTCGTTTTGTGACTTTTGTGATTCAGCCGCTGAAGTCTTTACTTTGTACTAAGAGAATCAGACATACATTCAAAGAAGAGCTGAGACCCTTGAGCTGTATGCAATGCTGGGCAATGTGCCATAATAAGAATGAAGTAAAGTGCAGGGTAGCTTTCCAACACTATTAAATAAGTAGTTATCGCACAAAAAATACACAGCTATTACCCCATAAGCAGATTGCTGCTGCTTTTAGCCAGGCTCATATTCACCCTGCAATCACCAGAAGGGGTTCTGGGAGGTGGTCCAAGAGGAGGAGGAGGAGGAGGCAATGATGAAAGCAGCACTGAACAACACTCTCTGCCCCTTCTGTACAAACAAAAGGAATGGAGCTGGAATCTTAACAGCACCGTTTTTTTTCTCAGCACACTCAGCTATGATACTGTACAAACCAGGATGGGGAAATTCTATATACTGGCAAATTTCTATTCAGGAAGGAATACTAATTTGGTATTGTACTAATCCTAATAAAAGATGGATTACAAAACAATTTTAGAAAAAACTTCCCCAAGTTTATTAATGGTAAAAGACTGTGAGCATATCTGGAAACAGGACTATTTATCTATCTATCTATCTATCTATCTATCTATCTATCTATCTATCTATCTATCTATCTATCTATCTATCTATTCGGTTTATATACCGCCCTATTCCCAAAGGACTCAGGGCGGTTTACAAGGCAAAATTTAAAAACAATCCAATATAAAATTAAAATAAATTAAAATAAATTAAATTAAGTCTAGCCACAAAAATTAAATCACAATTTTAAAAACATTAAACCCCTCAGTCCAGACCAGATAGCTCAAAGAGCCAGGTTTCTGAGAGCAGAGGCACCGATAGCTATTTCTCATCCGGGTAGCCCAATTAGGAAACCCAAACGTAATGACTGGTACAAGTTGCAGGATCAAACCTACTATGAGGGGACAGAAAGAGCTGGGCACGGGAAGATAACCTCACCATGCACTGAACCAGTTTAGCTTAGTTTTCTAGGCAATCTCAACATGCCTTTACGATGTGTAGTTACAAAGATTTGAAACAGCACACTTTTGTCTTCTGAAATCTTATGTAGCCGAAATGTAAAAGGTTTAAAAGTCATTAACAGTAACAGTAGAGCAACAGTAGAGACCTACCAAAACTGCAACTATTCTTGTAAAAGCAGCTTTCTCTAAAAGTCCCAAGGAATCGTTCTGTGTTTCTATTTAAGAAACAAATATGTATCTGTCTCTAAGATTGACTATGCACTGCAACTCATCCTCCATTATCCTTGGAGGAGATGAAAATATTGTCAGAAAAGCAAACACTAAAACAGAAGTGCGTATCACCAGGAGGGCCAGCCTAAGTCCAAATCTTATCCCAACCTTTTATAGCAACAGAGCATTCCAGGAAAAGATACGGAATGTGTGTTAAGGATTTTTAAAAGCGAAACCAATGTCTGTGTCTTTCAGAAAACAGAAAAAAAATATTAACACGTTGAGAAAGGAGCCTGCAGCCTAAAGAAAACACTAGACTTCATAACAGATGGAGTAATAAAACAAGATTAGCAATGAAAACTTTAGTATTTGTTATTAGGCCTGGATCACAATCAGCACCTACAAAAAACTAAACGGCATGCCAACGGCAAAGAATAAAAATCAGTTTTGAAAAAGATTAAATTAGTCAAGTCCTGCCTAATGAATCTACCCTAATAGAGAAATCAGAAATTCTAATTGCAAAAGCTATTTCCTTGTTTTATCCTCTTAAACTTTGCCATGACAATTTATCTGTATAAACACCAATATTTCTGCTGAAATAATAATAATGTCATTCTCCATATAAGTCACAAACACAGTTCATCCAACACCAAAATGCATCAAAAGTGGCAGCTGAGCATATACCTCAACTGTATATGTTATCTTTTGCAGACCTAAGCACAAGGATTAATAATCATTTTCAGAATGGCTAACTGCAGGTATGTCGGCAAAACAATGGAAGTTTGCATCGTTCCTCCTACTTAGCCAGGAACAGTTTCACAGCCAAGCCTTCCCATGGCTACCTGAAGCAAAAGCACTGGAAGAATACCAAGAAATTCCACAAATCACCATAAGAAGACATTTGTCTTCTTCACATCCTGGACAGAATTATAAGCATAGCTACCTCATTAGATGTACTGACTGACCAGTTTAATCACACAGCTACGTAATTAAGCACTTAATAAGTCAAAAGTTTCTAACAGCCTGTCACCAGAAACAAGGCACACTCGTCAGAATTCAAGGCATAGTAGCTGTGGTGTGGGGATGGGTGTCCTGATAACACAGGAGATCTTTTCAAATGTTTCAGCTACATAAGTTAGTCTTTAACTTCCAAAAGGGTATTCTGCTTCTCACCTGATCTTCTTCCTCATCCTCCTCATCTTCTGCCAAACGCTGCCTGCCCACTTCATAAAGCCTGCAAACGGTATCCATGTTCATGGCATCCATACTTCCTTGGTTCTACAAAAGGAATCAACAGCACTAGCAAATTAATTTTTCAGTCAAAGCCATTAATGAAGGAACACTATATTTCTATTTTTCTTCAATTATAATTTTATATATTTACCACTGGTCACAGGGAATAAAATTTACCTCGATAACAGCTAAATAACAATCCTTTGTGTCCGTACATAGATCAAAGATGTTTCTTTTCACATCAATGGTGGCTGGAAAAAAACACATGTAATGAAGTCAAGAGGACTCTGGAAAGTCCCAGAGCTGGGTAAGTAGACTATAGGCTTGTAAGATCTTACTTTAGGTATCTTATCTACTGTACATCTATAACCCCAAGGCCAAGCTCCACACAAAAGAATGGCCTGGTGAAGAGAGACAGAAGATAAAATGGTGGTGTAGAGTAGAAAAGGCAATTCCTTGCTGCAATTTATAAGACCTATATCAAAAAGATATTTTTACACATACAGCTCTGAAATACACCAAGATGCAATATTTTCAGCTGGGGATCTACAATAGTTTTTGGGGTTTTTTTAGCTCTGAGGATCATAGAAAGCATGTCTCCGGTCATACAATAAAATTACTAACAGAAGAAATGATCAAGGAAGAAAAAGAAAAGTTTTGGCTCCCCTTCCTTTTTTAACTATAGAGTTCAAAATGTACAAAGATTTAGGGGGGCAGACCAAATATTTAAAAAAAACATAGTAATAAATTTAATCAGAATCCAGAAGTACTCTGGAATAGCAAAATGGAGGCCAGAGGAATCACATGCACCTTGAAAGTCAGTCTGTAACTCATGATGACACAACGTTCTAATTCCCCCGCATTTTACTTCAAGAGCATGTGGGAGGGAGATATTCACATACTGTTATTAAGCAATATTTTGATGCCTCTACTAACAAATCTTGAACAGATTCTGAACTGATGCTCTGCACTTTGCCTCAAGTAGTACACATCACCAATAAAAAGGTAATACTTTATTTTTCCCCGTGTAGTATGAAAGGAAAAGAAAGGTGGATATTTCCCTTCCACCTGTTATGATTTCTTTGAATATTTGGTCTTGGAAATACACCTTTACTGTTCTTAACTCTGAACAAATTTTGAGGTTTTTTTTAAAAATATATTTGGCATTTCGTTCCCCCTATATTTTCTTTCTCTATTTTTGAAGAAAAATCCCTTTTTGATGTTTAACCAAATTTACATTCTGGTAGATACCATGATAGGAAATGGAGGTACTGTTTCTTAGCAGAACAACTGAAATAATAATTTCACCCAGCTTACTTCAGTAGGAATAATTATAGTCTTTACCAATTGGTTTGTAGTCTGTTGCATTGAATGTCCTGAAGGATGACCCAAAAGGACTTCGCATTCTTTCTTCCAGCAGATCATCTTCATCATCTGCTTGTAGCATAGCTGATCAACAAAGAAAATATGTTTAGGAAATATAAGGAGAGGAAGCATAAGAAACAAAGAAGCTTTAGAAGTTTAAATGAATCTTTTTGTTTTTAAATACATATTTGCTCCTAGAACTGAATAAGATTATCAAACAATCAGAAAATACTGAGCCATACAACTGTAGTATACTTTAGATTAACATTTTAAATTCCCTGCTAGTAAGTTATGATTCATTTTGTCTTAAGATTCAAAGAACACCAAATAGAGCAACAAAGCTAAATAGGGAGAAAAAGGCACCTTAAAAAAAGTAACGGAAAATATCAAGCAAATTTCCAGAGAAGTCCATATAAACCATCCTTATGCAGTTGATTGACCATTGTGAGAGCAGACTGCTGGCCAAGATAGGCCAGGAGTACAATCAGCAGGGTACTGTTTATGTAAATATGTACAGGAACATAGAAAGTTGCTTTAATGAATCAGAAATCTTCTCTCTTAACTCCCTTGACTCTGACTGACAATTGCTCTCCAGATCTTCAGATTACAATCTTTCCCCAGCCTATGTGAAAATGCCAGAGATTGAACCACGATCTTTAGAAGTCAAAAATGAGCTAAGACCTCAGCCTCTTCTGAAGTCTACTGCCAACTCAAGAACTTTTCACTCGCCTAATCTTGGCGGTACCAATTGTGCTGTTTGGGGGGTGTGCTAGAAAGCAGGGCAAAACAAAATCTATAGCTCCGCTGATGCTAACACATGATGAAAATCAGTCATTACCTCCATACATAACTGTCCCAGTATGGTTGAAAACAACACGGCATTGATCCAAAGCAGGCACTGTATGTAACAAGTGGAAAGTCCGCAAGTCCCACTGGAGAGGTCATTAAGGAGAATTCTGCACCATACATAAGGGATATCAGCAAAGGATCTCTCTCTCTCTCTTTCTCGTTGTAATTACAACCATTGATATAGTAATTCTATTACACAAAGTTACGGTTCAATTATATTTGAACAACTAAAACATATTTTAGTCAAAGGAAACCCCAAAAGGATATTTTATAACTCCACTGTTTTTCTACCACTTCTTTTTCTCTTCAGCCATACTCAAGACTATCAGGATACCAAAAGTTTTTTTTTTCTTTCCAGAAATCTGGATTCATTAATGTGCTGTGTTTTCTCTTGTTTCTGCTATTCTACCCTATTCTGGCTTCTTCTCCAATTCACACCATACTCCTTATCACTTGGCAGAAGCCATTATTTTCTAAATGGCTTCCATCTCTCCTCCCATCATGCTTTTCTCATATTGCGCCCAATTTTCTTACCTTATTTATTATTCAGATTTGTATAGCCACCCATCTCTTCAAAAGCTACTCTTAGAAACCTGCCTGCAGTTTGTTAATTTCTGTTCTAAAGAACACTACTATTTATACTTTCTGCTGAAATATTTAGTCTTAAGTCGCTTTAACAAAAAAGCTTACCAACCTGATGTTACTTCCACAATTAAGGGATGTGGAATGCCATAACTGGGTTTATCTTATGTGCTGCTGAGAGTCACACTCTTTTAAGTTGTGTGACCTTATTATAAATCTGGAATTTTTTTTTTAAAAAAAGAAACAATTAAGCAAACTCTTCCTACCGACCTCTACTATTCCAACAGACACTGAAGTTCAGGTTAAAAAAAGGATACGATTTCCGTGTTCACTATGACCTCCAGTCCATTTGGGTGGAAAACACCACTGATGTTCATATTGAATTTATCAAATTTATGAATAGCCTGTGCAGAGCGAATATCCCAGAGGACACCATCGTTTAAGACAAGGTCATCTGTTGGGTTAAAGGTGGCGCAATTCTTCTTGTAGTTGTTTGCAAGATCTGGGTTAAACAAAGTCAAGAGCTTGTTGCCAGTCTGAATATCATAGATCTTTTAGATGAAAAAGGAAAAAGAAAATAACTTAGTCAAGACCTGTCAAATATTTTGTCCAAAAAGCACATGCAACCGTTTCCAAATCACTCGCTCTCTATGGATCCCCATCTCCCTTCTTCTCCTCATGCTGGCTGGAGAACTCGGGAGTTGAAGCCTGTACGTCTCAAACTTGTTGAGGCAAAGAAATACTGATCTAACCATCAAATTAAGTTTTAAATTTTATTTATTCCAGGGTTTTAAATACCTCAGACCATTTTGTGTCACACGCAAACCTCAGAAATCCTTTGACCTCCATCTCCAAATGACTAAGGGAAATGTTTGGCTAAAAAGGAACTTTACTTGTCGCTTAATAACTCAGGAGGGAAGCGTGGCAGCTGCTCGCTTCTCCTGGAGTCATTCCTCTGCCATAGAATATTCTATGACGAGATGCAAAGCTGCTGGGTTGAAAACTATGATTCGATACTAGACTATTTTGGCTTGCGACAGAAAAGTATTCTAGCTGATCTTAGAGGCAGCGGGTTACATAATAATGCCCAATATAATACACAGTGAAAAAGATTCATAAAAGAAAAAGGAAGAAGATAACGTTCTGTTATAAATACTCAAGAGCACTTAACAGTCTTATTCCCTTCTCTTAAAATTGTTTGTATAAAGTAATCTATTCTTTCATATTCTGAGCATCTATTACTTTTACCTTTTTTGTCAGAATAGATTACATCCAGGATTCTTAGCTGCCACTTGCACTTTGCTGAAGCTCAGAATAAACATTTTAGCTTGTCACAAATGACCAAATTATGAACCCAGATCAGATTATAGTTGAAGGCTAACAGAAAGAATAGCAAATCAACAGAGAAAAACATCTTGCTTAAATGTAAACATGCAGGAATAAAAGCATAAGGAAAAGTGCCAAGATTTAAACAGATATATGCCGCATGTGCTAGAGCTGACTTGTACCAGGTCACAAGAAACAATTTCTGGAATTTTGTGAGAAAATTGAGAGCAATGCTAAGCCACAATGCCGAGCATGCCAATCAGTTGTTTGACAGCTAGCAGTGCCACACAACTGCAGCAATGGGACCGTGGCTTTCGCTAACTCTTCCTTTTCTCTTGCAGTGCAACTATGTCATCTCCTCCTTTTAAAAGAGAAAAAAATTCACAAAATTTACAGTTATCATCCCACTCAAATCCTACCGTCCTTCCTCTACTGAGAGTATCCTTTGAGTAGAATTTTCCCCACAGAACACTGGATTCAACATTCATCTTTATTTTTTCTAAGTTAAATTGCTATCATTAAAAAAAAACCCAGATTCTATAGTTTCTATCTTGAAAGCTTCCAATAATTTATTTTACAACTAGGAAACATTTGCTGATGTATAACCGGTTTGCTTTTAAAGGAATAAATTCTCAAGAATGAATTCCAGCACATGTTCCAGAAAACAGCCTTTCTCATGAATTATTAGGGCTATAATTACAGATGCTCAAAACTAGAAGGGTTGTGTCTTGGAGAAAAATATATTGCACATTTTGATATGAAAGAATACCTAATCTAATCCCACAAAAGATATTTGATCTTTGGATCACTTCTGAGCTCATTTCTAATTCTCTCAAATAATGCCAAAGTATACTTAATCAATATATTTTTCATTTAACACCACTTTTCTGTTTGTTAAAAAATAAACAGCAGTGATTACAGATTTTCATTTTATTGACAAAAGCCTAGGTTTTTTTAAAATTAAATTTATATACCACCAATCTCACTTTAATGGTTTCAAACCATTAAATAAATTCTCAGGAATAACTCCACTCTCTGTATTTTCAAGTGCTGTCCTTAAAAAATGGCTGTGGCCTGTAAGTAACCCTGTATTTCTTCTGAGAATCAACAACCAATACTTACATGGGCAATGTCCCCCTTGGTGCCAATGACCCTATCTTGAGAATGCTTACTGAACTCAACATAATGGTCATCCGTGAAGGAATGCCTGTGAAGAAAAAGCACGTCATCAGCCAACTAGAAAGAACAAAGCTGTCACTCAAAAATCTGTGCTTTTATCTAGCACAGAGGTCCCCAACCTTTTGGGCACCAGGGACCAGTTCCGTGGAGAAAGGTTTTTCCACCGACCAGAGAGTGTGTGGTTTTGTGTGCTGCCTGAATCCCACAGATGGGGTTTTGCTTGTGTTTGCGGACCCGTTGCTGGCATGCTGCGGCCTGGTACCGGTCTACGGACCGGGGGTTGGGGAACCCTGATCTAGCATATTTTAATACATCTTTAATATCAATAGCACTTAGACTTACAGTATATATCCCTCCACAGTGCTTTACAGCACTGTCTTTACAGGGTCAGCATATTGCCCTCAACAATCTGGGTCAGAGGAGGGAAGGCAGAATCAACTTTGAGCCAGACAGGATCAAATTCCTGACTGTGTGCAGAATCTGCATTCTAACCCCTATGCCAGCATGGCTCTTTGCATAAACAATACTGCTAAGCTTGTAAGCCGCCCTGAGTCTTCGGAGAAGGGCGGGATATACCGTATATACTTGAGTATAAGCCGAATTTTTCAGCCCACTTTTTGGGCTGAAAAATTCCACTTCGGCTTATACTCCAGTCAACAAAAAAACTTACCGAGGACTTGTGCGCGGCCGAGGCTTTGGTGCTACTTTCAGAGCCTTCTCCGCTAATCAGCTGTCTGCCCATCAGCTGTCCATAGGGATGCTGCAAAGCTCTCCTTCTCTAGGCCTTGGACTCCCTCCTGGCTGAAGAGTAGATGAACCAAGCCAGCAAGGAGACAAAATGTTTCTGCAGCTGTTTTTCCTCTGAAGTTTTTTTTTTTTTTTAAAGTAATCTCCGAAGGTTATGCCAGAAAATGGAGGACGCTGGGTCTTTGCAAGCTTTAGCTGTCCGCCTGGCTGCCTGAAGGCCGCCCTTTTCAGGCAGTCTGACAGACAGCTAAAACTTGCAAAGACCCAGCGTCCTCCATTTTCTGGCACAACTTTTAGGTCTTTGCAAGCTTTAGCTGTCCGCCTGGCTGCCTGAAGGCCGCCCTTTTCAGGCAGTCTGACAGACAGCTAAAACTTGCAAAGACCCAGCGTCCTCCATTTTCTGGCACAACTTTTAGGTCTTTGCAAGCTTTAGCTGTCCGCCTGGCTGCCTGAAGGCCGCCCTTTTCAGGCAGTCTGACAGACAGCTAAAACTTGCAAAGACCCAGCGTCCTCCATTTTCTGGCACAACTTTTAGGGATTTATTATTATTATTCCTACTACTACTATTACTACTACTACTACTTCAGGAGTAAAAAGTTGCAGAAAAAAATTCTCTCCTTACTAGCTTAGTTCCTCTACTCTTCCATCTGGAGCCAAGGTAAGATTTTAAAAAGGGATATTGGTTGGAAGGCAGAGGGAGAGTTTAGTTTTAGCATCTAAAAAAAGGGGGGGGGGAAATCAGCGAGTACATCCCAACCAGCTTTTTATGTTTTTGTTATTGAAGAAATATGGGGGAGGGGGAGGGGTTCTGGGGTGGGTTGGGGAGGGGATAATATTGTAACTTCAATAAAAAATTTCAATAAAAAAAAAGAAATATGGCTTTCTGGGGGAAGGTGGGGAGGGCGTTAAGGAAAGAAAGGGTTTTTGGAAGCTCGTCCTGAAGCTGCCTTTTGTGCAAGGGGCCTTTTCTCAAAGCCTAGAGAGGCAGCTTTGTTGCCTCCCCGTAGACAGCTGATGGGCGAACACCAAAAGCTCCAAAAGGCTAGGGAACTAGTCCCAGAACAAAACGGAGACCTGCCTGGCGGCAGAGGCTTGCAGAGCGCGGATCCAGCCTCCGAGGCATGCAGAACGGCGGATCGGCTTATACTCGAGTCAACAACTTTTCCCAGTTTTTGGGGGTGAAATTGGGGGGTCTCGGCTTATACTCGAGTCAGCTTATACTCAAGTATATACGGTAAATGGAATAAAAATAAAAATAAATAAATAAAAATACACAATAACTAAATCAGGAACTAACAGAAAAAAAGTATCACATGTCTTGGTTACTTTAAAGAACCTGAATATTATAGAGACTTTAAAACCAAAAGGTTTTAAATATTAAAATGTTGCCCAGTTAATGCCCTGCCCATTCAAGACAGTTAAATCAACATATAGGAGTATTGTTTCTTAACCTGGGCAACTTTGTGGACTTCAACTCCTAGTATGTTGGGTTGGGGAATTATGGAAACTGAAGTCCACACATCTTAAAGCTGCCGAGGATGAGAAACACGGAGGTAAAGCGTACATACTTGGTTTCAAAGACAGATTTCATTCCCCACAATGCAGAAAGCGGCTGGCTCCAGGAAGCAGATGTCAGCAATAAAGAACCATCCTGTAGTTTGGGAAGAGAATTCAAAGAAGCAGACACTCTTTATGCATGTGGACAGATTTTGTGGGGTTTCTTTTAAGAGAAAGGGGAATTCCTAACTAGGTCACAAGGTACAGAACACTCTAGGCCAGAGGTAGGCAACCTCGGCTCTTTTATGACTCATGGACTTCAAGTCCCAGAATTCCTGAGCCAGCTTGGCTGGCTCAGGAATTCTGGGAGTTGAAGTCCATGAGTCATAAAAGAGCCGAGGTTGCCTACCCCTGCTCTAGGCAGATAACACTCTTGCCAATTTAAGGCAGTATGATCACAATTAGACACAGATAAAAACACTAATATACTGTTGGCTTGGTCAAACCAGGTGGTTATTACAAAATCAGCTGTCCTGAACAATGATTCATTTCAGGCAGAAGCCGATGATCTCCAAAGAGCAGGAAATAGAGACTGGCTTTGGAAATTCATCTCGTCCTCAATCTTCAGGGGGAAAAAAAGTTTAAAAACATCTAAGCCCCTTTTTTGTCTTTACTCATACGTTCTAGTGATTAACCTGCTTTTGTTTTTTTTAATAAGTCCTCCCTACCTGCCCTAAGCTGTATCATATATCATATCATATCTTATGCTACACTATACTACACTACACTACACTATACTGAACAGAGAGCTCTATGATAGCTCACAGGTAGCCCTCGATTTATGACTGGTCGTTTTAACAACCGTTGGAAGCTACAACATCCTCAGAAAGGGTGCTTTATGGCTATAAAGCATTTCCGGCCGTTATAAAACATAGCACTGCCCCTCCCCCCCCGGCCACATGATCATGATCTGGGGGCTTGCCACCTGTTCACACTTATAACTGGTCGCCATGCACCCTGCAACTATGTGATTGCCATTTCCAATCTTCCCTGCCGGCTTCCCCAGAAATTCAACACGAAAGACGTTCTTCAGCAAGCAGGCAGCTCTTCCAGCGGGTCCCCAGAGATGAGGAGGAACTCCAAGCAGAGAACCGAGATGCAGCGTAGTAAGAGAAGGAGCACCGAGGAGGGTAGGTGGAGGAGGCCCTGAGAAGCCTGGTGCGTGTCGGGCGTGTCTCTCCCCTCAGGAACTGAAAATCCCGCTTGGATTTCAGCAGGGAGAATCTGCAGCTTTTGAACGGAGCCCACCAGGATCTCTCCTTCCCCCCCCCACCCCAAGGCACTTTGCGCTCCCTACTTGGGTCTGGGATTGCTAAACAACCCGCACAATCACTTAATACCCGAAATCAGTCACGTAACATTTTGCTTAACGATCCCTTCACTTAAGCAACCGAGATTCCAGGTTCCATTGTGATCATAAGTCAAGGACTACCTATATTTTAAACCATTACTAAACAATTCCAGCTAGGTCAATAAAATAAAATAAAATCAGGCCGTAACATCCAATCTCTTGTGCTATCAACAGCCAATCTTGTCGTCTTTCCTCATTCCCACCCAGAGTTTTTGCCTAATCTCCCAATCCTTACCAAAGAGAGAACGCTATTATTAAAGCGCACCTGACCTGAATGTTCTCAGCCTTTTCCTTACCCTGGATGGCTCAAGGTGTGTGATAGCAGAGTTGTGGCACTTGTAGCTGGCCTCCTCCTGCCCGCTAAAGACATTGTAGAGTTTTAGGTGCCCTGTGCAGGTGCCCAACATCAGGAACCGCTCCCGTGCAGAAAATGCACAACACGTAAAGCCGCTTTCGTCTTCATTCGCTTCCCGGAACACGGAAATTGGACGGAACCTGGGATATGAAAGAGCAACTAAGTAAGAAGTTTAATTTTCAGGAAGGGAAAAGGAGATACAGGAGCAATGGCCAAACGCAACTCAAGTTGGGCAGCTGCCTCTTAGTCTGCTAGGAGAAAAGACAGGGCTTCAGCTTTCTTCGTTAAAGGAAGAAGGATCTTGTAAATGGCTCAGAAGTGCCATAGAGGTGATATAGCAAAGTCTTCCTTGTGGTCCCGAGGCAATCGGTTTTGTCCAAGCCACGGTGTGGCACCCAAATCCACTTTCTAAATGGCATGGCCCAAAAAAATCGTAGGAATAAAGAACCATCTTCCTTACCTGCCAAATATAAGGTGTCTATCAAAGCATCCACCATCTACCCCGCCATACTTTGGGAAGGCTGCCCTGCGGGTCAGCCGCGAGGTAAAGTTAGTTGGCGCTTGGCGCCTCTGTTTTGGCTCAGGACACTGGTGGGGTGTAAAAAGAGAAAACGGGGGGCAAGTAGCTACAGGGTTTTTGCAGCGTGCATGCTGCTCCCTAAGGTACTCTGTGATTATGCTGTCCAGGGTGGGAGGGGAAGGAAGGTGTCTGTCCAGCTGTTTTTTGATGGCTGGGCTCTGACTGTAGGCGCCATGGTCTGATTTTTGCCGAAGCACTCGGATTTTCCTGCCATTGCAGGGAGACGGTCTCTCTCGGACAAAGCTAATCCTGCCAATCACCGGGGCGTTGGTGGCATGAGATGGGCCCGGCAGCGCAAGCGGGCCCTGGCAGCCAGCTGGCCTCGGCTGAGGGTGAACGGAGGAAGCAACAGAAGGATGGTTAGTCAACCGGGCTGCGATGCCATTTGCTATGCGAGGGGTACGAGGCAGAGATACAGGAGATGAAGCGGCAGGAACTGGGGTGAAGGCAGAAGAATGAGAAGCTGCTGTCATGGGCAGATCTGCCTCCTTTGTAAGGATGGTAGCCGTTTCTCCTAGCCCTTTAGAGATGAGATGGTTCCTGATGAGGAGGAGCAGCTCCTTCTCAGGAAACGAAATCCTTGACTGAGCCACCACATCTGCCTTCTGCAGCCGGGCCAAAGAGACATCAGTCCCAATCAACAAGGGCTTTCCTGAGACACGCTCTATCAGCTCCGCAGCGTATTTGCAAAACTTGACGTGCTCGCTGCGCTTATCCTGCAGCACGGGCTCCTTCATTAACTGCTGGATCTGACAACTGCTGAACAGGGGCAGCTTGCTGATGATCTGCCGGACTGTACTACTCCGTGACAGCCCAACCAGGGCTTTGCAGGCCAATGCTCGGATCTGGTCTGCATCTGTAATGGGCATTTTGACAGAGAGCAACGATAATAGTACTTTGATGCCATTGTTCGACTGCACCACGTTCCACATCTTGGCCAAAGTATGCTCGCTACTCCTGGGTGTTTGGGGGAGCACGCGACGAGGAGTGCCAGAGATAAATTTGCCAATGCTGGAGATGCGATTGTCTGGACCACAGACACAGTTAATGATGATCTGAAGGGCAGATTTCTGGATTTCTGCATCATGAATAAAGAATTCCCCCTCGGCAAGCCCCAAGATGATGCTGATACCTGGCAAAAAGGAAAAGAAAAAAAACAACAAGAAGTGAAACATTAGCAAGTAAAATGTATCACATATTAGTGTAAGAAAAGGATGGCTCGGTTTCTACATTATAGGAGAAATGTATCTTTTGACTCTTGTAATGGGGCACAAATCTGAGTTTATCCAGTGAAAATGCTGAGCAATACACAATACAGATCTAACCTTACTTTTCTCACCTGAATCCCAACAGAACCCATTGCCACGAAATAAAGAGTTAGTAACAGGGCAGTCAAAAACTTGAACATCTCATTCTTTCAGATAATACTTAACGATATGGCGCTAGGTTCTCTCACAATAAGGATTAGGAGTGCACAATTTGAGCAAATAATTGAAAGTGAAAACTCTGAAGCTGGTGCGTGTGTGAGAGAGTCAACAATAAACCTGACACCTTTGCTTCTAGCTTCCCCTTTCAAATCTCTCTATAGACCTTAGTGGGAGGCAGGGGGCAGACTGACAAAAACAGTGTGGTATAATACAAATCCTACTCTTTTTTAATGTGCTTCATACATGTTGTCACACATGTACAGAAGAAGTGAAGCATACAGTGCAATACTGTTTTAATCATTTTGACAAAAGCAGCAGCATCCTACAAATGTCTCCCTCCCCCCCCCCAGTTCATCTGTTCAGACAGTTGAAACCATCCAGTTCAGTTTAAAAAAAAGAAAGAAAGAAAGAGTTTGTACTAACTGAGCCACACGGTCAAGATGATCCTTTGTTACAGTTCATTTGCTCAGAATTTAAAAGTTTTCATCGTGTACAAGGATTCCTAGGAAGCACCCGAAGAGATCAGGTTTCACATACCCACAATAGAAATAGATGTTCCTCCCTCATCCACGGTATCCACTGCCTCAGCTAACTGTAACTGAATTTTTGGAACCACAGTGAGGATGGCCAAAACATCCAATGCATAACGCACTGTGTCGTTTCTGGTAAACAAAAATGAAATACGTATAACTCAAAGCATTGTGAAACATGTTAAAGGAAAAGCGAGCTGAATAAATTCACAGGATAGCCCTTTTCCAAAGCAAGAAAGTGCATCTGTTTTTATTAATTTTACGGGTAACTCAGAAGTTGGTGGAGTACAAACAAACTGTATTTAATATTAATAAATATATATGAATCATAGAGGCTAGTCGTCCTGGAACAACTGCCAGCTCCATCCCAATAGTAAATTACAAGGTGTTTCATGTCCTGTTGTTCTCTCACCTTGCATAGTAAGTCTTCCAATTGCATGCTATTGAAATAAGTTGAAGCATGAGCTGTACACAACACAGCTTGAGAAACACCTCGGCTGGATCCCAATAGAGCTGACCTGGTCCATATTCTATTAAAAACTCCATCATTTCCACAATCTGTTCATGAGTATAGGAACAAGCCTGCAAGTAGAAGCAAACATTCTAAGCACCTACCTAGAAAAATTAAAACAAACACTTTATAAAATAGGGGTTCTTTTTAAATCCAATCTACCTTTTCACTAAGGAAACCATGCCGATATTCAAAAACTAAATACAACATCTAAAATTTATAAAGGCACACAATAAAAACAACAGCATATATTTAAAAATCCAATGACCTAATCCATTATTTTAAACTGCAAATCCAAAACCATTCAATATTAAAAAGTCTTTGTTGGGAGATTGTAAGGAATGTAGATTTAGTGGTCTTTTGCAAAGGAAAATTTGGTGTAACGGAACCATCAATGGAAATATTCGATCAGATTCTACAGATAATATTCTAAAAGAGGATGAGGATTCTATGCATTTGAACTGGAGCCCCACAGCAAGCTGAAAAATGGTACAGTTAAATTGCAGCCCCAGAAAGAATATGCCCTAAATTGGTCTATGAGATGCCAAACACAATCACAGCAAGGACTTTGTATTCCCAGAAGAGATACAGCTGTTGTATTAGATGTAGTTGAAACACTTTTTGATATCTATTATTGTTCTCTTGAAAAGGCAAGAGCTAGAAGTTTATTATTTCCAGCAATGTACTGCCTACCTTATATGGAGGCTGTGGATGGACCAGAATTCCACCTTCTGTGCGTTGAAGTGACTGCTTCACTTGCTCTACTTTGATGGCAAGATGTGCCTCAAAATACCTGCGCATGGCCATGCAAGTATGTTTTCCAGTCTGACGGCTAGCAAAGATCTCATCGTCACTTAGCAGTGCACCTTGGGTTTGCAAATTTAAGATATCAAGAGTGCTAATCTAAAATGAGGGGGAAAAAAGGCTTACTGCAGTTTTACTTCTAATATCTAAAGATTCATTATTTTAATTGCTTAGCAAGTTCATTTAGTCACACACATCCCTCCTGGTTCTTAGCTTGCTGATTGTTTTGTTTAAATTTTCATACAACCAACCTTACAAAAAGGAATCCTTCTAAAACCACGAGGTGCTCATTTGCAGGCATGCACTCAACATTCACTCTACAAAGTTTTACACAAAGTATCTAAATGGAATATGTGTAAGTTGTTTTGGGACAGAAAGACACATTTGCCTTTTAGAACAGGGTGGCTAAATTGAGATTTCAGCATATTGGTTATTCTTGTTTGGTGGCAACTTTTTTATATAGATACACGTTTTATTGATGTTTTACTATTTACATATACATGTATTTGTGAAGCAATATGGTGGTTGGGTAGTCAAAATAACAAATAACAAGTTGTAAATAGTTCAGGTTACATCAAGAGGCATTCCCTCTCTGGTTCCCTTAATTATCACATAGTCAAAATAGTCAAGTTAATACACTTCTAGTTGTAACCTAGTCAATTAACAAAATTTTCAATATATTTTCACTAATACATATCAATATCCTGTTTTAAAACTAATTGCAATAGAATATTCTAAAAGAGCCTATAGCATACAAAAGAAAGCTTAATTTTTGGGTAACCCACAATTCCCTATTTCAATAAAGAATAATTCTCTTGTCTACAAAACTTACATTGTTCGTTACAAAACATTCTTACGTTTTACCATTAAAGTCTAGTTTTCATCTTAACAAATCACCAATTGTTAGAAGTATATTTTTATCTTAACCGTTCAACAATTATTAAAATACTTTTATATATAAAATTCTAGATTCTATAATATAGTTCAAAAGTAACAACTAATATATTATATAAGTCATCTTAACTGTACATCAATTGTTAAAACACTATCTTTTGATATTTCATTCCAAATTCTATAGTATAGTTCAGAATTATATTCTAAGAGCTTACTTTTGTTTTCCCTTACAGATCTAAAAGCTAAATGCAGAATCAGTTATATTTTTTAGAGATTCCCCTTAATCCACTGAAAAGTATTTTTATACTCTTATCTTTAGGAATCCCAAAAAAGAAACAAGTTCAGTTTTTTAAATCTAACTCTTGCCTTCCTTTTGTGCCAATCAGGCTTCCCTCTTGGCATCTTTAAATTCTCAAATGTATCTTCCTTTCTTCCTATACCCCTTATTTGAATCCAGGAACATATCCAAATGTCCATTTTGCAAGGAAAATATCCCCTTTGTAGTCATTGTAGTTTTGCTTTGACAGTTCAGTTTTTGATGATTGATGAAATATAGTTGTCATTAGATCAGTCAAGTCTTTTTGTTCTTCCAATTCTATCTGAGTTAGGTAGAAAGTAGTAGCTGGTGTTATGGTTGTCATTTGATTAGTTGAATTCTCAATATAGTGTATTTGGAGGCCTTTAGTGTCTTCACTCTTAATATTGCTTTCTTCAGGTGCTGTTGCTTTTTGAGTTGTAAGTTTTGTAGTTGCCATTAAAATTTGGACTTTAAGGTTTTCTGTAGGTTGCTTTTGTTGTTCTTTGAAATCTCCTATTTTAGTGTTAGTTTCCACTTCTTCTATTTGGTTTTGGGTTATCTTTTCCTCATTTAAAGTCAGAATTTGATTTGGTGGCTTTGAGTTGTCAGATTTTTCTTGCAGTTTGGCTTTTATTTGCTCTGTCATTGCCAAAATCACATCCAGTATCAGTTTATAGTCAAGTGGTGGGATATATTCATCCATTTCGTTATTGTTTGCAGCTAAATCTTACAAGGAGGCTATTTTAATAAGAATCAAGGATTATCCACCTCCAAAAGAGTTGTTTCCAGTAGTGCTTTTGGCTTTCAGCAGGGAGCGGCTTAGTGATCGGCCATCTTTATGGCCGGTCTCTTCTTCTTCAGGCCAAAGGAGATTGTCCTGGATTCAAGCGGAGGGCTGCCGCCCTTCCACGATCACAGGGAAGTCCTCCTCTTGGTAATTGCCCCTCCAGGGCGATTTTTGACCCTTTACAGGGTCCTCCCAAAAAGAAAGAAACAGACGGCAGGAAGCGGACTGTTCCTGCACGTCCGAAAGTGCTGCGCGCCGGTGGCAACTTTTGAAAGGAGCTCTTAGAGCACAGGTCTGCAACCCGCGGCTCCGGAGCCGCATGCGGCTCTTTCAACCGTCTCCTGCGGCTCCCAGTCCTCTGTCATGTGCAGTCCAAAAAAAAAAAGGTGGGACTAAAAAAGTTCAACCAATCAATTCAAATATGCAGGGTAGGTGCATATCTCGCCTTGGCTCCACTCTTCAGTCAAACTCTGTTCTGTGCATGCGCACATGTACGCACATGCGCACACATTTTTTGCGGCTCCCAGTTTTTCCTTTTTTGAGGGAACCGGTTCCGAGTGGCTCTTTCACTGTTTCAGGTTGCTGACCCCTGTCTTAGAGCCTCAATCAAGACCCTCAGAAACTACAGCTAACCTTAAGTTTCTGCTTAACACAAAGCAGATCCAAGCTGAAAGGCTAGTCCCAGAATGACACTCAACTTCACCACCCAAAAAAGAAAGGCAGCGGTTCTGATGAAGTACTTAAGAAAAGCAAATACAACTTTTTAAAGACTTACCAAATTAACTAGGCGCCGTAAGCCATCATGCCTATCAAAGAGCTCTAAAACTGCACGGAATGAGAAACAAATAGAAAAGAACATGGTGGCATGGCAGCAGCCTGATGCATGAGAGCATTCCATCAACCACAAGGTGTAGTTCACAACATCTGAGAGTACGTGGGGATGCATGCATACCTACAGAACAAAAAAAAACACACCACTGTGATAGTTTGTATTTTTAGTAATGGGAACAAAATGTAGACAAATCCTCCAGCAACTGCTGTGACGAAAGGGATAGCATTCATTGTTCAATTTTAATTACAAAGATGACATACAGCTCAAAATATTTTGCAGCTCTTGAATTGAACAAAAGTCCTTGAAAAAAATGAACATTCAAGATATAAATGCAGAATGCATCCAAATCCCAATAAAAACATACTACAAAAAATAAATAAGTGGTTAACATGAATACAGGGTATGTATGCTTGGAATATAAGTAGTTGAAACCGACAATCAAAACCAAAGCAACACACCACAGAATTGTGATTAAAAATATTAAAAGTTGTGCAATTCTTTCTGTAGAACTAGTGGATATATCTTGCTGAAATGAGAGTTGAATAAAATCCACATGTTATTACATGAGTAAGTGTGTGCCTTAACTATTGTTGTCTTCAGGTAGTGTGAACAGAGAGACTGGCACATACACTGTCAAGCCAAATTAAGAAATGTATAATGTGTCTCCCCTGCTGAAATTATCCGGACAGAGTCTGCAAGCAAGAGAACTCACTTTTCAATAAAGATATATATTTTATTGATGATCGGTTCTCAACTTCAGCAGCTTACTAGTAACCGTTGCCCTGTTATAAGCCAGACATGTCTAACACAAGGCCCGGGGGCCGGATCCAGCCCGCAAAGTGGTTTCATGTGGCCCGCGAAGCCATCCTGGAAACAGTGAGGGAACGGCCCCCACTGCCTTGGCCCTGGCCCAGAGACCCTCCTCCTGCCAGAGACCCTCAGATCTGTCCCATTCCTGCCCAGGCCCCCATAGGCACCCTTGATGCGAACGATGTAGAGCTGGCCACGCCCACCCAGTAGGCCATACGCACTTTAGCCACGCCCACCCAGTAGGCCACGCTCACCCAGGCCACGCTCACCCAGGCCACGCCCACCCAGCCCCCTGAGGGCAATCGCAATGCTGATGTGGCCCTCAATGAAATTGAGTTTGACACCCCTGTTATAAGCTATCACACAAATGTAGTCAAAATATTTATGCTGGAATTCCCAAAAGGCGAGGATAGCTGGAATATTCTAGTCCCCACTTGGAATATGCAAACCCTTTTCAAAGTGTACAGCCGCCGGTGGCAGGATGTGCTCTTACCCTTTCCATGGCATCCTGATTGTAAGACAAATAGTATAAACACATGGAGACACCTGTGGCTGCCATAGAAGGGCGAGGAATCTCCAGTAGCTTCTGTACTCCTCCGTGGGCAACAAACTCGGTGGCAAACTTGTTGTGGAGCAGCAGAGATGCTAAATACTGCAGACGAATGCATAAAATCACTGTTAATTATAAGGCAAGTGGGCTAATTATAATCAACCTGGCAAAGCTTTCCACTACAGATGAAATATACTTTCTTGTGTCCTGTGAAAAATTGAGAAGAATGAGATTTCCCTCCATTGATCTTTTAAGAAAAACTGTCATTTAAATAAGAACAGGTTCCAATTCAAATGCTTTTCTAAGTTTAAATAGGCAATGTTCTGTCTCCAAACACTAATATATAATATTACATAACTGTCCATATTTAAATATGCAAATTTATTTGGAGTGTCAATGTATGTCAATCTTCTGGTAACTACCAGAATTGAAAATGCTTTTTCCAAACACAAATCTCACAAAATCTCTTCAGCAAGATGGACTGAACTGGAATCAGTAGTAACACAAGAATCCCAGCAAGGGCTTTCAGTTTTAGGATCAGTATCTATGCGCATGAATATGTTTTTTCTTCAGAATCTTGCATCTGTAATAACTCTCTCATTGTGAGTTGTAATACAGGAAGTCCTCGACTTACAACAGTTCATTTAATGACTGTTCAAAATTATAACACATAATAACTGAAGTGACTTATGACCATTTTTCAGTTACATTTGCAGCATCCCCGTGATCATGTGATCAAAATTCAGATGCTTGGCAACTGGTTCATACTTACGACCACTGCTGTGTCCCTAGGTCACCTTTTGCAACCTTTTGACAAGCAAAGTCAATGGGGAAGTCAGATACCACTTCATAACCGGGTTACTAACTTATCAACTGCAGTGATTCACTTAACAACTGTGGCAAGAAAGGTTGTAAAATGGGGCAAAACTCAGTTAACAAATGTCTCCCTTAACAACAGAAATTTTGGGCTCAGTTGTGATCGTAAACTGAGGACTACCCGTATTTTGAATAGAAGACTCATGATCTGTTGCAGATCAGGGACATTCAGTTTAACACTTTCTCTTTAAATTAATTTGCAAGCTGCTTTCTTAGCGATATTCTGTGAGATGGATTTATATTAAGGGGAAAAGAAAAGCCAAATCTTCTAGATACCATGTAACTGTACAGCACAGCAAGGAAGTAGCAATCTTTAGGTGAAATGCAGTATAGAGTGAAAGAACATTTCTCCCTCACCACACAGGGATTATGGGGTAGATCCCAAGTAAGATATTCCCTAGAACA
Source organism: Vipera berus (assembly GCF_964194415.1). Lineage (NCBI taxonomy): Eukaryota > Metazoa > Chordata > Lepidosauria > Squamata > Viperidae > Vipera > Vipera berus. The sequence continues at coordinate 221,106,416 of NC_138203.1, forward strand.
GGGCTTTTCAACCAGTGGTACGGGTACCACCTTTGGTACACTGGCACCTGGCAGGTGGTACGCAACCATCCTAGAAAAGTGGTAGTGGGGGAGGGGAATGAGCTGAACCCGTGGCAGCACTGCACAAGCCTGAGCGAGCCATGGCTGGAGCTGCAGGACTGTCAGGCCTCAGCGGAAGCGCCAGGATCAGCGCTTCTTCGGGGCTGTCAGGGCTCAGCGGAAGCACCAGGATCAGCGCCAGGCTCCAGCTGGAGCTCGGCACTGATCCCAGCGCTTCTGCTGAGCCCAGAAGAAGCGCCGATCAGCTGGAATGTTGCAGCATCTCCAGGGTCTTGTGATTTACATTGATGCTTGGCAATTGATTCATATTTATGACGGTCCCAGTGTCCCAGGGTCATGTGAAGTGACCAAAACCTGCTGCAACCACCCAGCAGACGGGGGGAATAAAAACCAAACACCCCCCACCCCACCCCAGCTGCCAATCCTCAACAGAAATGCTCACAACAATGAAAACCTCGGACAGGAGGAAGAGTGCCCCCCCGGCAGGCAGGCAGGTGTCTTGCTCGGCTGTGGCTTGGGGAGCACTTTTTTCAGTACCATTGTAACTTCAAGCAGTCACTAAGCAAACTGTTGTAAGTCAAGGACTACCTGTACTTCATCACTTTTTTCTGTTTTTGGCCATCAAGGTTTTGACACCTTGCTAGGCAACTGGTGGTACTCGGATGTTGCCATATGCTAAAAGTGGTACAATGGGTGAAAAAGCCCTGCCTAGAAGACACTCCTGGCACCCTCAAGCCATACCACAAGGCAGGAGCAGGTGAAAGCATCAAGGCAGGTTCTGAGAGTGGAGGTTCGGAACATCCAGCTTTTCACTCTGATCAATATTTCAACATTTATATGTAAGCCTTGACATCACTAAAACACCTTTTGTCTTTAATCTGGAGCACTGTACCAACCTTCAAATATATATCTTGTAAAGAGCAGAAACAAGGGGTAAATATTTCAAAGCCTTAAAGAAAAAAAGTAAGTATTCAGAGCTGATGCTCCTTCTGTACCAGTTGTATTTTCTTGATACGAGGCCAACTTCTTCCAGACTGGCCCCTTTCAGATAGGCTGAACTTCCAACACCCATAATCTTCCATCCACTCAGCAATGGGAAAACTTGGTTAGAATAAAAAGCCAACTGGATTACAGATATTGAGCCGCAATGCCTCCTCTGTGAACAAACAGGTTGTAGTGCTATCATTTTTACCTTTAGGGCTTCAAAAGTAAGCAGCACGTCATTGGTCCGTTTCAAGTCAATATAGAACATCATCAACTCTCTTGATCCAAGTTGCATGAAGATAGGCAGCAACTGTTGGGGAAATGTACGAAACAGTTTAAAATGAAAACCTTAAATATTTTCTTTCTCCTAAATTTAGAAGCAGCCAGATACAATGTATGGTTGACCAAGATTTCTGCTGCATAATCTTGAGAATGACACTTACTACGCATCTAACCATTTCCTCTCATATATTTTTAGATTAAAATATGTAGCGAGGGGGAGAAAAAAAGCAAGAATGCTGTTCTGTTAGATTACTTCAGTATTTCTTTTCAACACATGCATTATTTATAATATGATCTATTTTTCTTTATAATTAAGGGGTCTGCATAATATGGGTATTTTTCTTTATAATAAAGGGATATGATCTATACAGTAACATCCTGTCCTAAGGCAAGCACATAACAAAGCACAGTTAACTGGAAGAACAGCTCCAAAGATTATCTTTGCTCCTTGCAGAATACCTCTGGGTAAGAATGCACCCTGAACCGATTATGATTCTCCATTATAAAGTTTAATTTCTTCCTAAAGGAAATGCAATTATCATGTTTCCTTCTGCTTTTTTAAACCTACCTCTTGATACTCCCCTAAAGGAGTCAGATACTGCAGGATCAGTCTTTGCTCTATGGCAGGGGTCAAGGGACAGAGGTTATAATTTGTGCCAATCACCCAAGGAGACATCTCAGACCAGCTGCTGTTAGACAGTTCAACAAACATCCTTTCTGATTCAGAAGAGAAGCCGAGTTTTTGTTTTGCTTTCCGGAAATTCTCTTTTTCGTGTTGCTTCCCTGATTTTTTTGTAGCAGAATTTACCCGACTACTTGTCTTGTGATTTGAGTCAAGGTTAAATGAAATCTCCATGTCCCCTGTCACTTCCTCCTGCTCACCATCCACAGCCATCTCCCCATAATCCATGTCCACAGCTTCTTCATCGAGAGGCAGCAAGGGGTCGGATGGCACTTTTCGAGGACTAGGACGCTTATTTTCATGTTTTGTATTCATTTCAATGACTTGCAGCTCTCGTAAACGTTGAAGGACAAATGCCACCTTTCATAAAGAGTTGAACATGCGTCATTTTAACATAGTTCTACTATACTGAAATCAGTTTGCCCAAAGAAACTCAAACCCATTATGATTATGCCGTTCACCTTCCCAAAAGGAAACATAACAGGAGTAGCAAAACAAAAACACCAAAACCTGGTGTTAATTTCAAGTGTTAAAATTTTTAAATACACAAGCTTTGCAAACTTAAGGTCCCTTATTAATATTCTAATACTGTGAAGGAGAACAGGAAACTGGAGTCGGGGAAAAATTCTCTTGCAAAACCAAACATACCGATATATGAATCCACTTACAAAGAAGGACATTTCTAAAATTTGCTGTAGAACACTAATATGAAATATTACTACAGGTTTTTTTTTACAATCATTGTGAGAAGGCTTCAGGGGCGAAATAAAAAGCTTACGGCTTTCTGCTCCAATCACACTGTCCAATACTTGTCTACAATATGTTATGGATATTTCCTGTTTACCAGTTGGGAATTCTCATCTCTATAGTTGGCAGCAATATCTTGATTCTCCATGGCACCTCCAAGCAATCCAGTTGCAAATGTCCTTAAAGGCTGATCAGCTTCTCGTGCCCACTTGAAGAGATTCTCAACAATGCCTTCCTAGAATAAAGGGGAGATAAGAGAGGAGTATTTAGGCAAGTTAAATTCTTCAGGCCCCTTCCAACTTTATTATTATTAATATAACCTACTCACATATAAGCTCCATAATCACTTTTCAGATTGAAAAAGCAAATGAAGTTATTGATATGATCAACATTTAAAGTAATGAATGCATATTCAGAATGATTTTTTAAGCTGTAGTTTCCTTTAAATTTTTTTGGAGTAAAACTTCCTACTAAAAAAGGCATTTGTTAAACTGGACAGCAACATAATTTTTCATCAAAATTGCTGCTGTCAACCATGAAGAAGAGTCTGGCAGCGTACTGGAGTTTTTAAAGCACATACAATTCTTCTGCATGTTGGCATATAATTCAGAAACTCAGTGCAAAAATAGTTCTATTCTGACTACCTACTGCAAACTGTATTGGGGACTGTGTGGTCATGGAAATTTACAGATCACACAGAAGATACACTCAATGCATTCAGATGCCAGGTAAAGCCAAAAATTCTTGGTCATAGTATCAGCTGCAATGTGGATGGTCAGTATGGTAAACCACTATAATCCATTTATTCCTACCTGTTCGTCTCCTCACGAAAACAAACAAATAAAAAAGGAAAGCTTAGCGCATTGTGCCCAACTGCAGCTCTTCTATAACTAACGAAAAGCAACTGAAACACTAATCCTAGCAACTCTTGGCATATCAATACCATTCAATAGAAAACTGTGCCTTGATGCCTGCAAATATCAACTCTCAGAGAATATAAGAAATATAAAACTATGGTGGTACAGTGGTTAGAATGCAGTGTTGCAGGCTAACTCACTGCTTACTCCAGGAGTTCAATTCAGAGAGGCTCAAGGTCGATTCAGCCTTCCGTCCTTCCGCGGTCGGTAAAAGGAGGACCCAGATTGTTGGGGGCAATATGCTGGCTCTGTAAACCGCTAGAGAGTTCTGTAAAGCACTATGAAGCGATATATTTTATATGTATGAATTTGAATGTACATAAATATGAACACAACTAAGAAATATAGAACTATTTTATTATTTATTTATATGTCTTATTTATTAACAGCCTATTTCCCTGGGAGAAGGGCTCTGGGCAGTTTATATGCATCTACCGTATGTATGGAATGAGGGCAACTGTAGATTGCTGTTGGGCATCCCAAGCAGATATTTACAGTGCAGGTTTTTTATTTTATTGTTTTTACTGTTTTATGATTATTTTATAGATATTGGTTTTATTGTTGCTATAAGATGCCGAGTATTACTTAAGAAGGGTGGCCACATAAACCTTTTAAATAAATGAACAAAAGTTTAGCCTTCAAAATAAAAGTCACTATCATCTGAGTCAGTTAACTGATATACTGTCTAACTGTGGCAGAAGGCAAGTTCTCAGCTATCAGGAATTCATTCTTCCTACCAGCCGCCCAAACCTGTCAGAGCAGAGTCTACTAAGATCTGCACCATGTTGCTTCTAGGTCTGTCTTCCTATCTCCCATACCTGTTCTGAACCAGCCTGCTACCGGCCTTGCAGAAAGGCAACCCCTGTACAAACGGCAGAGGCTGGAGAGCGTCTGAAGCTGGAAGGCGTCTGCCAAGATTTATTACACAAACAACAGAACAAGAAACAAAACACTGGAACTGTGATCCTCAAATGGAGCGGTTGCTTTCAGCAACCAGCCCTTCCCCAAACACTCCCTTTATTAGAGTTCAGGGCGTGGCCTCCCTGTGCCTCCTTCCGAGGAGTCCCACAGCCTTTCTCTGCTTGTTCCTGCTTGACTGCCTCCTGCGTCGGGCGTCCTTGAACAGGGCCAGCTGTGGGTCATCATCATCCGCACTGTCGGGCTCGCGCAGCTGAGAAGAGGGCCCTGGCTGGGGGCTCTGCGAAGCCTCCAAGCCATCATCAGCAAGTTCGTCTTCAACACCCTCCTCCTCCCCCTCGTCTGAGTCATCCAAGCCGGCTGCCGGACCCACAGGCTGGCCCTGAATCACAACAATACCTTCTCCTGAAAGACAACAGCAGTTTCCAGACCAGGCATAATGTCCAACAGGAGTCGGCAGGCAGCTGTGTTCAGTGGTGGTTCTCTGCTTGTCATGACATAAGCATTTACCAGCTAAAAGAAGAAGAAAAGTTTTTAGGTTATTTCTGAAAGAAAGAAAAAAATTACATGCCAGATCTGCATGCCTTTCTACTTATGGGAAGAACGCCAGTCCAGCAGAGGCTGCATTTGAAGAAGGGGAAAAAAACCTGAATTTGACTATTCCTTTCTCCTACAATGTTTTATTCATAGGATCACTGACTCTCTGGAGCAAATAGTTTCATGACAGGGTATGCTGAGAAAAAGTTAAATTTGCAAAAATCAATCATAGTTCATGAGCCAAGAACTATTATTACTATTAGCAATTTTTTAAAAGTGGAATTGTTTAGGTTTACAGCTCCCCCACTAGCACTGTATAAATCTTGATAGCCTTAAATTACATAGAAACAAAAGATTACAATGCAATTCTAAGAGCATTTACTTAAAATTTAAGTATACTTTATTCAACTGTGCCACTTTTGCACAGGATTCTGCTGCATATATTACATATTTAAGTATAACAACCTATCCAGGCATTTGAATTCTTCAATACATTAGTCTTTATCTGTTTTTTTGGAAAATATAAGGTTCAAAATTAGAGCTTAAGTTCACTTGTCATTGTACATAAATTCTTTCATTTCATTTTCATTTCATTTCATTTATTGGATTTCTATACCGCCCTTCTCCCTAGGGACTCAGGGCGGTTCACAGGGCATATATAAATAACTGTACAAAAATTAAAAGAGAATTAAACCATGCCCAATTAAAATACAGCAATAGTAAAATAATAAAACCAATTAAAAACCCATATTCCCCTTCAGGCCAGACCAGCTAACTCAAACAAGTGGGTCTTCAACCCGCGACGGAAGGATCGGAGGTCCGATGCCATCCGGAGCTCAACCGGCAGTTGGTTCCATAGTGCCGGGGCACCCACAGAGAAGGCCCTCCCCCTGGGGGCCACCAGTCGACATTCCCTGACCGGAGGCACCCTGAGGAGGCCCTCTCTGTGGGCAGTTTATGTGGAATCTATTTCAATTTGAATAACCATCTTTAATTTGTAATTTCCTGGAAAATAAAGGAGGAGGCAAAAGGCCCTTCGGTAGACAGAGAGACAGACAGAGATAATAAGGAAAAGACTCTTTTATACTGCTTGCATCGTGATTTGAATAAATCAAGACTTAGGCAAATTTTATACTAAGTTTTGGAAATTACATTCCTCTTTTAGCAGAAAATGAATCTAAAACAAAATGAACCCCTTAACACACCTTTAGCATCTTGGCAAAAAAAAATAAGTAAGTAACAAGTTAGTAGCTACCAGTTGCCAAGTAGAAATCTATACATAAACTCAAAGGGCAAACCTACTGCATTCATGAAATCATCATTCTTGAAAAGAATCCTCAGCAAGTGTCCAAGCATACATTTTGGGTCTGCTCGACCTGTAAACAGACAGACAACAGTAATCAATTAATAAACCACACTCTCTGGCAAAACTAAGTAGAAACAATGCCAAGAAAACAAAACAAACGTGTAAAACGTTAGCTAACTGAAGTTAAATATGATTAATTGAATATCTTGGCAATTGAAAAATTTCCACCCACAAATCAATGGAAGTGAAATACTGGCATTGGATTTAGGTAAAATTTGTATTGACAAAAATATGTAATTATAATTTAATTTTATAAACCTATTTGACTAAAACAAGCCTTCTAATCTAAACTGTTGGCCAATAACTGTTAAGTAGCTTGTCTTAATGAAAGGTCCAGTATGTCCAGGAAAAAAAAGAGCATTAAAATAGTTTTGCGATCAGCTTATTCTTTTCATGTTTCTTACTTTTTAAAATTATACACTGTCCAAAATCTAATGGAATTGGGCAGCCTTCTAAATTAGATAGATATATAGAGAGACTCGCGTCATACACCTATGGTTATTCAACATTTATAACATACATAAGAACCTCTTATAAGTTTTAAATAACGTTTGACGTGTGGACAAGTTATTTTTTTTGCTAGGTGAAAAAATTACAATACAGTTGCATAATCTGTACTGTACAATTATAATATAGTTGTACAATTTGTGATTGTACAACTGTATCTTAAATTATAGACAGACACATTAATTAGTTGAAAAATCACCTTCTATTTGTTTTATAAGAGCAGATTTTTCACTTTTTTATTCCAGGCCTCCCATAAAGCATTTAAAGTCAGTTTCCAAGTATTTCCAAGTACTGCAACGCTCTCTACATGGGGCTGCCCTTGGGGACCACCCGGAGGCTTCAGGTGGTGCATAATGCAGCCGCACGGGTTGTGATGGGGGTTTCCCAATACTCCCATGTAACACCTCTGCTCCGTGAACTGCATTGGCTTCCAGTTGCCCTCTGGGTGAGATTCAAGGTGCTGGTGATGACCTATAAAGCCCTAAATGGCTTGGGTCTGGGATATCTGAGGGAACACCTGCTGCCGGCATCAAGCTCCCTTCGTCCTGTGCGCTCCCACAGGGAGGGTCTTCTCAGGGTATCGCCAGTAAAAGATTCCCGGCGGACAATACCCAGGGGGAGGGCCTTCTCTGTGGGTGCGCCTGCCCTCTGGAATCAGCTGCCTATAGAACTTAGGACTGCCCCTGACCTTCGCTCATTCCGCCGGGACCTGAAGACCTGGCTCTTTGAGCTCTCTGGCCTGGTCTGAGCATATTAATTGGGATTTTAACTGTTTTTAACTGGGGTTTTATTGCAAGGTTTATATAATTCTTTTTAATTGATTTTAAGTTTTGTAATTGTTGTATCTGTTTTTTTTTAAACCCTGTGAACCGCCCTGAGTCCTACGGGAGAAGGGCAGTATATAAATTGAATAAATAAATAAAATAAATTTTTAATTTGTTTAAAGATATTTCTCTAGAATATTTTAAGCAGCAAGGAGAATTACAGAAACTCCAAAAAGAAGTTTAGTTGCATGCTGTTGTTAACATAACTGTTATTATGTTGATTTAGAGAAATCACCCACAAAGGGACCAGACTACCTTCCCCTGCGACTAATCTGTCTATCCTACCAGATGGGAGGCATGTTCGGTCTCCCTTTTCCGAAATGTTGCCATCTACCAGGACCTTGGAAGTGTGCCTTCTTCATGTCTGCCCCTACCTTATGGAACACCCTCCCCCAGATGATTTGGCTGCCTCCCCCCCCCCCACTTTCAGCCTTCCGAAAGGTCATCAAGGCCTGGCTTTTTATCCAGGCACTTGGGTAGATTGATGGCATTTAGGACTGGTTGCTGGAGGATTCCCAGATGAATGAAGCACCATGGTTTATTTTATAGCTTTGCACTGGTTCTGTGGTTTTATTGTTGTTGTGAGCCATCTAGAGTTGTGCTTTAAGATGGGCAACCATACAAATCTTTAAAATAAATAAATATTTTTTAGACTTCAAAGTAAAAGCAGTTATAAGCTGAATCAATTAACTGGTAGATTTTCAACATTTATCTGGGAGAACCAGAGAGAGTGTTATTGAATAAGCCATATACTATTTGCTTTCATTAAAATATATACAAGCAACAATTTCTGAAAAGACATGTGATATGAGTCTAAAATGCAAGAACAGCACATAAATATTCTGATGCTTTACCTCCATGGTTTTATTTTGTCCTTTTATTTAAAAAACACCAGGTAAATTCATGTATGTGCTGTTACACATACTTATAACCATTCATTTAGGAACCATCTGAAGTTATGACAGTACTGAAAAAGTGACTTATAACTAATCTTCATACTTATGACTGTTGTAGCATCCCTGTGGTCAGTGATTGCAATCAGGTGCTTGGCAACCACCTCACCTTTACAATGGTTGCAGAGTCCCAGAGTCACAACTGCCATTTGTGACCTTCTTAAGTAACTTCCAAAAAACATAAGTCAATGGGGAAGCTGACAGGAGAGGTCGCGAATCACAATATGTCTTGCTTAATGAACAGTGTTTCACTTATTGACTATAGCAAAAACAAAGATTTTAAAATCAGGTGTGGTGATGTAATGCGTCGCTTACCAACTGCATCACTTAATAATAAATTTTCCACTCCTAATTGTTATTGAAGGTTGAGGATTATCTGTATGACTCATGGCTTGATGTCTTAATGTGGTGCCCAAGTACGCTGATGATACCCAACTTTTCTTTTCGACCCCAAACCACCCCAGTGATGCCCTCAACGTGATGTCCCGTTGCCTGGAGGCGGTTCGGGTCTGGATGGGGAGGAACAGACTTCAACTCAACCCCGACAAGACTGAGTGGCTTTGCATACCTGCATCCCGGGTTATTTCGGATATTCCATCTCTCTCGATGGGGGGTGAACTATTACCCCCCGTAGATAGGGCTCGCAACTTGGGAGTCCTCCTAGATTCACGGCTCACTCTGGAAGACCACATAGGGGCTGTGACTAGGGGGGCCTTCGCCCAGGTTCGCCTGGTGCGCCAGTTGCGGCCCTATCTAGACCAGGATGACTTATGCACGGTCACTCACGCGCTTGTGACCTCTCGTCTAGACTACTGCAACGCTCTCTACATGGGGCTGCCCTTGAGGACCACCCGGAGGCTCCAACTGGTACAGAATGCAGCCGCGAGAGTTGTGTTGGGAGTCTCCCGATACTCCCATGTCACACCTCTGCTCCGTGAGCTGCATTGGTTGCCAGTTGTCTTCCGGGTGAGATTCAAGGTACTAGTAATGGTGTTTAAGGCCCTACATGGCATGGGTCCGGAGTACCTTAGGGAACACCTGCTGCCGGCATCAACTTCCCTTCACCCTGTGCGTTCCCACAGAGAGGGCCTCCTCAGGGTGCCACCGATCAGAGAATGCCGATTGGTGGCCCCCAGGGGGATATCCTTCTCTGTGGGCGCCCCGGAGCTATGGAATCAGTTACCGGTTGAGCTCCGGATGGCGCCCGATCTTCGCTCCTTCCGTCGTGACCTAAAGACATTCTTATTCGAACAAGCCGGCCTGGCCTGATGGGGGATGGGTGGGGTTTTTTATTGTTATTTTAATATTTGTATTTACTGTTTTTAGTGGGCATATATTTAATCCTTTTTTTAACTTTTGTAACTCTGTATTTTTTATGCTTGCCCTGTTCACCGTCCTGAGTCCTTCGGGAGAAGGGTGGTATATAAATAAAATTATTATTATTATTATTATTATTATTATTATTATTAAATAGTATCAGTTACTTTACATGGATTGTTTAAAGGCAGTAAGCCATAATTTTACATATTTTTTTGTCTTACTATCTGCAACTGTGGCTGAGAAGGTGTGAAATGTGCCTCAGGTTTATTTATGGTTTTCTTGCTTAGCCCATTTTAAAAAAAAAAACAACCTCTACCAATCCTCTAGTCAATTCAGAGAGAGACAAAAGAGAAGTACTAAAAAGAGACTATGATAATTTGCTCCTTCGTAGGATTCTGATTGGCTAAAAAATATGGCTTAAGGTGATGTATAAGCATAGATAAATGCTTTCTTCTCAGTTTACCGGGATGCCTATCATCAAATGGATCTGGATCCCGTTTGCGATACTCTTCTGTCTCCTTTTCAATCAATTCTGACATTCTAGAAATAGAAAAACACACAAGTAATTTGCATTTCCCTTTTTAAAAAGTTGCTCTTTTAATATTTGAATTGTTAAAATTAGAAAACCATGACTAGCCAAGATTCTAGTTGGACTACATATGATCAAGACATTACAGGTAGTCCTTGTTGAAATGACCATTTGAAGTTATGATGGTGCTGAACAAGGAGGTCTTACTCCTTGTAGTTATGGCCATTGCAGCATTCCCAAGGACACATGATTTGAGCTCTTGGCAAATGGCTCACAATTATAGCCGCCCAGACTTTGCTTGATGGTGAAATCGGTGGCATGCAAATTTCATTAATTATTACAGTTGCAGTGCATTGCAGTGACATGATTGCTATTTGAGATTTTCACAGACATCTTCTGACTAGCAGAGTCAATGGGGAAGCCAACAGGTCCTAAATGGAAATCATGTGACCGCAGAACGTTGCAACTATGCAGGATTCACCTAACAATGGCAATTGGGACTGCCACAGCTGCTATTATGCTAAGATGGTCAAGTGGCACCCAACTTTATGATCACATCGTTCAGGGATGGAGTTGCTGGTCCCAATTACCATAGTTAAAGTGAGCACTATCTGTATTTAACATTTCAGCAAAAAGAGGAGACAAGCAATATCCTCTCTAGTTAATTCATCTATCTAAAAACGTGCTTGAAAGGTCCATGAACTACATAATTTATTTACACTGTTAACCATTTAATGCCATCTTTGCTACTGATGAGACTGCTAAGATAGGAACTGTGAGGCTTTGAGGCAATTCTCAGGCCAAAGACAGCCATATAGTAAACAAACAATAAACATACAGCTTCACAACTTCCAAATACAACCCCAAATCTCCATTAATTTGGAAAAGTGGAAGGAAGAAGCCACTCATTTAAACCCTAAGGCTGAAAGAGAATTTACATCTCCTCACTGTGGTGGGTAATCAACTCATGAGTATGGCTTCATTCCTGTTCACGATACAATTTGTTTTTCCAACAAGCTGAGTCTGAGTCTTCTGCTGTGTAATTAAAAAATGAATTAAGCTATGAAGTGTCAAAAATCTGGTATTTACTGCCAAATCTTGGACGTGAGAGCTTGATAGCAAATACTACTAGGAGGAGCAAGTAAACTAGTCCATTGTTTTCCTGTTCTTTTCTAATACTGTCACACTGCTCAACACTTGTGTTATTAGGCTATAATATGCGAATCACTTGATAAGGCTGTTTCGAGACTTCCTGAGATCCTCAGACCATGTATTTCCATGCTCAGAAGATACTTCTGCACAACCAGCAAATCTACCCATCTTATCAAATGATGTGCACAAGCCTAGTAAACAGAATGTAAAAACTAAATTATATAAAATTTACCTATGACTAAACCCTACTGAGATTTGCTCCTGAACGGTGCTATTTCCATAACATATTCCACGTAATTACACTTGATTATACCTACCGGGTAAGAAGAGGAACCATGTCTTGACCACTGCCGTGATCTTTCTCCCATTGCTCTAGCAAAGCGGTGAGTTCAGCCTTGGAATCTACCAGCTCAGAACATGAAGTCATGACTCACTCTAAGCAAAAGAGAGAAGCAATTAAGATGAGATGAAAACACCCTCAAATCTTATTGCATTCATTTTCACAAAAAACATTAAGATTTCAAAGGCCACGTACTTTTTATAAAAACAACTGAAAGTGGGGAAGCTAAGACATACATTTTAAAAATATTTTTTGTATGGACTCATCACAAAGATCTTCAGCATGTTATGTTTTCAAAACAGTATTCTCCTCTTCTATAAGACAATAATTCTATTTAATTTTATTTACATTAACTAAAATAAAAAGCAGCTAATATGATTACCCTCCAATCATATTTGTAATCAATTCTCCTTCTCCCATATTAAAAATTACAACTAATTACAACTTTCAGGAGTCTCTGTGGGCCCTGATCTCTAATCCTAAAGTGTCAGATTATACAGTTTTGGCTTATAAACTGCACTGGCTTTGATTCCATCAGGCTCAAAAACAAAGGGCTAATTGCTCTTTTTAATCTCTCCACTCCAACCCCAACCCTTAATTCCCTCAGCACAAAAGATTTTAGAGATTTCATCCATTGGAAGTGTTCAGCCCATAGTAAGTTATCTGGACCAAGAAAAACATTTTTCCTCTGGAAATGAGGAATATTTTGCCCAACATAGGAAACTGGACAAAGAGAAACTCATTAGAACACCTGCTAATTTGTACAGATAGGTGGGGATGACTCTATCTTTTAAAATGTTTTATTTTTTAAACAAATATTTCAACAAAACGGCCCCAGGAACAAAGCTATCACCAGGATTCAAAAAATTTCTCAGGCCCATCAAATGAGAAAGTAGGACTAATGGATTAAAATAAATCTATACTCCATGTAGTTAATTATTCATATAACCATATAAAGGAAGTTGTAAATATATGAGTAATTAGTTTAACAAACCTCCCTCTGTTTTGACTGGCAAAACTAAAAAAAAAAATCAATACAGAGATTCAAGTCAGACCTTTGTTTGGGACTGAAAATCACATTTACTTGGATGAAAGCCAGTGTTAAATAAGATAAGGCAAAATGGGCAAGTTCTCATCACAAATGTAAGTATTATGTGGATTTTTGGAGTCCACCCCCCATTTAAACAAAAGTATGTCACTTTTATAGTGTACATTGCAGCTTTTGTCTGTCAAAGTTTGGAAACCATATTCTGTGGTGTGACAGGAAGGGTCATCCAGGGTCACAAAAACCCATCACTTTTATAAACAGTTCTGATCCTCTATGCCTATTTCAAATGCTCATACACACTGATGTAAAATGCCAAAAATATGACTAAAATCGAGAACCTTACTCACAAAACCTTAAGTAAGGGGAACAAATTGAGAACAGAAAGAATGGACACATAATTTGGGAAGACTGGGGTTTGAGCCCTCCTAGTGGCGCAAAAGGAAAGGCATTTTTGCTCATGTAATAGGATCCCTCCTAACAACCTACCATAAATCAGTGCTTAAACCTAAAATTCCATGTAAATCACCCATGAATTTCTCAACTTTCAGCAAGGGAAACAATAAAAGGCCTAAAATGTCTATCTGTAACTAGTTACTTTTAAACTAACAATGATTATTTCTTACAAACGGTGTTAAGATGGAGAGATAGTGTGCAGAAATGTCTGTTTCCAAAACATTATTTAACAGGGGAAATTCTTACCTCCTCAGTGGTCCAAGGTTTTTCTAGCAGAGCATGAATCAAATTATATTTTTATTATAAACTGGTAAGAGAGTTGGGGAATCAGTCTATGACAAATAAGAAAGTAGCACACTGAATGGAAAAAGAGTCCTATTCAAGAGTTACTTTGAGTAGGATTCAGTATGTATGTAATAATTATTACAAAGACTTTTGAACACTGGAGCTTTTAATTTAATTTAATTTTAATTTATTAATATTTCTATACTGCCCTTCTCCCGAAGGACTCAGGGCGGTGTACAGGGCAAGAATAAAACAAGAGTTACAAAAATTAAAAGATAATTAAATACATGCCCATAAAAACAGTTGATACATTAATAAAAACCCCAATAAAATGATAATAAAAAACCCCACCAATCCCCCCTCAGGCCAGGCCGGCTTGTTCGAACAGGTGTTTTCAGATCGCGGCGAAAGGAGCGGAGATCGGGCGCCGTCCGGAGCTCAACCGGTAACTGGTTCCATAGCTCCGGGGCGCCCACAGAGAAAGATCTCCCCCTGGGGGCCACCAATCTACATTCTCTGACCGGTGGCACCCTGAGGAGTCCTTCTCTGTGGGAACGCACAGGGCGGAGGGAAGTTGACGCCGGCAGCAGGTGTTCCCTAAGGTACTCCGGACCCCTGCCATGTAGGGCTTTAAACACCATTACTAGTACCTTGAATCTCACCCGGAAGACAACTGGCAACCAATGCAGCTCACGGAGCAGAGGTGTGACATGGGAGTATCGGGAAACTCCCAACACAACTCTCGCGGCTGCATTCTGTGCCAGTTGGAGCTTCCGGGTGGTCCTCAAGGGCAGCCCCATGTAGAGAGCGTTGCAGTAGTCTATTCGAGAGGTCACGAGCGCGTGAGTGACCGTGCATAGATCAACCCGGCTTAGATAGGGCCGCAACTGGCGCACCAGGCGAACCTGGGCGAAAGCCCCCCTAGTCACGGCTCCTATGTGGTCTTCCAGAGTGAGCCGTGAATCTAGGAGGACTCCCAAGTTGCGAGCCCTATCTACGGGGGGTAATAATTCACCCCCCATAGCGAGAGGTGGAATGTCCGAATAAACCTGGGATGAAGGTATGCAAAGCCACTCGGTCTTGTCGGGGTTGAGTTGAAGTCTGTTCCTCCCCATCCAGACCCGAACCGCCTCCAGGCAACGGGACATCACGGTGAGGGCATCACTGGGGTGGTTTGGGGTCGAAAAGAAAAGTTGGGTATCATCAGCATACTGATGACACCCAACTCCAAAACCACGAATGATCTCACCCAGCGGTTTCATATAGATGTTGAACAGGAGAGGCGAGAGGACCGACCCCTGAGGAACTCCACAAATGAGAGACCTCGCGGTCGACCTCTGCCCTCCTACCAACACCGACTGCGAGCGTCCCCGGAGATAGGAGGAGAACCACTGTAAAACCGTGCCTCCCACTCCCAATCCCCTGAGACGCCGCAGCAGGATACCATGGTCGATGGTATCGAAAGCCGCTGAGAGGTCTAATAGGACCAGAACAGAGGAATGCCCCCTGTCCTGAGCCCTCCAGAGATCATTCACCAGCGCGACCAATGCCGTCTCCGTGCTGTACCCGGGCCTGAAGCCCGATTGGTACAGGTCTAGATAATCCGCTTCATCCAGGACCAGAGGGAGCTGATGTGCCACCACACTCTCAACAACCTTCGCAAGAAAGCGAAGGTTGGAGACAGGACGAAAGTTGTTCAATACAGCTGGGTCCAAGGCAGGCTTCTTGAGGAGGGGCCTCACCACCGCCTCTTTCAAGACGGCGGGGAAGCTGCCCTCACTCAAAGAAGCCGATATAACTGCCTGGAACCAGCTGCGTGTCCTCTCCCGGGCTGCATAGACCAGCCAGGAAGGGCACGGGTCCAATAAACAAGTGGTGGTGCTCAGCCTCCCCATGATCCTGTCCACTTCCTCCGGAGTCACAGAATCAAACTCCTCCCAGGTGACATCGACAAGACCGCCCGTGTCCTGCTCGACAGACTCTGCCCAGTCAGAGTCCAAACCGGTCCGAATCCGAGCGATTTTGTCCGACAGATGCTGGTTAAACTCCTCGGCACGACCCTGCAAGGGTTCCTCCCTCACCTCCTGATTCAGGAGGGAGCGAGTCACCCTAAACAGGGCGGCCGGGCGATTATCCGCGGACGTGATAAGGGTGGCGAAGTGGTTAGACCTCGCCTCCCTCATCGCAGCGAGATAAGACCTAGTATAGGTTCTTAACCGCAATCGGTCGGATTCGGATCGGCTGGATCTCCAACCGCTCTCTAGGCTTAACCCAGTGTACATTGCAATTAAATAATAATAATACCTGCATTTTTTCATAACTATGAACAGTCTCATCAAAGGATTAGAACCATACAACTATAGGCCAGCTCTACAACAAAGCACGATGCTTACAATCCCACATGGCTGGCAAATCATCTAACTACTGAATATTTGGAAACTAACATAGCAATGATTACCTGATACTGTTTATTACAAGGCAATTCCTCTCCTATACAGGTAAATAGATAGATGAGGCAGAACACCACATTTGAACTCAGCTTGTTTTGTATGAAGCTCCAATTAAGAATCAGGTAGGCAGTTTAAGGGGGTTTCTGTATCTAACACCACTACTAGCCACCTAAAAAATGACTGTAGCTAGAGTGCTCTCCAACATCTCTTGTTAATCTACCTACAATACTGGATTTCTTCTTGGAAAGATCAACGTTAGCCTCATTCACTTGTGTTTTTATTTACATTTAGATGACATTACTGAAGTGGTGCTGCTTTTAAGTGTTGAGAATTTCAGCAGGTTTAGGATGTAGCAGTCAGAGTGCTCTGAACACATCTTTTCCCAGAATTAAAGGTAAAGGTAAAGGTTCCCCCAAACATGCGTGCTAGTCGTTTCCGACTCTAGGGGCCGGTGCTCATCTCCGTTTCAAAGCCAAGTCCGAGGACGTCTCCGTGGTCATGTGGCCGGCATGACTAGACGCCAAAGGCGCATGGAACGCTGTTACCTTCCCACCGTAGTGGTCCCTATTTTTCTACTTGCATTTTTATATGCTTTCGAACTGCTAGGTTGGCAGAAGCTGGGACGAGTAACAGGCACTCACTCTGCTACGCGGCACTCGGGATTTGACCCACCAAACTGCCGACCTTCTGATCAACAAGCTCAGCGTCCATATCCCATTCTTCAGGGCGTAGCCATTTCAACCACATTAATAACTAATTTGCTTCAACCCCTAATTCAAAATACTGGCCTTTAAAATCTTGACGTACCTTGGATCAGATTGTCTCAAGCAGCACCTCTTTCTTTACAAGCCTATTTTGCTACCCCATCATCACACAGAGACCCTTCCCATCTGAGTGAGTACAGATACCTGACAGGTATTTTGACTGAATAACTTAGGCTATGCTCCTTAAAGCACTCTGCACACTAACCTCTTTTGACACGTCGCCAAAGCTTTGGAAGAAAAACTTGATTTACACTGACTTACAAAATCTATATTCACTGTGATATTTGTTTTTTTATTTATCATATTTTTTAAAAAAAACCTCCATCTCACTCATAGAGGGAGATATTGAGAGTGTGTATATTCATTCTATTTTTCTTTGGATTTTATCACATCATTTTTGGAAAAAAAATAATATTAGCAGAGCCTAGCAAGAAAAACAGCTTTAGTATAAGAAAGAAACTATGCCAATGAGTGAGTAAATAATCTGGACCACTCAATTATAACCATATAGTTTTCAAGTCTCCAGATGTGGGAAGTGTTTTATATATAGTACATATATACCTTTGTATATTTGGGAGTAACTTTTTCCAAGACTGGATCTTGGGCCTGCCATCATCAACGGAGTACATTTAGAGCAAAAGCCCGTTTGAACTTATTGCTCAAACTAAAGAACCATAGTTACCCAGGGTCCCTAACTCCATTACTCAAGGTTTATAAGGCTAAGGTTACGACAATGCTCTTGTATGGAGCAGAAATTTGGGGTCTTTATTCAACCACAGTTTTAGAACAAACACAGTCCCGGCATCTGAGATGTATTTTGGGTGTAGATCCAAGAACATCTGCTGCAGCAGTTAGAGCTGAATTGGGAATTCATACAATTCAGGCATTAACTAAAATTACAGCTTATAACTACTGGTGGAAAGTTAATGAAATGGAGACTGATAGACTCCCCAAATTATGCCTACTAGAACAAATAAAACTACAATCACAAATCTCCTGGATCACCAAACTAACAAATTTTGTAAGAAGCTGTGGCCTTCCTGTTTCTTGCGTAACAGGAGAACAATCTAAAAAAAGAGTTGCCCAAAGAATTAAGGATATAGAAGCACAAACTGATATAGCTATCCTTAGTAAGGTGGGTAACTTGAAATGGCTGAGTAAATACAAATGTACTTTTCAAGTGGACAGTTATTTGAAGTTACAACTCCCAAAACATCTTAGGGAGATATTTACGAGAGCGAGATTCGAACAGCTTGACACAATGGTCAGATATGGGAGATTTCATGCTATACCGTACAATGAGCGTCTCTGCATTTGCGGAGCGGCAGAGGTAGAGGACCTGGCTCACATCCTATTTGACTGTTGTCTGTATAAGAGGGTGAGAGACAGGTATCTTGGTCTATATACCAAACGAATGACCCATTGGGATCCCCATATCAAAATAACTTATCTTATGTCCGGTCAGAACTTGAAAATAACATTTAACGTAGCACAGTATTTAAACAAAATGATCCGGTTAAGATCTGCATATGTGGGACTGATTGGGGTAGATTGCAAGGGCGACTCCGAAATATAATGTTATCATATTTTATCTATATCTTAAATTTGTATTTTATTACTATTTCATCTTAAATTGTATTTTATTTTAATTCCATTTTAAATTGTATTTTATCAAATTCCATTTTGGATTGCTTTTATCAAGTTTTGGTGACGGTTTATTGCTGGAACTTTGCACTTTGATATGGCCCAAGGGCTAATCAATAAAGTTGTTGTTGCTTGTTGTTACATAGTCTTACTTTGGTATATTCATATATCTCCAGTTTTTCTTCACTTTTAGGCACCGATCAGATGTACATGCTGATAGTAAATATAAAGCAAAGTGAATGATGTCATAAAACATTTCATAGGACTATTCTTGTTAGATGTAGGAGAAAGGACTTCTGGTTCTCTTGTATGATCTTGACAAACCTCATATTCAAAAATTTTCCATATAGATTCATAGCTGTGTATGTAACTGACACAACATATTGTAAACAGCAATCTGCATTTTTTTAAAAAACTTTTCTCATTTGCAACTTGCTCCCCACTTCATAAGCAAAGACCAAAATTCTGTCTACTCCAAAGATCCCCAGATTGTCGGCGGTAAACTCCTGGAAAATTGCAAGTAAACTTGAGAGGAGCACAAAAGCCAAGTCACAAGACCATGCGGTCAGGACAGGTGCTCAAAGTGGGCGACAGTGAAGATCCGCACCCAAGGTCAGCAGCAGTACCAGGGCCCAAAAGTGTGGTTAGGAGCTCTATGGACACAAATACATTGGGGGGGAATGATCAATGGAGGAAAGCACAGAGGGTCAAAGTTAAAAGGTAAAGGTTCCCCCGCACATGCATGCTAGTCGTTTCCGACTCTAGGGGCCGGTGCTCATCTCCGTTTCAAAGCCAAAGAGCCAGCGCTTGTCCGAGGACGTCTCCGTGGTCATGTGGCCGGCATGACTAGACGCCAAAGGCGCACGGAACGCTGTTACCTTCCCACCATAGTGGTCCCTATTTTTCTACTTGCATTTTTACGTGCTTTCGAACTGCTAGGTTGGCAGAAGCTGGGACGAGTAACAGGCGCTCACTCTGTTACGCGGCACTCGGGATTCGACCCGCCAAACTGCCGACCTTCTGATCGACAAGCTCAGCGCCCTAACCCACTGAGCCACCGCGTCAGGAGCTCTATGGACACAAATACATTGGGGGAAATGATCGATGGAGGAAAGCACAGAGGGTCAAGGTTAGGAGGAGGCAAACAGACAGGCATGCTGAGAGCTGAGCCTAAAGCCATAACCGCAACATTGGAGCTGAGGACTGTCTATATAGGCTGGATGTAAGAGGGCAGAGCAGGAAAACCTGGACTGCAAAAGACAAGAGCTTCCCTCTGGTCTCCGACAATCCATTCAGATAGGTTGCCCTGTTCCACTTAAACAGCAGAAGAAACACGACACAGCCAGTCCTCGGCTTACAATAGTTCATCTACTGACCATTCAAAGTTAAAGCAACACTGGAAAAAGTGACTTATGAACGTTTCTCACTTAGGAACGTTGCAGCATCCCCACAGTCACGTGATCAAAATGCAGACGCTTGGCAACTGACTCATATTTATGACGGTTGCAGTGTCCCGTGTGTGTGTGTGTGTCGTGTGATCACCTTCTGTAACTTTCTGACAAGCAAAGTCAATGGGGAAGCCAGATTAACTTAACAGCCAACTTACTAACTTAACAACTGCAGTGGTTCACAACTGTGGCAAGACAGGTTGTAAAATGAGGCAAAACTCACTTATCTATATCGCTTAGCAACAGAAATCTTGGGCTCAGTTGTAATTCTAAGTTGAGGACTACATGTCCTCAAATGGAAAGGAAGCCAAATTGAGTTGCTGGTTTTATAAGCCAAAGTGAGACTGGTGATCCCCTTCGAACTTTGCAATCTCTAGACCAGGGGTAGGCAACCTCGGCTCTTTTATGACTGGTGGACTTCAACTCCCAGAATTCCTGAGCCAGCATATTCTGAGAGTTGAAATCCACGAGTCATAAAAGAGCCGAGGTTGCCTACCCCTGCCCTAGACAAAGCTGGATCATAATCAAAATATGGTCTGACAGCAGAAGTCTTGTTTTATTGTTATGACAGCCAATTCTATCCCAGGAGTTTCCAAGCTAGTTTCCATCAGAAACTAGGTTTCTCTCTCCAATCTGGCATTCTCAGCATGATCTTTCCTTCTTGGAGGGTCACACCTGGGTGACCTGCATGCCAGCTCTTGGGAACGGGTTTCCAAAGCTCCATCTACAACATCCAAAGCCATGTAAGAACTCAGTCCTTCCTTTTCTGGACAAGTTGGCAGTGGAACCAAATTCTGGCAGGACTCCAGTTTTAAGTATAAAGGTAAAAGGTAAAGGTTCCCCTGCACATGCGTGCTAGTCGTTTCCGACTCTAGGGGCCGGTGCTCATCTCCGTTTCAAAGCCGAAGAGCCAGCGCTTGTCCAAGGACGTCTCCATGGTCATGTGGCTGGCATAACTAGATGCCAAAGGCGCACGGAACGCTGTTACCTTCCCACCATAGTGGTCCCTATATTTCTACTTGCATTTTTACGTACTTTCGAACTGCTAGGTTGGCAGAAGCTGGGACAAGTCACAGGCGCTCACTCTGCTACGCGGCACTCGGGATTCGACCCGCCAAACTGCCGACCTTCTGATCGACAAGCTCAGCATCCTAACCCACTAAGCCACCGCGTCCCTTTAAGTATATAAGGGAATAAATAATTGAATAAGGAATCTTTTCAATACTAAACTCAGGAGTAGCGCTTTTTTGTTCATTAGGATGGTTCGAACAAATTAATGTATCATTTTAGGGGATTATGATACCACAACATTTGAGAATCCTAATCTGACCCATCATGTTTCCATGGTGAAAAGCCCTCAAGTAACGTATGATAGCCTTTCCCAGCAACTGCTATTGAAACATAAATTGCTTCTGATATTGAAATTAACAATACGTCCATTGCAGCTTTTGACAGCTTTAACCTTCTCAAAAGTCTGCAATCTCCTTCAAAATGATCTGGGTTGGTAGCTATTTTTTCATCAACCACATATTTCTAGGTAGGAAAGCATGGTGATGAATAACTTGGCAAGAGATCTGATGAAACATAATAAAGTAGCAGTAAAAACATACCAACCAAGGCTCAGAAATATATGATGCATCACAAGGAAAAAGAGGGAATTTTAACTTACAAGATTTGATCACTGGAATAACATAAAAGTTTAATGAATCATCTTATTGTTTCTTCTAAAAATATTCATATGCATACAGCATTTTAAAAATATATTTCTAAAGGAGTTCACTTAAACGGCAAACAAGGAATTTCTCACCCATATGGGTGGTATGTGTCTTCCTCAATCTTGGGTCCTCTACCAGAGCCTGGGAGTTTGAGGGTCCTGCACATTATCTTAGCTATTCTTAGCACTGAACTCTTTAAGACCAAGGGTTTTCAACCAGTGGTATGGGTACCACCTGTGTTACATTGGCACCTGGCAGGTGGTACGCGACCATCCTAGAAAAGTGGTAGCGGGGGAGGGGAATGAGCTGAACCGATGGCAGGACCGCACAATCCTGAGCGAGAGATGGCTGGAGCTGCAGGGCTGTCAGGGCTCAGCGGAAGCACCAGGATCAGCGCCAGACTCCAGCTGGAGCTCGGCGCTGATTCTGGCGCTTCTGAGCCCAGAAGAAGCGCCGATCAGCTGGAATGTTGCAGCATCTTCAGGGTCTTGTGATTTACATTCAGATGCTTGGCAACTGATTCATATTTATGACGGTTACAGTGTCCCAGGGTCATGTGAAGTGACCAAAACCTGCTGCAACCACCCAGCAGATGGGGGTGGGGAATAAAAACAAAACACCCCCCACCCCACCCCCGCTGCCAATCCTCAACAGAAATGCTCACAACAATGAAAACCTCGGACAGGAGGAAGAGTGCCCCCCCCCAGCAGGCGGGCAGATGTCTTGCTTAGCTGTGGCTTGGGGGGCACTTTTTTCAGTGCCATTGTAACTTCAAACAGTCACTAAGCGAACTGTTGTAAGTCAAGGACTACCTGTACTTCATCACTTTTTTCCTCTCTTTTTTTTGGTCATCAAGTTTTTGACACCTTGCTAGGCAACTGGTGGTACTCGGATGTTGCCATATTCTAAAAGTGGTACAAAGGGTGAAAAAGTTGAAAAGCCCTGTTTTAGACAGATAAATCTAATGATGTTTCTGGGATCTGTTGGAGCCACAGCATCTAGTGATGGTTAGGACCACTTTGGCCTTTACTATCCGCATCCTCTCTAGTTCTTTCTTCAGGCTGTGGTACTTCTCCAGCTTGTCATTTGGCATCAGTTCACCTATCATCACTGCCATCTTCTGATCTTTGTCTACTACCATGATGTCTGGTTACCTGGCCAATGCCTACTTGTTCGTCTAGATCTAGAAGTCCCACAGGATCTTAGCCCTGATATTCTCCACAATCCTATGAGGAATCTCCCATCTGAACTTGGGAGGATCTAGCCCATACACTGTGCAGATGCTCCTGTACACAATGCCAACTTGGTTGCGCTGTTCATTGTATGATGTTCCTGCCTGCATGTCTGAGTCTGCCTTTGAGGCCTCTCTGAATAATCTGCCACAGGTCTTGCCTATTGTGGTAGACCCTTGCTTCTATGGATCTGGTGCCAAGTACCTATTCTTGTGTTGCTGTGATCAGTGCCTCAGTGCTGTCTTTTAGTCTAGCGCATGGGTCGGCAGCCCACGTCTCTGGAGCCGCATGTGGCTCTTTCAGCCTTCTCCTGCGGCTCCCAGTTTGCAGAGAGAGAGAGAGACAGAGTGAGGCACTTGCCCTTCTCTCTCTCTCTCTCTCTCTCTCTCTCTCTGTGTGTGTGTGTGTGTGTGTGTGTGTGTGTGTGTGTAACTCACGCTGTTCTTGGAGAAGCTGACAAGCTATTGGGTGGGGCTCCTGCCTTTGCTGCGTCTCCACAGGAAGCAGGAAACAGGAAGCACCAGGAAGCAGGAAGAGAGCCAACCCAATAAGAATGTGTGTCAGTTTGTCCGAGAGCAACGTGAAGCCAGCTTGCCAGGTGAGCAGAAGATCGGAGAAGGGGGGGGGGGGAGAGAGAGAGAGAGAGAGAGAGAGAGAGAGAGAGAGAGAGAGAGAAGGGAAGTGCAAGTGCCTCTCTCTGTGTCTCTCTCACACACACTCTCGCACACACACACAACACCCAAACACACTGAGTAGGGGAAGAGGACTGGCAGACCAAGGGCAGAAAGAGAGAGGGAGGGAGAGAAAGGGAGCGAGAGAGAACGGAAGCGCAACTGCCTCTCTCTCTCTCTCACACACACACACACAAAACAAACTGAGTGGGGGAAGAGGACTGGCAGACCAAGGGAAGAAAGAGGGAGAGAGAGAGAGAGAAGGGAAGCGCAAGTGCCTCTGTCTCTCAATCTCTCTCTCTCTCTCTCTCTCACACACACACACACACACACACACACACACTGAATGGGGGGAGATGACTGGCAGACCAAGGGAAGAAAGAGAGAGGGAGGGAGGGGGAGAGAGAATGAATATGAATATGAATATATGTGGTTGTCCTTACTGGACTTTTAGTAATGAACATTTAATGAAATATTTTGATTTTTTTTTTAATTAAGAGGTGAGGTATGGGGATAATTACCTTGTATTTAAAGATGGTAGATAAGCTACTAAAATTGTTTTTACTGTTGGGATGAAGGAGAAAGGGGTTTTTCCCCCTTTCTCCTGTCCTTTTTGTTCCCCCGCAATTTTTTCTTTTCCATTTTTCTGTTTGTAGTTTTTATAGTTTGCACCGGCTTTTTATTTCATAAATACGAGGACTCCTCAAACAGACATTTGAGTATTTTATTTGAAAGTAACCTTTGACCTAGCGTCTTTTTTTTGGAGTTCAAAATGCTTTTGTTGCATGCAGAAATAAAAATTTGTTTTCTTTGTAGCAGTTCATTGATTTCGTAAATGAAGCACACTATTGTTTTTTTATACATAGCATAAAGGTAAAAAACAATATATGCAGTGTTATTTTCATTTCAGATGTCAAAAGGGTTTTGCGGCTCCCAGTGTTTTCTTTTCAGTGGGAAACGGGTCCAAGTGGCTCTTTGAGTGTTTTAGGTTGCCTACCCCTGGTCTAGCCCCTTCCAGCCACTGGTAGAATTTCCCAATGGTAGCCACCTCAGTTATCTGACTATGGTACATCCCATGTAGGGTCTTTGTAGACTTGCCATGTCTTCTACTGGCATTCTCTCAGCAGCTCATCTTTGAGTGCCATTGTACTGTTGTACTCCCACATGCTCTGGGTTTTGTCCAGGACAATGGCGTTGACACTCATTAGACCCCACCACCCTCTTTCCAATTGGTATACAGTCTCTGGGTTTTGGACTTGGGGTGGAAACTTCCATACATTGTGAAGAATTTCCAGGTTTTCACATTGGCAGTTTCCATGTCTTTCTTCGGCTATAAAGCAGGTTATCTGATGACTCGCAGGGCTTTGGGCTGATGGCAAAAAACTTGATTTTTCTAGCTCTTCAGGACCTGTCTTATCTTTCGGGGGTAGTTGGATGTTGCTGTCTTCCTTGCTTTTTCTCATAACGATTTCCATGCGACTGTGGGATATCTAGGCACTTGTGGCTGATCTATACATCTCTTATGTAGACCAACCAGTTTTAACTACCTTCTCTCTCTTGACTACCATCCGGCCATCTTCAGTCTGAATGACATACCAATGTCCTCACTTACCAGGTTTCCCTGAAAATAAGACCTGGTCCTATATTTTTTTTTGCCTCCAAAATAGGCATTAGGTCTTATTTTCAGGGAATGTCTTATTTTTTCCCCACTATCTCGCCTGCACTAACAACCCCATTCAACAGGAGCCCACATGGCCGCCACCAGCCCACCTCTGTAGCCGCTCATCACTGCTCGCGCGTGTTACCCCCAATGTCCGTTTTGCCAGCAGAGGCCTTCAGGAAAGGCCTCTGCAGATGGGTATGGAGCCCCAGGTGGATACCAGCATCACCCCCCAGCTTCGGTCTTCAGGAAAGGCCTCTTTAGATGAGAACAGAGCCCGGAGTTGATGTGCGTGTCACCCCCCCCCCGCCCCCAGCCTCCATTTCGGCAACCCAGGGCTCTGTTCTCAGCTGCAGAGGCCTTTCCTGAAGGCCTCTGCCAGCGAAATGGAGGCCGGGGGCGATGTGCATAAGTGGAGGCAAGTAGCCATAGAAGTGGGCCAGCAGCAGCCACACAAGCTCCTGCTGGACAGAGCTATTGGTGCCACCACAAGGCGAGGCAGGTGTCTGGGCATGGGAGGAGTTAAGGGGTGCGGGGTGCATGGGGCAGCTCCACCCCCTCCACCATCTGCCTCACCTCACCTCATTGTGCCAGATGGAATGGGCGAGCGGCCAGCTGCGCAGGCTCTTAACTGGGGCTTATTTTGGGGGTAGGGCTTATATTAGGCACACGCATAAAAATCAAGCTAGGGTTTATTTTCAGGATAGGTCTTATTTTCGGGAAAACATGGTAGATCCATGCCAGGTAGTTCAGCAAGTCAATGTCTTGTTCACTCTTAGCATACAGTTTGATATCATCCATATAGAGCAGTGACTGATGGTACTTCCACTCTTGAGCTTATATCCATATTGAGTCCTCATCATTATCTGGCTAAGGGTTCAAGCCTATGCAGAATAATAGCAGGGACAGTACATCAGCTTGGTATACTTGATAGCCACTTGTGTGAGCTTCTTGAGTTGATGTATAATATTGTCTTTCATAGTTCCATTGAATTCTTGTGAAAGGTCCTTATGTCTGTTGACTTTGCATAGCACCAAACATTCACAGCATTGAGTCGTAGGCTTCCTAGTAATCAATACAGGCTGTGCTCAAATTGATCTATGTAGACCTTGAGTCTTGAGTGACTGCTCAATCTATGAACAACTGGAGTTTTGAGCCTCTGATGTTGTTCTCAATGTGTGTGTACATATTGCGCAATGATCTAGATCAGAGTTCCCCAATCTTTTGCAGTTGGTGTCCCAGAGCGGGGGGAGAGGAAAAAGAAGGGATGATTTTGTGGGAGGGGTAAACACATGTGCATGCACACGTGCATGCACAAACACCCACTGCAAAGAGGGGGGCTGTGTCACATGAGTGGGGCTGCGAGCGCCCACAACGCTTGCGGAAATGTGAGTGCTTGTGCATGGGCCCACAAATACCCATGATGCTCACGGTGACGCTTGTGAGAATGGGGCCGAGAGTGGGGCTGCAAAAGTCTGTGGTGTTCATGCAAGTGGAATTGCAAACACCTGCAACACTTGTGGTGATACTTGCATGAGTGGGGCTACGCATGCACGCACATATGTGCACACTGGCCAGCCACTCACGCGGCCCAGTGGCCAATACGCCACAGCCCAGTAGTGGGCTGCAGACCACAGTTTGTGGACCCTGATCTAGATAAAGAACCTTGTTGTAAACTATACTACCATGTTTCCCCGAAAATAAGATCCAACCTTACTTTTTTTTTGGTCTCCAAAATAGGCAATATATCTTATTTTCAGGGGATGTATTTTTTCCTGACATCTGCCTTGCCTCGTGGTGGTGGCACCAACAACCCCGTCCACCAGGCCACACGGCCTGCCATGCCATGCCACCACTATGAGGTGAGGTGGGGGGAGAGGGCTGGAGCTGCCCCAAGTGCCCCATAGGCACCCAAACACTTTTCCCCTGAATGGTGATCTGATGGAGACTAGGAGCTCCATCTGCTTGCAAATGGGGTGCTTGGAGACGGAGCTAATTGCTCCTTTTCAAAGTGCCCCATTCGCAAACAGACAAAGCTTCCAGTCCCCGTCACATCTCCGTTCAGGGGGAAAGTATTTGGGCACCTATGGGGCGCTTGGGAACTGAGCAAATTGCTTTGTTCTCAAGACCTCATAGATGCCCAAACACTTCCCCTCCCCGCCAGTGCCTCCAAATGTGGACTTACCTGCTCTGCACCAAGGGGCTAGTGGGCTGCAGCTACTGCCAGATACTATCGGGCCCCTGTACGCTCACTCCCACTTGTGTTAGCCAGGCCCACCCACCCTCAGGCATATTTTGGGGGTAGGGCTTATATTAGGCCCATCCCCCGAAATCAGGCTGAGGCTAATTTTTGGTGTGGGTCTTATTTCCAGGAAAACACTAAATATTTCCTTTTTGTCTTTGTAAAAGGATCTTTTGCTTCTCCAACTAAAATAGTCACAAAACAGTCAATCAAGAACCTGATTGATTATCCTTGTTTCCAATGTATGACAGATTTTGAAGGGAGGAAGTAAATCCAATTGCTATGTTGGCCCATCAGTTTGGTTAAATTATTTAACTGGTTATACTATATGTAATTAAAGTAACTGGTATAGCTGAAAATGTACTGTACAGTTGCAAGAAAAAGTATGTGAACCCTTTGGGATTATGTGGAGTTTTGCATGAATTGGCCATAAAATGCGCTCTAAACGTCATGTAAGTCACAACAATAGAAAAACACAGTCTGCTTAAAATAATACTACACAAACATTAGCTGTTGTCATGTTTTAATTGCACATAAGATGGAAACATTCACAGTGCAGGGTGGAAAAAGTATGTGAACCTTTGGACTTAATAACTGGTTGACCCTCCTTTGGCAGCAATAACCTCAACCAAACGTTTCCTGTAGTTGCAGATCAGACCTGCACAATGATCTGAAGTAATTTTGGACCACTCCTCTTCACAAAACTGTTTCAGTGTAGCAATATTCTTGGGATGTCTGGTGTGAATCGCTCTCTTAAGGTCATGCCACAGCATTTCAATCGGGTTGAGGTCAGGACTCTGACTGGGCCACTCCAGAAGGCATATTCTGTTTTGTTGAAGCCATTGTTTTGTTGAATTACTTGTATGCTTTGGGTCATTGTCCTGATAAACTCTGGAATTCATTTTCCCATCAATGACAACAATCCGTCCAGGCCCTGAGGCAGCAAAGCAGCCCCAAACCATGATGCTCCCTCCGCCATGTTTTACAGTGGGGATGAGGTTTTGATGTTGGTGTGCTGTGCCTTTTTTTCTCCACACATAGTGTTGTGTGTTTTTCCCAAACAACTCAATTTTGGTTTCATCTGTCCACAGTATATTTTGCCAGTAGTGCTGTGGAACATCCAGGTGCTGTTTTGCAAACTGCAAACGTGCTGCAATATTTTTTTTGGACAGCAATGGCTTCCTCCGTGGTGTCCTCCCATGTACTCCATTCTTGTTTAATGTTTTCCTTATTGTAGATGTGTCAACAAAAATGATAGCATGTGCCAGAGATTTCTGTAGGTCTTTAGCTGACACTCTAGGATTCTTCTTTACCTCATTAAGCATTATGCGCTGTGCTCTTGCAGTCATTTTTACAGGACTACCACGCCTAGGGAGAGTAGCAACAGTGCTAAACTTTCTCCATTTGTAGACAGTCTGTCTTACCGTGGACACATGAACATTAAGGCTTTTGGAGATACTTTTGTAGCCCTTTCCAGCTTCATGCAAGTCAACAATTCTTGATCGTAGGTCTTCTGAGAGCTCTTTTCTGCGAGGCATGGTTCACATCAGACAGTGCTTCTTGAGACCAGTAAACCCAAAACAGGTGTGTGTTTTTAAAGGGCAGGACAGCTGTCAGCAACACATCCAATATCATCACACTGATTGGAGTCAAGGTTGGCTCACTCCTTGCTCCAATTAGCTCTTGGAGAAGTCATTAGACTAGGGATTCACATACTTTTTCCACCCTGCACTGTGAATGTTTACATGTTATGTTCAATTAAAACATGACAACAGCTAATGTTTGTGTAGTATTATTTTAAGCAGACTGTGTTTTTCTATTGTTGTGACTTACATGACGTTTAGAGCGCATTTTATGGCGAATTCATGCAAAACTCCACGTAATCCCAAAGGGTTCACATACTTTTTCTTGCAACTGTATCTCAGCAAGAACCAAGTTTCAAATGCCTGTACAACAAAATCATCTCACACACACATTAATATAAATATAAAGCCTATAAAGGTAGTCCTTCACTAACAGCTTATTTAGTGACCATTCAAAGTTACAGCAACACAGAAAAAAGTGACTTATGACCATTTTTCATTTATGACTGTTGCAGCATCCCCAAGGTCATGTGATCAAAATTTGGATGCTTGGCAAATCGGTTCATACTTATGATGGTTGCAGTGTCCTGGGGTCATGTGATTACTTTTTGCAACTTTTTGAACAGCAGAATCAATGGGGAATGCAGATTCACTTAACAACCGTGTTACTAACTTAACAACTGCAGTGATTCACTTAACAACTGTGGTAAAATATTGCTACAATACCAAAGCACTGCACCAAACTGAAGAAAGCTCCACTTATGTGACCTAACAAGATGAAATTGCAAATCACTGTATTATTTCAAGCATTCAATTCTATTCATTCTTCTCAAAGAATTTCGCCAATTAAGGACACTGTAGGGAGATGCACTAACCAGGTTAGGTGGTAATAAGTTGACCAAAAACAGGACAGAAAAGGCAATGGAAAAAGGTTATAGGATAAATGGAAAGATTTTGAGATAAATTTGTCCCACAAGATACAGGCTTCCAATTCATGATCATTTCCTTCTATGCTATTTTCTCAATTGTCCAATTGCATTTTCACACAAAGCTATTGATTCTATGAGAAATATAGTGTAAATGGTACAAATTTGCATTTTTCCCTTAAAAAACAAGAACTGGCTTTAGAGGACAAATTTAATTGGGGGAAGAAAGGGCAGGGAAGTGGGAAGAGAGGAAGATGAGAGTTCACTTCCACACATGACCATTATAGATGTATGACTGAAGGTGCCATTTAGTCGACTAAGGAAAACAAAACCAAAAAACTCTTAACACCATTTGACCCAGCTACCACTGATAAACTAGGAGTAAGGGAGTTATACGTTTTTTTTAAAGAAATCCATCCCTTTCAAATATTAATCATTTAATATTACCAAGTAGATAGGGATTGGTCCAACGGTTTTCAATAGTTCTCAATGAACTATAAAGAACAAACCAAAAGTTCACCAAAAGAGGCAATCACAGACACAGATCCAGCAGTAGCAACAGCGGTGTAAAGCTGATATTTAGGCAAACTTCTGGCCAAAACCAGCATAATTTTCTTCTGGATAACAGAATTACTCTTACTCATTATTATAGAACAGGAAGGCAAATAAACGTATGAATACAAGTAGTTAAATCAATGAACTGAATGGTTTGACCTCCAGGAAAACGGGATCTAAGGCAGAGGGCTGCAATTCATTCCATCACCTCAGAAACCTTGGCAGTAGTTTATTTATTAGATTTTTATCCCACCTTTATTATTTTTTATAAATAACTCAAGGCAGTGAACTATCTAATACTCTTTCCTCTTCCTATTTTCCCCTCAGCAACAACCCTGTAATGTGGGTTGGGCTGAAAGAGAGTGACTGGCTCAAAGTCACCCAGCCGGCTTTCATGCCTAAGGTGGAACTAGAACTCAGAATCTCCTGGTTTCTAGGCCAACAGTTTAATCATTATTTCTCCATACACACTAATTTGGTTCATGATATTGAAAGCATACAAGAAATAAACAATTCTGTTTCTAGGAAGAACTTACCTTTAAAGCCCTACATGGCCTAGGCCCGGGATATTTGCAGGACCGTCTGCTGCCGGGAACGACTTCCCATCGCCCAGTGCGCTCACACAGAGAGGGCCTCCTCAGGGTGCCGTCGGCCAGACAAAGTCGGCTGGCGACCCCCAAGGGGAGGGCCTTCTCTGTGGGAGCGCCAGCCCTATGAAACCAACTTCCCCTTGAGCTCCGGATGGCCCCGGATCTCCGGTCCTTTCGCCGCGGCCTTAAAACATTCCTTTTTCATCAGGCTGACCTGGACTGACCACAGGGTTTTTTAAAATGTTTTTTTTAATTTTTAATTGTTCAGTTTAACTTATTTATTGGGTCTATTTAATTTCTTTTAACTTTTGTATTGTTGTTTTTATTGCTGTTAGCCGCCCTGAGTCCTTCGGGAGATAGGGCGGCATATAAGTCCCAAAAATAAATAAATAATAAATAAATAAATAGATTAAGACATGGGGCCTTTCCAGTGTCAATTTGCACTATCTGGTAGGGCTGTTTTGAATTCCCCTCCTCATATAGGGAAGGGTTGCAGGTGGCTATTCTTCAGCAAGAAAAATGAAATTTGCATATGCTGTTTTTGTCTATTTTTTTTCCAGGATTAAATTCTGATATCAAAAAATTCCTGAAACTATCATCTAAATCAAAATATGTTGAAGCAGAGAAAAAAATAGTGGGGGGAAAAAAAGACAATCCTCTGTCAAGGCAAAATCTTTCTGGAGATTTTACAGAAAAGCCACCAAGCCACACACTTCTAGTCCCCAGGGCTGACAGCTAAGGACCAAAGAAAGGGAAAATGTGAGGGTAAAACAAAGACAAAACTAAGCGGGATTCAAAAGAGGGAGAGGAAGAAAGAGAGGAAGAAAAAACTACAGTACAACCAGCTTTTTTCAAAGTCTGGTAGACTTTCACTTAAGCCTTTCCTCCATGTAGGGATGATTTATAGGGGTATCCAAGGTGAATCCTTCGATTTCAACAGAACAATCCTCATTCGGAAACAAACTCCCTTGTGGGTCAATGGGGCTTCTTCACACGACTGCATCAATAGTTTGTACTATGCATTTCTCTTCCTCATCTGCAAACAAGCACAAACTCCTTTCTTTCTACCCATCAGAAGTATCAAGCAGAAGGAGGAAGCGGGCTAATCACCAGCAGTTTCCCACCCTTATTCAGTGTAGCGGAGACCGGCCGGGTCATCCGCTTTCTTTCCTCCGCCAGCCCGCCTTCCACCCCATCCCCGTCCCGCAACTACTGAGGGGCACCTGGAAACACATGGAAGCGCTGCTCGGCTTAAGAACAGCCTCCGCGAACCGGGGTCCTCCAGGCGATCCCGGCCTGCGCCTGTCACCAGTCCCGGTTTGCCGGCCTGCTTCTCCCTTCGGCGAGCTCGTACGTACCTGCCCTCACTCGAGCCGCCACCGCCGCTGCCCTCTCGGCCTCCTCCCGGCCCCACGCACCGCGGCCCGGCGGCTGCTAGCACTATGGCGGGCACACACTTTGCTCGTCACCGCGGCAGAGAGCCTCGTCGCCCTCCCCCACCCCCACGCGCTGTTCGACCCAGAGCCGGAGACACATTAGGCGGCACGCGCACAGGCCCCAGGGAAATGTAGTCCGAGAAGTGCGCCTGCGTACCCTATCCACAGTTCATTTTCTCTCCTTTCGTCTCCGCAAAGGGCTTCGGGAATCGTAGTCTCTGCTTTCTGAAGCGTTTCTGTTTTCCTCCGCGGGAGGAGTTACTGGCTTCCTCTACGCCGCCAGAAAAGCGCGAAATGGCTGTTTTAGTGAGCCTACGGTCCCCGCAGGTTCGTAGTCATAAAGGAGAAACTGTTAAGTTTTGGATGGCATCAGAAATATTTTTTTTAAAACTCCAAGGACTTGTATAGGCCGAAGAGTGTTACTATAAGGGCAGTTCCAAATTTACATCGAATAAATCCAAGTTTGAAAAGAGCCTCACACTGCAAAAAATGAAGCACAACTTCTCAGTTAGCATGCCGACAGTGCAATTGACACGAATTTGCTGCAGAGATGAACTAATGCGTCTATATTTGCAATCCTTAATACAGAAAAGCAAAGTTCATTGATCTCGATTGGACTGACTTCTTGGTAAATAACATGCAGACTTCTATCTTACATCAAAAAAGTAAAGTCAGAATAATAATAATAATAATAATAATAATAATAATAATAATAATAATAATAATAATAATAATAATAATAATAATAATAATAATAGTTGGAAGGGATCTTGAAGATCATATAGTCCAACCCCACCCTGCTCAGGCCGGGAACTCTCAGACAAATAGCTATCCAGTCTCTTCATAAAAACTTCCAGTGTTGGAGCATTCGCAACTTCTGGAGGCAGATTGTTCCACTGATTAATTGTTTTAACTGTCAGGAAGTTTCTCCTTAGTTCTAGGTTGCTTCTCTCTTTGATTAGTTCCCATCCATTGCTTTTTGTCTTGCCTTCAGGTTCTTTGGAGAATAGTTTGACTCCCTCTTCTTTGTGGCATCATGGCAGAAGAAAAAAGTATAGTTCTCAATTTACACTGCTACAATTGAGACCAGAATTTCTGTTGCTAAGGAAAGCACTTGTTAATTGAATTGCCTCAATTGTACAACCTTTTTGCCATATCTGAATCACTGCAGTTGTTAAGTGAATTGTGGTTGTTAAGCAAATCTAGTTTCTCCCATTGATTTTGCCAGTTGGGAAGGTCACAAATGCTGGTCATGTGACCATGGGATGCTGCAACTGTCATAAATTGCAACCATGTGATTACAAGGGATGCTGCAACCACTGTAAGTGCCAGTAACTTCTTTTCAGTGCCATTGTAACAGTCATTAAGCAAACAGTCCTAAGTGAAGGACCACTAGATAAACATTGTGTTGCAGCTCAATATTTCTTCAGGTTCATAACTATTGCAAATAATTATAGCAGTAACATTGTACTGTTATATCTGAAAGTCCTCACACTGCTAAAGGATGAGGATTCAAAAGGCCATGCATTCATCTTATTAAAAGTTACAGTATCGAGTTGTCCAGCATCAATCATTCTCCTAAAGCAAGGGTGTTAAACTGGTGGACTGCAGGCCAGATGCGTCATGCGCAGGCCACGCCCACCCTGGCTCCGCAAAGGCAAAAAAGTCACGATATGTCACATGATGTGATCGAGTTTGACACCTGTGTCCTAGCGGATGTTTTAACATTACATCACACAATAGGTAGTTTGTTGCTTCCTTTCACATCGTTGCTGCACTGTCTAATCCCTATCACTCTGGCTGGAAAAATTCCCTTTAATGATGATTAAGTACAATTTCTACTTTATGTAGTATTGAGCTGTAACTTCTTCCAAGCATTATATCATTGTAAGAAACAAATACAGCTTCTTTTAAAACGAGTAATATGTGAAATTGCTACTGCATCTTCAGGCTTTTAGATTAAAGATATCACTCATGACCCTGGATAAGCCATCATAGCATCAGGTAATCCTTTCTATCTCTTAGTTTCAAAATCCACCCCTTCCCTTATCATTACAATCCTGGGTTACTTTAAACTTCACATACCAGTAGGTGTATTATGTGAAACAAGAATCAAGAAATTACTTATTTGTTTATATATCATAGTACCAAGACATCACTAATTTGTGTCCCCCCCAATTTAAGGTTGTAACATCTATTACCTACAATACCACTATTAACCAGCCTAATGATAGGACTACTTTGGGGGTGTTTTAGGGTAAAAGAATATATTGTTTGTTTGTTTTACAACATTTATATACCACCCCAGTAAATAAAGACTTTGATCTATACTGGATTATTCACAGAATTAAAACCATAAATTCCTATAAGTCATAATAAAATGTTAATGAGTAACAATAATAATATTAATTACTGCAACAAAAAAAATCCCATTGGTCACTTGGTCGTTATCTTCAGAGATAGTTCCATGTATACCATATTGTAATAGTCCAGAAGAATAGTTATCAAGCCATGAATTACTGTCATCAGGGTTTCCTGGTCCAGGTAGGGTGATAATTATGATATCAACTGAAGATGGGCAAAGTCCCCCTCCCCCGGCTTTTACTTATTGATTGAACAAGGGGACATTCAAGTTACAGATCAACTCCTTCATGGCCAATATTAGTTAGAAAATATTTTTATGGAGGAGCAGCTACTCCATCTGGCTCGGGTTAGTGTCTAAATCTCTATCTCTCTATCCAATCTCTTGACACCAATTCAAGACACCAATTCAAGACTTCTATAACATTTCCAGACTGGCCTAAGGTGGCAATGTATCATCAATATACTTTATCCCAAACTAATGATCGATCACCTATTTGATATAGATGCTAAGGTACATTAGAAAAGGATCAAATCCTGTGATTGAAGCAATCAAGGACTCTCCCCGCATAACTATGGTACCAACTGAAATTTTCTATCCAGTGCCCTTAATTCCCAACACTTGCAGGGAACCTAGAAGGAGACAAGATGGGTATGAATTTAATAGGTGGCAGACTTCATGCTACAAAGACCCTATCTACTCCTTTTAAGTTCCACAAGATGAACAATTTATAGTGAAATAAATCACCTCTCTCACCTCACTTAACTCTGCCCAATTTGTATCCAAACTAGAGCAAATAGAAATGACTTATTTACATGCAAAATCATCTGGAAAGCCTTCAGGCATCTTTTGCCATCCTGAATAGAGCCACTAGGCAAGAATCTGTGGATGCAATAAACATGAGGAACTGATGCTTCACTCTTCACCTTTTGAGATACACCAGATCAGAAAACAGAAACTGCAAGGATTGCCAGGGTACTATTTCACTGCTGTAAACTATAATAGAATATTAAAATCCTGCCCTATGCCCCCTCTTATATCAAGCAGAATTAAGATGGGTGTCAATCTTCAAGGTATGTTAGCTCAGGAATCAGACTCCATAATGGTTATTAGAATTGTACTTTATTGTTGGAGGATATAATATAATTTTGAAAACTTCTGCTCGCTCTTATTCTAACTCGAATCAAGACTAGGTTATCTTATGTTTCTTTCTTTTACTTCTCTGGGCTAAGTTGATCTTTATTTAATATTTCGTCTGTTCCTCCTTCAAGGTTATTGTTGTACTTGTACTCTTGTACATTTGAGTAATTTGAGTTTCTTTCTCACACTTTCCCTTTTACCAAGACTGTCATTTTACCTCCCTTCACTATTCCTGCATTCCTTTCTCTAGGTTTTGTCCACATACCATTATATTCTCCAAGCAGTTCTAGAAGTATTTTTTCAGTTGGTGCTAAATCTTTATCAGAATCACTTCTAATAGCAAGATGCAAGAAATTTCAGTGTCTCCATCCCCCTAGTATTTCAGACATTTCAAATCAGTAGGAATAAAAAGGAGCAACAGAAATGTGCCTTATCTCCATGGTAAAACAAAATAATAGAAGGGGATATTTTTTGAGAGAAAGTATTAAAGGTTGCGTGGGAAAAAAATGGGATAATCAGTTTTCCAGGAATAAAAACAGGAACACCTTCATTTTTGCACATTTATACATGTGTTAATGTTAATCTATAAATCAGTTTCCTAATTTTTCCTAGACAAAAATTACATACACAAAGACACACAAAACCCCTGGAAGATATTACAGTATTTGGAAAGGTTTTTGTGATGAGGCAGCTGTCATGGTTCCGACAGATGGAACTCTTCAAAAGAACTTTGAGGCATTGTTTACCTTAAAGAATCTTTTATTCGAGAAGCATAATATCGGCACTACATAGTTGAAGCCAAAAACTGAATTCCCTCCCCTGGGCACAAAATAGCAAAGCACAATTCCATCCTCCAACTAACAGTTTAATAGAGCCCAGCAGATTGCGAAAGCCTCCTTTTCCCACACAGCCCACCTCCTCTCGCATTCAGTGAATTTTTTGGAGGTGTAGGTGCAGGGTTGTAGGATCCCACTCTGGTTCTTTTCCACTAGCACAGCTTCGACGGCCGCATCACTGGCATCGGCTTGAATTACAAAGGGCTTCCCTGGGCAGGGATGCTTTAAGACCAGTTCAACAGCAAATAGTTCTCAAAAGCGGTCTGACAGCTCATAGTCCATGCTAGTGGTTGGCCCAGATGCGGCTTTCCTCCCTCTTTGCCTGTTTTTAGTAATTCCATAAGGAGTAAAGCAATTTCGGCAAAGTAGAGGATGAATTGACGGTAGAAGTTGGCAAATCCTAGGAAGCTCTGGAGCTGTTTGTGAGTCTTCGGAGGCTGCCATTCAATTACGGCTTTCACTTTGGTCGGGTCCATTTCAATGCCCTCACCGGAAATTCTGTAGCCAAGAAAATCCAATCGGATCTGGTGAAACTCACACTTTGATAGTCTGACATAAAGTTCTTTAACACTTCTCTCACTAGTTTTATGTTGTCGGTCATATTTGTGCTGTATATCAGGATATCATCAAGATACACCAGAACCCCTTTGTATTTATTTATTATTTATTTATTATTTAAATTTATATACCGCCCTATTCCCGTAAGACTCAGGGCGGTTTACAGGGAAAATTAAAATACATAGCATACAAAATTAAAATCAATTAAAACTATTAAATTACAGTCCCTGAAGTTAAACTAAATGGTATAAATGGTCATCTAGGACATGATTAATCAACTGCATGAAGATAGCTGGGGGCCCCTGTAGTCCAAATGGCATGACTTATCGCTGCATCTCCTCCATTTCAAGGGGGACATAGGGTAGATTCTTGGTCGTGGGAGTTTGGCTCCCGGTAACAGATCGATGGAGCAATCATTGGGTCGGGGGGGGGCAGGTAGGACATTGTATTCTTTCTCACTAAATGCCTCCGTTAGGTCCCGGTATTCAGTGGGGGTGAATGGCTCGCGTGGTTGAGATAAGGCAGCCATGTGTGTTAGCTCATTAGGTGGGCTAAAGTCTCCCATAACGTCTGTTGAATTAAGGGGGGGCTTGGGTCCTATAGGTAACCTCACAGTCCTCATTCCCTTCTCCCACCAGATAAACGGCTTCTATTTGTCCAACCAGGCTAATCCTAGGAACACAGCCTCAGTCATTTTCAGAGCCACCAGGAAACGAATGAACCCCTAGTGCTCACCTATTTCTAACCGTAGGGGTTCAGTCAATTGTGTGACTAAAGTCCCTCCCATTAGGGAGCCATGGGTTTGCTCAAACCTCATGGGTTTGGAGAGCAGCCTTGCTCATATGCCCATTTTCAGGGCAAGTGACAAGCTAATAACACACCGGGAGCATCCAGAGTTGACTAGCACTTTTAAATCTACCTGTGCCCCTGTCTTAGGGATTATGAGTTTGTCAGGTAGTGAGAAAGGTGGCACGTATCGACTCACTCTCGGGTCATTTTCTCTTTCATCGTCGCTGTCGTAGGAGGGTAGGGTGGCTGCAGGTCCGGCTTGGGTCTCAGCATTCTTCTGTATGGGGGATGTGACTTGGGCAACGGGTTCCTGTGCGATATAGTTGGATTTCTCTTTTGTTGGCTGTTGGGCTGGTTTCTTTCTCACTGGTGGTCCTGGTCTATTCTGCTGCTGAGGGTAAGGGACCGGGCAATTCGCTGCTCGATGTCCCTGTTGTCCGCATCGGAAACACTTGATCAGTGGTCCTGCAGGTGGCCTGGGATTTTCAGTAACCGCAGCAGTTGGAGGTTTTTGGGAGGGTGGCTGCCACTTGAGTTGCTCTGGCCTTGACTCGGCTTCAGGTGGGGGTGGCTTCTTATAGTTGGTGAGCTGAAAGTCTAGCCTTACTGCTGCCTGGTACTATTCTTGCAGCTGATCAGGTACTGCTCAATAGATACAGGCCTGGGAAAGGTGGTCGTCTAGTCCCTCTTTGAAATGATGGACTAGGGATTGCTCGGGCCACCTCTCCATCTGATCGTCTATCTTGCGAAACCCTCATATTCCAGTGCAGGCCTTCTGGCTTGCTTTATCTTCTGGACTTGTTCCTCCACTTTGAGGGCAATGGATGGGTCCTCGAACCTCGCTCTCAGTCCTAGGAGGAAGAGATGGGGGTCCTCCAACTCGGGTGCTTGCTCATTATATAAGTTGTTCAGCCACTCCGATGCTTCCCCTTCCAAGCTGGACGCAACCATGTGGACCATAGCGGCTGGGTTTGGATAAAAATAGTCACAGTGGTTCAAGTGAGAACGCACCTGGTTGAAGAAAAAGATCAGCTTCTCCAGGTCCCCATCGAAGGTTGCTCTAAGAGGTGGCACCATCAATGGTTGCTGGGCTCCCCACTGTGGATGTTGCACCCCCAACTATTGCTGGCTTTCCCATGGCAGCTGCTGCATCCCCAGTGGCTGCAAGCCTCCCAATGGTTGCTGCACGCTCGGGGGCTGTTGCCACCCCCATGGCTGTTGCTGCATTGCCGGCGGCTGTGACATCCCCAATTACTGTACGACTCCCACCAGTCTCAGGGGCGGCTGTAGTGGTACCCCCAGTTGCTGTAGGCCTCCCAGTGGTTGCTGCATGAGCGGGGGCTGCTGCCATCCCCACTGCTGCTGGCTTGCAGGGGGTTGTGTCATCCCCAGTTGCTGTAGGCCGCCCTGTGGCCCCAGAGGGGGTTGTTTCTGGGTCCCCATTAGTTGCAGGCCCCTCAGCGGTTGCTGAATGTTCAGAGGTGGTGGCCAGCCCCACTGCTGCTGCTGTACTCCCAGCGGTTGCTGACCTCCTGGCAGCTGCATCAACCCTGGTTGTTGCAAGGCCACCATCTGCTGCTGCATATTCGGGGGCTGCAGCCACCCCCAGCTCGGCTGCTGCACCGGCAGAGGCTGCTGGCCCCCCACCTGTGGGGGCTGCGGTATCCTCCATTGCTGTATGGGTCCTGGACTGGGTGGTCTGTAAGTGTGTCAATCCAGGGATCGGCTGTCCCGGTGACGGCTCAGGCTCTTATTGGCAATCTGGGTTTTTGGAGGGGCAATGACTGGAGCTGTCTTTCCCCGTGGGGCTGGAGAGCCTGGTAGGTAGCTTCGAGGAAGGGGAGGCTGCCTGATCTGGACAGGTGGGACTGGGGGTTCCCCTTGTCAGGAGTTGGTGGCTGCCTCGCCGATCATCATGATCGCTCGCGTATGGGGAACAGGAAGGTTGCTCTCCACTTCTCATCTCTAGGTTCTCGAATCTTTCCACCAACTTCTCCACTGACTGACTGTGAGCTGTGGACAGGTACTTCCACTCACCCAGAGTCCTCAGCGGTAATCGATTTTGTGGCTCTCCACCAATCTGGGGAACGTGACCTGCGGGAATCCCCTCTTTGCAGTTCAGCCTCATTCGCCTTTGAAGCACTTGATGGTGGCAAGGCTGTCTCAAGGTGTCTGTAATCTTTACTGCAGGAAGCCGCGCCCACCCCATTGCCAGCAATGGCAAAACCATCCCGATACATTGCATGACGTCACGTGATGTCGCAAGTTTGACATGTCTGCTTTACTGGGTAAGGTCCACTCCGATGATCAGATCAGCTGTCCTTGCGGCTTGGGCTTTGCCCCCAACTGAGAGGCCTGGCAAAGTTCCTTCTCCACCGGCGTGCTGGCTGTTGCTTCCCTCTCTGGGGTAGCAGCTGCAGCCGGGGTGCTGGTGTCAGACGCTCTTTCCTTCTCCATGCTGAAATCTTCCCCGAATCTTTGTCGGTTATCCCTCAACTCTAGGGATAGCGACTGGGGCTCAGGACCCCAAGATAGTTCGGTAAAAGTTGGGAGGTTTTGGCTTAACGTCATGGTTCCGACAGATGAAACTCTTCAAAAGAACTGTGAGGCATTGTTAAATAAAAGAATTTTTTATTCAAGAAGCGTAATATCGGCACTACATAGTTGAAGCCAAAAACTGAATTCTCCTCCCCTTGGCACAAAGTAGCAAAGCACAATTCCCTCCTCCAGCTAACAGTCATAAGTCACGTTCCCCAATTAGCTTGAAACCTGGGCTCTTTCCACAGCTCTCCAGCCCGCCAAATTGTTATCAACTCTGGGCTCAGTAACCTCAGTTCCCACGGCTTAGTTTTTTGTTGTTATGACTAATTGGACTCTCATCCACATCCCCCCCTCCCAGCATCAATCAGCTCTAAAAGTGAAAGAGAAAAATGAATGCATTTCCATCTGTTGTCAAAGCAATAACACCCGATGTTAGCAGCATTGACATCAGCTTCCAGTACTTCCAAACATTTCCTTCCCCGTTGTGGTTTTCAGGTATATGCAAAATTATTTTCAAATCAAACCAAGTTAATCTTCTATATGGCAATAAGAAAATAGACTAGATGCTCTCCTCTGTCCCCCATTTTTCATTCTGTCAGGTGTGAATAACAGTTAACTGTTCCCTCAATTAGTCCATTAAATGTCATTTCACTGTATTAGTTTGTATTATGGTTTTAAAACTTTAGCTGGCTGCCTTGAGCGAGCAGGAAGACAAGGTATAATTTAATTAATATATGTACAGGAAGAAGGGTGAATGTTTATTTGCTTTAGAATTGAAGACTTCGTGCAAACCTGAAGGGGGGAAAAGGTACAGGTTGCTATAGCAATATTCTAGAGTTTCCAAATGTCTTGGAACTTCAAATATGATTTCATCTTTCTTTCCTCTAATATTTGCATGCAGTATTTTCACTCACTTTAAAGTAGGTAAATGAACTTCTTAACTTAATCTTCTGTACTCTGGATCATTTGGAACTATGCTATCATTCTCAAAGTTCAAGTCCACTGAAAAATTATCACCATGTATCACTAAGGACTTTAGTATCTGTTAAATGAACGTGATTCCAAGTCTCTAGATTTTTTTTTCAAGAAAAAATTCCATCCCAATTTCTGCAGAAATTGCATGATAAAATAGAAAGTCTGATTAAAGATTTGTAGAATATGTGCTTTAAAGAGATCTCATTATTCTTTAAATTTTCCTAATATTACCTAAGAAGGGTTTTCTTGGGAATTTTAGTTATCCAGCTTATCCAAGTAAACTAATCACTTCCATAGCAGGAATCTGAAACTTGCCTTATCTAACAAATGTGGATTCTGAAACACTTTCAAATATTGTACATCAAGGAATATCTGCTACTGATATGTTTTATTAATACAAAAACACAGAAGATTATACAATCATATATGACTACTTGTAATTTCTTATTCACTTCACATTTCTCAATCTTAGAAAGCAAAATTAATTTTTGCTGTTAGAACAATTTCTCAAGATGGTAAGTTTCATTTGTTTTTGGAACAGAGCAGCTTCTTAGGAGTTGCTGGCTTTTCTTTCAAGCATACAGTATATCTAAAAAATAATCTGTATAGTTCTGTGTGACATAATGTAGCCTTTAGAATGAGGAAGGAATGAACAAATCATTAAGGGGGGCTTTGCAGAAAAGAGAAGTCCTGAGAGGACTGTGTAAGAAAGAAACTCCAAATGACCCAAGCTTGATCTTGTTTAGTATAAAATTGGATAGAAACAAACTCTGGACAAGGTTTTCTACTCTACAATAATAAATAGAATTTTTAGAATCCCTATCTGCCATTTCATGCCCACGCCAATATAGCTTGAAAGGCTGTAAATCTGGCA
Organism: Vipera berus; assembly: GCF_964194415.1. Classification (NCBI taxonomy): domain Eukaryota; kingdom Metazoa; phylum Chordata; class Lepidosauria; order Squamata; family Viperidae; genus Vipera; species Vipera berus. The sequence continues at coordinate 221,149,311 of NC_138203.1, forward strand.
ATTTGGCCTGAAAATACATCACAGTTATATTTAAAAAGTAAATAATATTGAGTAGAATTCTTTATGGATAATAAATGGAATAGTAAATTAACTTTGAAATGTGTAAAAGTTTTATAGGATTATTATTTGCAAAATATTTCACAGAAAAATTCTATTTACCTTTACAGAAACATCTGATGATTCATGTTGATGATTTTGGCTCAACAATGATTCAGTGGTCCAAATGTTTTTTTCTACTGGTAAGTGAGTTTGCTTCATTGGATGAATCATCTGGTACAACCACCTTTTCTTCTTTAACAGTGTGTTTTATCACCAGATTCCATTCTGATGTCATAAACGAGGCAGGTATCCCCATGAAAGCACTTTTTTCTTTATTGGCCCTAGACAAGTAGTATGTAATAACTAAAAACAAAGTAATATGGTATGGATAGGCATTATTAATCACAGTTTTCTTAAAATATTATGCTGTGTGGAAATGAGATTTAGAGTATTTTTAGCTGAATTTACTGAATAATTTCTTCTGAATGCTCTCACTAGAGCTGTAAAAACTACGCTATACTCAATTTACAGAAAGTTTTATTATTATTGTTGTTCTACTTTGTTCTTGACTAGCAATAGGCAGAACAAGTTTTATCCTTGATTGTATTAATTAAATCTTAATGTTTGCCAGAATTATATCACAGTTTTTAATTAGTTGATTGGATTTTTGAGTGATCAAAGCAGGAGAGCAAATGGGTGTTTTTCATGAGAGATTGAAAAGAAAAATGATGAGGAAGAGAATGGAAGAGTCAAGGAGATGGAGATGGAGACTGCTTATTGGCTATTTCTGACTACTGCTGTTGATTGCCCATTGTGTGTGATTGGAGCATTGGTTGCTGCTGACCTAGTTGGAACAGTTTGGGGGGAACATAAAGGAAACTAGAATCTGAGAATAGAGAGAAAAATACAATAAGAGAGGAGTGGGTGGTTGGCAAGAGGAGAGTGCAGGAACACTAAGCAACATAGACAGTGAAGGAGGCTTTGTGAAGGTCTCTAAAATATGTGCAGTGTTAATCCCATTACATGAAGAGAACCCAAATTATATCTACTAGAAGTCCAAGCTATATTATTATTGAATAAGTTACAAGAGTTTGAGGAGAAAATGTCTGTACTCCAACATAACAGGGACAGTGAGAATTTTCTGGGTAAGACAGGGAAGAAGCAAACACATAAAGGACACAAATGGAATCATGTGTCCCAGGTAAGGATCTGGAGGTACTCAGAATCAATGGAACTCAGAAACTGATATTAAGCTCTTGGTCTAGAAAACAATCTATGGCTATCTGAGCAATTCTCACCAAACCTGACCTCACAGAATGGGTTGGAAGATACTCTATTTATGGCTTCCCAATTCAAACAGTTGTTACTGTGGGTGTCATACCATCAATAACAAAGTAAGTAGCAACAAATCCTTTATAATTAAGGACAGCAACAGAAATTAAAAGGAGTCCAGAACCCTATTTTCTTTATATTCCTCTAGGCAAAAACTCCAGTCAACTTGGTCCCAATGGCCAAGGAAGGACCAGGTTTTTAGTGATGTTCTGAAAGCCAGAAAATTGGGATCAACTGTACAGTATATTGGAGGGGAGATTGCTTCAGAGGGCAGGTACTGCAACAGTTGAGGCACATTTGCTGGATCTCGCCTCATAATGTTGCTCAAGAAAGGGACCTGAAACAAGTCCATCCTGTTAAGAGTTGTGGCATGAGCAGATGCTGTTGGGGATAGTGGTCCTGTGTCATGTAGTGTTTTAGAGGTGATAACCAGCATCTTGAATTTCACTATTGGTAGCTAGTGCAGCTCACGTTTTTTCGCCATACTAATGTGTGTGCAAATCTACCTGCATTCTGGACTAGTTGTAGTTTCTGGATTATCTTTTTTTTTATTGAAAGTTTTATAAAAGTTACAATATAAACCCAGCCCACCGCACCCTCCACCCTCCCCCTCCCTCACTTCCCAGAGTTGAATACAGGGTTACAAATAAAATAAACATAATCTAACTAACATTAACCAACTATATAAGTAACCAAGTTCTTAATGCACTTTAACTCCCTTTAAACTAAAAATACAGACCAAGTTAGAATATACAGTCATGCTCGAAATTGTTGGCACCCCAGAAATTTTTCCAGAAAATCAAGTATTTCTCACAGAAAAGTATTGCAGGAACACATGTTTTGCTATACACAGGTTTATTCCCTTTGTGTGTATTGGAACACAACAAAAAACTGTACATACCAATAACATAAACAAATAACATCCTTATTGTTAAACTAATCAAAAATTTCACTATAATAAACTATTAATAAAAATAACAATATAAAATCTATTCGTAAGCCAAATGAAACTTTTTAGTCCCATATTTATTCTGAATATAATCTATCCATCTTCTCCAAACCGAAATGTATCTTTCTTGTGAATGATCCTTCAAGTAAGCAGAGATCTTAGCCATTTCTGCTAAATTTGACACTTTAAGCATCCATTCTTCAATAGTAGGCAAACTATCCTTCTTCCAATATTGCCCTATCAATAACCTTGCAGCTGTTATCAAGTTCAACATCAAATTTCTTTAGTATCACAATCTATAATAATACTCAATAAGAACAATTGTGGAGAAAATTTTATCTTTCTCTTAAAAATCTTTTGAACATTCCACCAAATTTTGATCCAAAAAGCTTTAACATTTCTACAAGTCCACCAGATATGATAATAGGTAGCGTCCAAACTACCACATCTCCAACATTTGGGCTGTAAATTAGGATACATGCAAGACAATTTTTTAGGATCCAAATGTCATCTATAAAACATTTTATAAAAATTTTCTCTTAAATTTTGAGCCTGGGTAAATTTTACATTTCTAACCCAAATTACCTCCCATGTATCCAATAAGATTGGTTCTTGAATATTTTGAGCCCACTTCACCATACAATCTTTAACTAATTCCATTTCAGAGTCCAATTCTACTAAAGCATTGTATACTCTCTTTATATGTGCTCTATTTTGGTCTTTGATTTGTTTTACCAAATTTTCATCAGTTAATGTAATCCCAATTTTCTGATCTTTCATCCACCTCGTTTGTAACTGAGTATATTGAAACCAAGACTGTATGATATTTTCTTGTTTTAACTCATCCAATAACTTCAATTGCCAACCATTCCCTATCAATTTAAGTAATTCCTTATATGAAGTCGTGTCCAGGTTCACACCCATAGATACCCCCTCTATCGCGTGTCCAGGAATCCCCCAAATTGGTATTTTATCATTTAACTTATAATAATATTTTTTCCAGACACGCAATAAAGCACTTCTTAAGATATGAGATTTGAAAGCCTTATCAACTTTTTTTATCATAAATTAAATGCGCATGCTACCCATATAATAAGTCCCATCCCTCAAGATAAAGTTTCTGGATTATCTTCAAGCATGTTGCAGTAGTCTATCCAAGAGATGACTTAGATCAGGGATGTCAAACTCCCAGCGCGCGGGCCGGACACGTCATCCAGAAGCCGCGCCCACCCCATTGCCAGCAATGGCAAAAGCGTCCCGATACCTTGCACAAGGTCACATGATGTTGCGAGTTTGACATGTCTGACTTAGATGATTAATGGCAAGCAAAGCCTTTTGATGCAGAACAGAGGCAATTAGCAAACAAGACAAAGTTGTGTAAAGGCCCTAGTTACAGCTACTATCTGTTTGTCAAGTAGAAGCTATGACTCAAGGAGAACCACAGATTGCACACTGGCTCTGAATGGGGAAATACCACACCGCAAGAACCAAAAATGGAAAATTTCTCCCCACCGCAAGACCTGGCAGGCCCCAAACTCACAGCTATTTGACCTTGAGGGAGTTGAATTGAAACCTGTTCTTCCCTATCCAGACACCCATAGGCTCCATGCTCTAGCAACAATTCTTAACAACACCGCTTGCCAGCCAGGGACAGAGATAAAGCTGAGAATCATCAGTGCACTTATGATACAGCCCCCATTACAGACCGATGACTTTCTCCAGTGACTTCATGTAGAAGTGGAACAGAAGTAGAGAGAGCATAGAGTGCTTGCATTTCATGGTCCTAGATTACACTTCCTTCCCTGACCCTGACTGGAACCAGCCCCGCAGAAAGGAGGAGAACCAGTGTAGCTCCCAGCCTCCCAATTCCAACCCCTGGAGTAAGTCCAGGAAGAACAGTGTTTGATGGTATCAAAAATCTCAGGCAAGGAAATACAGAATGATTGCTTCCCCCCCCATTCTGAGCCTGCCACTTGGGTTCCATTGGGTAAAAGAAACTCAAGAACCGATTTGAAGAAGAAGCAGCACATTGTAGTCATAGAGTGATTCCCTGCTTCGAAGTATAATAAATGCTATAGTATAGTATGCAGGCTAGATATACATTGTAGAGGTGTGTTGTCATTCAAGCTGCAAAAACTTTTCAAGTACAGTGATAACTATCTCTGCCAGAAAGCATCTTGAATGGATCTCCAGAGACTATGAGCTGGGCTGGAAGAAAAAAGAAACGGAAAGCTTATGTAGTGTTTTTATTTTTCAACTTGATTGTTCCCCACATAAGACAGAATTGGGTCTTGGAAGCAAACAACTGACTACATAAATTTTGCTACCAAGAAAAGTTTCTGGACTACTGTATATTGCATTGGTTTTTAGATCTCATGAAGGCTGTAATTGACAAACACCTGAACAATTTCATTAAGAGTTTATTTAATTAAAGCAAGAGAGGAAAATGAAGCAAAAGCCTAGAAAAATACCATCAAGGACTAGGCCCAGCAGTGCAAGAGACAAAGGAAAAAGCATGAAGGAAAAATGACAGAAAAGGTTTCTGATTTGATTTATATATGTGAGTTGTGCGTTAACTGTTTCCAAAGCAAAGAATTCCTTCTTCAACAGGAATCACCCTATGCAACAAGTAACACTCATTATTATGCTGTTAAATACTGTTAAGTCCTTTTCTAAAAAAAATATATCACATAACTTGGCATTTAAGGAATATAGACCCTGTGGTTTTCCATATATTGTTAAATATCAGCTGACTATGTTCTTTTGTAGCTAAGATTTAGATTGTACAATAATAATGTTGAAAAGTGGAGCAAAAATGCAGAATGAATTATTTCATATATTTCCTATTTTTCAGAATAAAATCTTTCCAGAGTAGCTAACAACACATATCATTTTTATAAAATCCTGCCTTGCCTCAGTTAGTTTCTCTGCAGTAGTGTACCTGTGTGCCTAGAATGCGTATGAACAATTATCTATTGTTGTGCCTCCTTAAGAACAACTCTGTAACATCTGGTGTGATCTGCAGACAGGTGGTACAGCTTCCTCTTAAGGACATCCGCTGGTAGAGGAAATAGCTCCAGCTTGCCAGTTAGGTGTCCAAGAACACACTGCATCACTTCGAGGGTGCTATTTGAAACCCTCTTCCTCTCTAGGGTCACACCCTGTGACCCACAGCTTCCCATTTGGCTCTTCCTCTAGGAAGTAATTAGGGCTGCTGTCCTTCTTTCTGTCCATAGGGCACTCAAGGCAGATAACAATTAAAAACAAACTTTAGACATGTTATAAAAACAGTTAACCCCATTGCCAAACTAACTTACTGAAAGGAGGCCTGAGGAAAGAAAGGTCTTGATTTTTTATTAAAAGTGGAAATAGTGAGGACCGAGCACAATTCCTGAGGGAGGGCATTCATAGCTTACAAGCAGCATTGAAAAAAGCCTTCTCCTCCGCATCCAGAAAAAAAAAGACCTAAATATAAACACATCTTTGCAAAGGCCATGGAGTTTAATATCTGGACCGGTATATATCTTTTAAGCTGTAAAGGTCTTGAAAGGTTGCTTTAAGTTGGCAAGGTGTGCCAGTTTTTTCACCACGAGATAATATATTCCTAGTGTTGTTATGTCATTTAGAAGCCTGGCTGCTGCCCTTTCCATTAACTGGATCTTCGAAACAGTGCTCAAAGATAGCTTGATGTAAACTGTGTTACAGTAGTTAAGCTAGGAAATAACTGAGGCGTGAGTAATTCTCATAACTTGGGAAGCAAAAGCCCTGACACACTTCATTATAACCACTGAGTGAGAGGAATACAGTAGGAGGGAGAGAAAAAAGAGTGTCACATTTAGAATTAGTATCATTTAGTATCAAAATGTTTTTTTAAAATTGTCACTTTTAATTTAGCATCAAAGCAACACACTTTAAAAATTGCTTCAAATTTCAGTGGTGTCACGAAATTCCAGATGGGATAATGTTGTCTAAATAAATTATCTCTTTTAAGAGACAGCTCTCCTGATATTATTTTGGAAGCTTGCTTAGACTTTTCTTTGCTCAGTTGATGGTTTCTTTGAGGGGAATACCTTTCATTGGAAACCAAAAATTGTATTAAAAGAAAGTGGCAGGATAGAGACAAGATTAGTGCAGGTTCGAGTCCCACCAGGCTCAAGGTTGACTCAGCCTTCCATCCTTCCGAGGTAGGTAAAATGAGGACCCAGATTGTTGGGGGCAATAAGCTGACTTTGTAATAATGCTGCTTGGGGGGGGGGGCGAAAGCCCTAATAAGCAGGCATATACATAGAATGAAGGCTACTGCTAAGCACATTGGTTTGTGCTTAAATTGTAAGCCACCCTGAGTCTTCGGAGAAGGGCGTGATATAAATGAGATTAAAATAAAAATAAAAATATTGAGAAATGACTTCCTTTCAAGTACTTTCATTAGTACTTAACGACAGGAGCTTGAGCAAAAGGTTGGTTAAAACAGCTTTTTTGACCAGGGAGATATGGCAACCTGGGGCCCCTAGAATATTTCAAGGAGGCCAAGGGTGGAAAAACATGTAACAGGGATCAGGGCACTTACAGAGAGGGTCATAGAAAAACAAAGTTGTGTTATACTGCAAATGCTGTCTTGTTGATGCCAGAAAATGCATCAGTTACAGCCCCATGTCCATTTACAGCAGTGGAACATGGACAGGGGAGCCACAGGAGAAAAACAAGGCTGGAAGCTTCGCAAATGAAAACAAGGTTGAGAAACACTGGGTTAAAGTATGCTACATGTTTTTAAATACTCTGCATTTCCATAGTGCAATGCAATTTTATGCCACATGAGGGCATGCAGAACAGGTTTTTCTTCAGTAGGCCACTGAGAATTTCAAATATGGAATTTGAAAAGAAAAAAAAAGTTTACTTTTGTTGATTTAGAGACATGCTAAAAGAATAAGCTTGAAACAGTACTTATGCACAACTGTGAGGTTGAAGGTTGATTACTAAGTCTAGTAAGCAGGGCTTTTTTTGTCATACAATGCCCAGAATGGAGTTCTGGTACCTTTTTTGGATGGAACCTTGTAGGGTAGGCAAGGTGGGTTGTATGATGTGTGAGAGTTCCGGCACCTTTTTTTTTTTTACAAAAAAAGCACTGCTAGTAAGTATAGGATGGATATAAAGCATGACGGAAATAAATAGAATATTTAGCATATGAATCACTGTTGACCAGGGAGTAAAACAAGATGCTGATGTCTCCTTGGGGTTTTAATATATTTATGGATAAATGTCCAATGAATGTTTGTGGTGATAGCAAATGTATGTTGATTAGAAATGTGAGAAGGACCTTAATGGATAGCTTAACTGTGTGTCAATAGCATACTGATGATACTTAACTCCACTGTGGAGGATATATTTACCCAACAATTTGGTATATAGATGTTAAATAGAAGTGGCATCCTATGGAATAGAGGCCTACAGCTGGATCTCTCCCCTCACAAAATCTAATTGGAATTGACTTCAGAGGAAGAAGGAGAACCACTATAGAACTTACCTTCTAACCCTTCAGCTGTTCCAGAAGGCTATCATGGTCATTGGTATCAAAAACCACCAAGAAAGCCTGGATGGGTATGCTACCCCTGTCCCACACCAGATCATCTAGAACAGGAGTGTCAAACTGCCGGCCCACGGGCCGGATGCATCATCAGGAAACCGCGCCCACCCCACTGCCGGCAATGGAGAAAAAGCTCCGATCCCTCGCACGACGTCACGTGACGTCACGAGTTTAACATGTCTGATCTACAAGCATGATCAGTGCAGCATCCCATGACCATATAACTATGATTTGCAAAAAAATGCTCATCAGATATGCTGGATTCACTTAATAACCATGTCTTCTGTTAACACTTATGGCCGCTTGCTTTGCGACCATGATAAAAACAATCATAAAACTGAGTCAGGTCACATGCTTAATGACCACAACTTATGACCAAAATTACAGGCTCAATTGTGAATGTATGTCGAAGCAATACCTGTATGCAAAAAGCATACAGACATCCCAGTGCTTACGGTCATCCTGTATATATTTAATATTTTTTTCCAAAGTTTGATTAGAACACTCCATTAGTTCATCCGTTAGAGGGTAATATAAACCAGCTCTAATTCCAAATGTGTCCAAATCTGCATATAAATGCTTCAGTAGTACAGATTTAAAGCTTGGAGCATTGTCTGTCTAAATCTCATTAAGTACGTCCTCTTCACTGAATGTCTTCTTCATTTCCGTTGCAGTCACTATGGTTGTTATTGTGTGCAGGGATATTGCCTCAGGGTATCTAGTGGCATAGTTATATAAAACCAGAATACTGTATAAAGGTTATTTTTCACTGCTTTTGATAAAGGTTCAACTATATCCACAGAAATTTTGGAAAATAGGAGAGGAGCAATGGATTTTCCCCCCCCCCACACACACACACACACTTACCGGTTGAGCTCCGGACGGCCCCCGACCTTCGCTCCTTCCAGCGCGATCTTAAAACATTCTTTTTCGAACAAGCTGGCCTGGTCTGACGGGATGGGGTTGGGTTTTTAAAATTAGTTTTTAACTTAATATGTATTGATTTTATGGGCATGATGTTTAATGGTTTTTTAATTTTTGTACTTGATCTTTATTGTGTATTGCCCTGTTCACCGCCCTGAGTCCTTCGGGAGAAGGGCGGTATAGAAATCAAATTATTAAATTAAATTAAATTATTAATTGTCATGTTTCCCTTTTGAGCTTTACATCCTGGCTCTCTGGGTAGGATCGACAGTGAATTTCCTTATCCTTAGTTATTTCATCTGCCAGGCCTGAGTCTCGTCAGAGTTTTCTTATTTAACTACATAGTCTGCCTATGAGTTTTCATAGTCAGTTTCATAGTGCAAGGGTCTCCTCTAACGCTATAAGGATTCTCATAAATGTTGCAGCATCCTTATAAAAAGAGGCCTTTTTATTGAAGATATCTTACGCCCACATCCCACTTGTGTTCTAAAGACTGGCTTCTATTTTTATCTATCCACCCCATTTTTTTTTTCTCTTTATATGACTACTTTACAAGATCAATGACATCTGGACTAGATGTTAAAACTGGAGATGCTTCTTCTGTTATTCTTTCTTCCACTTGCTTTTGTTACTTTTTAGCTTGAACTCTGATAATGAGTCTACCTTCTTTATTCTCCTTTTGTTGTTGCAGTGCAGTATCGCCACTGCACTGCAACAACAAAAGGAGAATAAAGTATTCATTCGTATATTAGCAGGTCGATATTAGTACCGTCGTTATCTTGCATGCCAGATTTTTCACGATATTAACAGTTTTTGACTGTAGATCTACATTAACAAATGAGACTTCATTAGCTTGCCCAAGATGGTGTTGATGGCCTTTAGCCCAATACTTCTAGGTGATGCTTTCCGTTTTCCGACCTTTGATTTCTATGAGTACTATTCATATTTCTGCTGAGAACTATTCTGGAGAGCTCAGGGTCAGGAGTTTTGATATTTTTGACTCAAATGTCTCATTTAATTTCATATGTAACAGACATTTTTTATCCTGCATTTTCTGTCCTTTGTATAATACCATCCTTCACGAACCATTATTTCTGGGTTAATTCTTCTCTACCTGACACATGCTTATTAAGTGAAGCTTGTGGCTATCTGTGTGTATAGTTTTGTCTACCTTCCCTTTCCCATTTAGAGTTAAGGATGTTAATTACTCATGATTGGCAGCATATCAAGTTAGCAGAACATTTCCTTCCTTGTTCTTCCTTCAAAATATGATCCCATGATGGATGATCTCTTCATCTCTTTGTGGTCTTTGGGCCGCAAAGGAATGCTTCAGTGGTCTTTCTATCCACTCTGGAATATTTTGATTCATTCTAGAGCAGGGGTGTCAAACTCAATTTCATTGAGGGCCGCATCAGCATTGCGGTTGCCCTCAGGGGGCCGGGTGGGTGTGGCCTACTGGATGGGCGTGGCTAAAGTGCGTATGGCCTACTGGGTGGGCATGGCCAGCTCGACATCGTTTGCATCAAGGGTGCCTATGGGGGCCTGGGCAGGAGTGGGACAGATCTGAGGGTCTCTGGCAGGAGGAGGGTCTCTGGGCAAGGCAGTGGGGGCCGTTTCCTGTTTCCAGGATGGCTTCGCAGGCCGCATGAAACTACTTCACGGGCCGGAACTGGCCCCCGGGCCTTGTGTTTGACATGTCTGTTCTAGAGCAAGTAAACTTTTGGAAACTCCAAAACTCTTCAGTCTAACGTGATTCATCACCCGTCTCATTTCATCAGCCAGTATTAACCTCCCGTCTCCCCTTTAGGTTCATCATTGTAAATACTTTTTTTATATATACAGTTTACTGACTATTGTATTTTGGTTTTTTAAATTAATTAGGAACTGGGAATTGGGAATAAAGAACTTACTTCAGCCTCGATTTATAATACAGCTTTGTTCAGACCAAACCTTTGTTGAAGAGTAACAATAAACTCCTCAGTGGGGGATTGAGGAACAGCCTCAGCGGACCCTGCTAGAGCTTGGATAATTTGGGTTGTGCTGAAAATAGTTTCCTTCTCTTTCTCATTTTTCTGCCATTCTCTCATGTCCCCACTGATTGCTGGAAGAGCAATAGGACACGACTTATTAAAAGATTTTAGCTGGTCAATTATAGAGAACTTCCTGCCTTTCCTTCCAATCCTTCTCCTGTGCTTTAGTTTTTGCTTTCATACTTGCAGATCTTGTCTTCTCCCCCCCCTCCCCTTCTTCAGTTGCTCAAACTATTTCCTTTTCACCACAGTGAAATTAGGCTGTAAGGCTGCATATATCCCTGTGTTGCAGGCCGCACACTTCATGTTTTTCCTCTTGTTCTTCTCTCAACTTTCAGTCGGTAACATTGCAAAACATTCAGAAGTTCTTGGGGTTGCTCCAGTGCTTTCTGATACTTTATCCTGTTTCAGTTGGTCTTCAGAACACTTATTTGTTTTTGGTGGGTTTTTTTTCTATTTATAGGCAAGCCCTACAGTTGCCTTTTGCTACTTTTTAACCAACAGGAAAAAACAACAACATGGCAATACCTGACACTTTAAAACTGTTTTTGTTATCGCAAGGACCACGTGGGCACCTGTCTTTTTTTCTTCTTCTTCTCCTCTTTCTTTCTTGGTACAATAGGGGCGTTGAAGCTAGCTGAGGGCGAACAAGCAGAGCGAAGTTGCTTGATTTGACTTGCTAAGAGCTCTGACAGGACCAGAAGATGATAGACGCTGGGATTTAACTTCCCCGGCTTCTTTCTAGGCCTGGACTGTCTCGGATGTGTGTGTGTGTGTTTCTGTTTTAACCATTTAGGAATAACCAGGGCTTTTTTTCCCTCATAGAACGCTCAGAACGGAGTTCCGGCACCTTTTTCGGATGGAACCTTGTAGGGTAGGCAAGGCAGGTTGTATGGCACGTGTGAGTTCCGGCACCTTTTTCTTTTTACAAAAAAAGCACTGGGAATAACCTTCTCTCTACCCCCACCACACACACACACACACACACACGCACGCGCCTCTTTGTCCCTACTGAGTTCCTTCTGTAGGTCCTCCCGCCCTTCGTTTTCCCTTTTCGCCTCTTTTCCGCCTCCCGTGCCAGCGCTCCCAAGGGACGTGGGAACCTTTGTACACTCTCGGAACCTTTGCTGTCGGCGTGCCTGTTGCTGCCCGGGGAAATCCTCCGAGTAGCTCCGACTAAGGGGACGCATTACCGTCGCGTACCCCAAGCGGAGGGATTGAGGAGCGACGAGAAAGGAGGAGGAGGAGGAGGCGGAGGAGGCGGTGACGGGGACAACGACCAGCGTTCAACGGGGGGGGGGGACCGGCGCGCGACCAGGAAGCGCGCGGAGCGCCTCAGCCTCCCCTCCCCCTCCTCCCCTCCCCCTCCCCGGGCTCCCTCAGCGGCCTGGCCCGCAGCCCCACTAGGAGGTGAGACTGGACCGGACTCCGGCTGGAGTCGCCGAAGGGGGATTGTACGAAAGGAGGAAGAAAGAGATCGCGCGCCAAATGGAGGCGCCGGGGGAGCGGATGGGCCCGGGTGGGGTGTGGGGGTGTGGGGGAGGCAGAGGACTGGAAGCCCCCGCCTCCCCGTGGCCAAGCCAGGCGCGAGAGAGTAAGAAGGCCGGGCATCGCGGGCGCCCTGAGAATGCATGGCCGCGGCGTTGCTTCAGCCAGGCTTTGGCCGTTGGGCACCCTGGGAAGGAAAGGCCGGCCCGGGGGTGGGCTGGGGTGAGGAAGGGGATGGGGGGGGTCGAGATTCTCGAAAGGGGGTGGGTGGGTGGAGGAAGGAAGGCGGGTAAATTAGTGTACAGGTAAAGAGTGTTTCCAGTGAATTAAAGACGCGGGCTTTCTTCTCTCTAACCCAGGGGTCTTCAAACTTGGCCCTTTTATGACTTGTGGACTTCAACTCCCAGAATTCCTCAGCCAGCAAAGCTGGCTGAGGAATTCTGGGAGTTGAAGTCCACAAGTCATAAAAGGGCCAAGTTTGAAGACCCCTGCTCTAACCTTTTGCTGCCTTGGAAGGCTGGGAGACTTTTAAGGGTCCTGAGGGAAGGAAGACGCAGTCACGAACGGGGAGCAAAGATACGAATGAGGTCGTAAGCCAGATGCCGAGGGGATCGTTTGTCGTCCCGAGGGATAGCGGGGGGGGGGGGGGGGAGGAGGGCTATCGCTGTTGGCTAGTTCAAAATAACTACGAACTCCGTGGAAGATCTTTGGATCGTTTTAAAAAAAAAAGACTCCAATGTTATCAAATCAACATCGAAGACACAAAAGTAGCAAACGATAATTTAGGTGTGCGTTGTGAAAAGGCTTGGGCATAGTGAGGGAACTTTCCATTTGAATCGGTTGTGAAGGAAGTCTTGTAACACTTTGAAAACTTCAAAGCAAGAATAGTTTCTGTTTGATGTCTGTTCGATTTAACTCACCAAATGTAGCTTGTGATTACTTGCTTAACTTGTAAATGCTTTTATTTTATTTTTGTCTGTAGATAAAGAAGTTAATTTGTATTTTACGAACATATACATCTATGTCATATATTTTTAAATCAATCACTCATACTACTGAGTATTAAAGTGAAATAGACACTGTTCAGATGGTTGAATTTGCTTTTTTTTGCCTCCATGGGTTGCTTTTGACACACAGTGTCAGGGTTTGAAAAACTGGAAAGTATGAGTTAGGATAGTCGTGTCACATATTAAATGAAGTTATTGTAGAAAAATGTGAAGATACATTGTGTCTACTGAGGGAACAGAATTTGTCTGGAACAGATTTACCCCCAGTGTACTGGTGCATCTGTTCTGGAGGATTGGATAAGAGAGATTTTTGAAAAATGTGATTGTACCAGAAGAGGAGACCATAGTGAATGGGGCTATCATTAAAGACTACTGGTAGTTGGAAGCTATAGCTGGTGCAGAATGTAGCATTTGGTTTTTGAGTTGAATTCAAGGTGCTGATGATCCTTTGTGGCTTAGAACCTGGATACTTGTGACACTACCTCTCCCTCGTGGCTCTTGCCTGCCCTGTGAGATCTGACAGGGTCTTGTCAATAAAGAAATCTCATTGATGGGGTCAGGGAGTAATGTCTTCTCTGTTGTTATGGCTGCCCTTTGGGATAGCATGCCCCTTCTTCCACCACCCTGTCCAATTATGTTGCCTTTATGTTGTCTTAAAAACCTGGCTGTTCCTCTAGCACTGGACTGGGATAATTTGTGAATTCACAGGTTATTATATATTTGTGTCTTTGACTTCCCCTGTGAAGTGGAGACACTCAATTATAGTGGTGGTAGGTGTACTTTTGAAAGGTCTGAAGAATCAGGTGACAGATATATCCTCCTGGAGAGAAAATCTATCTATGTGGTCAGTAAAAATTAACACCTACTTAATGACAAGCCATTCTCCTGGTATGGCTGTTTTATTATCTTGACTTTTGTAAAATTTACTGTCTCGGGTTTTGTTGTAATCTCCTTTGTTAGAAGCTTTGAATCACTTGGCATCAAGCTCCCTTCGTCCAGTGCGCTCCCACAGGGAGGGTCTTCTCAGGGTGCCGCCGATAAAAGACTGTCGGCGGATAACACCCAGGGGAAGGGCCTTCTCTGTGGGTGCGCCTGCCCTCTGGAACCAGCTGCCCATGGAGCTTAGGACTGCCCCCGACCTTCGCACATTTCTCCGGGACCTGAAGACCTGGCTCTTTGAGCTCTCCGGCCCAGGCTGAGAATTTTTAACTGGGGTTTTTTAATTTTAGGGATAATTTAATCTTTTTTAATTTGTTTTTAACTTTTGTACTGGTTGTTTTAAATACCCTGTAAACCGCCCTGAGTCCTTCGGGAAAGGGCGGTATATAAATCTAATAAAATATATAAATATATATATAAATATAAATTGGGTGGCATCAGAAATTGAATTAATTAATAATACATAAAGGCTTAATGCCACGATCAGAGAACTGAAGGATAATAGCATGATAGAAAGCAAAACTTGAAAAAAGGGAAGAGAGATGCTTGATAGCCAAATGATTGTATAAAGACTGATTGATTATGTGCCACCAAGTCATTTTTTTTACCTTTAGAGACTACATACATAGATTTTCTCCAAGATGATCTATCCTAACGTGTTTTTCCAGGACTCCCAAGAGTGCACTGATCACCACTGTAACTGAGTCCATCCACTTTGCTGCTGGCTGTTCTTTTCTTCTCTTTCATTTTACCTTTCCCAGCATTAAAACCTTCTCCAGAGCATCTTCATGGAATGTGTCTGAAGTAGGAAAATTAGAGCCTGGTAATTTGTGCCTCATGTGAGAACTGTGGGCTGATTTGTCAAGAGATTTTTTATATCCTAGGGAAGGGAAATATATATATAATTGACTCGTGTTTCTTCCATTTTTCAGTTTTATCCAAAGTACAGATTTTCCATTCATATACAGTACAGATTTTTAGAACATTAATAGCTTTTGCATCTTTTTTATAATTTTCCTGGGAAGTGTGAAAATTCTAATTTGAATAACACAGAGATGTAGAGAAATGGGAAACATGAGAAACTCCTGTCCTTATATTTTGTCAGAAATTGTTCAAATAAGTTTGAGTTTAGTAAGGCCTCACATAATTAAAGAAACAGGACAGGATCAAACAATAATTAAGCCGGGATAATTTATTGATTAAGCCGGGATAATTTATTGATTATGATACAGGATTTGGATGGGATAAATTGGGGTTCAAGTCTATTCTTAACCATAGAAATTCAGTGCACTATGTTACTTTGAAATAGTGTCAGTGCAAACTTAATTTACAGGATTATGATTATAAAGTAACAGTGAAGAAGTTGCTTTTAGAGCATCTTGAGCTTCTGGAGAAAAGGTAGACATATACAGTAGCATATTCTTCTATTTTTGTTGGTTATGGGCTAGTTCAGGGGTAGGCAACCTTGGCTCTTTTATGATTTGTGGAGAACCAAGGTTGCCTACCCCTGAGCTAGTTGTTTCAATTCTGTTAGTGAGTGGGTTTTCCTGGGTCTTCATCTACATGTTTCAGCCAAGTTTTGTCTAAAGCTGATCATTGTACTTTCCAAACCAAGAGGTGTGATTGTGAAAGTAATCAATAAGGAAGTTTATGTGAACCCATCTACCGTTATTTTTAAATTTGAAGTTTGTTTCCCCCCCCCCCCCCTTAGGATGGGTTCGGTATTCTAAGTAAGCAAAACATGTAAGCTACATTGTGGATTTACATGTAAACCAGGTCAGCAAAGTGAGTGTTCAGAATAATTAAGAGTGAAAAGACAGCTGAATTTAAATTATTAATTTATGAAATGGAAAGGGAATGTGGGAGTGTCATGCATATCTCATATGAAATATTGGAACAGTCGTAAATCTATATTTTGTATACATATATGAATAAGCTTAATTTTTCCAAATGCTTTTTAAAGGTTTTTATTTGTATTTACCAATGTTATCCCTAATTATGCTAAAAATGCGAATCCTGGGTATATGCATATTTAAAAAGGAAACAATCGAACACCAGGATAAAATATAAACAAAACTGTTTAATACGCTAATACACTTAGCTTTCATCGGCTAATTGCTGACGTTGTCAGAGTGAAAAGCCGGAGTTCTGGGAGGTTGCTTATAACAGGGCTTTTCAACTTTTCACCCATTGTACCACTTTTAGGATATGGCAACATCCGAGTACCACCAGTCACCTAGCAAGGTGTCAAAAACTTGATGATCCCAAAAAAAGGAAAAAAGTGATGAAGCACAGGTAGTCCTCAACTTACAACAGTTCGCTTAGTGACTGTTCGAAGTTACAGTGGCACTGAAAAAAGTGCCCCCCAAGCCACAGCCAACCAAGACACCTGCCTGCCCGCCTGGCGGCGCTCTTCCTCCTGTCCGAGGTTTTCATTCTTGTGACCATTTCTGTTGAGGATTGGCAGTGGGGGTGGAGTGTCTGGTTTTTATTCCTCCTGTCTGCTGGGTGGTTGCAGCAGGTTTTGGTCACTTCACATGACCCTGGGACACTGTGACCGTCATAAATATGAATCAGTTGCCAAGCATCTGAATGTAAAACACAAGACCCTGGAGATGCTGCAACGTTCCAGCTAATCGGCGCTTCTTCTGGGCTCTAGCTGGAGCCTGGCACTGATCCTGGCGCTTCTGCTGAGCCCTGACAGCCCTGCAGCTAAAGGCATCTCTCGCTTAGGCTTGTGCAGTGCTGCCCCTGGTTCAGTTCATTCCCTTCCCCCGCTACCACTTTTCTAGGATGGTCGCGTACCACCTGCTAAGTGCTAATGTACCACAGGTGGTACCCGTACCACTGTTTGAAAAGCCCTGGCTTATAAGGCCGGTTGTTTTTGCGCCCTGCTCATTGAGCGGGTTACCGGTCTACCCGCCCCAATTGACCGTATAGTTTCTAATAGTCCCGCATTGGTCTGCATGTTTGTAAGCTTGGGATTCATTTCCTCACTGGTAGTCACCTTCCTTGTCTGGCTGGTTTGTGTCCAAATACCTGTAGATTGGCTCCCTAGCGGCTCTTGTTTCACAACTTCCCCCCCCTTTTTTGCTGGTCTGAGCGCCCGTCTTTAGGTCTTGTCCAGGAGGTGCTGGGGATTCCTCACTTTTGAAGGCTGCAGTTCTTTCACATGTAACCCCGTGGAACATGTTGTACCCGTCGTAAGTTGTAACCTTGCTCCTCCTACCCCCTTCGTGCCTGATAAGCAGGCAGTAGGTCTGTGTGGCGGTTAATCAAGTGTCCGTCAGACAACCAAGCCTCCTTGAGTAGCCAGCTGCCCTTGATGGCATCTCAGGCAATGGCCTCCGCACCTGCAAGATCAAACGTGTGATCATGGCTGGCCTTGTGTGCCCATACTTGTGAGCATTGTTCTTGCCGTCTAATCGCCAGCTCATGCTCATGAATCCTGGTTTTGAGCCTTTTAGTCATTTCTCCAACGTAATTACAGTGGCAGTTCTTACATTTAATTGTATACACTACTGAGGATCTTTCCTCGTTGGGAAGCGCATCAGGGTTTGATCTGGTTTGTGGGCAACACTGATGTTAAATGGAGCTAGCATCCGTGCCGTTGCCTCGGACATGCCATTGATATATGGAAGCGTTCAGGTTATGAGCGTTGTCGGTGTGCCAGTGCCAGTGCGGGTAGACCGGTAACCCACTCAATGAGCAGGGTGCAAAAACAACCGGCCTTATAAGCAACCTCCCAGAACTCCGGCTTTTTACTCTGATGACAAAAGCTAAGTGTATTAGCGTATTAAACAGTTTTGTTTATATTTTATTCTAGTGTTCGATTGTTTCCTTTTTAAATATTTACCAATGTGTATGATGCTTTACAAAATAAAATGCAGCCATCTCAACAGGGATAGGGCCTTCTCAGTGGGTGCGCCTGCCCTTTGGAACCAGCTGCCAGTGGAGCTGAGGACTGCCCCCGACCTCCGTTCATTCCGCCGGGACCTGAAGACCTGGCTCTTCGAACTCTCTGGCCCAGGCTGAGAATTCTAATTTTAGCTTTAATCTTAATTTTAACTGGGGTTTTATTTATGCAGGGACGAATATAATTTTTTTTAATCTGTTTTTAACTTTTGTATCTTTGTTTTTTAATCACCCTGTAAACCGCCCTGAGTCCTTCGGGAAAGGGCGGTATATAAATGTAATAAAATAAATAAATAAATAAATAAATAAATAAATAAATAAATAAATAAATAAATAATAACATCCAACGGAACCTTCTAACTTGAAAGGTAAAAACGTTCCATTTCTAATTAATACTTGAATAGGCAACCACTTGAAAATTCCAGAGTTTTTCCTCTAGATTGTAAAGTTGAAAAAAACCAACCCCAAAGATGAATCAGTCACCAGTCTGATTCTTCATATCCTGATAAAAATACTTTCACTAAGATTGGCTGTCAGCAACTATTTCTTTAGTTCTGCACACTTTTGTTTATGTATTGTTAGCTTCTTTTTTGACTGCCTTCATTTTTTCCTAGAATTAGGGGGCTTCTTCACTGATTTTTGCCTTTGTTTTATGTGCCTTAAACTTTAGTTTTGTTATTAGTATCTCAGGGATACATAACAAGGGAGAAGTCTGGTGTTACTTCATCCAAAATTGAATACCTGGTCCAAGGTATTCTTAATAGTTTTCTCCAGCACCATCATTCAAAGGCGTTTATTTAGCCTTTTTAATGGTCCAGCTTTCTGAATCATGTGTTATAGGTGGGAAGACCATAGTCTTGACAGTGTCAACATTTGTTGTTTATTGTTATTCTACAGTTTATTTTCCAAACCTGTCAAAAGTCTTTTTTTCCAAATAGCAGATATCTCTTTAATTTCGTGGCTGTATGTCACAATTATTTGATTGTAGTGAAGAAATATAGAAAATGCATAGTTCCTGCTGCTTGTGACAACCAAGTGGTGTCTGAAATTTTGCAACAGTAATCTGGTCGCCTTAGTAGGAATCTGATCTGCACTATAGAATTAGGGTCAATCTCATATTTTTAGAATGTTGTTTTTTGAGCAATCCCCAAACCTGAACAAGTAGTGAATTCTGCTGTCCTCATTATTGCAAGTAACAATACGTTTCAGTTGATGATGTTATTTCTGTAATTTTTTATATGCTATACAACACAATACTTATTAAGGCTCTTGTTAAAGAGTTGTATTAGTTAAACTTTGGATTTATGCACTGTATTTAACTAGAAATTAACCTTTGAAAATTCTATTTTCTATTTTTTTTCTTTTTTCTTTTTTGAAAAACTGGACAATGGTGAGGAAGACCATCTGAATTTGCTCAGAATATTTCCTGTCAATATAATTTCTCATAATTCTGACAGTAAGCACTGGTAGTGTATACAAAGTATATGTCATATCTCTGGTGGATCCCAATTTGAAGTGAATCCTTCGCAATCCTTCTGTGTTAGCATATCCTTCATTGAAGTGTGCTTTTTTACCAGTAGGCTGTACTTTGGCCCATTTTTTTCAGGGAGCCTAAAGCATCTATTACCAGACAAGTATAATCATTAATTATCTTTTTATCTAATATAATCTTATATAACTTTGTAAATACATTAAGTATGCTTCTTTATTTATTCATGGAGTGGTACTACCTTAGAGGAGTACAGACAAGAAGGAATCGATTGTACATCGTATATTAAATCACTGAGACTCCAGTATCTGTAATAGTTTCTACAAAAGAAGGAATGTTGACAAATACAGCTTTTCATAATCCTTTTCTATTGCAGCATTGTAATATGAGAGTTTGAAATTGTTAAGCCTGAAACATAGCTATCTGCTAGTCCTTTTGAGTTATGCATCATTTACTTTAAGTAAGTGTATTTGCAACATGGTATCATCTTGACTTTTCCAATATAAATTTTCTTACTTGCAAAATAGACAACTCTATTGGTTCTATTATTCTCGTGTTTATATGATAGTGATCCTAAATAATTCTCCATTGAAGAGCTAATATTTAGTGTCCCTTGCATATTTGTATATAGTAATGAACAATGCAAGACACTGTATTATTGTACATATTGAAAATGTAGAAACTGTAGCCTTGATCCAGAATACACTTTCCACAAACAGATTCTGATTTAGCAAGAGAGGAAAGAATATATTCATTCTTGTACAATTTCCATGCATATCCAAGTCTGGAGGTCAGCAAGCAAAAAAAGCATAAGTCCTTGAGAGAGTAAAATACTTTGTTAAAGGAATGATAGGAACAGATGCATCAAGAAATAACAACTAGTATGGTAAAACATAGTGAATTTTTTAAAGTGCTACGGGATTTTATTTAGGATGGGAATAATAATTTTTTGAGTATCCAAACAATTTTCTTTAAAGGTCTTGAGTCAATCATATAATGATTGACAAACCATTGAATTCTGCATAGAAAAACTGTAAGAATAAATAAACTACACAGAAATATAAAAAGGAGAAGAAAGAAGCATTCTCCAAAGTTTGGGACTCTTATTTTGAGATACATCATTACAAACATTCATATTTAGAGTTTACTTTCAGAAAGGTGGAGGTTATTTATTAGGAATTAGTTTATAGATATAGTTAAAATGGAGATTGGATGCAAGCATACTGCAGTTAAAAGTTTATTCAAGATTTGCTGCTGTTGTGTTAATGTTTTAACCAGTGTGCTTTCCCATATTTTTGAATACCATTGATCCAGAAAAAGATGCATTTTTATTTTCAAATATTATAATACTGTAAGTCTAGAAGCTAACTAGAGCATAAATTATTAAAGGCTGTTGTGCATTTTTTTAATTTCCTCAAAAAAATTGATAAACCAAGTAACTAAATAGATGTAATTATTGAAATATGCATATTGCAAAACAGTATGGAAGTATTTTAATTTAGGTAATATAATTTTAAGGGTAAGTAGTATCACTGATGTTGTATTAGTTCCTCTCAAAATAAATTTAAAACCAATTTTGTATTATATAAAGTTCCAAGAAGACTCAACATTCATTTCTCTTCCCATACATTTTAAAGACATTTAAGAGAGTTGTGTTTGATAGAGTTTGTGTAATATTAACAAGGATTCTCTGACTTTAAATAATATTAACCTATGCTGTTATTTAAACAATGCTAATGTTCTTGATTGTCAAGATTTTATATCTTATGGAATAACTAAACATCTCATTTGAACTCATTAATTGGAACTAATCAACCAATTATTTTTTAAAATATCAACAGAAATATATTTCTAATCAATAAACAATTTTTCAATTCTATAGAAACCTATTTTTCCATTTCTTGAACTGATAAGTTTTATCTGATAAAAAAGAGTGCTTGTGTCTACTTTTTCCTGGGTTCTAAAATAAGTTTTAAAATATGGATTTATAATAGTAGATATTCGTTTATTAAATTCAGGAAATAGTATTGCCCTATGAGGTTAAATATCTAATGCTGTTTCATCTTGTATCTATTGGATGTTTGTTGAGTTCCAGATAATATATATTTGCATTTCTGTATCACATGGCAGTTATTTTCTGTACAGATTTTCAAAGCAGAATATAATAATTTTTCAATCATGACAGAACAAGAACCTAATTAAGTTAAGGCTTTTGGTAGGTTTGCCAACTCGCACAAAAGTGGATTTGGGTAAATAGCTCATGAATGCATTAGTGCAAACTTTCCCATGGAAATCACACATATCTACCATTTCCAAAATGTGAAATTAACATTAAAAACTGTAACTAGAAATGCGCAATGTTTTGGATGGAAATAGATGGTTTTCCTGGAAACAGAAATAGCTGCTTTAATGAGTTGCCACTAGCATTACATCCACTTTCCCATATGTTCTAAATCTGTTCTTATCAAAGCAATACAAATACAAAGCATACAGAACTGTTTTGTATGTTTATTCTGAACGTTGCCTATCCACTCAGAAGAGCTAAACATGATACAGTCCTTTAATTTTTCTGATTAAGTGCTTAAAAACATAAATATCTATACAGAAGTGGTATACTGATAATGTTTCATTGAAATGATAGCACCACGATAGAAAAAAACTCAAAATAATGTATTACCTGGTGCATAATTTAGTTTATAGTAATACAGCATACAGGAAAGACTCATGAAAATAGGTCTGTATAAAATCAATATTGAGATCAGTCAGCTGGTCACTAATTTATAAATTAGTGTTTTATGTCAAGCCTCTCATTTCTGCTTAAATAACCATTCTGACTCTTTCCAGAATGATTAAAGCGTAGCTTGAAGATTCACTTTTTATTGGAAATATTTATGAATATTTCTAAATAATTTTGTTTTGGAAATTAAATCTTATAATATTTTTGAAAATATATTTTACCTTTTTTAAAAAGTATAAAGTAAAATAGAGAATAGGAAAAAAAAAGCCTAGTGCAAAAAGTTTATATATGTACCAGTCCAGAATATTACTATTCATTCATGCTTTTTCACCTTCAGGACAAACTCCAATCTGCAGGAAGAGTATTGCAACTCTTGACAAGAATTGCAAAATATTCATAATCTAATTTCAGGTATACAATATGAACTGCGTTATACATTTGGTATACAATGCTTTCTTTTCAACCATACATTTTTCTACTTGTAGTTACTGTGTTTAATTTGTATGCTTAATCTTGCAATTTACACAATGTTCTTAATGTATGATAGAGTGCTGTTGTAAAAATGTAGCTGGTAAGGCAGGAGTTATCCTTTCAAAGCCAAAGAGCAGAGTGATCAGCCAAAGTTTTGTTGCTTCAGAAAGTCAACAAATAAAGGCCTAGCTTAATTAGATAGAAGTTAATTTGCTTCTACTGTAAGTGTGCTCTTAAATATGGGGTGAGTTTCTGAAAAGGCAAGATTTATGCAGTGTCTAATATGAAATCTGATAGCTATGTTAAAAGAATGTTACTGATGTTATATAAAAGTTTTACTATTTACATGGATATTGAAAGTGGGTTAGATTTGGATTGTTCTTACATTGCAGCAAAGGTAATCCTTATTAAATACCTCTTTCTTACTAAGCCAAGTCCCATGCCAAGTTGATTTTCTACATCCAAGATAGGCTTAAATTAGAATAAGGATTATAGAAGAAATAAATAAAAGCAAATGTTTGCCACCCACTCAGCTATGTAGTGCAACCCAGATATACGTGCTAATATTTTAGATAGTAATTTATGATATTATGCAATCTGAAACTTGCCTACAGCTAAAAATATTTATTGGAGTATTGTATGCAATAGGCTTTGAGAGTTTAGTTTAGTTTAGTTTAGTTTTATTTGATTTGTATACCGCCCTTCTCCCTAGGGACTCAGGGCGGTTCACAGGGCATATATAAATAACAATACAATACAATACAAAAGTTAAAAAAGATTAAATCAATGCCCAGTTAAAAACAGTAATACAATTCTAAAACAACAATTTAAAACCCAAATCCCCCGTCAGGCCAGACCAGCTAATTCAAATAAATGGGTCTTCAGGCCACGACGGAAAGTTCGGAGGTCTGATGCCATCCGGAGCTCCACCGGCAGTTGGTTCCACAAAGTTACTTTGGTAGATAGCATAGCCTGGGAACTTTGACTCATATTGTAAATGAGGCAACCTGTTCTGTCACCAGCAGTTTTTATTCTATACTTATCAGATACTGCCATGTACTTAATTTTATTTCTAGAATTAGAATGGATACTGAGTTATTCTACTTCATTCCAATATAATGGAGTTGGTAAAAGACTGCGTCTGTGAACTATATTAATGTTTGCTATAAAATTAAACTTGTAGGTTTTTACTTCATAAAGGACCCTCATATGTTTTCTTCCAGCTGCATACTGTAACACACCAAAACTGATAAAAAAACGTTTTCATCAATCTTTTGTGTGTGCATATATGTATGGAAAAATTTTAGGAAAAATCCTTAAATCTGACTGAATTTGTTGATTTTGTTGTGTTGATCTTTTATTGAATTTTATTAGAGAAGCCACAATTGAAGGTCTGAAGCCAACCTGGTTATTTACATTGAAAAAAACAGAACATATTCCTATTTGCTTGGAGGATAAATTTAGAACTAATTTAAAAAGGAAATAAACAAGCTTTGGGAAGCACAGACGTCACATTTAACATTATGTTTATTTTAAGGGAGTTGTTATATAACAGTTCTTGCTCTCTGGCTTTATTTTTCTTTCTTTTTGTCTTTCTTCCTATACTTAATCTGATTAGATTAGAAATCTAATTTTTTAGGTTTGGAGAAATGAAAGCAATCAGTATATATTTAAACAGTGATCAATTTGGGTTGGCTTATACTTTAGGTTCCTTATTTTGCTCTTAATAGTTTTCTGTATTTTGTAGCTATACAATGTTGGGTTCATGTGTAACATTACCCTATGATTTCCTCACTTAGCATCCCTGACTGAGTTCACATAATGATTGTAAACTGTGACGCTCTGGCTTCTTACTTGCGTAGCCAGTAAGAGTTAGAAGACCATATTCATTGCTCAATCATTTAAGTATGCTGTGCATTTACACTTTTAGGTAGGATCAAATCTGTTCAGGGTTTTGCAAGTCAAAAATAGCTCATGAATAAAATCCAAATATATATACTTTCTTTAAAGAAATACCTTCCCTGGTTAACCTAGAGAGTTATAATCCTACCTATCCAACTGCCCCTGGTCCTCAGAATTTACTCTGGAAGGACTCCGGAGTCTTATACAAATTGAAGTTTGTGCTAGTTGAAAATTGTTCACATATTACTGGGTTACATTTCTTGCACCATACAAGAGTGGCTATAAGCTTAACATTCAACCAACATATTATTGAGAAGTACATTTCCATTGAACTGCAGTATAAACTATTTTCATATTGGGCTGTACCAAAGGTGCTTTTTTCAACTTTCTTTATTTTTGCCCGAAGATGTTTTGCTTCTCACCCAAGAAGCATCTTCAGAACTGAAGAAGGCCAAAAATTTATTATGCATTAAAACATTATAATAATGTTGTAAACCTATATTAATGCAGGTATTTCAATAACAACTACCCTTAATGTTATTTTTTCAATTCCTTATCCTATTCCACTACTTAATTTTGATTTTATATTGTTCACCTGCTTACCTTATTATTGTTCTTTTGGTTGTACACATACTGTATGTTGTTATTCTGTAAATGTTAATTGATTGTATATCTGTTTGTATTAAATATATGTCTTGTAATTAAAATTTATTATAGAAAATTCTGTAGACCATTATATGCACTAATGACAGCATGAGTTACAACATTAAGCTATCATTTGGTAAATGTTTGTCTTTTTCATTTTAAAAGTGTGTGACAGACTTCACAGAGTTTTTAAAAATTGACAACATTTTATTATAAAGTGAGCAATGTTTAGGCAAGTTTTATATTACATTCATTGGAAAATATGAATCAGGAAAGATTAAGATATAATAGATTATAATCATGCATGCATGCATGTTTTAGGGCAATTTAAATTTGCTTCAAGTTTGGAATTGTATCATAGAGATGCGCAGATGTTTAAAGTGCTGGTTATCATGTTATATTTTCACCTGTAAATTAAAAAAAAACAGTTGGAGACTTTGTCATTATTCTCATGCCTTATCATGAAAAGGATACCATAACTTTAAAAAGTAATGTGTTTATAAGAACTCTAAATTAGTAATACAGGAATCGAGAATTTTCAACAAACTTGGCTTGTGCTACATCATGCCTTACAGCTTTATTTTATCTATTTTAATTTGTAGGGCTGCTGTAATATAGATCATGAGCAGGTAATGCACAAGGAGTGCTATTGGGAATCATGTCGGACGAGTCAGTCTCAGGGAGTGATCCAGATGTGGACCCAGATTTGGAGCAGGAGGATATGGAAGAGGAAGAGGAGGAAGAAGATGATGAAGCAATGGAGGAGGACAATGATGGAGATGATGAAGAGGATTTACTTGATGAGAATGGTGAGTTAATGGGTTCGACAAGCAATGAACATTTTGCTGGAAGTGTGTATTCTGGTGATTTTAATTTTATACAGAAATATATTTTTCATTGTTTAAATCCTATACAAAATACAGATTTGTTCATTCTGGAACATTTGATACAATTTTGGAACATTTTAATTGATAGTTTATATAAGGAGCAGCCACATCCTGGGTTGGTAACTCGTACTGCTATAGCTAAAGCAATATTTCAAATTTGTAATCTGGACAGAGCCATTTAGCCAAGGAAGTCTACATCTTGCAAAAAATATCCAAAGGAGTGTTATGCTTTTAATTCACACAATATCTATTGTATATTTCTTGTAAAATGATTGGTACTTCAAAAAGAAGATTTGAATAAAATAAAATTACAGCCAAGGTAGTATGTGGCTTCTTTTGCTAAAAAATCTCTGTCAAGGAAAAGTATTAAAATGTAGATTATGCTGATATTCTCAGTATGCTTATTTTTGTGTGATTCTGCTATTTTTGATTATTTTAAACAATTTGTGATCTGATTTATTAATAATTATTCAATAAAGAAGTCTGAAATTCTGTGAAGCATTGAACACCCTTCATATCTTTTGGAAATACTATTCATTTTTTCTGGTATCTTTGGGTAGGGCTATAAGAATCAGTAAGAAATGCAAGGTGAATTCCTTGAGTTGAAAAATAGATTTCCAGTATTGAACTATCAGATGATTCCAAAATACCTTTCAGTCAGAAAATGAAGATGGTGGCCTTCATTGTACTTAGTACAACGGTAGAATTTTATTTGGCTCACTTACAATTCAGGTTGATAGTTGTATCTTTGATAAATTTGTTTTATTGTTTTTAAAATCCAGTATGACATTTTGGGAGTGTTTCAGTTACATGAGTGGCATAGCTTATGGATAGCTGTGAATGTGCAAGATTATGCCAGCTCCCACATCTAACTTCTTTAAAGCGTATTTTCCTGCCTGCCTCTCATTTCTACACTCTTAACGAGAGGAAAAATAATAATTTAGCAGTAGGCAGATTGCCATAAGCAATTGGCTAGTGGTTGTTAGCATATGGGTAGGTGAGGTGTAACCAGCTGGTGTTCACGATAAATGAAAGCTATGATTGTCCACATTCTTTTGCATCTGTATCCTTGACATCCTTTCAGAATCATTACATAGTTACTGCCAGTATTTAAAGTTCAGAAAGAGGGAAGGCAAATGTTCTAGTTTTAGTTCAGAGGCATGATAAAACCTAAGTACGTATAGCTTGTGCCTTATTTTTATGGTAAAGAAAATTAAGACAAAATTGACTGTTTGAAGGTATGTGATTTTTAAGGGCTAGGCGGGAACCCTATTTAAAGATGTTTGGGTTTTTAAAAAATTATTCTGGTTTTATTTGTTGTCAATATTGATATTACTATGAAATACAAAAAGTTGCCTAATGCATGTAAAAAGAATAACCCCCCCCCCCCCGAAAAAAATCAGGTTCAGTCCTGGAAATAGCATTGGTCGCCCTACTAGATGACCATTGCCAGGACCTGGATGGAGGAAGCGTATCTAGTCTGATCTTTTTTACTTCTCAATGGGTGGCCTGCAATATCATCTTTCTGGACTACCTATGGAGGTTAGGGATTTTGAGCATTGTAATGGCGGGCAGGAAAGATTTAAGTGATGACTCCCCTAATCTCTCTGTTGTTTAACATTGACACGAAGCCTTTGGGAAGGTTGTTCAAAGTTTTTGGGTACATTACAAATATGTGTGATGCTCAGCGTTACATCACTATCCCAGCAGACTGTGATGCCACTGAAGCTTGGGGACTCTGTGTGCTTGGATGAGAAAGAACGGAGTAAACGGCTTCTTTGAAATTTGATGTTAAAGAAAACTCCAATAGAAGAGAATATATGAAGCTTCTATAACTCTGTGGAGTCCTTGATCCTCTCTGAACTCGGTTGTTTGCTTGTAGGCATTTCATTACCTGACTAGGCAATTTCATCAGGGTTTGGGAGTGTTGAGCTTGCTTCACCGTTTTTATACAATAGCTTGCTCTGCCAGTGTTGGTTGGGTCCTAGTAATGCCTAGTAATTAGGTCACTGATTTTTGATATTAAGCAGTATTTTGCTAGCGTATGAAATTAAGGATATTGTACAACAGTTTGCATAAGTGGCCCCTGCCCACCTGACGTCAGAGCCTCTTGTGACTGGAGGCAAAAGTGAAAGAAGCGTAAGATTTCTCTTCCTTTCACGGGTGTTCAGCCGGGCATGTTGAAACTCCTTCCTTTGCCTCCCTAGTTCTCATGATGCCCCAGCCTTCACTCTGCAGGAACCTTCTGCCACTTGACTGTCTCTTCCCACAGAAAGCCTTGGAACTACACTGCATCTTTTTCAGCAAGTTAAGTTCTCTGCTCAACTCTTCTGTGGTCACAAGCTGGGAGAAGGCTTCATGGGATGCTGCTATACATTTTCTCATCTATTTATTCTTCTTTCTCCCAGGAGAAGAAATTTCCTAGGAGAAATTACCAGAAATTACCACATTGAAGCTGGGCTACCCAGCACTGACAGCTGAAAGCTATGGGCTAAAGAATTGGCTGGCAGAAATCAGTTGAGCTGTGTGGTCTATAAATATTCTAAAATTATCATTATTAAAGTAATAAAGTAATAATAATAAAGTTGAAAGGGACCTTGGAGGTCCTCTAGTCCAACCCCCTGCTCAGGCAGGAAACCCTATACCATTTCAGACAAATGGCTTTCCAGTCTCTTCTTTAAAACATACACTCTCTCGTTTTTGTGCTGTCACACATTGACCAGAATGGAGCTAGGTTAGAAAAATCTACTCCATGTAATAGTATCACTATTGTTCATGGGTGTGCTTTGAGTCATAGCGTGGAAACATGGAAGTATGTTTTATATAATGAGCTATGTTGATTTGAAACATTTATTGCATTTAACAGTATAAGGAAATAGGCTTGAAACAGTAGGGATTAAACATTGGGGTAGTATCAGTAAATTTAATTATGGGCTTATAGCACTTTGGAACTGGCTGTTCTTTACCGGCATAGTGATGACCTTTTTCAAAATGCTCTCTTCATTTTTGAAGGGAACACTTTATTTTAGCATCTCTTGTACTGTTTGGTATAGATAGCTTGTAGACTGGCTTCTATTTATTTACTGCTTATTATACTATTATACTAGGGCTTATATAGAAGGAAGACAAATACCATTGTTATACTGGGGCTGGAGATGGGGAAGCTGTGATATTAATCAGTTATGTAAATAACTGCCTCAGCTATATGCTTGTTAAAGATTATACTTTAATTGAATGTGCTCAAGGCAGGGTACAGGATAGAGTTCTATGAATTGATGTGCCTTTTTCTTACAACACTTTTGAATTAATGGAAATAATATTATGATATCTTAGATTACATTATTTGAACTAGAGGGGATACATTCTTACAGTGGCTTCGCACAGTTGATGTGAAATTAGAATATCATTACCATAGTTTCTTCTTCCAGCCAACTGTTTGAAAAGCTGTAATAAAATCAGCTGTACATGGTGGTAAAAATGAGCATTTCTTCTTTCCTGGTTGCCATTATTTTGATTGGTCTGACAAATGACCCTTCATTGCAAACTAAATGTTGGAAGATTATGTTTTAAGAACATTTTTGATATTCTCTATGATAAATAAAATGTTTGGTGCTACAAGTTGGTATTTAGCATTCAATAATTTAGTGAAAATTAATCCCCTTGATTGACATGAGATTCACAGCATCCTTTTGAGTATGATTCTTTGCAATTCCTTAAACATAACGATTCTAGCAAAAATAACAAATTCTAATCTGCTTTATCTATGTTATTAAGTACTTGAAGCTGTCATGGTTTTCAGTGTTTTAATTAAAATTTGGTATCCTATAACGTATAAATATTTTGTTCCTTTCTCACATTTTTAAAATTGTGCAGTTGTGAGCGTTGTCATACAGTCTATATTTCCTGGGACAGGGCACTTCATAGAAAGATAGTTGACCTAAAGAAAGTCCTTGACTTAAGACCTTTCATTCAGTGATGTTTAACATATCTGTGAGACTGAATGAAGGGACTTCCGACTTGGTCTTCAAAGCTGTGGCCATTGCAGCATCCCTGATCATGTGATCAAGATTGACAGTCTGCCTGCGGTTATGACTGCAGAGGCACTTCAGCTCCCCCTCCCTGCTCATCTCCCCTCCAGTCTATGCCCTTTTGCACCTCTGCACTCTGCAGCACCTACTACCCCAACTGGCCTTTGCCATCTTCTTGCTCCCACTGCTGACCAACCATGCCCAACCTGGCCCTTTAATAGGCAGCTGCTGGCCACCGGAGGCCAGAGAACGGGGGTGGGTGGGGGGTGGGGTGGGGGTCAGAGGGCCCCTGAGCTTCAGTGTGGCAATCAAACAATTACTAAATGGACATTTAACCATCCTGGATAATAAATATTTGCCATTTGTTTCTATACCTGCAAATTGCTTCCTGGACTGTTTTAGTTCCACTGTCTTATGAAATAGTGAACCGTCACATTACACATTTATTTTCTGGAAACATTTCTGTGATTTTAATGTACATAAGAAAACTCTTCTAAATTGTAGGAAAAAGTATCAGAGCATAAAAACTTTGAAGAGGAAGCCCGTTCACTTACGGTGTGTTTTTTTCCTTGTTTTTTTGGAAGCGAAACACGATGAGCTTTATGACTTAAAAAAAAATCTTCATACTGGAAAAAAAAATAGTATTTGAACAGCAAACTGTATTTATATTTCTGCTCTCATTATATAGATTAGCTATCTTCTGCCAAGGTATTGACCTTCTCATTTAATGTATTGATTTTGGACTACAAAAGTAACAATTAACTTGGAAGAGAACTTTTTCCTCATAATGTTTTCAAGTTTGTAATGGAAACTTGATTAAGTGTGGATCTTTTGGGCTTTTTGTGTTTTAATCTGATCCTGAAGTAAGATGACCGCAATAGCTTTGTTTTTCAAATTTTATAAAATGCTTTTTATGACCGACGTAGTTGCATAACAGCATTATTTTCAAGATCTTTACTAATCCTAAAAACCTGTATCTTTTCATGTGTATGCGGGCTATTTTTTCTCAAACTTACAGCAACAAATGGCTATATGACTGTCAGGCAATCTATCTGTCACAAGTTCTTTTATGATGTTTATTTTAAATTGCTCCCTGTATACATACTGTGACTTCTTTTGTAGACCATTCTTTCTTCTCTATGTTATAACTAAGTTTTTGTCCAAATTATCACTTCAAATTTTGCTACTACATAGTGACTGATCAAACATACAATATTCATAGAAGCTTGTTGAAATATATAGAGGCTTATATGTGGTAGCTATAATGTGCAAACTAGCATTGAGTAACACGGCAGTGTCATATATTAAGTGTTCCCTAAAAGCTAAACTCCCCAAAAGATGTCATTGTTTTTATGAGAATAGATGACTGCGGAGCTGAACTATTGTTAGTAGTTGCTGAAAAAAGAACTTGAAAGCATAATGCAGTTGTTTCAAAATCGCATCGTGTTCGCCACAAAAATGTGCAAGGAGAGGTGTGATAACAGGGCTCAAATATAATTTTTCTTTCATACAGTTCTTCTATTGATCAAGTATCAGATTTTTTTATTATGACAGTTGTGTACTAAAGCATGCTTTACAGGTTTCTTTGTGTGCATTGATTTGTTTTAAATACTTTTAATGGCTTGGAAATATATACATTAATCACCTTTTCTTTATCTTTCTATTCTAGTATACAGTCAATAGTATGGTAATTCTATTGTATTATAATATGGTAATATCTGCCTACTTAAAACAAAGCCTTATGTAATCATTGCATAATACAAACTACCTGTCTCCTCTCTTATTTCTTTCCTTTTACCGACCCTGTAAAATTAATAATAATATTACATTGACCCAGCAAAGTTGTATGTGTAGAAAGAAATAAAAACAACTTTAAACAGTTGTGACTTTTAGTATGAGGCACTGAAAAATTACTTCAGCCAGATAGGCTCTTCATGTTTTTCTTTTTTTCCCTATTTTAGCATTTAATTGAAAAATAATTCCTTAAATGCTTTAAGAAGCATCTAGTATGTATCTGCAGTGGCAGCGTGTCACTGAAACTGCGTTGCAGAGAAGACTGGAAAATAATTTGGGTCACCGTGACCAAAGCTATTCATAGAACATTAAGAGATGAAAAGAATGTAAAAATGTCATTTTTTATAACAGTTACTTGAACACAAAAAGTCTAAATTAGAAGTCTGGTTGATTTCCAAGAATTATGAGTTAGTTATTAATTAAATTATCATATTAAGATGAAGAGGTTTTGGGGAGAAAGTTTTAAAGTCCAAATGCATTTTCCTTCCACGTGAATATTTTATATTACTTGGTAGAGAAGTAATTAAGCAAACATCCATGTACCTTAACATATTTAAGCCAGTCTGAGTATAAAATTCATAGTGTTGAATTGCATTTCTTCATATTAGCTGAACTCTTGTGGGTAACTCTGTCACCTGCTACATGCCTTAGTGTTGTGAGTTTTATATTATACTCAATAAGATTGGCAAATTTGTCTCTCTTGGTTTGTAAGTATTGACATTTGGACACATTCATAAAAAGTTTATATAAGCAGCCTTATGTAATTCACACTCTCTACCGTGTGCAGCACCGAGGTCAGAATAAGAGCTCTTGGAGTGTTTGGGGCATTGTTCTGCTTGCATAATTTCGGAGTTCCAAGATAAGTTGTCTGTCACTGAAGTTGACCTTTGGATGTTCCAGATTTTCAGTGGGTGCTACATTTGTCACCTTTTCCCTTAGACTCTCTCTTTAAAATAAAAAAAATTCTGTGATTCTTTTCTTTCTTTCTTTCCTTATGTTGCTTGTCTCTTTGATCCACTCAGACCTCTTTGTCAAGACATATTGAAAATATAAAAACAAGACAGCTAGAAGTACTAGCATTTTAATTTGGGACAATGCTTTTTCAGTTGAGAGTACAGAGTACTTTTTAGCACTTCTTTAAGGGTGGTTTGGGGTTTTTTTGACGGTGTTCAGAGTAGTACACTAGCAGCTTACAGCCAATGTCCTGTGTAGGCAGGATATAAATCTTCCAAATAAATAATTAACAATGGATGGTTAGAATATTATGATATATAATAACATAATAATTTATGGTCATTAATTATTCATTTTGAAAAGTTATATTCTGACTGTTGGGTGACTTTTCAGAAGTAGAGTAAGCATTGCTGACATCCAATAAACAACTAATATGTTAAAAACACAAATGCTAAACTCCTGGAGATAGGTCATTTGTCCAGCACTCAATTACTGTGATATAAGCCCTGTGCCTTTTCTACATATATTGCATCCATGCCCCCGAAAGAGTCAGCTTGTGGCAAAACGGTGCAACGTTGCTTTCTTTAATCTGAAGAAAATAGCAAGATCCTATGGACGCTGCTGAAAGAAGTCTGCTACATTTTCTCCCCCACAATTTCCATTATAAATCTTATAATGATGCTTCCATCATGTTCCAACAGATTTGTCCCTACATATGCTCTGCACTTGCTTCAGTCAGTACCCCTCACCACTGTTTGCAACGACTCTGTTGTGGAGCATTGCAAGCATTGTATCAGAAAGGAGAACTTTCTGATACAACTTTCTGATAGATAGATTCTTCCTTCCTTCCTTCCTTCCTTCCTTCCTATCTATCTATCTATCTATCTATCTATCTATCTATCTATCTATCTATCTATCTCTATATCTATTATAAAGGTAAAGCTAAAGGTTCCCCCGCACATGCGTGCTAGTCGTTTCCGACTCTAGGGGCCGGTGCTCATCTCCGTTTCAAAGCCGAAGAGCCAGCGCTTGTCCGAGGACGTCTCCGTGGTCATGTGGCCGGCATGACTAGACGCCAAAGGTGCACGGAACGCTGTTACCTTCCCACCGTAGTGGTCCCTATTTTTCTACTTGCATTTTTACGTGCTTTCGAACTGCTAGGTTGGCAGAAGCTGGGACGAGTAACAGGCGCTCACTCTGTTACGCGGCACTCGGGATTCAACCCGCCAAACTGCTGACCTTCAGATCGACAAGCTCAGCGTCCTAACCCACTGAGCCACAGCGTCCCTTATATCTATTATCTATACATATAAAAAGATAGATAGATAGATAGATGATAGATAGATAGATAGATAGATAGATAGATAGATAGATAGATAGATAGATAGATAGATAGATGTGTGTGTTTGCAATGCCTGAAAACACTGTGATCCAATTATAGATGGGAGAGGTGGGATCTGTTGTTACTTCCACTGTGATGCTCCCCATTGGGGCCCCAAGCTAACTAGGAGAGTTTTTAGGCACTTACAAAACATCAGGAGGGTTGGGGTCAACCTCACATTGTGTGTGTGGGGGGGAGATGGGCAGGTGCAATGCAGAGAAGGCCTTTCTCCTGGACCCCACTAACCAGAATAATCAGGGTGATAGGGCTTGAAGTATAGGTGGGATGAGCCAATCCCAGTGGGATGAGACAGTCCCTCAAGTAGCCTGGACCCCTTCCATGAAGGGCTTTAAAGATGATTGTCAACATCTTGACTTGTACCCAGAAGCAGACTGGTAGCCAATGCAAATTGCAGAGCTGTGATGTTACATGGGACATTTTTGGGGCCCCAAGAACTGCCCATGCCACCGCATTCTACACCAGTTGTAGCTTCCGAATGCTCTTCCAGGGTAGCTCCATGTAGACTGTATTACAATATCTTCACTGTTGTCTTGCTTGTGGTAACGTAATGTGAAAAACTATTAAAATTTTGCTGTTGTGTGTTGGACACATGGAAAGAATGCTTCCAGACAATGGTTATGAATACTCCCATTTTTATGTAGTGGTGGGGTTGTTTTTTTAGATATTGCAATAAAAAGACATCTTAAAATAAAGAACAAATGGAATGACTTGATATTTAGTTATGCTGTACACACTGGTACAAAATTTAGCATTTCTGTTATGGAGCTGCTACCTTAGTATGCCTGATTATTTCTTCCAAATTAAATGACTAATAGTTAAAGTTCATAAGGGACACATTCAGTAATTCTGCATAGTCACACAAGCTTAAAATATATCCTCAAGAATTTAACTACTGTTTTTTTTTTAATTTCATCTTCACATGAAATGACATTGAGATGATGAATATAATCAATCTAGCTTGATCCTCCTTTTTTGTATCAAAAATTATTGCTGATGGTGCAGTATTTCATATATAAAGAAGCACTATACTGAAGATTTTTTTTACTCTATTAGAATATTTGTAAAGAATTGCTCTGTGAGGATATCTGGGTCAGGTAGGTGTGTCACTTTACGTAATCATTATATAATTAGTTCTTTGTTAGGCCTCTCCCCAAAGTGGGTGGAACCTAAAGCTCCTGAGCTGCCTGAAAAAGTGAGGCTACTTTGATTAAACCAACTTATAGAAGTGCAGAGTTTTTAAGAAGTCTTTGGCATTCTGACATTTGCCAAATTGTCTTATTTGCCATCCTTGGCAGAAGATGAATTAATTTGCTTTCACAGCTAATAAAACAGCATTGGCTGTTTTCTTCACATTTGTCCTACATAAATTGCTTGTAGTTTTTTCTTTTCATTTTATGAAGTAGGGATTGGATAAATTATTGGATGATTTCTATTCTTCTTTGCATATACACTCTGGAATAAATTATAGATTTCTCTAATAAATGAAATTGGACGTACTATTCTTGTTCTGTCTCGGCTGTTCTCAAAAAAAAATCCCTAAGCGTGATGAGAGTTGGTTAGTATTTGAATAACGCACAAATACCTGGGAATTCAGAAAGCATCCAATTCAGAAAACAATGACAAATCACTTCCTTACTGTTACCAAGGAAACTATATATAAAGATCTGAAGTCTTTAGATGTTGAGCTCAACGTGAGATGTCATCTTTAATACTCCCTTTCAACTGATAATGTAGAGCAATTTTCTCTGTAACTAGGATAGATGCTTGTTTGAATCCAGAAACTACAGAAGCTTTTCTTATATGTTGTTTACATAGAGTGGTGATATTACCTGGATTCATGTTTGCATCAGACAGAAGTTGACTCTTTTATTTTTGGTTTGCTGATAATATGTCATTATAATATAAAAAAACATTGTACCAATTTTACTTATATTTGAACTAACACCCTTTCTTCAAAGTAACACATTGATAACAGAGTGCAATGCAGACTATTCCTTACTATACTAGTTTTTTAATGCATGGAGTTTTTTTGTTTGAATTTCTTTCTTTTTAATCACATTACTCTGTTTCATGAAACATAATTGACTGGTTGAAGATGTGTAAGGGCTAGGCGAGACCCCTATTGAAAGATGTTTGGGTTTTTTAAAAAATTATTCTGGTTTTATTTGTTGTCAATATTGATATTACCATGAAATACAAAAAGTTGCCTAATGCATGTAAAAAGAATAACACCCCCCCCCCAAAAAAAAATCAGGTTCAGTCCTGGAAATAGCATTGGTCGTCCTACTAGATGACCATTGCCAGGACCTGGATGGAGGAAGCGTATCTAGTCTGATCTTTTTTACTTCTCAATGGGTGGCCTGCAATATCATCTTTCTGGACTACCTATGGAGGTTAGGGATTTTGAGCATTGTAATGGCGGGCAGGAAAGATTTAAGTGATGACTCCCCTAATCTCTCTGTTGTTTAACATTGACACGAAGCCTTTGGGAAGGTTGTTCAAAGTTTTTGGGTACATTACAAATATGTGTGATGCTCAGCGTTACATCACTATCCCAGCAGACTGTGATGCCACTGAAGTCCTATCCAGGTGCCTGGGGACTCTGTGTGCTTGGATGAGAAAGAACGGAGTAAACGGCTTCTTTGAAATTTGATGTTAAAGAAAACTCCAATAGAAGAGAATATATGAAGCTTCTATAACTCTGTGGAGTCCTTGATCCTCTCTGAACTCGGTTGTTTGCTTGTAGGCATTTCATTACCTGACTAGGCAATTTCATCAGGGTTTGGGAGTGTTGAGTTTGCTTCACCGTTTTTATACAATAGCTTGCTCTGCCAGTGTTGGTTGGGTCCTAGTAATGCCTAGTAATTAGGTGACTGATTTTTGATATTAAGCAGTATTTTGCTAGCGTATGAAATTAAGGATACGCCCTGAGTCTTCGGAGAAGGGCGAGATATAAATGGAATTAAAATAAATAAAATAATATTGTACAACAGTTTGCATAAGTGGCCCCTGCCCACCTGACGTCAGAGCCTCTTGTGACTGGAGGCAAAAGTGAAAGAAGCGTAAGATTTCTCTTCCTTTTCACGGGTGTTCAGCCGGGCATGTTGAAACTCCTTCCTTTGCCTCCCTAGTTCTCATGATGCCCCAGCCTTCACTCTGCAGGAACCTTCTGCCACTTGACTGTCTCTTCCCACAGAAAGCCTTAGAACTACACTGTGTGTTGCCCAGAATTCATTACATCACACAACTGGTTTTATTAGCATATATGACATTCAAAATAATAATGCAAACATCCCATTTTCTATATATGTATATTTGCTAACTATAATAATAATAATAATAATATAATAATAATAATAATAATAATAATAATAATAATAATAATAATAATAATAATAATAATAATAATAATAATAATAATAATAAAAAATAAAAAGTTGGAAGGGACCTTGGAGGTCATCTAGTCCAACCCCCTGCTCAGGCAGGAAACCCTATACCATTTCAGGCAAATGGCTATCCAGTCTCTTCTTAAAAACCTCCAGTGTTGGAGCATTCACCACCTCTGGAGGCAGGTTGTTCCACTGGTTAATTGTTCTGTCAGGAAGTTTCTCCTTAGTTCTAGGTTGCTTCTCTCCTTGACTAGTTTCCATCTGTTGCTTCTTGTCCTGCTTTCAGGTGCTTTGGAGAATAGCTTGACTCCCTCTTCTTTGTGGCGGCCCCTGGGATATTGGAACACTGCTATCATGTCACCCCTCACCCTTCTCTTCATTAAACTACACATACCCAGTTCCAGCAACCGTTCCCTAAATAAATAAATTTTAAGATATACAATAGATTAGTAAATTTTAAGATATACAATAGATTAGTAAATTTGTACCACTAGGAAAGGTTTTTTTAAAGGGATATTGAGAATTTGGGAGAAAAAAAAAGAATTTGGGGAGACCTCTGAGTAGAAACGGGCTGGTGTATAAGTAATAAGAATAAGCTAATAAACTGCGATCACAGAAAATATTTGCTGTATCATCATATCATATGTTGAAGGGCAAGACTACATTGGAGATATCTAATCTAATATTCTGCTAAATCAGTGGTTTTATTTAATTTTGTTGAAAAGTGGTGTACAAGCAGCACAAAGGTTTTAGTAAATGTATGCGAGTTATGGTTTTCTCTCTCACTTCTGACTAATACTTTTGAATTCTGCATGAATTTTGCGTTTGTTTTTAATTCTGGGGAAGTCATTAGTGCGATGACTAGGCCTGCAAAATGTAATCACATGGACTGCTACAGTATTACCACTTCCTATTGCCCTATTTTAGCACTCTTTGGATCTAGTTACATAATTGTGAATGAAGCAGAAAAGCCACTGGGGTAAAAATGCTGCATATCATATTATGAAACTTTTGTTGATATGATATGCTGGAACAATGCTACTTAATATAAATAATGGAAAAAATTCAAGGAAACCAGAGTCTGTTCTCAGTATTAGGAGTCCTTCAGTTAAATGAGCATGAGCTCATTTGTTGTGACATTTTCACTCCACACGAATCCTTAAAAGTCTGTTCTAGAAAATGTATCAAGTTCACAATGTGACACCACTTGTGTTTCCAGGAAAAAAAAGGGAGGGGTCAGTTTTGGTTCAGTTACACCTCTTACTTAGGGGAATGTAAAATAGCAGCTATATTTGCTTTCAATTAATTTTTTTAAGGAGCTTTGCCAGAATAGAGAGAGTTCTCTGAAAAAGCAGTGTGAAGTAATCACACTGTTTTTGTTAAAAAAAAATGGTACACAGTGACTTTTGACAGATATAGATAAACTTGGTCTTCTAAACACATCTGAATTGGTACTAACACATGATCTTTCAAACAATGTTTGTGGAATAGGAGTATCTTCCATGCAGTCTAATCTCATACTAAACTAGTAATAAGTAGTTGGAAAGACAGAGGAGAAAAGGAAGTTGAGCTGCCACAACGTCAGATCTAGGAAGCAATAACATTCCATCCGTTTGTTTATATTTCATGGAGTTTTAGCTGCTATTTGATTATGTATTTAAAAAGCAGCCTCTTTTTTAAAACTCTTTTTTAACTGCTCCACGTCTTTTTGTCCTAACTGACATTCCCTGTTTCTTTTCCTGTAAGAAATTCCTCTCTTGCAGTTTGTTCACTTGGCAATACTGGAGTAACACTGGAATTCTTTACTGCAGGAGTCACATAGTATTTCTTGTGTCAAGGAGCAGGTTGACATATCCAGCCGTGGTTTGACATGATATGAAAACTTCTGCGGTTGGGTGTGAGAATTTGGAGAGTTTTGATTTATCAGCATTTCCAATAGATCTCAAAGGACACGGTCAAACGACTGAGAAATCCTTTACTCTTTCAGTAAGATCCATATTTATTACAAGAGTGAAAAAGAAAGGAAATTACTAGCACATTTTACACAATTTGATCTAATACTGTCTCTGCAGATCAATCCCGTGAAGCAGTTTTTGAAAGTGATCTTGTTCAGCATGGGGAAGATGGAGAATGGCAGCACTCTACTTCAACTACCTCATCTCAGAGTGAACAGGCAGAGAAACTGTTGCAGAACCAGCACAAGAGCCTGGCCTCTGAGGACACCAAAAAGAAGAGGGCTCAGAAACCTTCTCACATGAGGAGGAACATAAGGTAAGCGTACTTTTTAAAAAAACATTTGGGAGTCTTAATATTTACACTAACACAATAATCATGGATAGCGTCTTGAATCCAGGTTTATGATGGTCTGTGTTGAAGAGCACCAGACAAAGGGGAACTAAAATCCAATTAGTGAGAAAACATTACGGGCATCTCTGATAATTGTTCTAAGAAACTGCTTTCATGGTTCCAGGGAAGAAAACTGAACATAACTGTACCAAGATTTCAGTTTCTATAATACCCTGTGAAAGAATTGAAGTGTGATCCTTTTCCCTTTGTACCAGTCAAATGAAGTTTCTGACCCCTGTGCCTGATCTGATCTACTTGGACCAAGCCTATTTGACTTTTGAACATGTCACTGCTTTGTTTTCCCCTAAGCTCAATCCTTTCCCCAACAGTGTAAGCTGCTTTGGCTACCCTACTTTTGCCTGGATGGAGAAATGTCTCAAATGGCTGAATGCTGCAAAATTAGTTCCTGCAAGCATTCTACTCTCTTTGCCTTCCATATGCTTTCCATAATAAGTAAATACGTTGGGTGGCAGAACTAGTGAAATCAGATGGTCATCATGGAG
This sequence comes from Vipera berus, assembly GCF_964194415.1. Taxonomy (NCBI): domain Eukaryota; kingdom Metazoa; phylum Chordata; class Lepidosauria; order Squamata; family Viperidae; genus Vipera; species Vipera berus. The sequence goes on from NC_138203.1 coordinate 221,190,062, forward strand.
CATCTGCACATACACCTGTGTTTTCACCCCTCATTGTCTCCAGTGATACAATGGATAATATATAGTTCACAACTTACAACTGATAAGTAAAAAGAGATTGAAGCAGTTTAACATCAAATTTAGAATTCACAAACTCTACTTTGCAACAACAATAGTGGAATGTTCTCTTATATGCTTGGCCTAACAAATAAATATCTTTAAAAGGACAAAAAATGGAAATCCCAATAAAAACTAGTTAAAAGATGGAGAAGGAGTGAATAGGATGTGCAGGTGGAGAGGTGGGATTGCCTCTGAATTCAATAACCACCTCCAATGTGGTGTTCCCTCATTAGGGTCCCAAGCCATCTGGCAGAACCAGGTTTTCTGGCTCCTGTTTAAGGACAGAAGGGTAGGTGCCGATCTCATTTCAGGGGATAAGAAATTCCATAGGGAAGGAACCACGACAGAGCAGGTCCTTCTCCTGGACCCTGCCAGCTAGAATTCCTTGACCGACAGGGCCCACAGCATTCTTCCTCTGCCAGCGCGGGTAGGGTGGTCCAGTCCCAGTGGGGTGAGACAGTTTCTCAAGTTACCTGTACCCTTGCCATGCAGGCCTCTAAAGGTAATACCTTGAATTGTACCGGGAAGCAGACTGGCAGTCAGTGGACCTTGCGGAGCAATGGTGTAACACGGGTCATCCTAGAGATCCCAGGAGCTACACGTGCTGCCGCACTCTGCACTAGTTGAATTTTCTGAATGCTCTAAAATAGCGGCCCCCAACCTTTTGGGCACCAGGGACTGGTTCCATGGAAAAAGTTTGCAGATGATACAACAGTGGTGGGTCTTATTACAGGTGGGGATGAGACAGCATATAGGGCGGAGGTACAAAAACTATCCATATGGTGTAGTAACAACAACTTGCACCTAAACATCGGCAAGACGAAAGAGATGGTGTTAGACTTCCGGAGAAAAAAGGAGGAACCTGCCCCACTTTACATCGGGGAGGACTGTGTAGAGAGAGTTTCCTCCTTTAAATTTCTGGGAGTCTACCTCTGTGAAGATCTGACCTGGAAAGTTAACACAACCCAGGTGGCTAGAAAGGCCCAACAGAGGCTTCACTTTCTTAGGATCTTGCGGAAGAACAGGGTAGAACAACAGCTAATGACCCTCTTTTACCGGTCTACCATAGAGAGCGTCCTCTCGTATGGTATTGTGGTTTGGTATGCTGGTCTGACAGCCGCGGATAGGAAAGTATTACAGAGGGTAGTGAGCACAGCACAAGACATTGTGGGCTGTTCCCTGACACCACTGGATGACATCGCCAGGGCTCGCTGCCTTGGAAGAGTGAGGAAGATTCTCAGGGATGACTCACACCCTGGATGGTATCTCTTTACTCTCCTACCATCCGGTAGGAGATATAGGAATATAGCCAGCCATACCAACAGACTGAAAAATAGCTTTTATCCGTGGGCTGTTAGGCTTTTAAATGGGACATAATCTTATGCAGAATTGACTTGGGAGGCCGGTGTGTGGTGTAGTTGGTTCACATAGTGTGGTGGGATGGAGGGTTTGTTGTCACTGTGTGTTGGGGGGAGAGAGCACAGGGGGAGGCTCAGCTAATCTCAATGTACACATGTTGTACTTTGACAATAAAGGTTTATTATTATTATTATTTAAAAAGTGTTTTTCCGTGGACTGGAGGGGGCGTGGTTTCATGTGCTGCCTGCATCTTGCAGATGGGGCTTCACTTGTTTGCACAGCCTGGTTTCTGGCATGCTGCAGACTGGTAGCGGTCCAGGGACCGGAGGTTGGGGACCCCTGCTCTAAAAGGCTAGCCCCATATAGAGCACATTGCAGACATGAGGTGACTTGGTCTCTGATCCAGGAAAGGATGCAACTGGTACAGCAATCAAAGTTGTGCAAAGATAGAATACTCAAGTTGCATACTGGGTCTGTTTGTGTAGTGCAACCCCATCCAGAACTAAGTTGGGTAAAGTTTTGGATCTTAATATGCATCCAAAGCCATTCGGTTTTTGCCAGGGTTCAGCCATAGCCTGTGGTCACCCATCCAGGACCCTACAGCTCCAGGCACCGTGAGAGGGCAGCAAAGACATCACTTGGATCACTAGGGGTGGAGATATAAAGTTGAATATCTTCAACATACTGATGATATCTCAACCCCTGGTGGTGAATAATCTCACCCAGCAGCTTCGTGTATATGTTAAAAAGGAGTGAATACCAAGCCCTGTGACACACTACCAAAGAATGACCGTGGGCTGGATCTCTCCAAGTGGCCTTGGAAAAAGGAGCCAAACCAATGCAAAACTTCACTCTCCAACCCCACAGCCAGCCCCACAAGATACTGTGGTCGATTGTATCAAAGTCTGCTGAGAGATCAAGGAGAGTAAGGATGGTTGCATTATCCCCATTCTGGTCACATCATCAACAAGTGTTATCAGTGCCATTTCCATCCCATAACTGGGCCTGAACCCTGACTGAAAGAGGTCCAGATAATCCATTTCATCCAGGACCCTCTGAAATCGCCAAACAACCACGTTTTCTACCATCTTCCCTAGGAAGGAAAGCTGGGAAACTGGACAGACGTTGTCCAGGCAGGTGGGATCAAGTAATAATTAACATCCAGTTTTGCATCCAGTTTTGGTCACCATGATGTAAAAAAAGATGTCGAGACTCTAGAAAGGGTACAGAGAAGAGCAACAAAGATGATTGGAGGACTGGAGGCCAAAACATACAGGGAACGGTTGCTGGAATTGGGTATGTCTAGTTTAATGAAGAGAAGGGTGAGGGGTGACATGATAGCAGTGTTCCAATATCTCAGGGGCTGCCACAAAGAAGAGGGAGTCAAGCTATTCTCCAAAGCGCCCGAAGGCAGGACAAGAAGCAACGGATGGAAACTAGTCAAGGAGAGAAGCAACCTAGAACTAAGGAGAAACTTCCTGACAGTTAGAACAATTAACCAGTGGAACAACCTGTCTCCAGAGGTGGTGAATGCTCCAACACTGGAGGTTTTTAAGAAGAGACTGGCCAGCCATTTGCCTGAAATGGTATAAGGTTTCCTGCCTGAGCAGGGGGTTGGACTAGATGATCTCCAAGGTCCCTTCCAACTTTATTATTATTATTATTATTATTATTATTATTATTATTATTATTATTATTATTATTATTATTATTATTATACCCTCTTAACATTGTACATCAGCCCTTAAACCACAGCATCAAGTGTCTCCTTGCTCAATTCCATGCTAGCCTCCAATGTAGTCTTGTTTTTTATTACTTTGTTTCTCAGCATGTGTTGTTTTGCACTTCTTTGTAACTGGAAGGCAAATGATATATAAAGCAATTGTCCATTATATTCTAAGTTGCCTTGCCTTAAACTCTGGAATCCTTGGTGCTCTCTGAGCTTGGTTGTTTGCTTATAGAAATTTAGTTACCAGACTAGATAACATGTCCTTTTTACACACTGCCCTCACCTGTCCTTAAGGGTACAGCAATTACCATTAGTGGCAACTACTTTAGTTTCATTTTACTCTCCTACTCTTGGCTAAAAACTAAAATTTTGTCCTTCCCACCCTCCAGTATATGCAATGAATATACAATGGCACTTGCCTTCCACCAACAAATGAAAAAAAAGCTAGTTTTTCTGACTCTTGTCGTTTTTTATTTGCCATTGACATAACCAAGTTGAAACTGCATCGATATATTTCTTGAAAATAATATATTTTTCTATTCGTGCATTCAGAAAGCTGCTGCGGGAAGACCAGTTGGAGGCTGTGACAAAAGCAGCACAGCAGGAGGAACTGGAAAGAAGGAAACGGCTGGAACAGCAAAGGAAGGATTACCAAGCCAGCATCCCCACTGTACCTTTAGAGTTTCTTCCAGGTAAACTTTTCCCAAAGCATTAAAGCAAAAGCTGAATTGAAGCCACTAATAATGGTTAATCTTGCCAGCATACTAACTTTGTTCCATCGTATAGTGTTTATTTTACTGTTACATTCATGCCGTGCCTGATCCCTGGGTAAACAAAAAAGGGAGAATATAAGTGTAATTCATAAGTACCTTTGTGAACCACTGTGCGTCTATTTTTCTCTAATATGTTTTTCCTTTTGATATCTGAATTATGTATCATATTAATAATACAAATTGATTTCTATGTTAATATACAGTTCAGGGAAGTGATAAAGATAATACTTGTCTTAACAAGAATGAATGAAAATATTGTAAAAATTAGTCATTTTTAATAGAGCAGGCCTAACAATAGCATTTGTAGGTAGAAGAAATTGGTTCCAGGGCTTTTTTTCTCATAGAACGCTCAGAACGGTGTTCCGGCACCTTTTTTTTTTTGCAAAAAAAAGAAAAAGAAAAGCTCCCTCTATTGGCTTTAGGAGTAGGCAATCTTGACTCTCTTTTATGACTCGTGGACTTCAACTCCCAGAATTCTTGAGCCAGCCATGCTGAGAGGAAAGAGAGAGGTTTCCAAGCTGAGCCATGGTGGCTCAGGAATTCTGGGAGTTGAAGTCCTTGAATCATAAAAGAGCCAAGGTTGCCTACCCTGCATTAGAGGAAGACATTAAAATTATTTACAAGGTTACTTCTTTAGTAACTAAACTTTTAGAATCTAAAACAGCTAATTCAAAAAAGCCAACAGGAAAGAACCTCACATTTTTCATCTGCTTCTGTCTTTTGGAAGGTAAAATTAGATAACAAAATAATTATTATTTTAGCTCTCTGAGAAACTATGCTTTTCATCACACAAATAAGCCAAACTGAGTTATTTCCTCTGCATGTTTATCAGTTCTCTCTCTTTCTGAACATCAGTCACGAAAACTCCATTCTTCTTTAATATTTTCCTTGTACCTCTCAGTCACCATCTCACAGCCAATCCATTAAGAACAGTTTTTAAATCTCTGATATTCCTTAGCATCAAGCCATATATAACTACTATGTTGAAAAATAATAATTCTAAAGACATATCAATATAATTATATAATTATAACATGAATATAGTCAATGAAGTCATTACTTAAAAGATTTTTCTTGTATTTATGTGTTGTCTGAGCTGCATTTTGATCAAAGTTGTTACTTATATTTATTGAAAATGTACAGTATCTTAAAACCCATTATTAATTTTTCAAGCTTCATGAATTCAAAACTGTCCCATTCTTTTTTATCCTTTATTGAGGACAATGGGGAGGAATGAAGACCTGGTGTCTTCTCTATGTTAAGTGAGCTATTCTTTTATTAATTCCTCTTAAATATTCCAAGATTTTAAAATCACTGTAAACGTTATGCAAGAGGCTAAAAAAATATACAGGTAGTTCTTGCTTAATGGTCACGATTGGAACTGGCAATTCTGTCACTAAGCAGTGAGGTCCTTAAGTGAATCATCCATGGTGGTTAAGCAAGGCATCACATGATCATGATTTGCAATTTTATTGCCAGCATATTCTTGTCAGAAACCAGCAATAATGTGTGCATCTGGCAATTACATGATTGTTGCGTGCTTAACGGTCATAAGTACAAAAATCAGTTATAAGGTTACTTCTTTTTAATGCCATCATAACTTTGAACAGTCCCTAAAAATAAGCAAGGATTCTCTCTATGTCAACCTACTGAAATAGCATTACCTATCATATTCAGACCAATTAAAATGGAGCAACATATGTAAATCCATGTAGTAAACTTTTGGATGTTTTCCAATATCCATAATTCCAAACTGCCCTTAGGCGTTACACTGACTGGTATGACCTGTCCATCCTCTGACTCCTTTCTGTTGTACCTTTAGATTACACTATGGGCAGTCTTCAGCTTCCTTATCCTCTTTCAAATTTGGAGCAAGGAAGTGGTCTTCTCAAAACTGGGCTATTCAGCAATGCAGCAGGACTAATTAGCAAGCAGATTTTATTTGCACCTGTTCTGTATAATGTAAATGACATCGAAAATGCTCTATGGAAGGAGTTTGCTTTTCATTCTAGCAAATGAAGCAAGAATTTGAAAAAAAATATCCAGACTTGCCGCTCATCTTCAAACTGCAAAAATGCTGACAACAAATCTCACACATTCTGTTTCATTTATTCAGATTCTGTTTAGATATGCTGCAGCACAGAGTAAGTTCAGGACATGTTAGTTAAGTTAGTCAAGTTGCAGTAATTTGTACTAATAATTATTGAAAATGAACCCGAAAGAAAGTTGTTTGCTATGTCTAGATCACTGTACAATGTTTGAAGTGGGCATACATCCAAAATTCTTTCATGTTTTAAATGTTTAATATAAATGGGAGTATGCATGTTTAATTAATTTTCAGTTTCATGCTATTGATTCCAGATATAATGAAAATTTTCGAACTGATTTTAGTGTCCCGATAAAAGTTTGAACAATGTTTTCTTCTAACCTTTGGAGTCTGAAATAGAGGCTCATCGGTATACTCTACCAAAAGAAATTAGAATGTACTAAGAGAAGCACTGCTTAACTTCAGGCAAAACATTACTTGAAGGATATTAGAAAAGCATTTTATATAATCAGTTGTATCAAATTTGGTACAACTAGGATACTTCAGTGGTATCACATATTGGTGAGTGAACTGAAGTGGGGGTAATTTTTAGTCTGATTTTCGCTCCATCCATTATGTACTGAGTTTATTGCTTTGTCTTTAGAGGAAATTGCTTTAAGAACTGCAGAAGTTGCTCAGCTTCCCCCCCAAGTGTTAAATGAAGAGGTCATCTGCTTAGACAGCACCAGCAGTGGTAGTGAGGATGACTCCAAAGGAAGACTCCACAGCATTAAAGATGGTAAGAACGGATAGAAAATTCATTCCTGCATTATGGCTTCCAACACCTTTGTATCTTGCACTCAGCAGGATTCTTTTTTTTTTTTTGAAAAATACAAGTAAAGGTTATTTCTTAAGAATTCTAATAATCAGTAGCTCCCTCTTTTTTGTCATCATCACAGTACTTTGTTTGAAAATAAAACCTCATTTATTCTGTTTCAGGGTTTTAGTGACTAATACGTACAGTTTTTGTGCTTGTAGAAAGAACATTTCGAAGTCGAAAAATATTTTAAAAACTGATAACATTTATGAAATTGACTAGGGATAAAAATTTATGAAATTGACTAGGCATAATAAATGCCATATTAAATAATTACAAACTGTTTAGCAACTCAGTACTAATCAGAATCAGCCAATATGATTACTTTCATATATATATATATATATATATATATATATATATATATATATATATATATATATATATACACACACCCTTTTCCAGTTTTTACTAGATGAAGACAGAGGGTCATAAGTCACCTTGTATATTTGACTATAAAATATAATAGATATGCTAATCCTCTACATCTGGTTGTGTTGCAGAAGTAATAGAATTAAGTTCAGGAGAAGATGAAGCCCTCCATATTGTAGACAGCAGTGATTCTGGTAACGAAGGGGATGATGATACTGAAGAGAGCAGTGGCGCCCACGTGAACGATGCTCTAAATCAGTTAGATGCTTCAGGGCAAGTAATTATTAACATCAACCATCCACCAAATGAAGAAGACATTTATCTGGCTCCTCAGCTTGCCCGAGCAGTAAAGCCTCACCAGGTATTGAAATTTCTGCTGCAGAACTGAACATAATTGTCACCAAATTCTCATCTAGACATTTTACTATGACATGTCATTGATTTATGTAAACCTCGGTGGATTTTTTTGCCTGTGTATGTGGGTATGCATTTACAGATTAGGTGCATAACCACTAATTTGATAGTACCCATCCATAATCTCTTTGACACTATTTGTTACTCTTTCTAGATTGGTGGTATTCGTTTCCTATATGATAATTTGGTGGAATCCCTGGACAGATTTAAAACCAGCAGTGGGTTTGGCTGCATCTTAGCTCATAGCATGGGGCTGGGCAAGACTGTGCAAGTCATCTCCTTTTTGGATGTACTTTTCCGTCATATTGAAGCAAAGACTGTCCTGGCAATTGTACCTGTAAGTAGGCTGTGGAAAACTCTTTACTTGAGTCTGCTTAGGTGGACAAAGGACCTTTCAAATAGTTTTGATGTTCCTCAACTTCTGTATTTGCCTCTTTAATTTTTCCTATCCATGAAATATTTGTATACTATTTTTTTCAGTGTTTAAGATATTTATAGAATGAAATATGTAATTAATGGATCCCATTTCTTATTTCTTGCCATTTTTCTTACAGGTAAATACTCTTCAGAACTGGTTAGCAGAGTTCAACATGTGGCTTCCAGCACCAGAAGCCCTTCCTGCTGACTATGATCCAAAAGAGATTCAGCCTCGCATTTTTAAAGTCCACATTTTGAATGATGAACACAAGTAAGGAGAATTAATTCTATTTTGGACATGTTATTTATAATTGCTGCTGTTGGAACATTTGCGCCCTGTTTATGGATATTGGAAAGTTCTCTTGGTAATTTCTACAGATTTAATTATGACAACATCTGATTAATTTCAGTGTAGCAGTAAGTATAATTGCCAAAATAAGTAGGATACCATCCATTAAATTGCCATCTCAGCTTGTTCACATCCAGAGTCTTACAATACTGTCCTCTTTTATTTTCTTACAAAATATAAAAAAGACAATAACCTTCCCAGATGAATTAAGCATATAGGAAGAATATTATGCTCACAGAGGAAAACAGTGAGCACCATATTGCATTTAAAATGTAAGCGGAAGCCAGTGACATTGTTTGAATGCAAATACTTTAGGCTCACTGAGAGTCTAAGGTTAGTGACAGCCACAGTTAATAGCAGGATTTGTCCTTTCCGTTGCATTTTGAACTAGCTTGACTTTCCAAATAGACTTTGACTATATACATGCATGCGCATAGAGTTAATTTCTCCTTTTTCACAAAGACTGTCCCGTTTGTATTTTGTTGTCTACCTGTTGTTTTTTTCAGGACCACTGCAGCACGTGCCAAAGTGGTAACTGACTGGGTGACAGATGGTGGTGTACTGTTGATGGGCTATGAGATGTACCGCCTACTTTCATTGAAGAAATCCTTTGCTATGGGCAGGAAAAAGAAAAGCAAAAAGCAAACTGGCCCTGTCATTATTGATGTGGATGAAGAAGATCGTCAGCAGGAGCTCTTAAAAGGTGAGAACCCACAAACCTTCTTTTACGTATATCTTTCACTTCCATTTAAACGATACAATTCTTAGACAACTATTTTTACTAGCATTTTTACTAGCATTTTACTAGCATTTACTAGCATTTGGACATGAACAGACAGACATTCTGAAATCAGGAAACCACTAAGACAGGGGACTCCAGACTTGGCAACTTTAAGACTTGTGGACTACAACTCCAGGAATTCCCCCGCCAGCATGGCTGACTAGGAAATACTTGGCGTTGAAATCCACCCATCTTAAAAGTTGCCAAGTTTGGAGACCTCTGTACCAAGGAATATATTTCCTGTTTCAACAGAAAAGTTATATTCTAGTTTGTACGAATTCTTTAATTAATTTATAATTCCTTTACTAACAAAATGCTTAGAAGCAGTTTCTCTGAACTGTTCTGCTGCATGTTTCTTTACGGTAATGCAACTTTTTGTGGAAAGATTTTGTGTTAATATTGTCCCAGTTCTCACTGCTTTTGCTGCTTTTTAAAAAAATAAACTTCCATCGCAAACATGTATTTTAGTTTCACTTGTCATTGCATTCAGTGAAGGATTTCATTGAGAATTTTAAATGATACTTATCTAGCCTAAGACAGGGAAGTGATCAGTGTCTTTCTGTTATCAGTGTTGTCTTGAAAACTCAAGCAGAGATTTCTGATATCCAGTAATAATTTCTGAGCAGCTCATTTTCCTTTCTCCAAACTCCTTATTGGATTTAGCACAATTTTTAGTAAATATTGCCACTTCAGTTAAGGCTAGGGTAGAATAGATTCCTTTGGAGACATTTTCTTTTCCTTTCAGGAATTGAGAAAGCTTTATCCCGGCCTGGACCAGATGTGGTCATTTGTGATGAGGGACACCGGATAAAGAATTGTCATGCAAGCACCTCTCAGGCTTTGAAAAACATCAGATCTCGGCGAAGGGTAGTTCTGACTGGCTATCCACTGCAGAACAATTTAATTGAATATTGGTGTATGGTAGACTTTGTACGCCCCGACTTTCTTGGTACCCGGCAGGAATTCAGCAATATGTTTGAGCGCCCTATCCTGAACGGACAGTGTATCGATAGCACCGCTCATGATGTTCGTCTAATGCGGTATCGCAGCCATGTCCTGCATAGCCTGTTGGAAGGCTTTGTACAAAGGTGAGGCCATTTGCCACATTCACAGTCCTTCAGTCTTTGTAAGAAGTATTTAAATAATGAGTGGAGGGGAAGTGTTTGGTTCATCAGGTTGACGGATTAGATTTTAGGCCATCATTAGCAGCACCCTTTTGGTGTATGTGCCATTAAATCTAGTTTCATAAGAAGAGGCTGCTTTGGTAAATATTTGGGCATATGAAAATAACTTAGGAGGACTTGATAGTGTAATGCTTGAAGTATGTACATTAAATGTAATTTCATCACAGATTATAATATGTGGAAGTACCGTATTTTTCGGACCATAAGACGCACCCAGTTTTTAGAGCAGGAAAACAAGAAAAAAAATTCTTTCTCCTTCTCTCTCTCTCCCTCTCTTTCTCTCCCTCCCTCTCCCATTGTTCCTTCCTTCCTTCCTTCCTTCCTTCCTTCCTTCCTTCCTTCCTTCCTTCCTTCCTTCCTTCCTTCCTTCCTTCCTTCCTTCCCTCCCTCCCTCCCTCCCTCTTTGTCCTTCCCTCTCTGCATTAGAGCAGTACCCGCGGAGGCGGTCCTGCAGCCCGGCTTTCTCTTGCAGAAAGCAAGCTGAAACGGAGTGAGGGAGATTGCCAGAAATGCGAATCGGCCGATCTCACGCTCCTGCAAACTCCCTCGCTCGGTTTCAGCTTCCCTTGCTACAAGAGAAAGCAGGCTGAAACGAGGCAGATTGCAGCAGCGCGAGATCAGCCGATTCGCATTCCTGGCAATCTCCCTCACTCCGTTTCAGCCTGCTTTCTCTTGTAGCAAGGGAAGCTGAAACCGAGCGAGGGAGAGTGCAGGAGCGTGAGATCGGCGTTTCTCAGCACGTGCCGATTCGTGCTCCACTTGCAGAGGTTGTGGCTGGCCATACGGATCACCTTCGGACCATAAGACACACCCTCGTTTCCCCTCCCCCCACTTTTGGGGGGAAAAAGTGCGTCTTATGGTCTGAAAAATATGGTAAATATTCAGTTGCCAGATTACAGTTGGTTACAGACTAAACGCTAAGATTTTTCAATAATCTGCTGTGGAAAATTAATCTCCACATGTAAAGTGCTGATCACACTTGTTCTTTTACATTTATTAATAACCATACCTAAATTGAGGTGTCTGGTGTTTATTCCTTTCCATTCCTAATAGAGGGACGGAGAGCAGACTTTGAGGAACTTCTTTCCTAATGTTATTTTCTCTTATTTATGTAGACGAGGGCACAATGTGCTGAAGGTTCAGCTTCCCTCTAAGGAAGAACATGTTATCTTAGTGCGTTTGTCAAAAATCCAGCGTGCTCTTTATACTGAGTTCATGAACAGGTTTCGTGAAGCAGGCAACAGCGGCTGGCTGGGACTGAACCCACTTAAAGCTTTCTGTGTTTGTTGTAAGGTGTGTTTTTAATAAAAAGGGAGTAGTATTTTCTGTAGGTTTTATGAAAATATAAGAGTTAGGATGATATTAGTATTATTTGCAGGCCACTTTTCATTCCACATCTTAAATGCTGTGTCTAATTTTTTCTAACAATATGGTGATAATGGCGAACACAGCCATCTTTTAAGTCTCCCTCCTATAAAAAGTTCTAAACATTCTCTGAACACTAGTTACCAGTGATACAAAGCTTTGGATTTCAATTTGGCATGGGGTATTTTGATTAGTGTGCTTTGACTACCTGGACACAGCAGTATTAATGAAATGAAAAAGTTATCTGCATTTTTAATCATAATAATTTTGCAAATTAAACTTTTCCAACTTGTAGGCTTTTCTTACATAAAGCCTTACTGTGTTTTCTCAGCCGTTCTATATTGATTTGAAAGATTGGCCACACACCTCTTTGTTCCTTTTGCTACAAGAGACTAATTTGGCTGTCCCTCTGAAATTTGGCAAACTTACTGCTGTTCATGCTCCCCCTGTTCAGTGAGGCAACCATAACTGTAGGTAAAGAAAATAGTCACCAGTCTCATGAATGAAAAACTCCTAGAAGTAATAACAAATAATAATCTAAGTATTTGATAATAACTGCCAAGTAATTTGCCATCCTCTCTCAGATATGGAATCACCCCGATGTGCTATATGAAGCATTGCAAAAAGAAAATTTGGCAAATGAGCAGGATCTGGACGTGGATGACCTTGGCACAGCTAGTACCAATTCACGCTGCCAGTCACAAGGCATAAAAGTGAAAACAGAGAGCAATGCCCTGCCATCTACCATTGGGGAGGCTACCAATAGCAAGTATATTCAGGGCATTGGCTTCAATCCATTTCAGGAAAGAGCCAATCAAGTTGTAACATATGAATGGGTGAGTACCAAAATCAAAACTCTTGATGTTTTTGACTCCTTCCTCCTCTTGTTTTAAGCATGGTGATGTTGAAGCAGTATCTTACATCTACCTGCGCACAAATGTATTACACTCATGCTATGTATGGCCTCATTTCCCATAGAGAATAGTTTAAAGGTCATTATTATGTGTGAAATAGTTCTGTGTAATATTTTTCTTACCTTTGCCGCCTCCTTTCATTTTTGTGAAGAATCTCGTGCCTTCCCATCTTACTCATTGCAGCTTCAAGTGCTATTGCACCATTTACCGCTATTATTATTCTATAGCAATTCTGTGATCGTTCTTATATTATTTGGAGACCTCTCTATTTGTGCTTTCGTAGAATGTAGATGGTAATTGATTTCCCTGTAGGATTATCTAACTAGAATGAGAATATGGGCTATATCCCAGCAGGTTAGGGTATGGTGAAGGAAGCTAAGAACATTGAGGTTCTGTGATGCTGAAAGCTTTACAGACCCTTTTGCATTGACAATACTTTTGTATACATATCTCCTAAAAGGTGATCTGTTCTCCACCCAAGTCCTAAAACTGGATAAAGAGAACCCAGTTAAATAACTGAGTCAAAACCATTATGCTTGTTCATAGAATAGGTTTCCTATGCTGGAATGCAAATCCTTGCTTTTTGCCAAATGTTAATGCTTTTCATTCAAGACCAAAAGTACTTATATATTTATGCAGAAATTTTAAAAATTCAAAAAAGGTTCACAAACCTTTAAGTATCATTGTAATTTAGAAGCGGTA